>NC_138905.1:100178581-100810456 GCF_965231255.1 Vanellus vanellus
GCTTCATCTTGAGACATTTCTGCTTCTCTTTTAAATAGCTGTATACAGTTGTGCAAGCAATTTTATATTTCTTAGTAATGCTTAATTTAACCATTCCATGTGTTTCCCCGTAAAAGAGCTATGGAAAATAATCTTTCAGATGGCAGTGAAATTATGAGCGTAGTCTGTTTACTGTGTGTACATAATATAGTACCTTTCTAATTTTTTATGACCCCATTTGAAAAATTTATCACCAGCCTTTGAGATAGCCATTTTTTTTTGTTTAACTGCAAAACAGAAATTGCTGAAGTTTAAGGGTTTCTCCGTTTTCCCAATATCTCACATAGACATGACTTGAATTGCAGGAAGCATTAGCTCATTGTAGAAGCCTGGGCAGTTTTATGACTTTTTCACTAAGTTTGCTATCATCATCACAAAGCACAGTGCATTTTGTAGTGGTGGACACCAAGACGATGTAAGCAAAGCATGGCAGTAGGCACCATTTTTTACGGTCAATCTGCAAGCCTTCCAAGCTTACCTCCATAGGAGGCAAGTACCTGCTTACCCTGAATGACCTCGGATGAGGGGTCTGGAGAGCAAGTCTTATGAGGAGCAGCTGAGGGGAGGCTTTATTGCTCTCTCCAACTACGTGGAAGGCGGTTGTAGCGACGTGGGGGTCCATCTCTTTTTGGTAGTAACAAGCAATAGGATGAGGAAATGGCCTCAAGTTACGCCACGGTAAGTTTATCTTGGATGCTAGGAAACATTTCTTCACTGAAAGGGTTGTTAAGCATTGGAACAAGCTGCTCAGGGAAGTGGTGGAGTCTCCATCTCTGGAGGTATTTAAAAGAGGGGTAGGCGTGGTGCTTAGGGACATGGTTTAGTGGTGGTTTTGGCAGTTAGGCTGGTGGTTGGATATGATGATCTTAAAGGTGTCTTCCAACCTAGCCAATTCTATGATTCAATTGCAAACCAGCTAGGCTGTGTCTTAAAAACCACAGCTGCTGCATCCCTTGACCTACAGCTGCTGACGGGCTGGGCTGGCACTTGCTTGGAAAAATACCTTTGCAGGCACTGACCTCTCTTGGTGTTTTCTTCCTTTCTGCGTGGCCTGTGTTATAAGAGGTACTGTGCATAAAGACATTCTGGAAGGAACACCTTGTTTTGGCTACCATGTCTGTGCAAATGAGGCCGAGTAGAGATGGGTAAGGAGGCACCCAGGCTGGTTCAAACTCCCTGTAGGCTGAGGAACAGCCGAGCCCTGACACCGCTGCAGAGGCAGCCCAGGGAGGGATGATGGGTTTTGAAATGCCGTTTCTGGCCCTCTGTAGGGGCCAGGGAATTCTGCACATTACATTATACGTGTACGACAAAACGCGTCCTTTTAACGGTTTATCTCCGCGTGCCTACAGGCTGCCTGCAGTAGGGGGGTTCCGGACTGGGCCTCACCAGCCTTGTCGGGTAGAGGCCTTCACCCAGGGTCCCCACTCCACAGTACACTCGCACCTAGCGGAATGTTCATTAAATGTTTTTTTATTGACAAAACCTACTTTTCTACTTCACAAATAAGCACACGGCACTGATTACACTGACCTAACCCGGTCTGCCGCTCCCAGCACCGCCCGATACCCTCCACCACACGCCGCGGCGCATGCGCGCCCCTAGCCCCGCCCCCTCCCGTGGTTCACGCGCACCGGGGAGGCAGGGAGGCGGCACGGCGCATGCGCCTGGCCCTGACACCGCAGTTGGCGCCTGCGCAGTGAGGCGCCCTGCCCGCCGCCAGCCGCGAGGGGCCCGTGCGGCGCGCGGCGGCGGCCATGGCGGCGGCAGGGGGGCTGCGGGGGTTGGTGCGAGGTGGTGGTGGCCGCCGTCGTGCCTCGGCCATGGCGGTATTGCTGTCGCCGCTGAGGGCGGCCCTGGGGCTCCCGGGTAAGGGAAGGGCCTTGGGGCTCCTTTGCTGGCGCTCCGCAGCCGCTCATCCTCCTCCTCTGCCGGCCTGGGAGGCTGGGGGAGAAGGGGGTGTCAGTCAGTCAGTCAGTCAGAGAGAGAGAGAGAGAGAGAGGGGAGAGGATACGTGTCGGTGGCGGGTGTATATACCGTGTGTAGTGGCCGTGGGGAGGTGTATTTGCTCTCGGCAGAGCGCGAGGCGGGCGGCAGGAGGTGGCGCACCCCCAACCACCCCCTCCCCACCACCACCTTTCCCGCTTCAGCACCGTGTCTGGGTCGGGAGCGGGCAGGGCGTGTACCCGGGGTGGGGGTGTTAAACTCCGCTCCTCGTCGAGGGACGAGTTTTCTGACGGGTTTTTCCTCCCCTGCCGAGCCTGCGGGGGGTGCTTCGGTGTCTGTGCACGGGGGAGGGCAGGTGGTGCCCAAACCTGTGGGTGTCCGCGGAGCAGCTGCTTTCCCAGGCGTGTTTAGTTGGCTGTAAGCTTCTCCTGCCGCTGCTGCTTTCTGAGGAGCTGGAAGTTGGAGGGAGTGGGCCAGTTCGCTTGCTTGGATTTGAAACATGCTTATGTCTGAGACTTCACCAGGCACCTGCAAAAGCTTTGCTGGCATCCGCTTTTGTGTGAGATGATCCTCTGTCCAAACACATAGTGCCCATTCTTGCTGTTCTAGACTCGGTGCTTGTCTGGTTTGTTGAGGTTATTCATTGCCTTAAATTTGACAGGCAGCTGCTCTTTTTGATGAGGTAATGAACCTCATCTGAGGTTGCTCATTGTGGAAGTGAGTGAAGCTTACTTGCCACTAAGGGTGCACATTTTGAATCTGTATAAAACATGAATACAGTAGACTTTTGTTGATGGCTTTTCTTTCTGTGTGTTTAAAGTGGTAGTGTGATCAGAATAGCTGGTTACTGAGTGCGGTTAAGTGCTCAGAGACTGGTCTAAGCAGCAGTTGCTGCTGGTGGAACTGGTGACCTTCTTACTCCTGTTGCATAGGCAAATCCATGAAATGAGTTGTGGACAAGGTTTAGTCCTTTATCTACCAGAGCAGTGTTAATCTGTGGCTGCTGTAGACAATGGGTAGGTCACAGTGCTGGAGCATTCCAAGGGTTGTTTGGGGGATTTCTTTGGCTTTGACACATAGCATTGGTTTTAATCACAGTTTCTGTTGGTCGTAATATAATTAAAATGGCACAGTGATTCTGATATGAAGAGAATTTCATAGTGTCAGACAAGGGTCCTGTGGTCTTCCTGTAGCTAGCTCTTGCTGTCTGTAACTTGCTTTTATAAATACTAAGTACCACCTTGCACTCTTCAAAAGTGCTTCCCTGCTCTTACCAAGGTCTTTCACTGAAACCAGGAGGAGAAATTACTGGGTAGCTGCTCAGTTACTGATGTTTTTGTCTGTCTAAAGGGAAGTCTGAGAGCATGACTCCAGTGAGCCTTGCTTTTGGATTGACTGGGGTGGTTGCTTTAGAGTTTTGCATTTTTCAGGTTAGGATTGCTGCTGGTGCACTTAAAATGTCAAGACAGTTTGAGGGCACCTCCAGAGTGCTGCACGATGGAAAAACAGTGACTTCAGAGATGGCTATCAGGGCTTAAGGGGGAGAAAAATACTCCTATTTTTTTTTCTGTCAAGTTTAGCACTTTGTGTATCTCCTCTGTTACTGGCAGGTGAAGAAGTGACTGACTTACCGACAGAGACACACGCAAACCAAAAATCGTAGCGTGGATGCATCTGAGTAAATAAAACTTCACAGTGGCATTTATTTCCCTTTATAATAATTGATGCATGAATAGGATAAAGAACTGTCCCATTGTTTCAGGAAGGATTTAATGGTTTTAATCAGTAGTTCAAATGGTCTAATTTCTGTTAGACTGTAGGAAAGTGCTGAATACTAGCTGCGTCCTGCATCTTTTACGCATCCACATTTACCCATGCACATGCAAGCTTAAAAACAAACAAAACCCAAACCCCTTTGAATATAATCTCTTTGATAGTGAGAAAGCATAACTCAAAACTGCAGAACAGTTAAGTGGTGTGATACTGTCATGGTCTGTATTTGCAGTATTTATCCAGTTGTTATACTGCTAGGAAGCCTTGATGTATTGTTTGGGGTTGTACCCCGCTATTGATTTACAGTATTGAAGAACCAGTCTTCTAATCTAAGAATTAAGAGTATCAAAGTCTTGGAATTCTCAAACTTGCAGTTTAATGAAGTGTCTTGCTGTGTGGGATAATAGAATGGATTAAGTGTCCATAGCACCTCTCTATGAATCACTTGCCCTCACCCACAGTAGAGGTACAATTAAATGCTAAACTTAGGTTAAATACTGTAGCAGCTGTTGAGATTCAGCATAGTTATTAATTAGATGGCATTTGCTTTGTTAATCTTTTTTCCTTGTTTGAAACCAACTCAGTTTTTTTTTAATGGTTCTTAATGTGAACAGCAGAGTCCAACCTAGTGTTTGTTTTCCAAATGTGTCTGATTTGTTATCTTGAACTAAAAATAATTTTAAGTTTATGCTGATAGGAAAATTTCTCTCTCGTGTAATATGTTGCAGATCAGTTGACAGAAGTTGCACTAAGCGATCTTTCATTTTTTAAATATTTGCAAAATATTTAGGTTTGCAAAGTGCTATTTGATTCTGTTTAAACAGAACAATCTGAGGACTGGACTAATGTGACCTCTCCAGCAAGAATACACAAAATCATGTAATGGGATATCTGTGCCTCTTCTGGAGATGCATAAGAAAATCGTAGCTCTACAATGGTCAATTCTGTTTCTTCTTATGGGATGTGTTTAATGTATTGCTCTGTATTTACAGAAAATGTAGCTTTACTTTGTTTTTTACTTTCTGTGCTTCATATCTGAGAAAAAGACTGATGTTAAGATGAGGTCTTTTTTTCCAGTGTTCCTGGCAATAATCTTTAACTTACGCGGAAATAGCTGTTGATGATATGATAAAAAAGGCAAGATGTCACTTATTTAATTTGGTTTAAACAACGCTAATGTTGGTTTATGTTTGTCATGTTGAAAAAGTTAGTCACCAGCTTCTTTCCCAATTCCTTCCTTTGGGCTTCCCCATTGTACATCTCCTTTATAGATCTTACAGAACTGGGGTTTTGATGCAGATGCAGTTTTGTCCTTCGGTTTTAATTTTCATCAAAAATTTGTCACCTCATGTACTTGTGAACTTCCCATTGCACAGAATACTTTAGTCCCAAAATTATATTTTTTGAAATTCAGTCTGGAAAAAACAAATGTTGAACTACACAAATCTTACAGTTTCATATGAAATGGGTAAGTATATTCAAGATGGTGTAACACATGAGGAGAAATCGGGTATAGGAAGCATTTGGCTTCAGTCAACGACTTTGCTAATTGCTGAGTACTCCTTACATGGTTGGCACTTAATGATTTGAGAATGAATCACAATCGGCTTTGCTTTTCAGGTTGATCAATACTAGTAGTCAATAAAGAATATAGGAGATACTTTTTTCTTTTGACCCAAAATATCTTATTTTCACATAATATGCCCATATTTCCTGAATCCTAGTTATATAAAGTATTAGTATTTCTGCCAAGGTTATCACGATGATTGTATTAAATAACTCTTTTTATTAGTTTGCAGGCTGAAATCATCAGTCAGCTTTCTTACTCGACCAGATCGACCAAATCTTGCATATCATAAACTAAAAGGCAGGAATCCAGGGGTTATTTTCCTGCCAGGCTTTAATTCAAATATGAATGGTCGGAAAGCAGCTGCCCTTGAAGATTTCTGCAACTCTCTAGGTCATGCCTTCATCAGGTACACGCAAAGCATTGTTCTTGAGAAAATTAAACTGGTGTCATGGGTTGGGGGAAGGGGTAAGCTTTGACATTTGGATTGGAATGCGTGCTGTGCTGTACACAAGCTTAGAAGTGTCTTCCTTCAATTTCAAATGTAGGATTTCTGTTTGTAGTGAGACTGACGTAAATCAGGAGAATGTATTCTCAAAGTAATTCAGAAAATTCTCTGATAAATTTCTGTAGTCTAGCCAGTGCTATGTGTTACATTAAGGCTACAGGCACAAAAATGAAAAAGAAACGACCTGGAGTTCTAATTTTTTAAGTTACCACTGTACATATGCTTCTTAACTGCCAAATCTTGTTAAGTTACCCAGTGTCTTCTGTTGTTTTAGAAGAATATGCATATGCTTGGTGATAACTCTCCTTTGATATACTAGGTTGAATGCTGAGTTTCATAAGACTTTGTGTTTGGGTATAGCGTTTGGAAGACGGTTTGTCCATTTAAAAAATACTTTTAAAATTTAAGTATTTGGGGCTTTTTGTCTGTAAGGGAAACTTCTTTGTCTGGGAAATATCCTGGTAAATTTTTATATTGTTATATCAAATGACAAGAGAATACTGCATCACTTATTTGCATATGTTGTCTTTTATGTGGTCTCTGGTGCTAGGGATAATGCAGGACCAAGCAAGAAAATATGCAGCGTGGTATCTTGTCCCCTGTTTAATTTGATTAAACAGTACTGTTTAGTTAGCTTCTATGTTGCCGTAGACAGTACTATTACTTTCATTTTGATGTTTACTTTTTCAGATTTGATTATACAGGATGTGGAAGTTCAGATGGTAAATTTGAGGAGTGTACAATTGGGAAGTGGAGAAAAGATGTTCTGTCTATACTGGATGAACTTACAGATGGACCACAGGTTATATTTGATTTTTAAATGTGGAATGCTTTTTGTCCTCAAGGTAGAAGATTAATCAAAAAATATGCTATAATAGCTCTGGTCACCAGTAGCTTCTATTTAACGACTGACACCTGCTCACTTTCAAGCTGAATCATTTGAGAGGCCATATTTGTAAGACCTCTTTTGCAAGCAGGTAGATCACAAAATCATGGAAACATGGATTGACAGGACCTCCTGGAGGCTATTTATTAGAGCCTCCCACTCAGAGCAGGGCTGTCATTCCAGGGAGTCTGAGAAAGCCTCATGGTGGAGGTTCCACCTGACGGGGGACAGGGAACTGTTACAGTGCAGCACAGCCCTCTTCATGAAAAAGTGGCTTGCTGTCCCATGCTGATACATTAATTAAAGGACATGCAGGAATGTTTCAAGTTAAAATACTCTGTATGATAAAATAGCTTTAAAAAACCCCACTTCTTCAGTTACTTTAGAAAGGACTGTGAGAAATTTGAAATCTTCTGCAATCTGTGAATACCTAGTATCGTGTTTAAAACAATTTTGTATTATGAATTGCTTTTGTTGAGCTTTTTCACTGCACTGAGCCTTTACCATGTGCATTTATTTTAAGAAGGAAACATGAAGTATGCATGTGATACTGAATTGTTTCAATTCTCATTTTGTTTACAGTGTTTCAGTCTCAGACAGCAATAACCAGCCATGCCAAACAAAAAGAATAATAAAATACCAGATCTTGTGGTGCTTACTCAGGCAAAATTTCCACTGGAGGTGACAGCAGTTCTGCCTGGGTAAGGACAGCAGGATTATGCCCAAGGTTTAAGTAGTTAAACAAAATGAAACTGATTTTTTGTTTAAAAAAAAAAAAAAGAAAAAAATTATTAGCAGTTTCCTGTAAAAGAATATTTTATTTTCTCTCTTTTTCAGATTCTGGTGGGCTCCAGCTTAGGTGGATGGCTGATGCTTCATGCTGCAATAGCACGCCCAGATAAAGTAGCTGCTCTTGTTGGAGTAGCTGTAGCCACGGACCATCTTGTTACAACTTTTAAGAAGCTTCCCATTGAGGTAAATGTTGATGGTTGGCTTTTGTGCAATTTGAAAATCTGTCAAGCGTTTATGAAATTCTGTTGTTCAAACTGTACTTTTCCTGCAAGTCTTCTGCTAAGTTTTCTGTGTTTGGTGGAGGTAAGCTGAAAATTTACATTAATCTAAAAATCTGCAAAATACTGTGCTTCTAGTATGAAGTTAGTGTGAGCACTACCTAAAATGTGTTTATATTACTGTGGCATATAGGACGTGAAGTCAGATCCCTGCTGTTCAGCAGTCCATTAGATTTCAGTGTTGGATATCTTATATTTGCATTCAAATTGGATCCTTGTGCTTTCAATGATGGAGAAGCAGCTGCTAAAGTAATTGAGATGACATTGGATGAGATGAGTCTGACACAGGTTGTGTGTGTAGGAAGGGAATTCTTCAGATTAGCGTGTTTGTAAAGACTGTAAGATTTAGGTGGTGGAAAGACTGAGTTGCTTCCTTGATGACAATAATGTCCAGTCTTCGGGACAGTAAGTCAGGTGTTATAATGTGACAAATAAATATGGTAATAAATAACTCTTACTTTTGAATAATTAAAATATTCTGTTTGTTGGTTTTTTTTTTTTCTAAGCCACTTCATAGTGTCAGCATTACTGCTTAAGAGTAAGAAAGATTCTGTAAATACAGTATTTAGACACACCTATTGTGGCGAAGACTGAAAAGACTAATCACTGGAAAAATCCTTTTTCCTAGGATTCTCTTGTTTGAGGTTCAGTGAACTGACTGAAGCCAGAGAGACTTGCTGTTCATGGTGGCTATACATCTTTTTCTTTCTAATAGATTTTGGCTGAGAAACTTAACTTCATTGGAAATTCTTAACTCGATTAATTTGTAGGAGAGATGTGCAGAGTAGCTTTTGTGACATGGTAGGGGGTTTGTCTTCTCAGGTGCTGGAATGCGAACAGGAGTATACCTTCTCTGCTAATAAAAATGGACAAAATGAAGTTTTACACCTGGGGAAGTTTTACTGCATTTAGAACAGAAATAAGTTGAGGCACTCTAAAGAACTTGTAACATCTGTGTTGTCTATTCTTTGCTCTCTTCTTATAGGCACAAAAAGAAATAGAAGAAAAAGGTGAATGGAAGTTTCCAACAAAGTATAATGAGGAAGGATATTACTCTTTGACCTATGACTTTATCAGAGAAGCAGAAAATCACTGTGTGCTAAATAGTCCTATTCCTATAACGTGTCCTATACGACTTATTCATGGCATGAAGGATGATGATGTCCCTTGGCAGATCTCTATGCAAGTTGCTGATCGTGTTTTGAGCAAAGATGTGGATGTTATCCTCCGCAAAATTGGCCAACATCGGATGAGTGAGAAGGAGGATACAAAACTTCTTGTGAATACCGTTGATGATTTAATTGACAAGTTGGCAACATTAGCATAAGCTGCAGAGTAGCATAAGTGCATGAACTCTACACCTGACTCTTTTCCATGAGTAGCAGAAACCCCATTCCTAACACGATGATGCCAGGCCTCTGACTATCACAGTAGAAACTGAGCTTTATCTGCTGTTTCCTTACCTCTTGTTTCGTAAATACAGGTATCTTACTAATGCTGCATTTGCACAGACAGTCCAGAATGCAAAGGAGTGCTGCTGTTGTGTTCAGAACCTCTCCTTCACCACTTAAACCTTTTTTCGCAAGCTTCCTACACTTTTGTACTGAAATGTTGATGCATTTTTGTTACTATTGGCCTGTACATGTCTTTGACACCTTTTCAGTATTGTCCTTTTGCTGTAACATTCTTCTATCTTATGTCTGAAACCATTTGTGCAAGGCAAAATACAACTTGTTTACTAAAGTTGTTGTTATTAGAAATAGTGAATAACATGAAGCATAATAAACAGATTACAGATAAATAATTATATTGTTCTTAAGTACTATTAAAATTGAAAAGTGGAAGGCACACCCTGATGGTGTGCCTGGGGTACTACAGAACTAAGAAGTTAACTTCTGGGAATGCAGGGCCTCAAAGTGCAGACGGAGCTCTTTTATCTATGCTTGTTGCTAGAGTTTATGTCCTCTTCCCCAGACTGTCTTTTTGTAATAGTTAATTTGTGGGTGTACTACTAAGGCAACAATACATAATCCTGGTGTAAACTGAAACTGGATCAATACAGTGCCTCTTCTACTTCTATAGTAACTTCTTTAAAGTGGGGAGTACAGCACCTTAGAGCATCACCGCCTCTTTTCTAGGGCTTGAGAACTGTAGATTACTAGGAACAGTGTCTTCCAGAGTTAGGAATTTGAGGTGCGCGAGTGCAAGCCTGAAGATTTGTAAATGAAACTTAATAGTTGGATAATTCTCGTAATGTAAATCCATAGAATTTAATAGTAAATGGATTTAATTGCAAATATGACTGTTACCTGGGTTTTGTCCAAAAATATGGTGCCATTCATACACTGGAAAGAGAGAGAGAGGAGCTTAGGTGAGGGACTGGAATTAGTTCAGGCTGACCTTAATATGAAACATCAGTTAAAAGTATATACTTGTTTCTGGCTTTATTATTTTGAGTAGTAAGTGGCATCGCTATTGCTGCCTTAAAAGACTAAAGCTCCTGGCAGTAAGGTATTTCTAGAGATTTTGTTGTTTTCAGTGTTAGCGTTGTCAGTAGAAATACATTGTATAGAGCTTTGCTGAGGTAATGGCTTTTAATTAAAAAAAACCCAACTAAAACAAAAAGCCAAAACCAATAACAAAACAACCCCCCCTAAATTTCAGATGAGTTTTTTTAAACTCATAATAAATTCATAGATAAAACTGTGAAATACGGTTTTATTTAGGCTTCAATACTGCGAAAACCAACAAGCTGTGATACACAAAAAATGAATTCTGGTATGAGGGTAAAAAAGATGGCTCTAGTTTAGGTGCAATCCTTCTAATTCAAGTGTACCAATTTCCTAACTCAATTAATCTAGCTCAGGGTATTTGTCTGAGGATTTACAACATTCCATGAAGTCTTGTTTCCAAGTACTTCTATTTCTCGAGGAGACTTTTTTCTGTCTATGAATATGCAATTCATTACTTTCTTAAGTTTTAAAACCTCTTGAACATGTGTTTTACTTTTCAGAAAAAATAATTCAGAATATTTATGCAAATCGCTCAGACACTTCCATGCCTGAAGGTTGAGCTGTGTTCATGTTTATGTATTGTTAAACAGTTGTTGACTTTGTATGTGTTCATGTGACTTGCATCTGATAAAACCTGAAAAATAGATTCTGTGAGTTTAAAGACACACTCAAATCAAAATTAAGTTACTTCAAAACTTTCTGCTCTTAGCTTACCTATGACAATTTTTTAATTTACTTCTGTCACATCTCTTAGATTGCTTTGTCTCTTTAATGGAAGAAAAAGTTGACAAAAGAGGACTGCAGTAATTCCGAAGTAATTAATTTTAATTAAGGCCCAAAGTTACTAATTGTGATAGGTGTGCTTTTTGTTCACACGTATTAAAGTTACTTCAGTAACTGAAAAGTTTTGAGATATTTTTTCGAAATGGAAGTTATACCTCTAAACATTCAATTTAACTGTAATGCTTCAGATAGGGAGATAATTTTATATGTCTGCATAAACTGTAGCTGTGTATTTCTCTTGAAAGACTTGCCTTGTGTTCATTCAAAGCTTCACCTCAGCCTTTATTAAATAATTGATATTTTATGGGTAAGATCTTGTTGTTACAATGCCTTACAGCAAAATAGCTGAATACAAATGTGAAGCGGAGCAGTTGTGTGAGTAGTTTTCAGGTGTGGGGTTGTTTTTTGTTTGTTTGGTGGTGGGTTTTGGTGTTTGATGTTTTTTTGGTTTTTTTTTTTCCTCCCCATTATTCTGCTGTAATAACATTAGGTGGGAGAAGGCAGCGTAACAGGGTTGACACAATTGTTGGGGATACAAAACTGCAGCATCCGTTGCTCAAACCGCAGCATTACTAAAACTTAATCCTAGGGAGGTTTGGGGTTTTTTTGTATGCCACTCGTTTTGTAGTTCTGTTTTCCTTCTCTGCTTGCTAAATGGAGATGAGTCGTAGCATTTACATTGCAGGTGCACCCCAAATTTGCTGCATGCAGTGTAAATGCAAACGCAGGGATGATACTTTATTCCAGATAAGATTTTGAGATTCATTGAATGTGCCCTTCTGTCTGTGTTTACTTATCATTTTCTAAATTCAGTCTATATTCCTTAAATACGGAGAAGTGGCTTTGAGGTGGCTTTTTCCTCTAACTTTGCCACAGTAGTTCCATTGATATTTCGCTTTGCAAGCATAGCATTTTCCTTGTATCCATGCTGGAAATTACCAGCATTTTGATTACTGTCAACTTGGCATGTTCAAATGCCTGAAAGAAGGGATAGATGATAAACAGGGAGATTTACATCCTACCCGTGACTAGCTCTTGACCTATCAGGAAGTTTTGACAATCTTGAATAATGTAATATTCATATATTATGGTGTCATTCTGATTTTATTTGGTACTACGTTTTGTCCCCTGAGTTAATGCCTCTGGCATCTCTTTTGTCTTTGCCAGTAGATGCCTAGATAGTGAATTATTTTCAATATTAGTCATGTTTATTTTCAATATTAGTCATGCAGGTAACAGAGAAAGTCTGGAGGGAGCAAGACTTTCCTTTGGTTGATGAGGAGCAAGTTAGAGATCAGTTAGATAAACTGGATATCCACAAATCCATGGGGCCTGATGGGATGCACCCTCGAGTGCTGAGGGAGCTGGGGGAAGTCATTGCTGGGCCGCTCTCCATTATCTTTGAAAGGTCCTGGAGGACAGGTGAGGTGCCTGAGGACTGGAGGATAGCTAATGTCACCCCAGTCTTCAAAAAGGGCAAGAAGGATGACCCGGGAAACTACAGGCCGGTCAGCCTCACCTCCACCCCTGGAAAGATGATGGAACAGCTTGTGCTGGGTATCATCTCAAAGCACCTGGATGAAAAGAAGGTTATCAGAAGTAGTCAACATGGATTCACTAAGGGGAAGTCGTGTCTGACTAATCTGATAGCATTCTATGATGAAGTGACTAGATGGGTAGATGAGGGGAGGGCAGTGGATGTTGTCTACCTTGACTTTGGCAAGGCTTTCGACACTGTCTCCCACATCATCCTCACGTGCAAGCTTAGGAAGTGCGGGCTAGATGAATGGACAATGGGGTGGATTGAGAACAGGCTGACGGATAGAGCTCAGAGGGTTGTGGTTAGTGGTGCGGAGTCTAGTTGGAGGTCAGTAACAAGTGGTGTCCCTCAAGGATCAGTAGTGGGTCCAGTCCTGTTCAATATATTCATCGATGATCTGGATGGAGGGATAGAGTGTACCATCAGCAAGTTTGCTGATGACACTAAACTGGGAGGAGTGGCTGACACACCAGAAGGCTGTGCTGCTTTACAGCATGACCTGGACAGGCTGGAGAGTTGGGCAGAGAGGAACCTAATGAAATTCAACAAGGGTAAGTGTAGGGTACTGCATCTGGGGAGGAATAACCCCATGCATCAGTACAGGTTGGGGGCTGACCTCCTGGAGACCAGCTCTGTGGAAAGGGACCTGGGAGTCCTGGTGGACAACAGGATGACCATGAACCAGCAATGTGCCCTGGTGGCCAAGAGGGCCAATGGCATCCTGGGATGCATCAAAAAGAGTGTGGCCAGCAGGTCGAGGGAGGTCATCCTCCCCCTTTCCTCTGCCCTGGTGAGGCCACACCTGGAGTAGTGTGTCCAGTTCTGGGCTCCCCAGTTCAAGAAAGACAGGGAACTGCTGGAGAGGGCGCAGCATAGGGCTACGAAGATGATTAGGGGATTAGAACATCTTTCATATGAGGAAAGGCTGAGGAACTTGGGTCTCTTTAGTCTAGAGAAAGGAAGACTGAGGGGGGATCTTATTAATGCTTTCAAATACTTAAAGGGGGGATGCCAGAGGGATGGGAGGAGTCTTTTTTCAGTGGTGCCCATTGATAGGACGAGGGGTAATGGGCACAAGCTTGAGCATAGGAAGTTCCATCTTAACATGAGGAGGAACTTCTTCACTTTGAGGGTAGTGGAGCACTGGAACAGGCTGCCCAGAGAGGTTGTGGAGTCTCCCACTCTGCAGACATTCAAAACCTGCCTGGACGCTGTCCTGTTCAACCTGTTGTAGGTGACCCTGCTCTGGCAGGGGGGTTGGACTAGATGATCTCCAGAGGTCCCTTCCAACCCTGACTATTCTGTGATTCTGTGTTTAAAAACAAGTATTTCTTTCCTTTGTAGAAATACTGTATTGAACTAGGGTACTATACATTTGGACAGCTCTGTGTGGTGCACATTTTTAAAATCCTTTGTAATGAATTCTTCTGTTTTTTTTTTTTTTTTCTTTTTTTATGGACTTCTAATTTGCTGCCAAAGTATGGTATAACATACATTTCCTCAACAATAAGCTTCAATCACACGAAATGATCAGTGACTTATGCTGTCGCATTTACCAACTCTGTCTTGTGCTGCCTGAGGGAGGTGGTTTTCTCTGAATACCTTAATCTACACTTAATTATTTTCCGTAGCATTCTTAGCTAAAGCTGTTAGCATTCTCATTGTCTTTCTCTTTTGGCAGGTCTGAAAATGACTTCTGGGCTCATCTGTCCCTGGGTGTAGTACAGACGTTGGGGCTGACACGGCTGTCACAGTACGAGGAAGCTCTGGGCACTAACCGAGCAACTCAGCTGCTCGTGGTGTTGATTTTGATCAAACAATACTAGTTGAATAAGCACCTCGAAGTATTTATCTTATATGTAATGCTTAAACTATGTAACATTAACTCCTGCTGAGGAGTTAATTCAAGTTTTACGGGTAAATAGCAAAAAGCTTTTATAGCTAGGCAGGAAGCTTGATTAGCCTATAATACCAAAGAAGCAGGTAACGGTTTTAATTAAAACAAGAAAAGCATTACCAGCTGACCTCAACTGTCCCTAGTCCTTACCAACGTTTTCTTTTCAGATCTGTTGTAAAATCAAACTACTTGAGACTTAACTTGTGAAACAAACAATTCCACCTTCTAAAAAGGAAGAAAATGGTGAGGCATGCTTCCCTGTGTTTGGGATTAAACTCTGCAGTAGACCAGTATGTGTTGAAAGAGCCTCTAAAGCTTATTCAATTTGTTTCCTAATAAACAAGTGCTCTTATTCTGTGTATATTGAGCTGTACTGATGCAGTTTTTTTACATGATGATGTAAAAATACATGTATTTTTATCTTGTCAAGTATTCTTCTTGTTCTCTCTCTTCTGTTGTTTGGCTTTGTAGTATTATATGCTTCACATGCTTCAGCTTTTTTTTTTTTTTTTTCCTGAGTCAAATGGTATTAAGTGTTTCATGTAGTTTCAGTTTAGCTAATTTACTTTCTCTTGCATCAACACTAAATACAAACAAAGCAGTGTTCACAAAAGAACCTAGCTGGATAGGCCTTAGCAGAACTGCCTCCTGCTGTTTCATTTTTATGTTAATTTTGATTACGTACTCTCTTGGACATGCTGTTATTCAATGGGGCGAAGAGATTTATGGTACCATACTTTTCATATCAAATTAAAACGTGCTTAGAGAGAAACTTTCAACCAGCTATGTGACTGCAGCTGCTGCAATGTTTTCAATGCTCTAGTTGTGCTGCAGTACAGAGTTACAACATTTTCTGAAGCAGTGCCTTGGCCAGAGTCGCTACATTAGGTCCGTGCTTGTCATTTCTCCTTGGTCCATATCCCGTCCTTTGGGGGGGGGGGGGAGCGGTCAGGAAAATCGCGTCCTGGGGAATAATGAGATTTGAACTTCCTTGATTTTTAAGTTACTCAGCTGTGCTGTTATAGAGAGGCCTACCTTACCCTTTCAGATATATATTTTTATTATTTTTTTTTTTTGTGATAAAAAATTGTGTTAAAGGCTTCTCTGGAAACAGAAGAGGGTTAGGTGTTTCACCTGTCTCTAAGATCAGCAGTCTCTTTTTTAGGCTGATGTACAAATTCAGTCAGATGGGTGGGAACGCAGAATTTCACCAAAGTTTGGTGAAGATTCAACAACTGTGTAAGGAACACATACAGAAATACTGAAAATCAGTGAGCAGTCTCACTCTTCCACCCTCGTTCTCAAGCCCAGCAGGGATAGGAAAGGCAGAGGGAACTCAGCTATTCTGTTTAATAGCAGGCAGCTTGCTACATACATGGTTTTATTGCCACTCTGCATGTTGCTTTTCTCCTGGCAGGTGTTTTCTAGAGGAAGAGACTACTGTAACAGTGGGGAAGAAGAGCCAGAGAGGAAGGACAAAAAATTTACTGCTCGCAGGTCAGTTTATATAGCTCAGATTTACTTTGTGACTGTAGGACCTCATCTCGCTTCAATATATATTTGCCTAGAGCAGAAGAATGTGAGTTACAGCCTTGGCCATGTTATGCATAAATCTAAATTACAGGACCTATTGCAGTCTAGTTGCAGGCTTGACCTTGTATTTCTCTTTCAAGTCCCGCATATGTACGTTATATGGCCCAATGCTTCTATTCCATTAAAGAGAAATAGGTGTCCTCTGTATGACACAGTAATTGTAGTTTGTGATCTGCTCACGGGTGAGGAATAGACATGTTCTCAGCCTGCTACGGTGTCTTGTTTTGTGTTTGGCACAGAGTTTTGGCTAGCTCTGCGTTTGTATTTGGAATGAAAAGCAAATGACAGCTGCCAAAACTTCCAGTCCCTTGGTTCTGAAACTAAAATACAAATTTAAAATGTTTTTAGGCTAGCGTGTGAAAGGTTGTGTTCTTTTTGGGCCTCCTGGCCCACACCACGTTGTCTGCTTGCCTCCCACGTGGCAACACGAGAAGGTCACTGCTGCCCGTCAGGGTGG
This sequence comes from Vanellus vanellus, assembly GCF_965231255.1. Classification (NCBI taxonomy): domain Eukaryota; kingdom Metazoa; phylum Chordata; class Aves; order Charadriiformes; family Charadriidae; genus Vanellus; species Vanellus vanellus. Next base: position 100,195,155 of record NC_138905.1, read on the forward strand.
AAGCAGGTGCTCGTATCTGTGGCAAAGGTATGCTGAACAGTAGCACACTTCACGGCTGGAGTGATGTAAATGGCCTGCCCAGACTTTGCTCCTGGAGAAGCAATCCCTGAAGGACACGGGCTGCTGGGGATCGGGTCTGGGCCTCATGAGAACCTTCTTTGCTTCTCTACTGAACGTGGTTTGCTGGCAGAAGGTGTGCCAGAGTGTGCTAGTCCTGAGGGCAGCAACTCTTGAAAAAGTCCCTGACCGCAAAGATAAAGTCCTAATCGTAAGAAGAAGCATTTATTTAGTTAGGGGATTTGATCTTGTTTGTTTGTTTGTAAATCTTGCTCTCTGTTTTGACCTATGTTTCAGTGAAGTAAAGATGCTGCTTCTTTTCTGTTCTTCTGGTAAACGTGTATTGCAATGCCTAATTTTCAAACCAAGGTAGGTCTCAGAAGGTATTGTTTTTGTTGGGGACAACTGAAAATTCGATATGATGAAATGTGTTGGTTTTCTTTCAAGGACTGTGTCAATCCAGCACAAGACTAAAAGATCCTGAGAATTAAAATGCACAATTTACCTCCAAGGTCATCTTGAATATCAGGAATGCTGGCAATTGTATCCATAGGAGTTGGTTTCCACTGGTAAGTGGTAACTTCGTGCTGGCAAGCTACCTGGAAGGTGGTCAATGACTTATGAATTTTGGAAATACTTCTGGTCATGCAGCCTTAGGAGCTGCCTTGTTCTGCAGACCGGAGTGTCAGTGCTTTCTGTTCTGTCCCACAAGTAGGAAGGTCCTTCCTTCCTGAATTACTTTGCTTTTAATCCCAAAATTGAGGTGTTCAAGCTATGCACTTGCTTGGGGCTTAACATCTTCAGAGCTGGCAAAGAAACTCTTTTGCAGGTGAAAGAGAAGATGCTTCAGTTAGCACTTTTTGTCTTTGAGGCTGTCTAGATTTTAGGTTTCAAATTAATGAGGAAGGTAGAATTTCTAAAATTAATGTTGCCCCCTAGTTCTGTATCTCCACCACCCAGCAGAGATATTGGCTATATTCCAATAGCTGCTTTTTTTTCTCCCATAGCCTGACTAGTTCTCTTGTTCAGAACATCTCCAGGTATCTTATGACAAAGCAAGTCTGTGTATAAACCCAAGGGCCTTCAAGCGCTTACCTGGCCTTGTAGCTCCCCGAAAAAGGCCCTGTGCTTGCGCTGGGCTTGTATTGAACCTTAGCATCCTCTCTGCAACTCTAGAAAGCGTGACATCATGACATAGGTGTATACGCAGGGAGCATCTTTCAGCAGCCCTTCAGAGGTTTTCTTGTGACAGGAGGGAGGTGCTGTAAACTGTTTTACAGCTTTGGAAAATTTCTGTGTTTGGCTCCCCCCCTCCTTAGTTATGAAAGGTCCGTTATGGCACAGTGGCAGACCTCGGAAATGGAGCCTGGACTTCCCAGGTATTCTAATTGCTGGATAGCTTTGTCTGATGGGGATTGACCCAGCATACTTTGAAAGTCAGTGCTTTAGGATGGCTGAAATATCACGCTGTTTCGAAGGAGCAAATTGCCATACGGTGAATCTAACAAAGGTTAAGGGTCGCTCTGTAGCAGGATAAGTTTTACTTTTCCCTCTGTGTTCCAGTTGGAAGACATTGAAAGCTATCGAGTTACCCTGGATCTAAACGTGGGTAATGAGCTAATTAATGTCAGTTTTGTTGTTGTTGGCAGCTTTTGTTTATAGATTTGCAAAGATTTTTAAATTTATAGGGTAATATTGTGATTATGTGAAAGCATAAGATGAGCTGTAGCGCTTACAAGCATGAAATCCTACTTCGAGTATTCAAGCCTCATCTCTACTTTTAGTCATAAGGTCCAATCTTGCGTTACCAAGAGAAATAAGAGGACAAAATCAATCAGAAGCAGTAGGTGAGGTGTTCTAACACTTTGCGAGTGAGGTGTAGGTGTTCTACCTTTGCTGCTGAAAACCTGTCGCTCTCTTACACATCACGTTTCTAGCCATCAGGCTTTAATATGCCTTTGTCCAACAGGAGGAACTCGAGTTCCTTCAGTTCTTCTTTGCTTTGTAGCCACATGTGCTGCCATTTCTTAACTTCTGGTTTTGGTGAGCTAAACAGATAATCCTTCTGAGGCGATTCCTGTAAAGGCTCTAATTTTCAATCCTCTGGTTACTGGAGTGACTATTTGAATTTACTTAGTTCTTTCACCACTTCCTCTGGAGAGCGATTGTCAGAACTGGATGCAACATTCCCATTGCTGTTGCACCTCTCATGTTTTATTCAGCCAAGCCCTTCAGTCAAAGTGCCTTACCCAGCGTCTGTGCCCACCTGCTCATATTCCATCAGCCTCTGCGGATTTTTTTTTAAATTCTACTTTTTCATAGGACAGAGCACTACGTTCTGAAAAGCACTTTTCTGACGATGGCTAGACTTTGGCTGCAATGAGGCGCGTTTTTTCCTGCTTCCAGGTAGACTGCTTTCAAGCAGTTTTCTTTACCTTTGTCATTTGCTCATCACAGCTTGTGTGAGCTGGGATCTCTTTAGGAGTCTAGGCGCTTTTTTTGTGACTTCTAATGACTTATTAAATAGTTCAGGCCTGGGAACACATTCTTGGACAAACTGAATAAAAATATACACGATCATTAATGACTTTTCAGTCACAGCCATATTACAGGACCTGCTAGTTAGCCAGCTTTAATCTCTCTAATGTGTCATGTTGTTTTGGAGTCAGGTTAGTTCCCTGATCAACATATTATGTAGTAGCCAACTCTAATGTATTACAGAGCTTTTAGTAAATTGCATCAACACTAACCATTTAAAAAAAAATAATTCCATTGTTTTTCCCAGGATTGATGGCACAGAAGCAGGCTTATGATTTGATTACTCATACTTTGGAAACACTGGGGGGGGGGGGAGCTGGCATTTTTCCAATCCTCTGCAGCTTTCCTGGTTTTCAAAGCCTTATTAAAAATTGATATTGATGGACGAGCTTGCTTTTCAGCTTTCACAGTATGGAACGGTCCCTTGAGAACAGGTTGCATAGCCAACATCTGTGAAGGGGGAGACCTCTGCTCTGCATCTTAGGAGAGTTAAATTACCCATCCCTGCCCCAAAGTTAGGAAACGGGGTCAGAGGCTGATGCAAAAGTAGGTGGCTTTGATGAAATCTCACTGCTAGTGAGCACCGAACACCCTGGTGTGACCAGAAACAGCCAAGCGACCTAGGTAACTCCCTTCTAGACACAGAAATGCAAAAAGATCTGAAAGTGCAAAATAAAGCTTCCAGAGCACTGGCACAGGCTGCCCAGGGAGCTTGTGGAGTCCCCTTCTCTGGAGATTTTCAAGACCCGCCTGGATGCAGTCCTGAGTACTGTGCTCTGGGCAATCCTGCTTTAGCAGGGGAGTTGGGCTAGATGATCTCTAGAGGTCCCTTCCAACTCTGAAAATTCTGTGATTCTTTGTGGGACTGACCAAGTGTAAGGCCTGGCCCTTAACAGTTGCTTGAACGGCGAGAACGTGCAATTCACGTACTGCCTTCTACTGTTGCAGCTGCAGTTCACTCCTCCTCTGATCTCCAGGCTCGGTTTGCAGTCTTGGTTCCTGCGCATTTGCTGTGCCTTCAACAGCATGTTCGCTGGGACGGAAAGTGCTCAAGTGGTGGCCCTGTCACGTAGCATGCTCTGAGTTATGTAACCAAATATTTCATAGGGTTTTAAAACTACCAGTGCAGAGAAGAGAAAGCACTAAACGAAATGCCTGTGGAGGACAACAATGAAGTGGGTCATCTATTAAATTTTTCATCTCTTGAGTCTGCTCAAGCCCAGCAGCGTACGAAGCAGTATAAATCTGGGAATTCATGGTCTCAAAATGAGAAAATAATGGATGAAGAGGCCATTATGAGGTAGATATATATACAAGGAGTTGTATTCCTTTCCCCCTTTTTTTTTCTTTTTAAATGCAGCAGGAGGACTTTTGTTGACAAAGCTGATTATGTATCCACCTCAGATTTATCAACCCCCTTTGATATCAAGCTGAACAGGAATCGTTTGCCAAAAGGGAACACTTCCATAGCAGGGTAGATAACACAGCATGGATGAAGGATGTTTGACAAAGCCTGGTGCAACTCAGAGAGGAGCAAAATGACTTTATTTAATAAAGGATAAATCTGTACAAATGAGACCAGGAGAAAAGTCTCTTGTCTTATGTCCTTCTTGCCTCTCCCACCACTGCAGTGGTATAGTCAAAATTTAAACTACCGTACATGGGCATAGCTCCCTTGCTGTCACTGGAGGTATGCTGACTCATACCAGCAGAAAATACGATCCTTGCGTTTTATACTAGGTTTTCTAGTTTTTGGTGATTTCTCCTTGGTTTTAGTGGTTCAAGTTGTTTTCTTGGGACGCTATTACTCTATTTGATAGCCTAATATACACTAATGATTATTATTATTATCTATTTGATAGCCTAATATACACTGATGATAGGGTGATAATAATATTCTACCACCTGCGTTCTTTTCCTTGACTTTCTGTCCTATTGTCCCCTAGTTGAAACTTTTTGGCAGCACTTGAACAAGGAAGAGGAGAAATTATTTTTCACGCTGTAAGCCTGTTAGCATCGTGATGCAGAAGGGAGAAAAAGGCTTTGCTCCTGCTTTGTGCTTTAAAAATAAACGAGACGCGTAGTAATTTCTGTTCCCTTCGTTTAACAGAGTGGAGTCCCTCTGCTTGTATTTGCAACTGTCTGGCACTGGGATGCTCGGTGCGGCTTGGGTTGGTGCAGACTAGGTGGAGTAAAACCGAGCCTGTGGGGTGAAGAGCGCAAGGCTGAGGAAGCCTGCATGAAAGCAGACTGCAGATGGGCGAGATAAACAGGATCCCCGGGCTGTGACTGAGTAGGCAGGCCTCTTTAATGGCTCTTAGCAACGCCCCTGCTTTGACCCTCCTCATATGTGAGGAAAATCAAATCAATACACACTGTTCTTCAAACCACGATGCTGCGGCAGCGGCAGGGCATTGTGGCAGCCTTCGTCTCTTAAATTCATCTACGCTTTTCTATTTGCTGGTCTCTGGATATCCATCCCTGCAGCTCTGCCGAGGAAGACCCTGACTGCATCTTTAATCGGATTGCTTGAGCTCCCATGTACAACCCTCTTCTTATTAGCAAGTATTAGGTAGGCAATTTTAAAGTGCTTTTGGATTTGCAGGCAGCTTTAACATTGATCTCAGAACTCTATTGTACTCTCTGTAAACATAGCAGAAGCCTCTCTTTAAAACCTGCTCTGTTTTAAATCTTGCTTTTCTTCTTCTGTCTTTGTGGTTGGGCAGGGGGGACTGCTGTTTTTTCCTTTTTTTTTTTTTTTTTTTTTTTTTTTAAATGTTGTAGCTGATTTGTGCTTTTGGAAAAGGATATTCCCTCGCTGATCCCTCCCCTGTTCTGCAGAACAGCTATAACCAGTGCCATACAGTTACTTTCAGTGTTGATGAACATCTGTTCCACTGTCTAACGTGTAGGGCAGGCTGCTCACTCTTTTATTCTTTAATTTTCCGGTGCATACTTCAAAGCTGCAGATCGGGACTGTACCCACTAAGTAAGTTCTGCTTCGGTTCCAGAGATGGCTAACAGAGGACCAAGCTATGGCTTAAGCCGAGAAGTTCAGGAAAAGATTGAGCAGAAATATGACCCGGAATTAGAGTCTAGGCTGGTGAACTGGATTATTGTACAGTGTGGAGAACAGATAGAGCACCCTCCTCCTGGAAGGCAACATTTTCAGACCTGGCTGATGGATGGAACAGTAAGTGTTTTGTCCAATTACATCCTTGCATGTGTTTATATGCCCAGTGTCCTTATCTTCTGTCTTCGTCTTGTTAAATTGGTCAGAGCTCATGGCCAGTGCAGAAACCTATATCTTAGTATCTGATTTATTTCCTTTTGATGAGGAATCTTAATCTCAGAAAATAATTATTCTACTAGTGCACTGGGATTAGTACAGTCCTTATGATTCTTATGAGTCATGCATGTTATATATGAGTATGACTCATTCCTTCAGCACCTTTTCTCATACAGTTAAATGAGATCTGTTTTAAAATCAGATCTATACTTTTTCTCTTTAAGAAATAATCGCTGTTGACAGGGAAAGGTGAAGAGATATAGAAAATCTGAAGGATTGGATTATGTCATAACTGTTTTCTTCTTGGGAATAATTCTGTAGCTAAAACGTTGTATTCCATTGGTTTATTGAACAACAAGCAGATGCTGCTGTTTGCAGTGGGCTGTAAGAATACGCTAATTGTTGAATCTCTGCCAAAGTGACTTTAACAATATTTCAATTGACATTGCTTATTTTTTTGGCTCTGGCATGTGGCTTCTTCTCTGTCAGTTGTTATATAACCTTTACCAGTGATTGCTTTGTTGTTTCTAGCAGATTAGGATTTATATGGTCAGGCTATTGCCATCAATTGATGAAAGCTTTAAAGCATTTCTAATATACTTTGGTTATTATCTACTCACTTCTTTGTTTTTAATTGAAGAAGTTACGTCCCTGACAGAAACTGGCCAGGTCAAAAGCATTTTGCAGCATCATTTCATGTGCAGAAATTGCCTTCTAGTTCGATGACTGCTTTCTAATTTTGTTTCTGTATTTATCTCTCAGCTGTTATGCAAGTTAATAAACAGTTTACATCCAAAGGGAAATGAGCCCATTGCAAAGATCTCTGAATCAAAAATGGCTTTCAAGCAGATGGAACAAATTTCTCAGTTCTTAAAAGCTGCTGAAATCTACGGAGTAAGAACAACAGATATTTTCCAGACAGTGGATTTATGGGAAGGTAAAAATAATAAACTGGAAGTCAGCTTGCAGTCTTCATTTTACTTTGCTTTGATGTGTTGTAATGGTGCATTTTGTCTGAGGCATATTCTCTAATGTAATTATCTTTTGTTTCTGTTTGTCTTACCTCATTACCGTGTTCTCCTGGTAGTGCATTATCTCCTCTGAGGGATTTATATTGCCCTGAGGGCATAACGGAGCCTTTCCGAGCTCATGTGTTATCCAGAAGCCCATCATTCTGATAGAAATCCACAGACCTAATAAAACAAATGTTCTCTATGCTAATTATTTCCAAGTAAATAGCTTCTAATAGCAAATATGGAAAAGCCTTATTTTCTGATGACAAGATTTTATTGCAGTTTTTAAATTATAAGCAAAGCTTAAATTAGGGCTATAAAATGCATTCCCAGAAGCATATACGCCTCTGTGAAGCTTATGAGGGCTCGTTTGTCACTAGCAAGAAGCAAAACTCACTGCTAATACCATGTTAGCTAAGCATCTCTCTCTAAGGATACAGTCTCTTAAGAGAGGTCACTATGGCAACAGCAAAAAAAATTTTGGAGCGCCCCTGTGGTTTTGCAGTAACCCAGGTGAAGTCTACCTTCATCCCATACTCAAAGTGGAAACTGCATGTTCTGGTTCCTGAGGAGCTGAGTCATTTGTGTGTTCTTATGGCCAGGTTTTGCCCGCTTCTGTGGAGATGCATCTCTTTCTGGTGCTCTAACCAAATACACTGAATATCCTGCATCCCTCCGGACAAGGCGATGCAAAACACTCTCTGTGGGGGCACAAAACACTCGGGGGGGGGGGGGGGGGGGCTCAAAACAAGGATAGCTGTCGGGTAGTGAAAGGGTCAAAAATCTGCCATGAGAATGAAACAGTGGAAAGAGGAGAACAATCCATTGAGAAAGCTGGTCGTGTAGTTTGTGTAGGAACGCACATGGAGGGGAAAAAAGTGGGGTCTGTTTTCACAGGCCGTTGGGATCCGTGGAAGAGATCAGTCCTCTGGAGGACAGCTCGAGAAATGAAAGACTAGGGGACATTTTGCAGATGGGTTAGAAGGGAAGGATATACTGAGAGCTGGACTTACTGGGATCTGTAATGTTCTCAGGCTGACGGATTTGCTCGACAAGTCCTACCTTTGGGCACAAGGGCAGGTTTGTTTCTTCCAGTTCAGTCTTTCACTAAAGACTACCAAGCTAAGTGAAAGACATCCAAGTGAAAGACATCCAAGATACCTTTAAATGAAGGGATTTTCACTTCCCTGAACACCCTCCCCCTCCTCAGCCTAGCAGGCTGCTGAAAGAGAAGCTCCATCGATCTTGTAAGGGATGATAATAGCTCATTTCAGATGCAGTTCTTTGCAGTCTTTTGCATCTCATAATGTCTTCACACCATGCAAATGAAAGTACGGTACATTGATCCTTATGATGAAAAGGACTTGCTTTGAAGACAAAAAACTCCTAATGATGGTGGCTCTCTCCTCATTTCTCTTCCTTTCACTCTTTGCCTTTTCTCAACAGATGTAAGGAAAAAATCTAGTGACTTCCAGAGGACAGCAAGTCAAAACACAGCTCGCAGCCTAGGAGGGAGACACGCAAGACTTTTCTCCACTCTTATTTTAAGACTTCCCAAAACTAATCTGTGTCTCCTCACTTTCCCACTCCCTTTTCATCTCTCCTGCTGCTCATTTCAGTGCTGAGATGAAACAGTATGACTCTCCAGCAGTGAGTCACTGCAGGCTTTTTGTGTCTAACCATAACGCTGACCTCTAGCATCTGTACTGCTTCAGGGCTGCATCGTCTGAACCTGGATGCATTAGCTGGACAGAAAAGACAGTCTCTTTTTCACTGTTTCATAATTACAGCGCTCCTACACTTCAGGCCATAACCTCTTTAGAAAGAGAGGAGCTGTCAATGTATGTTTATAGGGAAAGAAAAGCATGTGTGACTGAAAAACAGCTTTTCCCTGGCACTAATTGTTTTCCGAGAGCTTTTGCTTTGAAATTCTTAGTAATGATTAATGAAAATGTTTTAGGATGCAGTCTGCTGTCGGCTGTTTCAAACTCACTCAGTCCATCTGGTGCATTTTTCTTCATCTCTGCGACCTCTTGGTCCAGGAGAAGTATCACCTCTTTTTTGGTCCTTTCTTACTTAAATGTACTGTGCTGAGCCGCTTTCCCTAATCCATGCCCAAGGTAGAAAAAGGCCCCCTGGCCAGGTTTCCCCAAAGAGAAAAGCTTACCACGAGAAGTGACCAGAGGCCCCTTTCTCCTTGTACAGGCAGTGCTGAGATCCTCTATGAGGTTGTGCTATTCAAAGCACGTTGCAGAGGACACTGAAGATGCAGAAGGAACGCCGCGGGTCCCTGCGGCACGATTCGGGCAGGCTGAGGCTGGGGGCCGGGCAGGCGGCCCACGTGGCTGCCGGTGAGCAAGTACTGGAGCTGAGGGAAGGCACTGACCGCAATTTGCTGCAATGCCAGGGTCAAGCCTGCCTTCAGAGGATGCAGATGATCCCTTCTGCCAGGTGGCTGCAGCGTTAGGGGACTTTCGCAGTGGAACTTGAAAAATTTTCACTGCCCTTTTTATGCTGGCCACCGAGCCCCTCGTATCCTTTGCTGGAAGAGGGTAAATGTCACAAGACTACATGGGTTTGGGGTCTTCCCTCACCCACAGCAAGGATGCTCTGCAAAGCCGTGGCCGTGGCTTTGTTTTGTCACGTGGCGCTCGGCTCCCACTCGGTCTGCTTTTCCCCTGCAGCGTCTCCCACTCGCCACTGACAAATAAGGCAGAGCTGAGTGCGGAGCGTGGGGGGGCTGCCAGATGGCTCCGGAAGGCTGATCATCATATTTTGCTACCCGTCTTTTGTTTCTTTTTCTTTTTCTTCTTTTTTTTTTTTTTTTCCCTGCGCTTGCCATCATTATTCAGCTCATTCACTTTTAAATCCTTCTTCACATCCCTCTTCATCCCAGGCAGTCACCGTGCCCCTCGTTGTACGGGAGGCATCCCAAGGACGTTGTATGTGGCATCTGTTACGGCATATGGTACATCTGCTGCTTCGGGAAGCTCTGAGTGTCTTTGCCTTGCGCCCTTCCATGTGCGCGATGTCGGCTCTTCAGCTGCCCTCTTAAGCAAGGCCTCCGTCTGATGCAGTTTGCATTAACAAATACAGTAAAACAAGGATTCTGGATGGCTGACAATTTATTTTCTGAGCAAATGGTCCCCTGCAGACAGGACTGCTACAAACTTTAATAGGCTGTATGACAGCCAGAGTTGGAAGCTGCTAGATGTTTTCAGCTTTGGGGTGTCTTCGTCACCTCAGCCAGTGCATTACGCGTTTAGATTTGTATGAACCAAAGCCCTGAACTGCGTCTGCCTATAATCAGGGTGATGCGTAGCGTAAACACCGAATGTGCAGTGCTCGCTTCCCTCTGCTCTCCAGCTGGTTTACAGAGATTTTCATTAATATTGGTCTACTGGAGGTATTTCTGAAATCTGCTATCATCATAAAGTCTCTGTTATCTCATGTTTTTATGAGTTACTTATTTTCCTATGTGAAGAATTTACAGTCAAAATCAGATCTGATAACTAGATAAATTATTTTAAGAAAGAGGAAGAAATGGAACAGAAAAAAAGGGAGAGGAATCACAGAAACACTTACGGAAGTATTTCAGAAGAAGGGAGAGGGAAAAGGCAGATTTTCAACAACGTACCACCTCACACAATTAGAAATATGTGTTGCAACTCATTTTTTCTAGAAAGTTTTCCACAAGTTATCATGTCTGGATGGGGTAGAGAGTTAGAGTCTGACTCTGATGTCTTTACATTCCTTGTCCTTTTTACACCAAGTGACAAAGTGCAAGAGAAGAATTAGGAAAAAGGAGTAATCTTAATTTTTTAAAAATGCCTGTGGGAATATATTTTTTTAAAATGCAAATCTCTATTGAAAATAAGCCTTATATTTCAAAGTGTAAGGTGCCCTCTTGGAAACCTGGTGAATTTTCAGCTAGGTGGAAGGTGTGCCTCTAAGCAAGTGAAAGCCAAGTTCACCCCTCCCAAAACAGATGGGATAAATTATCCCTTGAGAAGCTTTTCTCTCTGTTGTTTATGGAGAGAACCTAAAGAACTAGCGATGACCAGAAATGTAAGTTTGTTTTGGCTAAAGATGAGATGAGCCCTGACTTTCTGAAATGAGGAATGAAGTGAGGTAACACAGGGAGTGAGAAGGTGGAAGAATAGGGAACTGGATGGCAGCAACTGAAGGTATGAAACTGCAGAGCATCGGTTGTTGGCAGCCTGAGAAAAGAAACCTGTAGGAAGGATTTGGGAGGTGATTTGATGGTTATATTGGGAAGGACTAATGCGAGTTATCCGCACAGGAGCTCTCCAGGACTGCCGTGAGCTCTGTTAGCACAGGGACAGACTGCAAATACCAGGGGTTAAATGGCGGGATCAGTCTTACCAGTTTACAAGTGAAGAAACGGAGACACGGCAGTTATTTACCACATTGTTCTCCTTCAGCCACATTTTGCTGAGTATATTACCGTACTTTGTACGCCGAAGTGATGTCTTCTTAGGAGAAAATTTTGCCAAAAGGATTGTCTAGAAGGACTTAAATAGTCATTAAAATAGGCAAAGGCCTGGAAACCTGGAAATGTCTGAATTGTTAGGTTTTGCTTGAACACTGTCCCTTTGATGACTTTGACATGCAGGCGCTTATTAAATACCTCCATTTCAACAACTGTAAAATAGCTTTTATGATGCTGTTAATGCACTTTTTCAGGGGAGCTGAGGGAATTAGTTAATACATTGGATAGAAGTGTTTATCAGTGTGCCAAGCTATTTGTCGTGCAAAGATTTATTATTTCTTTCACTGTCTGGCTTTCTAGGGAAGGACATGGCAGCAGTGCAGAGAACCTTAATGGCTCTAGGCAGTTTGGCAGTCACCAAGGACGACGGCTGCTACAAAGGAGATCCATCCTGGTTTCACAGGTAAAATCCAAAGCACAGCTTCCCAGAGCTGGCTTCCCGAGAAAGCTGGTAATATTGTGTGCCTTTAGGCTCTAAGGAAATTCGTGGGGAAAGGAAGGTAAGAATTTTTCCAAAATTTCCTTCTAACGGAGAGATTTTCTCTCCAGAGTCTAGAGGAGGGAAGCAAAGACCCAACCAGGCAGCAACGTTTTCTACCCTTCACTGGTTCCCAACTTTATCAGCATCACTGCTGGGTCCACGAGTTACCATAACTTGTCAGCCTAAAGTTACACCACGGTTGCTGGGGAGGAGCTCTGTGGGAGCTGTGTCGCACAGCTATGCTGATGCCTTTTCTTATGTAGCCCCGCTCACCACACCTTATGTGTCCCTCCTGCCCCGGAGCTGGAAAAGCAGTGCTGGTAGCGGGATTAAGGAGCGCATCGCCCACGGCTCCAGCTCTGGTTTCCTATCCCTCTTGCTGCATGAGGGGCACATACTGATCACTGAAGAAGAGACATAATTTTCTTGTCCGCTGACGTTACCCCTGACTCTTATTCCTTGGAAGGATAGCAACGATACTTAGGAAATTCAGGCACCGGTTTTGATGGCATTCGTCTATTTAGCAGCTTTCAGCTAATCCTCTATATCCATTTATGAAGAAAAGAGAACAAAAATGGCAGCAGCCCTGCAGATACGTGTGTCATACGAGTAGCTGGTAGGGAACGTGTACTTTTGCCTCACATCAGATAACAGACAGAAAGATTAATGAAGACAAGGCTGTTATAGCTGCCAGCAGACCCCTGTAAAGTGATCCATTTACCGAGCAAAGAGAAGGCATGAAACCCATTTCTATTTTTCGTCAAACCAAAAATGATTTCATTTCCTAATCATCTTTTATCTTGGGGAGTACCACTTATCTGTAAAGAACTCTCTGCCTTGGCAAAGCTGTTTATCTGCTCCAAAACTCCATTTGTTTTGGCTAGGGAGGCTGAGAAGTGGGGACAGGAAGAAAAGGAAATCTTCCCATAGTTAGGTTCCTGCCCCACAGGCATATTATTGACATGAGGTTACGCCATCCAAGGTTATTTCTTGTGCTGAAATATCTGAGGCATGTCAGCAGAAAGAGTGCTGACTGCTTGTCTTTGGTTTCCTTGAATTTTCTGATGTCTAGGTGAGGGTCAGCAAAAGGAAAACAAACTTCCCTTGGTTTGGCTTAAACCTTGAGCTGGTTTAACTGGGGCTAAGGGAGACTTGAATTTTAGGTGAATGAGTGCAAACTCCTATGCATTCTTAATAAGAAATTAGTTTAAATTAACTTAATACACTCCACAAGGAGATTTGTATTTATTGAATATAATTGGGTTTAAAATTCAAATCCAGTTACAGGCTTTAATATAAACCAGACATGAAATCACTATGACCCAGACAGGCTTATTTGTTTTATGTAACTAAAACAAAGTCCTACATGGAAAAATTAATTTTCATCTGGACTCTCAATTGTAGGTGGGAACAGTTTTCATTGGCATAAACGAAGATGTAATCACCTCCCTTCTCCCCTAGCTGCTTGTCCTGTCCGCGCTGCTTGGATAGCCAATCCATATCTATTGCAGCCCCTAAAATAGCATTTTGTGGCTACTGCCTTAAGGAAAACTGATGTTATTTCTATAAGGAAATAACATATGGCAGATCGGGAGCTGTTTTCTGAGTAGCTTACCCATCCCTTCAGGCAGATCTAGCGCCCTCACTGCCACCCAGTGTTAGTCATGAGTCAGGGCTTTCAGGCTGATTCTTAATCGCCTTAAGTTAAATTGAAAGAAGTCAAGATTAAATGGAATGAGAGAATCCATGCAGGGATCTACAGTGATTAGATACCCCTACCCTTGAGTTAAGCCGTTTAACTTTCCATTGCCAGTGCCTCACATGCCCGGTCCCACCAGGCCTGCCTTGCGTCCCCATGGACCCGTGGCTGTTTGCCGTCTTGCGGTTTGGCAGCCACAAGCAATGGTGCAAAGCTGGCATAAGAAGTTGGCAGATCTGCACGGTGGGCTCAGTTTGCAGCGAGGGTGATGCCAGGTGATGGCAGGCAGGGCCAAACAGGACTTGAAATAGGGCGAGACACTGATGAGGATAGGTTTGCCCTCACCGATTTTTCTCTGGTCTCAGCTAAGGCCGTTTCCACCAACCTAGAAGCAAATCGTAAGTACGTGTTGTTGGCTGTACGACCATCATATACTAAATGTGGTGCTTATGATGGCAACACAACACTATAGGATCTAAACTGTTTATGTAATCAACTTTTATTAGCAGACTTCCCTTGGGTTTCTCTTTTTATTTCTTCTTTGCAGTTCTCTTTTTTTTTTTTTTTCCTGTTCAGAGTTAACTTTTCAACTTTCTGTGGAATTACTCTACAACGCAGCTGAAAATTCTAGGAGGAAAGAGAGAAAAATAATAGAATGTGTTCCTGGGATTTTAATTAAAATAAAGGCAGACACAGTAAACCTGAGATTCAATTAGGTAATGGGAGTAGTTCTGAAAACATCCTCTCTCGAAGATTCTGGCAGTAGTTTGGTGCCTGTGCAAGGGTTCTGGAAAAGAAATTAAGCAGCAGTGAGCGTGGGTTACTTTCTGAGGCGCCCGAGGTTCTGTGTGCCCCCCTCCAGAACAGCATGCTGTCTGGCAAGAGCTGTGGGATCTGAGAGCCGGTGATGGGCTTCTGTCAGCCCTCTTGTTCATCTGTACATTAGCACTGGAGACCTGTTCTGAAAAATGACAGATCAGTACCGGTTTTCTCTGGACCTTCCTGGTTTGGTGGGCTTTCACGCAGACTTGGGCTCTTCTGCACCATCCTGAAGGTCCTGAGCCTAGCAAAGCGTTCAAGTGCTTGTTTGGACTCGAGCCAGGGTGGTCAGCACAGTACAGGATCAGACCCTCACAGAGAGGATCATGTTGATGGTTTTCAATCACAGCAGGCACCTAATCTGGCATTCTCATCTAGTGGTGGGGTGGGGAGAAAAGGAGAATTGCAACTCGATGCGATATCGCCGGGTAACCCGATCCCAGGACAAACAGACACCGCAGGGAGAAGGATTGTACCTGGGTGGGAGCAGCCTCTGCTTGATTGAAAGCCTCCCTCAGTCTGGGGCTCTGCCGATTCTTACGGCTTATTTGGCAGCGACAGACTGATCCTTCTCCCTTGTAAATGACTTGTTTTCCCCACCCTGTATAAGTTAAAGATTAATCTAAGATGAACAGTTTCTCGCGAGGCAGCAGAGTACAAACTTTCATGATGCTTCTTAACCGCCACTTTTGGCCTTGGTGCTATTTTCAGGAGAAAGAACCACCTCCTTTTAAACTCCAACAAAGGTTCATTGATCCAAAGGGCTTTTGAGACCGGGGACACGGAACTAAAGCAGTCAGTATGTTTTGACAGAAGATAAAGGATTGGCATACAGTTAAGACACAGGTGCAAAGGGCAAAGTCTATTGCTTAGAGGAGAGAGATCTGGAAATGGCAAGAGAGCAATTGTTCTGTCCTGCAGGCAACCGTCACCCACTCTGCGAAAATGAGCAAGTCACTTCTCTGTCCCATTGTGTCTCCAGATACATGCAGCTCTTAGTTACTTCACTGAGTTAAACTATACCAATTTGTACTGTTGCTCTAGGTGGGTATCAACTTGTATTAGAGCTCAAGTAAGTGTCTCATTGATCGGATCCCATTGACTACAGCTTTTAAGGGCTATAGGGCTTAAGACAAATTAATCCTATCGTGAGTGTTGTATACAGTATTATGTAAATATTTTACCTGTCATAGCTGCTAAGAAGTTCTGGAATAAGTGCTACAGTGAAAGTCTGAAGTGTTGTAGGTTTGACTAGAGCGTTACTTCTCACTGCAGGAAAACGATCAGCCCAGCCAGTATTGTCCAGCCCGTGGGATGGCGCAAATGAAATATTGAATTACTGGGGACACATCTGTTAACATGAGCCAATTTAAGACTGCTTTTCATGATCCTCTGGGCATATGCAGAATGACGGTATGTGTGTATGTTGCTTTTTTTGTGTGCATCTGGACAGGAAAGCACAGCAGAATCGACGAGGATTTTCAGAAGAGCAGCTTCGTCAGGGACAGAACGTAATAGGCCTTCAGATGGGCAGCAACAAAGGAGCATCACAGTCGGGTATGACAGGCTACGGGATGCCAAGGCAGATTATCTAAAAGCATCTCTGTACAGAAAACACTCCTTCTGCAGCATGGTCTGTTTAAAAAAAAAAAAAAAGAAGAAAAAAAGAAAAAAATGCTCATTAGTTCTCTTTCTGCCTGGTTTTTAATAGTTAGTGCTCTCTAAGGTTTGGGATATTTTTGGTTTGGTTTGTTTTATTTGCAGCTGCGAGAGTTCATCTAGGAACTTGGGTTTTCGTGGTGGTGTGTGTCAGTTCACAGCACGTGCGCACTGCTGCCTCCTACTTTTCACTTCTGAACTATGCAACGACAATTATTCTGTATTAATTTATTTGCAAAGTATTATCTTCCATATTTGTCTCACACCGCACTTGTATTTCAACCAGTAACCTCGTTCTTCAATTCAGTGATGATATTGTTTGACCTAAAAATAAAGGCAAATTAAAGACACCTCTTAGACTCGTTATTTAAGGGAGGTAAAAGCAATTAAAACCAATGACCACATGGTACAGTGCTGAGGAGTTAAATGTTCTGAATGGTCGATCTGTCTCATCTCTAACCCGGAGTCCTCTCTGAGTGACTCCTTGCTATAGTGTTTACAGTCTGTGTTACATGTTTAATTTAGCATTTGTCTAAAGGCGCAGCCAGTGTATTTTCCTAAAAAGAAGAAAAGATGTATTATCCACTGAGTCTGGTTCATACAGTCCCACCCAATTTACCTGGGATTTCCCGTAACCTAGTGTGCTGGGTTGACTGCAGCTGGCAAACTTGTGGATGGAGATAAAAACGGTTTAACAGGGAAAGAAAAATAAGGAATTAATTCACTACTTCCCATTAGCAGGCAGACATTTAGGCACTTATTGGGAAGCAGGGCCTCAGCATGCACGATGGTTACTTGTTACCACAGACATCCCCCATCCCCCCCCTTTTTCCCTGAGCTTTGGTTGCTGATCATGACACCGTATGTATGGGATACCCCTTTGGTCAATTGGGGTCAGCTGTCCCAGCTGTGTCCCCTCCCAGCGTCTTGCCCACCCCCAGCTGAGGGGCAGAATGAGCAAGGGGGAAGGCCTTGACGCTGTGCAGGCACTGTTTAGCAACAGCCAGCGCACTGGTGTGTTATCAACACCGCTTTAGTCACAACTCCACAGCACCCTGTGGGCTGCTGGGGAGAAAGTTAACTCCATCCCGGCCAAACCCAGTACACCCAGCAGCAGGTGAGTCTTCAAACTCAGGGAATTGCCTCTGGCAGCAGCAAAAGAAGAGGCTACTGGGAGAGAGCACTTGAGCCCGACCGCTTTCTGTGGTCCCTGCCCTTCTTTCTCCCTCAGCGTTGCGATTGTTGCATTAGGGCACATCCCAGCAGAAGAAAGCCCATGCCCCAGTGAAATGTTCTTTCATCAAAGCTATATTCCCTAATTAAATGTGCTTTCATTAGGTTTGGCATTCTAACAGCCTCATTGAAGTTATAGCAAACATTGTGTGCTCGTACAGCAAAAAAACCACACTGTGATAATTTTAACAAACTGAATTAGCAACAACAGCTAAGTGCTCCAGGAAAGAAAATCTATAGCCTGTGGCTGCAGACACAGGACTTGGTTAGTGTGGGAACAACAACAATAGAAATGGCTAATGCCCAGGATCTTATCTTCAGTAACCACTCCCCAAGCTCACAACGTATTCTTTCATTACCTTAAACCATCAAACTAATCTAGCTCTAAATATCTGGCAGGAGATGCTGCAAAGTATACTTTATTCTGTGTGTTAACCTTAGCCTTCCATATTCCCATACGATGGATATAGAAATCTTAATGTTATTGTTAATTAAATATTAACACACTCTGGCCTCCTAATGTCCTCCTATTAAAACATCCTTACTACCAAGTTTACAAACATCTTAAGCTAAGAAGTAAATTAATATACTACCAGGCTAGTTCAGTTACCAAGTTAGCAGGAAACATTATCACTTTTCTTTTATTAACAATAAACCATTGTAATTTTGCTTCTACCGCATCAAAACACTTATACAGGTCTCCCAGAAGCCAAATTAATTTCTGTGACAGCCTTCTGCATTGATACTACTAAAAGCCTTGATATACAGTAGAGTAGAGCCATACAGGAGCTTTGAACACATACTGAAGGGTACAGTGTCAGTGTGTGCTTGGGAGTGGGGGGCTGTGTGTTTCCTCTCCCGGATATTGGGCTCTCCAGTGTTTGGAGGGGGGTGTCTCCCTGCGATGAAGAACAACAGCTCTCTTAAGGCTGTGGACTCAGTTTGACAGCAAGTATGAGCTAAGATAAGACCCCTCACACTCTGCCTATAATCCTTTCCGAAGCCTGGCTGTAACTGGGTCAGCTATCCCACCTTAAAAACCGAAATAAAATATTTTTTGGGAGAAAGTGCTTTAAATATCCTCTCCCTCAGCAGCCGTACTGGAGAAATGCCCATCATAGCAGGCTGGACCAAGAACACCTTAAACATTGCCACTGTTGTGCTTCAGTTTGCCATACCTGTAGAAATGTAAATGACGTTTATCTGCCTTCATGAAGGTCTGGACCTTGACCTCTTTATGGACAATTGCTTAGTAATTTCTTTTCAACATTAAGGTGGCGTCTAATGGCCTTCCGCAAGGATGCTCGATAGGTGCATGAGTGAGGAAGAACCAGATACATGAGCATGCAATCCAAGTTTATCCCCATTTATAAGGAGAGCAAAAAGAAAATACACTGAACAGAAAGTCAATATTAACCTCAGCCAGTTCAATTTAGCTGGAGCTTGAGGACTACTAGGCTAACGTAACAGGATGTGTTTTAAATAAAAGCTAATGAAGGTGAATGGGGTCCGTAGCATCGCTTTGCAGCGTGCCTCTCCTGACAGCATCCCCCGCGCTCCGCAGGGGTGGGAGGAGAAGGTGCTGCTGCAGCAGCGATGGGCACCGGCCGACCCTTCCCTTCCGCCTGCCCGCTGCTCCTGTGGGCTGGTCATGCTCCGGCCACAGCACGTTCAGACCAAGCTGCCTTCTTCTACTACCTGCTTAGGCCAAAACAGAGCCACCAGGGAGGAAGGGTGAGGACTCGGGATGTCAGAGGTTCATTTCTGTGTCTGTAATGGACGGCGTCTGGCTCTGGCTGCGTTGTTTGGATTTGTTTCATTTTTATGAAAGGATGGTTAATACTCACTTAATAGCGATGGCTTGAACAGCTCAGGCATTGATAGGATCAGTGATTTGGTAGTGTCTCCTAACTAGAAATAAGCTTTAAGTATGTTGAGAAGGGAAGTGAGCACCTTCATGGGAAGGAAATTCAGCCATTTACTCTAAACCCGCGCTGTGACTGCCATGGTGGTTCCTGAGCCAGGGAGAGAAGGGCCACCAAGGCTGCAGGTGAGCATGTGTGTGCAGATCCTGCCTCCCTCCCCGCCCCCCGCCCCCCGCCCCCGCAGTTATTTTGTCTTCTATGAACTCAAAAAGAAACATAAAAGCTGATTTTGCATAAGCTACTAAAGCGCACGGTCTGCGACACCCTAAATTTAAGGCAATCCCCAACCAGACAGGGAGAGGAACATTGTTGTCGACAGACGTTTCATGTACAGTGTGCTCTTCACTGGAAACACATGCTTTCCCTCTCTGTGGGGCTTGCTGTCCTGCAGAAAAGGCAAGTGACACGGGCACGAAGACAGCACAAGCGACTGCTAAGAAAACAGGTGCAGGCAGCCACCTCTTCCCCGCTCTAACAAACATATTTACCTGTTTAAACTTTGCGGAGGTTGTTCTTCCCACCTGAATCTCCAAAATAAAAGCACCACAGTTCTGTGACTAAGCTCAAGCGATAGAAAACCATGAGGTAAAATGGGAGGGGGGTGGGGGATGAAAAAAAGAAAAATTAACTATTACTATAGGGGGAAAATCACAGCTGTGGATGGAAGGAAATTTTTCTGCTCTCATCTCGCAGTGTTGATGTGACAGCACAGTGCATGATGCTGTGACATTCAAGTAAAGTTATAATGCCATTTCTCAGATGCAGAAATACATTTGTCTGTAGTCCCATTGGATTTATAGAGGAAATTAGAGAGGTGACCTTTCTCCCTAATGAAATTTCTGTTAAGTGGCTCACTTTGGTAGAAATGTTACTCCGTTATTGAGCAGGACTAAATCCTACGCTCTAGCGACCGCATGGCAGGGTTAATGCTTATGTCCAAGTTCAGAAGAAGTGATGTCCAGAAATGCAGGAGAAGGTTCTGCCCTGCTCTGGTCCAAGGACCTGCAGGGCCAGGCTCGCCCGGTGAGGAGCGGGGCAGCGCCGGAGGGAAGGAGCAGGCACCCCCAGGCACGTGGCTTTGCGGGGGCTCAAAGCAGCACAGCGTGTCTGAGACAGACCGATGACTTCCAGGTATTTCCAAACTGGGTTTTAAGAAAGGGTACGTGTTGTCATCATGTCAATAAAGATGTGAGGTGGATGAAAGCTTTTGTGTTTGCACATAAAACCTAGCGAAATGCTCTGTTTCATTTCTTGTTAAGGCACAGAAAAAAAGAGAAGGGTGAAAAGGAGCAGGGATTGTTTTTAGGAGCAGGTTTTGCATTAGTGTCATCATGAGTCAACAATACGTACGAAGTTTCTTTGTATTATCTCCCACACACAATGTAGATGGCAGGGTAGCTCTGCTGCTTCCAGCTCCTTCCAACATGCGGCCCAAGAGATGTTGTTTTAAGCAGGCTCTTAAAGATGCTGGAGTGCCTCCCCGCATGGATATGTCTTAACACCACCAGAGCTGCTGAGCACCAGACCTGGGCTTGGCCCTTGGTAAAAGGGGGACAAAACCACTTCCCCATCTTGCAGGAAAACATTCACATAAATGCAGGTCTGGCTTTAAAGTGCTTGGATACCATGGCAACATTGGTTTTCCAAGTGAATAGGAAAGCTTTTGATGCAAGGAGGAAAAATCAATACTTCAGGTAGCAGTTTGGAAGGCCTAAGTAGGATATCGAGGGAATCTGTGCATGTGCCAGGAGCAATCATTATCTCCTGGTATCCTCTGGAGAGACCGTCTTCCCTGATCTGCCACAATAGTTCAGATAAATCAAACATCACACCACAGTTCCAGTGGTGGTGTTAGCTCAGAGCAGCATTTCTTGGATTCCCCCTACCTTAGAAGGGTATTTGGGAAGATGGGCCACAGCTGGGTTCCCACACCACAAGCAGCTGGAGAAGATTTTGCTACTGAAAAGCAAGAGTTTGAGCTGTAGCCAGGTGGATTTGGTTGCTAGATTGCATTAAGGAACTGCAGTGGAAGGTTTAAGCCTTGTCTGAGGAAAGATAAGGTGGGGTAAACAAAACTCAGACTCACGTTCATAAGCCAAAGTGTACTTTGCTTTCCTGTTTTGGGAGCATTCGCTCGGAGGAGGTGTCCCTGCAGTGGCTCAGCATTGGCAGGAGCTGCTGGGACTGTAGCAAAGCAGCTATTAAACCTTCTTGGCTGTTTGTTATTAAGTGCATTTTATTGCTGGATGTTGATGGAGCCATTATTAACCAGGGGCGGTGTGGCCCACAGCTGAAAGTGAACTGTGTAGGAGTGGGGCTGTATGAAGGTATTTGTCTCCTGAGCACATGTGGTCCTTGCAGAAGCTGCTGGGGGTAGAGGACAGTGGGGTCCCTCGAGAAAGGCTTGCAGTTGAGAGGTACTGACTGCTGCTGTGAAGGCCAATGTAGTGGGTTTTAAGGAACGGACCTGGCAGTTCCCAAGTCCTGGGAATTATTTTTTTTAGATTCCTGTGCATTGTTTCATTCTCTACCGTTTGTATTGGAGATCTAGTCTTTAGGATTTCTTAGTTTAATTAAAAAGAATTTCTGCCTGGGTCTCAAAAAAAGACCCACTGAAATCACAGTGTGTGTTTTGTAAGAAATTTACTTGGCCCTGGAGGGCTCGCTTAAAAACAAGTTATTTTCTCTTCCTGATATGAAATGTTTAATTATGTGAATCCTTCCCCCAGAAGCATTACCGTAATCCAAGCTGGTTTATGAGGTGTCAAATACAATGGTTGGAACAGAGATGATTTTGTGTGTGTGTTAATAAGTCAATCTATTGCTATAACCTTTCCAGAGAAAATAGAAAGAGAAGTATTACGTGAAGGTGACTGCTGTGGTAGGTTTCTTTGTTTTATGGATGTGAAACACGTGTAACCAGTTAAGACAAAGTAAGTAAAAAAACCAAAAGTAGTCACTGGATATTTTTCTTTTTTTTTTCCTATTATTTCTCTGTCTTTTTCTCTTTCTTTTTATAGACTTGGTGTAGGATGAGGGTCAAAAGCAAAATTATTGTTTACAGTCAGATTCAGCAGCCTCTGTATTCTGTAAAACGAATCCATGAATGATTAAACAGCTTTTGTGCTGTTTTCTGTTTAAGTGGGAGTTGTGAAATGAAAGCAAGCCGTAGTACTGCCATGTCACTGAAGGAGGCTGCATGAGCGAACCTCACTTTGGCAGAATATGTTCTGTATTCAAAACGTCTGTCTCCGTGTAATATGATGAGTCCCTTAAGAGCTACCTTCTGCAGTTGCTCTGTGAATTGCACTCCCACTGGAGTCAAGCACATCCAGGCAAATTGCATTATTAGCTGGAGATAAATGGGCCCAGGGAGCACTTAACTGAAGGAGCGATGATGCTCGTGCCCTTCAACTAAGTATAAACTCTGTCTCCTACAAAAGCAGGAGCTATGGAGGAAGGAGGTTTCAGTTCTGAACATTGTCTGCTTTCTTTAAGAGGCTGTGTATTAGCTATAATGGGATGAATCATAAACCTTAGTGTTCATCTAGAGTGAGTCTTTAGTTTTGAGGACAATGAATTTCAGAAAATGTTATCTTCTTCATAATAATTTTGAAATAAAAGGAGCGATTTAGCTTTGTGGTTTGGATGATCTTCTCAAAATGATAGATTAAGCTGTACTGTAGGTATAACACGCGTGATTAAAGCTAGCTGGGAACAGTTAGCGTGCTTTAAACTCCAAAACCTTTCCTTGCAGTGATATTTTTGGAGTGTTGGAATCAGAAAATGGAGGATGGGAAGAGCTGGATTTCTTTGCTTGCAATGTCGTGGTGGTGAGATATGAGCCCCAAACAACGTACTGTTGCATGGACAGCAAAGTCTGCAAGGGACTGAACTGCAGTGGTCATGACTGGCATAAGTGGGGGATGATGCACGCAACGCCCCGTAACGGGCAAAGAAAACAAAGGTATTTTTCTTGATTCCCTATTTAAATCTGAAAAGAGGGATGGGGGAAATATGGTCTGATAAAAATGAAAAACTAAAAGCGAACTTTTCCTACCTGCTACTGACTTGCCTGTCTTATGTGTGTGGCAGGTCTTTAGAAAAAAAAAAAAGCAAATTAGAAAGTAATTGAATTGGAAGAATAGCTAGAGAGGAAGAGCTTGAAATAACCCATGAAATAAAGGGAAAGAAGGACAGAATAAAAGGTGTTTCCAGGGAAAAAAACCCCAAAGATTAGAGTGGATGGGATCCCTAGGAGGGGGAACCAGCTGTTCTATTAGAAAAAACAGGATCCCCCTCATTTGAGAGGAGAAGGAGATGAGTGACCTCTACAAATGGAAAAAAAAAAATAGTCAGACTTAATGTCATCAATACCACTCCTTCTGTCACCACGGGTCACCATGGGTCTCAAATTTTAGTTGTCCCCTTGGTCAATGTTTATAAATTCTCGGTTAACATTTCTAATTTAAAACCTATATATAGCAAGTGAAGGTGACGTTCTGTCATCTTGGCTGGGAACAAGGGAAGGCGGATCTTTATTCACATTAGTGGGAAGTTGTTCATAGTGGAGACCGGTAATGTACATTGCTTAAAGAGAACTGGCATTTGCTTGTTTACTTGGCTGTCTAAAAATAAGACTGAATGCACAGCAAAACGCATGTGCTCTCTTCAGAACCTCACCTCTGCGCAAGCAAAGCTGCTGCACTGGGATAAGCGGCTCCCCTGTCTGGTGGCAGCTACTGATCCGAAGAAATGAAAGACACTGTTCCAGCTGAAGTCTTTTTACTCTGAGGTGGATGAGTGTCTATCCATCCAAAGGAAACCAGGACCTCCAAAATAAAAGGACTTTTTTTTTTTTTTTAAAAAGCTGTTTTGCTCCTTGGAGTGAGGAAAATTAACTCCAAAAATAGCTCTTTATGGAACATTACTTATGAGCTGGGCGCTTGTAACTACACTTTGAAATAAAGGCTGTGGCTATTGCCATTTGTTTGGCATTTTATGGGATGAATCATGTTTCCTTCCTCAAGATTCATTACAAATGCAAATTCTGACACTTATCATGGTGTCTGGGAGTCCTTTAAAATCCTCAGGAGGGAGAGCTGCACTGAAAATGCAATGCAGTATGCAGAATCATTGAAAAATAAAATTTCTGTAGCCAACTTAAACAATAGGAATCGTGTTCTACATACAGAGCCTCTCTGTCCACCCTTCCCCTTCCCCCAATATAGGGGAAATTGGGGTCTAAATCTTCTATTCTTAAAAACGCTACTAGAGAAAAGTTTGAGAAATGATCAGGTTGGGACAAGTTCAGAAATTTGGTCTCTGGAACCGGACCCCAACAATGGGACGGGTGTAAGGGTAGCAGGGCCCTTACGGCTGCCTCCCGATAATGGTGCTGGAGGAGAAATATTGACAGCCAAGACACCATGACACTGCACAAGATCCTAAGCTAACAGGGGTCCAGGCTGTCCACGTAAAAGTATAGGCATTTTTTATGTTGTTTGTATTGTTGCGTGGCCATGGCAGTAAAGGCTCTTAGGAGGAGGGCTCTGCCAGCATCTCAGATGGTCCTAAATTAGCCCTCCCCTCCTTTTGACTTAGCAAAACACCATGACGAATCCATCTCGCCTGTTAAAATAAACCCACTACAAGTCTGGATAGGCAAAACGTAGGAAGATGACTGGTCAACATGGAAGTGGATATAGGGAGCTCCCTGTGTCTGGAGGTCAAGGCACACAGACGGTCAGCTCTGCTCTGTTACGCAGAGGAAGCGCAGAGTCTTGGAAGGTTCTGATGTTACTGTACACAAAGGATTTAGTGTGGGGGTCTTAGGCTGTGCTTCCCAGTCAACAAAGGATACTGATATTTTGCTGCAGTAGTCAAGTGCAGCTTATGTGACCGGCTATCTTTACTAGGAACCATACTGATACGTGTGTGATCACCACCTGTTTCCCATGATAACCTCCTGATCCTCAAGTGCTGATCCTTAAACAAATCTCAGGTGGCTTGCCCAGTTTGGCAAAATGCGGATCAGACTGATTATCCCCAATGGCCTTCATCAGCTCCATTTTATCTGTCATGAGGTGATTGGCTCTAACATTGGGAGGGTTGAACCTGCTGACATAGGACTATTTATTTGAACAAATACGGAATAGGGCCTGCTTGTGGAAACATACAGCATTTGAATCCCAGATAAAACTGTTGTCTACAGAGCTGGCTCAAGGGGTGTTGCTGTGAGATGTTGAGTGATGGAGCTGGCTAAACACAACAGTGCTGGAGGTAGGCTCGCAAGCTCTTTGAGTTGAGTCTATATGGAGACCCAATGCCTGGGAAGGGTGCTTCTCTCTGCTGGACCTCCACACAGCAGACACAAAAGGTAAAAACAAAAGAGAAACCTCTTAGCCGTAGTTCAAACTATGGTAACGTTTTTTTAGTCGGGCCCTTGTGATGACATTTCAAATGTAGTGGATAGGACTGTAGCTCTCTCCTGTTAATAGCTCTTTAGTTCTTATGACTTCATCATGTGGCAGTGAATGCATAAGGACACTGCCATATGCAGATCATGACCACATCCAGCCCTTTGAAGTCCTGCTGCTCTAAAGAACATGCAAATAGCAATGTTTATAATGCAGAACCTAGAAGCAGGCAGGAGAAACAAATGCAGCTTATGTGGATCACAGTAACAAGTTTTATATTTAGACTTTCATTTTTGTTTCCATCAGTCCAGATCCTCTTAACTTCTGCCTGTTACTATTTCACTGCACTCAGCCCGAGGGCACAAGCAGATATTCAAACTGGTGATCAACGCCTAATGAAGATTAGTGTCCCTGCAGTTGAGATAGAGCCATTGCCTGCAAATACTCAAAGATGTCAAGGTCAGAGGGGATTGTGATGGCCCAGCTAGAACATCAGTAGCATCTCTGAAAAGAAGTTTGAACAGGGGACCATGCGATTTGGTGAGCAGGAGCTGGTGGAGTTCTTGGTCAGTTGTATTCACGGTTAACAGCCTTCATGAGTGATTCATCTCAACTAGTTTGTCTGTGCTTGTGCATGGTTTTTATTCTGAACACCAGATTTTTCTTCGTAAGTTATCTAGCTGCACTGCCCTGCTCCTGCTGGCACTCAACAGAGCTATGTAATTCAAACACTAAAAATACTTTTGTTTAAATTTTTCCTTATTGAATAAACTGGACTAACTTCCTGGTGCCCCTTCCTGTCAAGTATTGAATTAGCCTCAAGCCTTGAATTAACCTCTGTAGGTCTTTTGGGTACTCTACTCATTAAAACTTTTGGTGGGTGAGGGATGACAACAATAGTGTCAGTCACTTCTAGGGAGCGGAATGGTGAGCTGTCCCATAACCCCTGAACAAAGAAACTGAAACCCCAAATTCACCAGACTGAGTAAAACAGCTTGTATAACACTTGGAAATGAAAATAATCTAACTGTTTAATAGTAGGTTAATTCAAGTTACTTGCTTTAAAAACAAAAATTTAAGGAGGAGAACAGATTATTTTTTTCTTTTTTACAGTTTAAAGTTGTATGTGCTTGCTGTAGTTCATCAGTGCCTGGATGATAACATCGCAGGACTCTGAGACCTGATAGAGAAGGGATAAAAGTAGCACAGGTGTCCTGAATGCCTTGCTAAAGTCATTCAGGTGGAAGTAATGAAGCCAGTAAAAACTCCCGGGGTTTTTTTTCAGGCTTTTTTGTTCTGTCCTCCTACTCGGAGGATGATCAGAGAAATGGAAATGAGATGAAAGGTCAAGACTGAAAGGAAGGGGCATGGGTAGGTTTTTGAACGGCAGAGGAGGGAAAACAAGGAGTTAAACTTCCAGTGCTGGTTTTCTTCCAGGGTATCAAAGATATTCTCTGCATAATTGCAAGGAAAATGCAACTGTGGAGAGGCAGGACGTTAGCATTTTGTGGGGAAATGTATTTGTAGTAAACACTGGGGCTGGGCTGGCATGAGGCTTGCGGAGGCCTTGGGCACGGTGTTTCCTGGGGTCCTGCATACAGCAGTGAGATACCTTTGGTTGATTTACGCTAGACAGTAGCCTTATTTCAGCTGGCCATCTGTTGTGGCATCTGACAGATATGAAGGTGTGGGAAGGGAGATGTTTTGCTGTTTGCCTTCCATGTGGCATGTAGGGTTTGATGATAAAGAATGGAGTATCCATTAACCATAACAACTTCTGGGGGTCTTAGTGTCATGGACCAATGCTTTTGGACAGCACTGCTTGTAAGCTGAAGCCTTAAGGAACTTACAAATTTCATCTTTGTTCACTTTCAACAGGGCACCAATTAAGGACCAGATTGCGAAGTGAAGTGCGATTTGCAGGGAGGAGCACAGACACGTTCACTGGTAGGAGTAAGTGCTTTGACTTGGCTTGTCAAACTGTGCTCAGGCCTGACCTATCCAAGCACACGTGGCTGAGCACTCTGATAGATGGGAGTGTGCACATCAGCACATCTTGTCACTTGAACAGCCACAAACATTGCTTTTGCTTGGCTGAAGCGCTGCCAGGACTTGACTTCTGTAGAGGATGTTCTCATTGTTTTCAGCTCTAGCTCAACTGGGTCAATCTCATTATGTTGGAAACTGTATCTTTTTAATATATTATTATTATTTTTATTTATTTGAAATGCTGCAGATTTCCTAGCACTGTGATTCTCCTAAGAAGTTATATTTAATCCAGTAGCGTGATTCATGTACGCTGTGCCAATATTACTTGCCTTGCTGCCTGCCATACATAGCTGTCCAGTTTCATATAAGCAGGAAAGAAATTGAGAGTAAAATTAGCTAGTGGCCCCGATAAGAGGCGAGTGGTGCGAGACCATTAACTGATGGAATAGCAGGGCTTGTCTGTCCTTAAAATGCCACAGACTGAAAAATGGATGCTGCATCCAAAAGATGTGCTCGCTTAGCCTTTTTCTTTTAATTTAAATTGATGGGGGTACAAATAACTAAGCTGTTCTTGGCCCACATAGGCGAGGCAAAATAGGTCTATTAGTGCTCAGGGAGGCTGCTATGCAAGGCGGTCAGCTGCTTCATTTCAGATGATACGCTCTGTCAATGGCAGTTGTGTCGTGTCTGGATCTTGGAAGACAGCTCAATTGCCAGTAATTTCTAAGATGATTTTGTCTGTTGGAAACTATTTTCTTACATCAGAGGCCCCTAGTGCATAGTCAAGCATTGTCAGGAATCAGAAATTAAGTAAGAGCTCCAGGAGAAGAAAAAATGTATAAGAGCACTGTGATTTGAAGCTGCATCTCCTGATGGCAAAGATCTCAAAGGCAAGCAGCGTGGGGGAGGAGAAAGAGGTTCAAAGTTGATACTGAAACATAAGTTTGTAGTCAATTATTAAGTTGGTAGTTAGTAATCAATTGCCAACCACTTCCATACTTTTGTAAAAGCCTCATTTCAACTTCCTCACAATCTCAACTTCAAAAAAATTAAACAAACAGCCATTCTGTGCTCATTCTTTCTCCTGTGATGGAAGCAATGTATCCTAAATGTTAATGACTTGCCTGTGTGTATGCAGTTCTCTGCAGACAGTTATTATTAGTATACTTTTATCAAAGGTATAGGTATTTGACCTTCTCTAGGTTCAAACTGAAGGTGAGTTACAAACAGGGACAGCCGAAACTTTTTCTTCTTCCCTTGGAAGTAATCTTGGCTGTAATTTGAAGAAATTATTCAAGGGACAAAATGTACAACTGTACAGTGTTAGTGTCAGGTCTGAGGAAAATTGATTGACTTAAGAAGCTTTATGAATGTCTTCTCAACTGTTATCAGAAATCGTTGTTTAATCCCTTGTTTAGCTTTCACAGACATGTTAAGACCTGTGCTTTGACTGAGTTTTGATTAAAGGAAACCCAATACAAGCAATATGCGAGAGCATTCTTGTAGGTAGCAAACCCAGGTAGTAGTAGAATTAACTTTGTGTTGTGTATGGACTCTTCTTCCCCTGCATTTTTGTGCAGCTTGTTAGACATTGCTCCTTAGCAAAGGGAGATCCCGAAATACAAGAAAACTGCCACTTTTGATGTTCAGTTTAGGAAAAAAAAATGACATGGTGAGGTTAGTAGCTCTCTAGAGCGCCCTGATATATTAGTGGGCTGATGCTGGGAAGCTGCTTCTAGGCTCCTGTCAGTTAAAGGAGCAAGTCTGCATCTGAACTGACATGAAGGCAGCTTTGTTCAGAAAGGAAAGACTTCTATTATACAGAGAGGATTTTGTAAATGATAGGCTTATTCATTTCTAAGATAATTGCCTCTTTTCTATCTGTACTCAGTGGTGAAAATGGGATTCATCTTCTGTCTTGACTCTGCCGCTATTGGGCCTAGAAAACAAACTTGGATTTATATGCCTAACTTCTAGACAGTCTGAGACAGGTGAGATGAACATTACCTCTCTCCTACCTTAGCACTATGTTTGTGCAGTGCAGGACAAGCTTTTTCTCCTAGAGATCTGAATCGTTAGTGTCCTGGCTTCCTCCGTGATATCTATAGGCAGATATCTCAGCTGTGGCTTGAGGCTGTTGCATGGATCTGCCTTTCCCTTAATCAGGGAGTCAGTGGGCTGGAGGGATCACAGATTAGACTAACAGGCTGCCCCTGGTTGCGTAGGGGCAACGTAGGAGAGAGAGGGAACAGAGAATCAGGCTGCCAAACAGATGTACATGAGGAAAACACAGCCCTAAGAGAGAATGATGCAAGTAAAACCAAGCGTAACTGTCATTGTGAGAATAAACTGAGAAGTCTGTGATTTGTGGCAGTGGGTTTCACAGTAGTAGGAAAGCATGAAGAGGTGGAACTGGTATGGAGGACATGACAAGGGCAAGAAACTAATCAATATAGGTATTATATTGATTTGGGTCAGAAAGAGAGAGTAGGTGTGTTCTGGTACATATTACTTGCAGGAGATGCAATCAAGCTGTTTATGCAGTTCATGCATACCAAGTTATGCATGGATCAAAGCCAACGGCCCTTTCAGATGGACCTGTGGAAAGCACATTTCTCCACAGAGCTCAGAAATTGAATAATTAGCTCATACTAACTTCTCAAGCTGACCTGGAATCACTGGTATGTCTAAGGGGAACCTGAGAGTAAGCCTATGGTTTGCATTGGCTTTGGATTTTTTTAATCTTCAGACTTTTTTTACATAGGGAACATGCAATTAATGAAACGGAAGAAAACAGCGATGCTCCCTTTCATGATGATTTTATTTCTAATGTATTTCATGTCTTATTTCAGTTTGCCAACTTCTTTATTCTTAGCTTTACTTGGAAACAGAATGCACTTATCTTTAAAAAAACCCTCAAACTTTAATTTTGCATTTTAAAAACAAGGGAGTGGGGAAGTAAAAACCAGGTACTGCAACATTGTTGTGGGCTAGCTGTGGCTATCAGCCAAGCTCCCACTCAATCAATCCCTCCGTCTTCTCCTCCCCTGCAGGATGGGGGGAGAAAACAGGAAGGACAAAAAAATAAGGGGTTGAGATAAAGACAGAGGGATTACTTGCCACAAACTCACCTTGGGGAAAATTGACTTAATTTACTGCCAATTAAAATAAAAATGTAACTACTAACGAGTAGTGGGAGACAAAAGGGCGAACATCAAACCAACACTGTTCCTCCCTGCTTTCCCAGGTTCAACTTCATTTCTTCACTCCCAAGTCCTCTACGTGCCCACCCCCTGAACCCTGAGTAGTGCAGTGGGGGCGGGGTTACGGTCAGTATACAATGGTTTCTCTCTGCCGCTCCTTCATTCTCACTCTTTTCCTCTGCTCCAGCATGGTCTTTCCATGGGCCGCAGTCCTTCAGGAATATCCCTCTGTTCCAGCATGGTATCCTCCATGGGCTGCAGCATGGATCTCTGCTTTGGCATCTGGAGGACCTCCTTCTCCTCTTCCTTCTCCATCATTTTATTTTTTGCTTCATTTATTTATTTCATACAAGTGGCCCGTATACTTCTTAGATATGTGAAAGGTGCATAGCAATATTATTTACCTCGTTGAAGGAATGGAAATAACTTCCATCTCAGCCTTTCTGTGTAATCTAGAGAAAATGACATATAATTTTCTCACCAGGTTAAAAGCACACATTTAATACTATACCTTTTGATTTACTCTTGTTGCTACTTCAATAACAAACACCACGGTTATTTTTATCGTTTCAGGAGAAAATATGTGAAGTTAAACAGCTGAAGAAAAGTGAATCTGGAGATGATAACTGTGCTTCCTCAGAACATAAAGGACTTACTGAGTAAACATGCAAAAGACTGATATTGACAGAGGGAAAGTATTTTTATGTACAATGATCTTTAATCTCTGCACCAGCTTCTGAAATAACATTTGTATCATAGTAACTTCCTGTGCACAGAATAGTAGAAAGCTTTTGTGAGTTACATGGACACTTTAAGAGATGACAGCAGTCTCCCGAAAATTAAGTGTAATTAAAAAAAAAAAAAAGGTGGGAGTTGGAAGCAATTATGTATAGTAATATGGAATAAATAAATAGATTTTCCTATGCTACTAAAGCATTAATAAGGACCAGAGCTTAAAGTATCTCTTCGTATGTTTAAAATATGTTGCAGTTCTAGAACAAATAATAATGACTGAGGACATAAATATTGTGCTTCACAGCAGAAGCCAAAGACTAACAAACAGACATGAAATATTTTTGTTTACAAGTATATTATTTAACTGTAGAATTTTTTTGCCTTGTAGCTGAAGTCACCTATTGTTGGTTACACCGATGGAAAGTAGATTGCGCCTGGAGCTCGCCTGTTATGAGGCCTGGCTACATCTTTTCTATTCTATACCTCTACACTACTGTGTTGCTGAAGTTTTTATGATTGTTAGTCTAAGTTATATATCTTCAAGAATAAACGAATAGAATGTGTATTTTTTTATAATAAAAATTTGGCATTTCTCCAGTGCCATTTCTGAAGTTGACCCAAGGAAGGCATTAAGATCGTTAATCACTTAAAAGTAAAGACAGCTCTATAGTTAGCATCCATTGAGGAAAGTACTGTTTTACATCCTTTATAAATATTTAATTATCAAAGAAAATAGGATGGAACTGTTATGGTACAAGTGACTTCCTGCATCTGATTACAAAAAGGATTCTCAGTGTGTAGCCTGATGTATTTTAACAATAGAAAATATGTTGCCTGGAGCAGCTTATTTCTTGATTACAATAAAATAACCAAATTTGAGTATTCAAAAGACAGGTTACAAAATTCTAGAAAAGAGTCAAAATACTCTTCTTGTTCTGCAGTGGTTATCTGCTGTTTGCAGCACTCTTACTCAAGGTCTTTAAATTTATTTTCCCTCTTTAGTTGCATGGTGCTGCTCTCGTATTTACATTTTACTTGCTACTTTTCTTCTTTATGGCAACTAATTTTGTGAAGTTTTAATGATATATAGATTTTAACAGTGTGATTTTTTTTTTTTTTTTAACAAGTTGGAGTCTATTTCAACTCGAAAAGACTATCAAAAGTCTGTTTATTCAGTCTAACTCTGATGTCTGAAGTTACTTGATAGTATCCTTCTAATATTCACAAAAGAGCAACAGGGCAGATGAGATTACAATTGGAAACTCATCAAAGTAAATTGATGCCTCTCTTGGTCCTGGACGTTGCTGTTAGCTGTCTTCAGCTTCAGAAGTAGAAGTGGTGCCTGAGAAAAGGTGCAAGGCTCTTTTTCAGCCGGGACAAGCAATAAAATTAATTCTGCTGGAATGGATGAAAAAAAAGATCACCCAGCAGCTAAACCTGAAGAAGAACTAAGTGTAAGTAGGTGACTTAAGCATTCTTAATTTCATACCTGTCTTGACACTGTTAGATCTCTTATGATCTAATTCTCAAGTATTAAACTTAACATCCCAGTTAGATTTTTTTTTTTAATGAATTTCTGTTTTATAACTTAATCTGAAAATGCCAACATATATTTGTATACCTTCAGATTGCTAGTAACATGTATTTTCAGACAAGTGGACTAATGGGAAGGACAGTGTGATAATAGGAAAAGCTTATACTGGTATCACGGCAGCAGGTTTTTCCAAAAAGAAAGCAATTTCTAGGCAAGAAAGGTAACATTAAAGTAGGTGAAGTGTTTTGCTTTTCCCTGAGAAGACAAAGAAGGGGATTATTGCATAAGCATTAGCTCATGACAAAGGATGGATTAAATAATTCAGTGTATGGTGATAGTCAAATTGCGATTTTAGCTGGAGATCGGTTCTAGAGCACAAGAACTAAGTTGCAGTATAGAGGAAAGCTCAATTAAGAAGTGTGATCCTTATTGAGGGAAGGGAACAGGTTAACTTTGCCTTTTTTTTTTTTTTCTTACTATAAAGTGGTTATGGTAAACTAATATAACCCAGGGAAATATTTAAAATGTAGAGCATAGCATTCAATATTCCTATGAGTCCTGTGTAACAGAGAACTTTGCCACGCAAGCCTTGATACATGAAGTGCATCTTCAAAAATAAGATTAGAATTACGGTAGATGCAAAGAAGACATCAGTTGTTTCAAGTGCATACTTATAGTCCACTGATGTCAATCTTGAGCAGTCCTTAACAATCCTTGACAGGAACTTTAATTTTTAAGAATAAATCTGTCTGGTTAGGCCTACAGTTACAAAAACGAATGACATGGGTAAACTTAAATATAAAATATGCTTGGGGGAACCTTGATGAAATTGCCCCAGATTTCAGATGTCAGAACTGAGCATTCATTCAGCTGTCTCAAGTTGTCCTGTTGAACACCTGAGTGTATAAGGGAACTTTACATGACAGAGCAGAACTTCTAACAAACAGATAAGCAACTTGGTTTTCATCCTTAAACAGAATTTTTAAAAAGTACAGAAGACAGGTAAATTGAGTCCTTCTTGAGAACATGCAAAACAAGTGCAGTTAATTACCTAGGTAGAAGATAGAAGTCTGAAATCTGCCAGTTCAGTGTTTTCACGTTTTGTTTGAGGAAACTGTAAATTGTACTACTGGGTCTTATTACTCTTACTTATTACTAATTTTTCTTCTTATCTTTGAACATCCTCAAGTCTGAGGCCAAAGATTGTTAGCTAGATTGTATTTGGCTATGGGACTAACAGGATATTTGTGGTGATGTTGCTTATGCTCTCCCTGCGAGGGTACACAGAAATCTCTCATTGAAAGCATTACTAGGACATAATATCAGAGAATCGTAGAAAAAATTACATTGGTGGGGACTTCTGAAGGTGATCTACCAACCATTTTTTAAAAAACAGGGCTAACATCAAAGCCAGAAAGTATTTCTTTTGGCCTTGTCCCACTGAGTTTTGAATATCTTCAGGGATGGAGGTTCCCTGACCTCTCTGGGCATGGCTCAGGTACATGACCCCCGTGGTGAAATACTTTTCTCTTCCCTGCCTCCCCAACTATATCCATCTGGACTTTCCCTTACTGCCATGCGTGACTGTTGTGGCTGTCTCTTCATTGTGCATCAGTGAGAAAAGTGTGGCTGTTTTCTCCATAACCCACTTTAGGTAGGGAACGTTCTAATTAGATTTACTCACACTGACTTTTCTTTCTTGTCTTCACCTAAGCAATTCCAGGGCTCTCAGCTTTTTGTTGTACATCACGTCCTCCGGCCTCTTACCTCTTGGCGGCCCTCCCCTGGAATCACTCCAGTTTATCAACGTCTCTGTGATACTGATGGGCCCAAAACTGGACACAATACTTCAGGTGTGGCTCTACTAGTGTCGGGCAGAAGGAAACAACCACTTACTGTAGATTACTTGACAGCATCGCTTTTGCAAATGTCTAGTAGCTATGCTTGGCATTTCCTGGGTGTCAAGCTCCATCAGCACATAGGTTTTGTAGTCACTGTATTAAACTTAGCATCCCACATTGATAACTTGGGAGTGCAGTTCTTAACTGGTACTTCCTGACTTTTGCAGCCTTCTCAAGTGAAGTATAGTTAGTAGGGATGAAAAATTATTCTTGTGCCCACATCTTTTAGTCTACAACAGGACACACTCTTGCAGTGTACCTTCTGAGAGGCATCAAAGAATGAAATGATGGCAAATAGCCTGGCAACTTGTTCAACTTTTTTCCTCTCTCCCTACCCCTTGTAGCCCTGCAGGGGCTAAGAAGGGTCTATTGAGCACGGGGAACAGCCAGATCTGCCCAGGTCAGAATCCAGCGCTGTTGTATGTGCATCCGTTCTAGCATGATTGTGAATTCCTCTGTGTATTTCTGTGTGGGATCACAGAAAGTGATAGGTGATGGGACCGGGGTTTGTCCCTCAGTGGAGCGAGGTTATCTGTACCCTGAGCAAATCATAGACAAGTCATCATTTGTCTTTGTCAGAGATTCTTAGTTTGTATTACTAAGACATGATGTACCTCTGTGTCCGTCCTAGCCCACAAGTGGCATAAAATCAGCTGTGAGGCAGGGGAGACCTACTTTGAAAATACCCTTAAAATTAATCAAGCTGTTCCAAAGACAAGGAAAAAGATTTTTTTGTTTGTTTGTTTGTTTTCATCTTTGTCTTTAAAATGGTGAAGTTCAGTTTCATCTTTGTATACATGAGCTCCCAAGGCAGGTCTCTTTGTCTCAAAGGCTGTTTTGTGCTTCATAGAAGATTTCTCACTAAAACTCTCACTGCTGATTGCTGACTGGTGTTTGTCAACACCTCCAGTTATGGAGAACCCCCAGCTTCCGAAGGCAGCCTCTTGAGAGCTTCCTTCTCACTAACATCAACATGTTTTTGGGATATTTTTCCTGATGTGTCACTATTATGTAGCTTATGTTATAGTTGTGATACAAGGATGAAATTCAAGGGGTTTTATAGTTCTAATTCTGGTGCAGCTGGGTATCACAGCTATGCCTGTGTTCATCATA
This sequence comes from Vanellus vanellus, assembly GCF_965231255.1. Classification (NCBI taxonomy): domain Eukaryota; kingdom Metazoa; phylum Chordata; class Aves; order Charadriiformes; family Charadriidae; genus Vanellus; species Vanellus vanellus. The sequence continues at coordinate 100,231,275 of NC_138905.1, forward strand.
CCCAGTGCACTTGGTCATTAATGCCCTGAGTGGTCAGGAACTTGCCAGCTGACCTCTGTGTAGATAAGACGATGAATTGATGTGAGAATAGGTGATTTAACCTCTTGCTGATCTCACAACAAAGTGTTTGATTGTCACCGGAGCTCTACAAGTGGGAATTTTATGAAGTCCCAGAGATTTCCCCAGGCAGCTCTTGCTATGCCTGCAGCAACTGATAGACATTTGTATGCTTAATGCATTGATTATCTCCTGCAGAGGAATATGCCTGGGGGGGGGGAGTGTCTGGTACAAACAGACTATAAAGATACTTATAGGAAGTAGAAACTATTCCTGTAAATGCAGAAAATGGTCACATAGTAGCCTTTTGTACCTAGATAAGATGGTCAGGAGATATTTTGAACCTAACTTTAGAAAATCTGGGACTGTAATTCAAAATAAACCATCGAGGGGCTGGGTGTCCAGGTGATGACCTTGTCCAGCTCCCATCCCAGCAAGATCTGTGCAATGTCCTCCTGTTCACTGGAGGAAACTTCTCAGAGGGAGCTGGATGCGCAGGAGAAGGATGTCCATACCCACTGCTCCTCATCCTGGAAGGGAGTGGAGACGTTTTTCTGAGGAATCATTGGGCTGAGCCCATATGTATTCGGATAGTTCTGGTCTGAGAAGAAAGTGGATTTTTTTCGAACAGCAGTGACATTTTGATCATTGGCTGGGAGGAAGCAACGATAGTGTGCGAATGCCTGTCTCTTCATTCTTTAGCAGGGAAATGACAAGCCATAGTACTGGGAAAAGGACTGACTATTTGAATATCATGCTAACCCCTCCCTCCCACTTCACACAAAGTGTGAAATGGCTGAACGTGTGTCTGCTTCTGCACCAAACTTGCATAAGCATAGCAACTATTCGAGTCGTGTGGCACCTTGCTGGGTTATGTTACCAAGCTGCTGGTGAAAAAGCTGCTGTTCTGCAGTACTTGTCTGTGTACACATCTCAGCTGCAGACAGTGCAAGGAAATTCAGTGTTGTCTACCCTTCGGACTAAAGAGGGCTAACTTACACTAACGAAGGATGCGCGAGGATGTTGTCTTTCAGGTGGTTAACGCTGGGTAGCTGTTGCACGGTGAGCTGTTATCCTAGGGTACGTGGTGGTTTTACATCCTTACGCAAAAGTGACTGACTCTGTGTTATATCAGCAAGTGCCTGGACTCACAGAATTTTCAGAGTTGGAAGGGGACTCCACAATCTCCCTGGGCAGCCTGTTCCAGTACTCAGTCACCCTAACCGTAAAGAAGTTTTTTCTTGTGTTTAGAAGAAAAGGACCTTATTTTCTGACTGTAGTTTCAAACTGCTACTAAGATAATTATAGTTACGCATATGCAGTAACAGACAAATATGTGTGGGAATCTGTTCTAGTCAATGGTCAGTCGATTGCTCTTAGAAATATTCTACATTTTCTGTTGTCTTTCATCTTATTTTAGGTAGCCAACATCTCAGTCCAAATGGTAGCTGCAGAAGATAAGTTGGTAAAGAGGATTCTGGCAAGGAAAAAGCATGGCAAATTGAAGAAAAAAGATAAGTTGCTGTGGAATTTTCAAAACAAAATAATTCTCTTTACTCTCATTCTATTCATTTTAGGAGTTGTAACCTGGACATTACTGTGGCTATTTATTGGTGAGTTGTTGAAATCTCATGCCAATTTCCTACATCGCTATCCCCAATAGCACTTTCAGTTGGGTTTAGGATCACACTTGTCTTGAAGGCTGTTTCTAAAATAAACATGAAACTTATTTAAATGGGGCCTGAAAGACTTTTTGGGTGTCTTTATTAAGACTTCAGACAGTTAATTGACAAGTAATTATAAGAGCAGGCATAGGTGCCAACTTTAGGAACGTTTTAATGTTATGCAAAACATTTTTTTGCACGTGCTATCTAATTGTGCAGACCTGACAGTTCCTATGAACTTGATTCCTCAAATTTTGACTTCGACTATGTTTCTTGGCCTACTGAAGGCCAGTTAAGTTCTTTGTCTCTCAAGCAGAATAGATTTAAAGAAATTAAGGGGCGGTAAAATATAGAAGGCAAATATTTATTTTAAGACCTGTAAAAACACTGGACAGGACAAGAAATTATCACTTCTGTGGAGTGTTTCCTTCTTGCTTGATGCGTCTAAGTGGCCAGTAAAAGCTATGTTCTTTTCTTTAAACTCCCAGTCCTAATATTGCCTAAGATTCCTTAGGGATGCTCCAGAATCTGGATGTTGATATTGCCTTTGTTATGCTCGTTCATTTGTGTGGTGGTATCTTATCTTGTGTGTAGGGAACAGGTGCTCAATTAACCTTCAAATTGTGGTATTCATCTAGAACAGTTTGACTCTGAAAAAGTAGTGTTCATTTGGTAGTCCTGTCACTGTAAGGCTGAATAAATTAATTTGGTTTAGAATTTAGTCAGAAAAAACAATCAGTTATTAAAACAATAATAAATTGGAGGCTAACGGTCTTCTTTGTATCTTGCAGTTCAGGCGGAAAACAAAGATGCATTGTATTTTGTTGGACTGTTTCGTGTTGCCAACATAGAATTTCTCCCAGAATATAGGCAGAAGGAGTCGAAAGAATTCCTCTCTGTGGCACAGAATGTGCAGCATGTGGTAAGAAGAATGGTGTAGCTTGGCTAGCTGCTTGGCAAAAAGATCAGAGCTGTGAACAAGAGGTGCAACTTTCAGGCGCCATTGGGTGGGCTGTGGTGCTGTGCTTCCCCCCCCCCCCCCCTGGAAGACTGTACAAAGGGTGTTTATCTGGAGGCAGGAAGGAACTGAGTACTTTCAGCTTGTTAATCACAAACTGAGTTTTGACAAGGTCTGCTTGACTTTTACATTTGACGTTTTTTTACATTTAAATTTTACGTATTTCCCCCCACAAATCGGTCTATGAATAGAACTCTCCACAAGCCCTACAAAACTTAATTGCCACTTTTGAGAATTTACACCGATGAAGTCTTTTGCATTTAAATTGGTACCTGCTGCCAGTCTGCTGCCTTAGAGCATCTATAATTACCCTAGAGCTCTCAAACATATTTACATTTACATTTCCTTCTGATGCCAGGTATTCTAAAGACCATTATTCTTCCCAAACACCTTGCAGCAGTCAAAGCAGAAATAGCACTCTGTTGTAGGCAGTTAAGGCTGCTCTAGAGTAGGAAGAGGCAGGTGGGAATCTTGGTTAAGAGCGAATTTGGCTTCAAAGACTTTTGATGTCGGGAGTAAAAAGAGATTAACACCAGGAAATGCAGTGCTGTCCACATAAGGATTCAAGCAATAGTAAGAAAACTGCTAAACAAAGGAAAAAAGAAAATAAAATGTCAGATAGAACCAAGGGATTTTTTAATAATTGCTAAGGTTTTTTTTCATCTTCTAAGAAGAACTCATGTTCCTGTTTTCCAGCTCTATCTTTTTTTTCTACCCCCCTCTAAAAGCTGGATCACAAAAGACTTGAAAGCAGATAGTCGAGTTTTCCTAGTCCTGCACCTTAACAACTGAAGTGCTCTCAGGCAGGGGTGACAGATAACGAGTATAAAAAGTGCCCTTTCCCCACTCTCCATGGAGCAGATCTGACCTGCTGTGAGCCCTGTGTCCTGCTGTTGTCCCAGAGCATCCGGCAGTTGTCACATATATTGGGGAGAGGTGACAGACAGCAGGTGTGAACTGCCAGTGTCACCACCTTCTACTTGAACGTAACTTGGAAATTATTTTTTTTGTTTCTAAACTTTGCCTGAACTCACAAATGGATTTTACATTGCTGAAACTGCACTTCTTGGTGACATGGCTGTTGACTAAAATTGCTAGTAGGGATGTGGGGGATTTGGGTTTTTGTTTGTTTTTTTCTCCTTGAATGCATTTTGTTCATAGCTTGTGGCCCAGAGACCTCCAGAGTGGTAGTGGAAGAACTTGTCACGATTGACGCATTTCCCCTTTGATAGTAACAGTAATATATAAAAATGTCTTATAGCCTAGTCTGGAGAAAGACTGAGCTCCACACGTTTTATTTAGGCCCTTAAAATAATTGTTCAAACTTCCTGTGTCAAATACTAAATGTTCAGGACTAATATTAACGTGATTTTTACAGCCTTTGCTTCAAAATAATCCGTGTTACGGTCCCTTGGGCATTACTTTTAACCATTAAGCAGCAGGATGAGGTCTGAACAGCTTGAAGTACATGCCACCTTGTGGCTTTAGAAGTGTGCCTCTTTGAACAAGAGGAATGAAGGTTATTGTCTCACTGGTATCATCACACACATACTAAGAACCGGTGGAACTGAGAGCTTGCTTTCCCCAAAGGCAATCCCTTGGCATGAAATGAGCAGAGTTTTTCCTTCTCCACTGTGTATTGGAAAGAAATATGTTAATACTAAGTGGTTAGTGAAGAAAATAGACACAAACTGAATTGAAATGCCAGAAAATTCCACCTTAGAAAAAACTGTTTAACTGTGAACGTGATCAAACTCTCAAGCAGGTTGTCCAGAGAGGTTGTGGAGTCTCCATTCTTGGAGATAATCAACTGGACTTGGCCCTGAACGACCTGGTGTAGTTGATCCTGCTTTGAGAGCAGGGGTTGGACTAGAGCCTCTTCAGAGGCCCCTTCCAATCTCAGTCTTTCTGCGATTTTGCGGAAAAAGCTCTGACATGTGCTGCTAACTACACCTTAGTACCAACACACAAAATGTTATGAGCATGTGCTTGTTTCCTGAAGACTGGCCCTAAGTTTCAGCATCAGGATAGGGAAGCCCTCTGTGTTTGAACAGTCTTTGTGAAGCAAATCCCACTCTTTTCAAAACTCGTTTGTTTGGAAAAAGCATTGCTGTACACATCAGCTGGCCCTGGGCAGAAGATTTGATATTTCCTGGGAATCCTGGACTTGTTAGGGGTGCATTGCAGAGCTGGTTTGTTCATGTCTGCTGGTCTGCCTAGCTTCATTGCTATATGCCTGGAAATATGTGCAGACTGCATATTCTCGGTAGAAATTAGGATGTTCCTAGGAAAGCCTAGGCATAATATAACATCTGTAGGTATGGTTGATTTTCAGAAATACTAAATCTTCATTGGTTTAATACTTTTTCTTTCAGATGAACTTGGTCTACACAACCTCCTCTTTCTCCAAATTTTATAAGCAGTCCACAGTTTCAGAAGTCAGGTAAAACTGTGTTTGTGTAATTGTATTTCTCCTGGGTAGTGTATAATGTAATGAGTCCACAAGAGAAACCTATTGTCAGTGGTTACGATTTAATCTCTTTGCTATGCGCTTGTACCAACAGCAAAATATGTTTATAACCTGTACCGATTCTTTTCACAAAAGTAAGGGCAAACTTAAGTCATATAAGCAGTTCCTTCTCTGCCAGGAGTATAATCTAAGGTAAACAGAAACAATGTCCCTAAAGAGATTTGGTGATGCTTTATATGATTGTTCACACAGAAGTTTAAACACTTAGACATGCTGTTAGAGCACAACTCTATTATTGACCAAGTTGCACATATTTTATAAGTAATGTTATTGGTATAAAACTGTTTTTTACTGACGGAAGAAGGGGAAAATTCCTATACTGAAATGAAATACATTTAGTCTAGTATTATGTATGCAGTTAATGCTAGAGGATTAGTTATTCCAATCCAATGATTTTTAGGAGATAACCCAGTTCTAATTCAAACAGATATGATGATTCCATAGATCTCAAAAGTCAGGGGCCCTCAGAAAGTTGGAAGTCAGCCTAGTGAAGATCCCCAACTGGGTGTAAGGAGTGCATTTTGGCATTTGGGGCTTCTTTTTTAAATTTATTTTTAGGAGAGAAAATACATTCAGTATGTCAAAGCAACAAGGCAAGATGGAAATAAGCCATACTCTTCTAAATTTGTACTTCAGAAGCTTGTGTTGAGAGTCAAGTCTTCAGAAAAGTTTCAACGTGATGGTAATCTGTAGGACCTTTATATTTCAGTAACAACAACAAGGGAGGCCTCCTTATTCACTTCTGGATCGTATTTGTGGTACCACAGGCAAAAGGCCAAGTGCTGTGTGAGGATTGTGTGGCTGCCATTTTAAAGGATTCCATTCAGACAAGTATCATTAACCGGACCTCAGTGGGAAGTCTTCAGGGCCTTGCGGTAGACATGGACTCCATTGTACTCAGTGGTTAGTATTAGTACATATCCATATCCTTGAGGAAACACTTCATTAAGCAAACATTTTTATCTTAGAGTGGAAAATTCTATAAATAAACCAAAATCTTTATCCAGCATCTTTAGCTTCTAATACTAAAATTATTAGAGGGGGAAAAAAAAAAAAGGAAAATGAAAACCAGATTTGAAGTCAAACCAGGTACAAACTATCCCTGTGAACACTGATTGCAAATCTTCCTTTATTTGGAGTGCTTATGTTCAAATTCAGGAGCTGAGCATGACACCTTGTAGCCAGCTCAATTTTGGGTTAGTCTGTGGCTTTAAAAGCATAAAAAGGTGAAGTGTTAAGGTTTCCACATGGATCAAACTTTGGCCCCTCCATTGAAAATGAGATTCTTGTCACCCCTTTATTAAAGATTAAGAAGCAGATTATAAATCTACCCATTTGTTAAACAATTCCTGTGCCGTTCCTGTCTGGGGAAGAAATTAGCAGCCTAGGGTTCAAGTATCTGTTCAATGTAATTAGCTACAAAAAGTTGTATGATTTTCAGCTCTATGAAGAAAGGACAGAACAAACTCCATTCTACAATTCTGTCCAAGGGAAAGCTGAAAAAGACTGTGGCCAAGGGTGAGAAAAAGGCCTCCTGGGTACCTCTGTCTCAGGCCTTCAATTAAACTTGACTGCTTAATTGACGTGGAGTGTCTTCTTGCCCCAGGCACTAAGATGCCTGGGGACATGACACGTCCAAAGCTGCTTGCAGGATTTGCAGAACTGAAGGGGGCTTGGGTAGGCTCCCTTGTTGAGATAGGTCTTTTGTCCTGTGAGTTTAGTGGTGTGATTAAAGAAGTGTGATTGAATTAAACCCTGACTTCTGGATTTTGTGCAAATGAGAAGACTCACACAACTCTGTTTCTGTGCAGCAGGTCTTCGGTCAGATTATTGGTCAACAACGGGAACAGGTAATTCACCATTTTGGCAGTTTCCTGGCAGAGGAGAGGTGGAGAAAAAGCTTTTAGTTCATGTCTTAGACGCAAAGATACTGTTCAGTGTTAATTTAAGAGGGTTAAATTCAGCCTTGGCATTTATGTCCTGAGTTGCTATAAGAGTGACCAAGAGTCTTGCATGTGACAAATATAGAAGCTACCTGCCTTTAGTCTGACTGGTAAATTTTTCAGATGTACACGGTGGCATGGTAGGAAGTAAACTCACTCAGTTGTTTGCTATTCACTCTGTGTTGAAAAGAAGATTTAGTTTTTCCAAAGTGGGCAGTACTGAATTTAAATCTATTTATTGGCTTTTGAGATAAACAATAGCGATGTTTTTGTTCATCCTTTATCCTTCTTTACTCCCTTTTCTCCAAGGTTAATAATGAGTTTTTCTTTTGAATGAATTCCCTAACAGAAACTAGTTTAAGTAGTTCTGTTCTGTCAGGTTTATGGGAGACACCACTTTTATAAGCGCTTGGTTTCATCTTGTAAACCTCCCAGCAGGGTTCTCTGGCAGCGTGCAGAGACTTTAGAATAGTTTAAGAATACAACGCATTGATGTTTACTAGTATGTGGGGTAGGTACCTAGAAAAAATGTGCTACTAGGCTAAGAAATAGTACGCTGATCACCTTTGATGCATATGCCTCATAAGTCTCTGTTGGGTCAGTAGTTTTCAATCAGGTAAGGGTGTGTTCCTTGACACAGGCTTACTTTTCATCTCATGAAGTTGTATCCTTTCGGTTTTTTTAAGGGCTTTATACCTTTCCATGTCTGTATTTGTCTTTTCTAAGACATTAACTTGTACTATTTCAACAACTACATTTTTCTCTGTGATTTCCGCTTCTGTTCTCTTGCGAGGTTTTAGCTTGCCTACTTTTTCAGAATTCCTAGACTAGAAGGTCTCCTGGTACTGTTGCCCACAGGTGGACTTTGGGTCACAGACCCTGGGCCATGGTTTGCAATGCTTAGATTGATATCAACCCATAATTTCTCAAAATTCAAGTCAATTGAATGCTACAGCATTCATTTGCTCAAAACCTTTCTGACTTAAACTGTAAAGCATAGCAATATTGGCCTTTGTCACATTTCCTTATATGTATTTTAATTATTGCCACAGGAGTTGAGAAGTCTTATGCTGGTGCACTTTAATTTGTTGTGGTACCTTGAGTGTGTCTGCTTAAGACTATAGAATATGGTGCAGAGGTGAAAGTGTTAACGCAGCAGCGTATAAGGAAGGTGCATCGCCTGTTTGTATTTTGGGGGCAATGGAGTTACTTGGGCATGAAGATGCCCTTAGTAATTAGTTCAGGCACAGCACTGGAGTGCAGATTTACTGAAAAATGGGTTGGAGAAGGGACTTGTAGAGATTCACCTGATGTGAGTGACTTGCATTGCCATGGTATCTGGCTATGCAGGCTCTGTTTGGGTAAAAACTGCATCCAGCTTTGGTTTCAAGCTGATATGCTTGCATTATTTCGACTTTCAGAGCTAGCTCTGAATTCTCTGCGCTGTGCTCCACACCAGCAATGAGCTAGTCACATTTTTAACGATTTAGTAGAAATAATGGTAGTCCCATAATTCTAATGACTATGATCAAAGCTGGTTTTGTTAAGGGTGACTAAATAAGCACAAATAGGTATTATAAAAAGAATGTTATCGGGAGGAGATAAGAACAAGAAGGAAGAAGAACGAACAATGGCTCAGTCAAAGTTTTAAATAGTTATAACTGTAAGTCAGTCGAATGGTATGTGACCCTTACAGATTGTTCATGAACATTCATAGCATTACTTTCAAGACTGTAAATTAGAAGTGGAAGTCAGACAAAGCCTGCCACTTCCTGCCTTGATTTGCTGCTGGTTAAAAGGCCAACATTTAATTTGAGTCAACAATCAATAGTGGACTTTCACAGTGCTCTAACTGGAGTTCCACGATAGTAACTATTTCAGAGACTTGTCTTTTTAAGAGGCAGAAATTAATGCAAATATTTTTTGCATTTTTAATTTGCATTTTCCTCCTTCACACCTTTCAAATAGCTATGTTAAGAATTTTGGATATGACCAAACAAAAAAATCCCTAAGCTTTTTGCTGAATGGGAGCTCCAATATTGAATTGAAATAAAGACGTCAATATGTTTGAATTGAAAGCAACAGTTGTTTTGGCTTAACTGGAAAATTGGATGTAATTAGGGTAATTTTCTGATGATTCTTACCTAAATTATGTCACAGCCTTTTTTGCCCCCCCCCCCTTTTTTTTTTTTTTTTTTAATACAGGTGTTTTGTAGGCTAAGCTGTATCATTTGCATTTTGTGGTACTTCCATTTCTAACAGTGACTTCTAATGCTGCTAAAGTTTTCAAGACTTGACAGGATGAATTCCTGGTCTGAATTAATTTTGACCCTGTTTTGAGCAGGGTGTAGAACAAGAAAGGTCCTAGCGTCCCTTCCAACCTGAACGAAATGGTGAATCTGAATTTAGTGGTAGCACTTACAGCTCATTTCACAATAAAACATTGAGAGGCCTGATGTTTGAACAATAATCTAAAAAACCCAGACTAATACAAAAATGTAGCTTGATTTTTATTTTGTTTTATTTTATTTATTATAAATATCCTAGCATCAGTTGATTTCTGCCCTGATGAACGTTTCCCAGTGAACAATTAGTTGATCCCGTGGGAGCTCCACAGGCCTTTGTTAACTGCGAATACCTGTTGTACAAAATGGCCGTGCTTTTGTACAAATACTCTACAAGGACTTATTTACAGCACTGTTTGCCATGATCTGTAGTTTTATGAATAGATTTTTCCTTGACCACAGATTTGTAACTAAGATGCAAGCAGAGTTGCATAGACTACTTTGTTTTCACTTTTAGCTATGCTTTCATATGTTGCTTTAGTTTAAAATTGTTTTTAGGATTTTTTTGTTTTGTATTCCATGAGGATTTAACAGTTTTGTAATGAGTGTCCAGTGTTGAAAATGTGACATTTCCACAGGAACAGATTGTATGTATGATCTGTATGCTGATCACCTACGTGAGCACTTTCCTCTGGATATCCATGCCACCTCAGGGGGAACGATCTGCTATTTTAAGCTGATTGCATCAGTGGGCCATCTTATTCGTCTTTCAATAGTATCCCTTCAGATTGAAGCAGATAACTGCATCACTGACTCGCTAACCATTTATGACTCTCTGATGCCAATCAAACATAAGGTGTTGTACCGGTGAGTATAAATTTTCTTTGAGAATTCATTGACAATCATTTGGAGTTGTTTTGTTGTTTGTTTTTTTTTTTTTTTTTTCTGTAGATTTGTTGACTGCTTGTTTGGTGGGTTTTGGTTTGTTCTGTTAAAAATACTCTGATCTTCATGTGTTATGCACACAACACTTGGCAAATTTATTAATTTTTGGTTTTTACACAAAAGTGAAAAAATTGTTCTTGCTAATAAAAGAAACAGTTAAATATTCTTTAAATCTTTCTATATTCATCAGTTGGAGGGCATCTTCACCTAGCTGTGGAACTATGAGAAGTTCACACAGGGATGCAGACTAGTATTATTTTTTTTTCTTAATTTTTTAAAAAACTTTTTTTTTTCTTTCTTTAATGATCCAGTAGGCTTGTTTGGGGATTTTTTTATTTGGAATTCCTGGTAACTAGTTCCACAGGGGCCTGTCATACCAAAAGGTAAAGACATCACCTCCATCAAGTAGACAAAGAACTCGGTGTTTTGACTCCTGAAATCATTTTCTCTGGCCTGTTGGTGTGTGTATAAGCCTCAAAAAAGAGCATTGGCTTTTCAATCCTCTTCAATAGCTCCCCTCTAGTAATCTGAATCACTCACCGACTTGTCTATAAAACAGCAGATGGTGTTCACTTACTTGTTAGTATTTGTAGAGGTCTGAGGATATCTGCTAGGTAATGCACATGGAAAGTAACATTTTTATTTTTTTTTTATGAGACTAGTTGATTGGCTCAGGTTCTTAATTTCTGACTTGAAGAATAACTTGCCTGTCTTTCCCACCCCCCAAACCGAAGCTAAATATGTTGGTCTAATGAAATAAATTTTCTTTTTCTGCAAGACTTTCTTTACTATTGGCTTTGTTCATTTTTGCTTGGAGTGAAGGCTGAAAGCCAGTATTATCTCCTAGAGCTAACCATTCCATCTACCTTTTCATGTTTGCAATTTTTTTTTTTTTTTTTTTTTTGGGTAACAAGTGACTTTCCAATCCTGAGTTTCTAACTGGCCTTGTAACAGGTACTTTTGTGTACAAGAGCATAGAGTTTTTACTAAGATTTGAAGTAGGCAAGCTCTGCACCAGTGGAAAATTTATGTATAGAATGAGAGCAATGTGTTGGGGTTTTGTTTTGTGTTTTGTTTCTTTTGTTTTTTTACTGATTGCTTACATATGTACTCTCCTTTCTTCCTCCTTAGCGCTTGTGAACCAGTCGATTCCTTGGTGTCACTTGTGTCCACGAATAATCTTATGCTGGTAATGTTTAAGGCAGCAAAAATTAAGGAACAGAAGGAATTCCATGGCTATTTCGAGGTCATTACACAAGAAAGTATGTTTGCTTTGTGTTTGGAAATGTGTTTATTGTATTGTTTCTGTCTAAGATCTCAAAGTGGCTGTCACGTTCCCGGTTACGGATAAATGACTCCTGTATCTCAGTTTCATTTTTTCTATGTGCCTGTCTCTCTCCTTCATCTCCTCTGTATTACTGAGTGTCTGCCTTCCTCTTGATTAATTTAATCCGTGCAGAGTAGCTGTCCTTAAGTGAGATGAGAAGGGAGAAGGCTGAAACCAGCACTGACTGTATTCAGTTGGTCAGGACTGCAATGTGCCAGTAGATGGAGTTGTTATTCCAGATGTAGCACTGCTCTGGCCTCTCTCCTGGTTTGGGACTCAGTGATGATGTTAAAGGTGGAAGGAGTTCAGCACTAAAAACTACTTTCAGAAAACAAAACTTCAGTTGCTTTGTCTGCGTTTTCTATCTGTCCCTGCCTCCTCATTAACACAAAGGAGTCAGTTATGTTTGTGCGTCAAGTTCATAATCTGCTTTTTATTGCTTTAAGCTTTAAGAAGTGGTTAGATAATAATCACGAATAGTACAAGGAACGTCATGCTAATAGCACAAGGAGAAAAATTTAAAACAGTCCAATGCAAGGAAATTCAAGCTGCTCAAAAAGATGCTGCGTATTTTCCATGTTGAGAGTAGTTAAGCATTAAAATAGTATCATAAAAGCATGTGATAAATTCTCCATCATAAGTAACTTTCAATTCAGGGCTGTTATTTTTGTTTGGTTGGTTAGTTTAAATTCAGAGCTGGGTTTTCTTTGTTGGTTTCTGTGTGCATATGTTTTGATTTTAATGAATTCTCTAAATCCATTAAGCAGTCATAAAAGGAGATGTTGGCTTCCAGGAGGCTGATGAGATGAGCACACTGTCTGTTCCTCCGCTAAGTGGCTGCATTTTAAGACTAGAGATCCTCACATACAACTACAGTGTGGATGATTTGATGTGCAACACTGTTCACTGAGACTTGTTCGCAGAACTGCCTTCAGTGAAATAACCGATATAGAACTTCACAATGTTTTATCATGGTCCTGCAGAGCCCAGAAAGTATTCCTAGATTTTTACATTCCTTGTCTGTCTGCCTGCATCATTGGGAAGGGTATCTTTTTACAGCTTGAGCCCACATAAATGTAATTCCTAAGATGCCTTGTTTTGCAGCTGAAGAATTCTAATAAATTTGGATGCTTAGCCCACCGAATAGCTTTGCTGGAAATATATTAAGGTTTACCAAACTTTCCTTTTTTTTTTTTTTTTTTTTTCCCCTAGGGTGTGGAAAAGCAATAGTGACGAAAGAGAAAATTGGCTATGAAGGAAGAATCACAAGTCCCTATTACCCAAGCTATTATCCTCCAAAATGTCTTTGTGTGTGGAACTTCCAGGTAATGCCTCTCTCTCTCTCTTAGGCACTGTTGCACGTTTTGGGCACACAGAACCTATAAGTATAGCAGAAACAGTTGTGTAGGGACTAACCTGCATCCTTACAGATGTAGTTTATAGAAATGACATAGCTGAATAGCTAGCTGGTTGTGCTCGGGTTTTTTGTGTTGGGTTTTTTCTTTTTTTTTTTTTTTTTTTTTTTTCCCCTGTGCACTTATTCTTAAGAAAGAGAGCACAGTTCCTAAGCTGTCCTGTTATGATGTTGAAGAGCTGAGATAAGTTTTGATGTTTAGCCTCCAGAATTGACTCACGGCAGAGAATGTAAAACTTTAGTGGTGTTAATTCCCCTCTTCCCACCCCCGAAAATTTGAAAAAAAAGTATGTACAAGAGCCCTCTAACCTAATTATTACTGCTGCTTCTCTGATATCTCTCCCCAGTCAATTCTGTTATGCTTAATAAATTGAATTTTTATCTTCTAAGATGTTCTGTCCTATCAGCTCAATCCCATAGACTGTTTTTTCTTGGTGCCCTTTTTCTGCATCTTTTCAGGTACTTTTCTGAAAGCAAATGACTGAAAGGTTACACCTGTCTAAAATACTTTTGTCATGCCTTGTCTGATGACATTAGTATTTCCCTATTGATGCTGCTAAAATATGATCTTTGGCTTACGGTTTGCCCTTAGTGTTTTCCTCTCTGAAGAACCTGACAATGGATACAATGCAGTCCACTGGTTACCCATCTTTCTGTTTATCCTACTCATGCCTGGTTAAGCTAGTGGTTGCCCACGTTGAATCACGCCAGTCTGAATGGTGTCCAGCTAGACATGACCTGCAGCCTCTTTCTATTCAAAAAATCTAAGGCGATTACTTTTTTACTAAACTTCAGGTCTTCAATTCATCCTGGACTTCTGAGGGAAAAGTTTCTGGACACTTAACACGGGCAACCCCCAAGACTTATTTCTGAAAACAATTTAATTTCCCAGTAGATCGATGTTGAAACTTACCTCGTGTCCCGTTTTCTGTGAGAGGAGAAATATCTTCATTTCTCGATTCTTGTGCTGAACCAGCCCTTTTTTTAAAAGAACATTGCCTTGTCTTGCAAAAAGGTTCTGTTCCTTTTAATAGAGGAAATTCTAATTAATTATGAACCCTCACGATACTTCCGGGCTTAAAAATCCTTTGCAAAATGCTAAAGAATGCTTGGCTGAGTGGGTGCTAGCAGAAGACTACAATATTGTGGTAGAACTAACTCCTAGCGTCACAAAGGTGACGCGGGTATTCAGTGCAGTATCTTAGCTAAGAATTCACTGGGGCTGCGCGTCCATACACAAGTCAACTTGGATGTGTTTGAGTGCTTTGATCTGGATACAAAAGCTGCTTTCTCTCTGTGGCCAGTGGCCTTTTGAAGATGAAAGGAGTGTTGGCTAGAGGGGGAGAAAGCCTGCAGCTGTGGTGGGGCTTTGCCAGCCTTTGCTTTTACTCAAGACTGAATAGCTGGCAGGTTTCTCAAGTGCTGGCTATTGAGCTGGCGCTGCCCGCACAGCTCCCAGAGCACGGCGCTGCCAAGCACTGGAATTGCTGAGATAAGTCTAAAGACTTTTGTGTACTACGTACGCAAAAGGAAAAAGACGACTGCTTGCACTGTCTTTCTCACTCACAACAGACTCCAGGGAAGAGCCTTGGTATAGCTCTGAAGTTTCATAACTATACCATCAGTGAGAAGAATATTAAAGGCTGTGAGCGAGGATGGTGGAAAATTAATGAACACATGTAAGTACTTCTGCAACGGTTATTAAACTATAACATTACCACAATAAACCTTCCCATCACTGATGCAGATCAGTCAGAGAGTTTCCACAAAGACAGAGATACCGCACTGGTGTCTCTTACCATCCTTCTTTCACTTTGGCTGATGATATAACTGAATCTTCATAAAACACACATGTGCATATGTATATATGTATGGTTTATTTTATATACATAAATTCTATCAGAACGTACTGGAATGCTGAAAATAAGGTCCCTTGGTACTCTTTGAAGAGAAAGAAATGGGAAGAGTGGATGAAGATGGATGTCCTGTGAACCCTGAAATAATTCTGGGGTTTCTGGATTGCTGAACAAAGTCTGTAAAAACCCTTTTAAGTGTAACTTAATTCTATGATTGCTCATGAAGACACCAAACCTAATTAACTTCTCAGTGAAAGCTATTACAATGAGATTATTTGGAACAGAAAAATAGCTGCTTCTGCATTCCGGTCACTGGCACTTGAAAGAGAAACTGCACAGATTGGCTGCCAAGGTACACTGTATTCCTGAAGTGTTTTTTATTAAAATATTGCTGCTTTTTTTTTTTTTTAAAAGAACTTTGTTCAAATGGAAACCTCAGTAAGATCAGACTTGAAACTGAATTTCTGAATTCACTACTGAAACTAAGCAAAGTCAGTCAGGCCTTTAATAGTGTAACTGAAAGAACTGCAAAAAGGAGAAAAAAGCTTTCATTATTCTTGATACCATGTTGTACTTATATAGAGAAAATTATCTATAAAATATTTGTCTGAAGCTCCTAAAATTGTGCCTTGATGGGAAGTGGTTGCTGGACTAGATGGGCACATGAAAACACTAGTCAAAACAGACAACGTTTGGTGTGTTTGTGGGGTTTTTTAGTGTTCTTTTTATGACACAATGAGAAAGATTTTACATATTAGGGATGGCTGAGAGACGGATCAAATAAAAGCAAAATCTGGAGAAAAAAGTGATGGGTTCATATTGTAAGGATACTCTCTATGAAAGAGTAGCTTTTAAATAAGCCTACCAATTATACATTCCACAGAATCGAATGTCAGAGTATGACCCTTAGAAATGCACTTGAGGCTACTTTTGAAGTACTGCACAAGAACACATACTCCTGATTTCTGTTTATAATATCCACAACTTGCAACAGATGAAGACAAGCTTTCCTTTGAAAGTGTCTTTTTCACTGAAAATAAGGCTTTTGAACCTCTATGATCTTCTGTTCTATGTCTACTTTCCATGGGAAAAAAAAAGATTTAAAGCATGCAACATTTTGATATTTGATTCCCCTCTCCATTTTTAATGGTTAATGAAATGGTAGGGGGAGAAAGGGAGAGGACTCCACCTTTTCAGCTTCATATAATTGCAGCTTATAACATGCATATTTTGCTATCTTACGTAAAAAGCGTTAAGAAACTACAGGAGACAGATCTTGGTAAATAAAGACTGCTGCCAGGAGATGGTGCAGATAAGGTTCCTTCATACCTCTAGGGACAACCTTATCTAACCAGAGCCACTGAACGCAACCATGCAGTTCTTCCTCATCTTTCTTTCAGTGAACGTACAAATGTTCCTCTGCCTAGTCAGAGAAGTTACAGCTGATGAACCGCTTTTGCTGAAATTCTCATAGGCAGAAATATCAACAAGTCTCTGTGAGCAGACTGTTAGAGGTTTATGTGAACAGAGGTTGCTGGTGTTTTGTTTTTCTTAAATTCGTTGGTGCAACATCCCATTGTCTCTGCTACAGGATGTACATATCTATTCATCACCTTAAAAGGTGTCCCACTGCCTGCTTCTACATATGGGATGGGATCCGCTTAATTAGTTTTCCTCTGTAGCAAAGGCACAGAGTTACAGATGGGGCCTTGCAACCTCCATTTGCCCTGGACCTGGAGAAATGGCTAGCAAAACACCACTAGAAGGCTCCCAAAGATCTTTAGCTCTGTTTTACAAATCCCAGGAGCGTATGGCATTTCTCACTGTGTATAGGTGATAGCTTCCTCGGTGTAGCTGCCTCAGCTCTTCCACAGATGGGCAGGAGCTTCCTCTAGTTCTGGTGAGATTAGGTTGTTTTATGTGGCTGAGAAGTGGTCAATGCAGCCTGCAATTTATTTTTTTTTCTTTTCAGTGGTGCTAAGGTTTGTTGGAGGGAAGTTCTCTAAGTCACTGACAGAAGGAGAAATGTAGAAAATGTATGTGGGCTAATTGAGGGGAATCAGATGATTGGGTGCCATTTTGCTATGCACTTTGGCAGGATGTTTTAGGTTGGGAACATTGATGACAGACACACTAAAATGAGTGAGAATAAGACTTCCTGTAGTGGGAAGTCTTCACTCTTAGCCCTAATAGATATCTTTAATTTTGTTGGTTTGTGTTTGGTTTTTATTTTTTCTTCTTTCTAATTAGCTTTGCTATAGCTGAAAGCTATTAAATTAACTCTCATCTTTGCATCTGTTTTCAGGATATATCCTGAAAGAGGGAAGAGGAATCTATTTTTTAATTGGCTTGTTTATTTACTTTTCACATTGCTGGAACAGAATCTCCTAGATCTGTTAAAAGGATATTGCATTTTCATAAGGTGAAAAAACACACATATGGAAACACATGAATGAACATGGACATTCCCTCTAGCATTCTTCAGTGGGGTGCACAGGACACCAGGCAGCATCTACCTACATGAAAATCACTGCACAATTTCCCTGCATTCATCGACATGAAGAGCAGTCCTGGCGCAATGCCTGGTGTTGCCAAAATAAACAAGGGAAATATTTACCTCTGGATAATAGTCCATTAGTTCATTTAACAATACAGTAATCCATTTCCATGTTCTTAGAGTTCACTCTAACTACAGTGTCTGACTTCTCACTCCTGTCAAGCAATTGTGTGCCAAGTGCGCTAAGAATCAATACAGCTGCTTCTCCTCTTAAATCTATTTATCCTGATAAGTACTTTTCTTGACAGGGGTCTTAAAGCCAGAAGTTTTTTTTCTCAATAGTGCTGCATTTTTAGGGTGCTTTAGTGGAGCAGAGGAGAGGGTCCTTATTTCTACTTCTGGAACAACCTGTACTGTCAATGTTTGCTGTTTTACTACATTTAAAACTGTCTCCAATTTTTAAAGCACCATCCAGCAACATTTCCCTGTTAGAGTTGTTTGTTGGTTGGTTTGTTTTTTTTTGGGGGGGGGGTTGTTTTTTGTTTCTTTCTTTTTTTTTTTTTTTCTTTTTTCCAGCTAGAGTAACCTCTAGATGCCAGTTACATCACCTTTGTCATCTTTGATGAAAGGGGCAATAGAAATGCATTAGCAATGGATGCCTTAAATGTTTCCTGGCATCAGGGAGCATTTAGGTTTCTCTGAGTTAAGTGGAACCTAGGCAGAAGTCCAAGGAAGCTCTTTGCCAAAATGGCAGCTTAAAGTAGATGCACACCCAAGGGATTTTTTTCCATCTAGACTAGTTATTTGAAAACATGACTTTCAGAATGTTAATGGTGGATGAAGGCTGGGTGACTACTTAGAAATATTTTCGGTTTCACTAAATCTATTCCACTCTACCTCGAAAGTAGTTGGACCAATTTTATCCCAATGCTTTGTGCCCTCTTCTTTAGGGGCAACCCTCAGAATCAGAGCAGCTAAATTTGCTCTCTGCTCTGCTGACATATTGCCTCCCACAAAACTTACTTCCCAAAAATCCAAATCTTTTGAAAACAGGTATCAGAAGTGGTGAAAAAAGTACCCATGTCTGTCTTGATAAATTTCTTCATTAAATCTCTGTTCCTCTAGACTTTCTGGCAAAACATTCTTCTTGCGTGTGTGTGGTCATGAAGGATTATGACCAGCATTTTGGGGAAATTGGGTACTGGCTCAGATTTTGGTTCTTAATTAAAGTATGACAGCTGACTGCGTTGCTGAATTTCAGCGATGTTTAAATTTTATGTAAGGCAATTTTGATGTGAAGGCTGATCTAGAACTCTATTGAACAATTTTAGGTACTGTGGTTACTATGTTGATCACCAAACGGTCTTCCACATTGCGAGTTCTGCTGTCAACATCGAGCTTCAGTGCAGTTCAAAGCTATCAGAGAAACCACTTCTGGTGGAGTATGGCAGCTATAACATCAGTGAGCGTAAGATGGATTTTACGTTGTTCAACTCATCTTTGCATTTCAGACCTGCGAAGCAGCATTTTTCATGTCCAGTGGGACTTAAATAGGTTTATGCAGGAAATTCTCTCTTGGGTTTTTGTTTATTTTCTTTTCTAATCGTACTAAGTCAGGTGACTAGCAAGCGAAGAGCCTTTTCTAGCTCATCAAGGCTGTGCAGCCAAGGTTCGTGGGCACATGCACCATGCTCTGGTTTCCTGCAGGCACAATCTGCTGCCTTCTGCACAGTCCTTAAAGCTTCCTATGCGGCTATGGCCAGGGTACGGTCAATTAAAGTCTGCTGTTCATGTTTGTTTTCATCCTCAAGGTTTTGTTTGCAATGTTTCTATTACTACGAAGGCTTCCAGGTAATGAACATAGAGTACCAAATAACTAACTGCTTATTCCAGTGTTTCTATCGATCTAAATACTTTGTGTGCAAGTAGAAATCTGAGCTGAAAAACATCTCAAAAAGTTGATAAGTTTACCAACTGTGAGATTTTTCAAGTCCTGAAACAGGCAACTATTTACTGATACTTTTCCCCCTGTATTAATCTTATATATTCATGTTCTTAAAGCAGTAGAGAAGCAATGGTTTCTCGTCATAGTTACTTGTCATGTTAAAGCAATTTTATGTATTGCATATATGTGGAGTCTCTAAAAAGATGGTAACTTCATGATTTTATTTTAAAAGGCAAACATTTATGTAATTCACCTCAATACACGGTACTAACTGAAGTTGCAAAGTGCTACAAATTTTGGTTATTGAGACGGTCCTTTAAAAGAAGATGATGTTCTAAGGTCTCTTGTGTTGTACCATAAAACACTGGCTGATTTGGTCCAGTCCTAGTGTAGAGCCTGGAGTACATATTGCAGTAACAGCTGAACTTGAACTTTAGGGATGTTTTTTCTTTTTTTTTAAATCCCATTTTTCAACATCTGAACTCAATTTAAGTGCTGGCAGTGCATGCAGACTGTTAAATTTAGGTGGACTTAATAATTCCTTGGAACAGCTTAGTGACTGTAAACTGAAATGAGCTGGTAATATTTGGAAAAAGGAAACTTTTAAGTTGTCTCTTTTCCACCTCCAGCATGTCCACCTGGACATTTCAAGTGTTCTACTGGCTTATGTATTCAGCAGATGGAGCGCTGTGATGGGATAAACAACTGCTTCGATGAAAGCGATGAACTCTTCTGTGGTTTGTATTCACATACGAGAGATCTTGACCGGAAAACTCAATGAATGTATTATCTAGTCTTAGAAGTCAATTGAAACAAGGTGAATTTTTTTTTAGGGGGGAAAAAATAAAAGATTGTTTCCAGCTTCCTTTGTATCTCCAGGTCCAGACTATCAGGCAGTCTCTTGAGTGCTTAATTCATAGCTAATTAGCAAGGGACAAAACTAAGAATGAAGAAGGAAAGCATAAGGAAAAAGTCAGATGTGCAAAAATAGCTGTAACAGGCTATATTTTAGTTTTTCCTAATGTGATAAATGCTGGTAATTACAAAGTTCTGTTCTACTTTGAGATGAGTTATTTTATTTTCATGGGGGAATGACAAATTGTGGTGCATAGAGTAGATGAGAATGATAATAAATGTCCATGGTGAAAGAGGGTTAGAACTTGGGCCGCTCCACTTAGGGCAATGTATGAACTGGGATAGGTCACCGAACTCTTTTGTGCTTTATTTTCTCTGTGAATAAAGGGGCACTCACGCTCATCCCTGTACCACGCAGTGAAGCTATGAAAGTGGTACCCAGGGATAGTCAGAAGGGTAGTGTTAGCATTACAAGCACACTTCTGTAGCTAATTTGACGTATGTTTTTAAAGTTGTCCCTGAGTGGAACTGTAACTCCAGCTTCGCAATACGGGACAACCCGCTTGCCTGCGATGGAGTAAGTGACTGTGAGAATGGAAAAGATGAACAGAACTGCACCCACAGTAAGGCTACTCTCTTAATTATTTTTTTCTCTCTTCTATCATCTATCAAGTCCTGACTTGAATACTGGATGCCGTATTCAAAAAGTTAAGAGGCACTATCAAATTTAACTCAAGCTATATAGTTCTGTTCAGTTTTCTGATATGCTTCTAAATAAGCCATTATTGGTTTTTAAACTGTTTCTTTTTAATGAGCTTATGAACATCTGTTTCAGCAAAATACTGGCAGAAGAATTAAGTATTCTGGGTGCAGGATGGGTATCTAGGGATTTAAAGCTTGAATGCCAGATTTTATCCCTTTAAAGCATAATCTGTGCAAATTATTTCCTGGAGCTGTTTGACCATCTGTAACATAGCTATAAAAATGAGCAGTTTTCAGGGTTTTAAGGTTAATGTGTTTAAAATTCTATGGAAGCTATAAATTCAGCATTAGAAACATGAAAATTCTGACATTTCTTTGACTTAGAATAAATGGACACTATGACATATGAAAGGGAGCACAACTGGGAAGTGGTGCAAGTAACTTTTTTAAAGAAAAAGTAATGTTTTTTTGACCTGCTTGACTAGACAGTCTGTGTAAATGGTTCCAGGATACTTCTGTGTGTTGACAAGAATAATAGATTGGGTTTGAGTGGCCTCATTTATTGCAAGCCACGGGGAAATAGGAAAATGCTAAGGTTGGGGTTGCAGTTTAACGGAAAACAATTAGCAAGACTGCTTTCACTATGATCTTTCATTTCCTATTTAATACTGAAATATAAAGGAGGGCTTCTTTCCAGAGTACTGGATGTTTTCTCTTTTGAGCCTAACACTTGCTCTACAGCTAAGTTTTTGCTCCTATATCCATGTTCATTAGTGCTATGGGAAAGGATGGGGGGAAATCTTTGCTCAGACGCAGCCAACTTGATATAAGCCTTAGTATAGATGCAGTTCTACTTGAAGAGATTATTCAATTTAGAGATTGGTTTAAACCATCCCAGCCAAAGTGTTCTTTTGCTATGTTCCCTCCTATCTATTAATACATGTATGAGTCTTTTATCTATGCAGGCATGTCTTCACATCTTAAGCTGAGCCAATAGTCTTTTTTTTTATTCCCCCCCCCAACTATTTCAGGTACTCCTTGCACCAAACACACGTTTAAGTGCAGGAATAACATTTGCATTAGGAAACAAAATGCAAAGTGTGATGGGACTGTGGACTGTATTGATGGAAGTGATGAAAGCAGCTGCAGTAAGTCCCTCTCAAATGTTCATCTTTTTGAACTTTTTACACAATAAAGCCCTTTATTTCTTCGTGGTTTGGAGTGGGTACAACTCATGAAACAGGTATTGAGTTTTTATTGCATACTCTCAGTGATAGCGCAGTAATGATCAATTTACTTCAGGTCTGGTTGCAGAATTTCTTAAATTCTTGTGGGATAGTTAGCTTACTGTTATGGGGAGTCTTAGTCAGCTGTAATGCTAATTGTAGCTATATTAAGGAACAGGGAAGCAGAGTTAATTGCAGACTGAACTTGGCTAGCTGATAAGGCAGCATTTTTGTTCCCTGCAGCAGTGTCAGGAACTTCTGTTGGAGTCAGACTGTATTTGGACTTCAGGAGTGACACAGTTGCAATGAGATAAAAAAACCACAAACTTTTCACTTCTCCGTCTCTTCTGGATGGTGCAGACCCCAATATTTCACAGTATCAAGCTAGATTCTAGTCTTCAATCTTCCTAAAGTAACCTCTGCACAGGCTTTTCAGTTTGTTTTGCTGTAAAGTGAACAAGTGATTGTTACTGCAGTAGCAATAAAAATGGGGTTAGGATTAGTTGCTCAAACTGAATATTTTCAGGTATTTTGTCTGGCCCTCAGCTGTTTCTGGCATGCTACCTGTATGTCAAATCTGCCAGCACCTGCCTTGGATCCAGTAGGACATCTTAAAAGACTAGCTATATACCTGATTGTGTTTGGAAACATCAGTGCTGCTTTTGACTCTTTGGCTGAGTGCTGGAAAGTGCCCAGCAGTATTAACACCTGTGTGGGGGAGTGTGGGACTAAAACTCCTGAGCACAGGCTTTAAGTGCATGCACTAGGGATGGGCACGAGGTCCTACAGAGGGGTCTTTCTCTGCTGCTCTTCAAATTATAGTGTGCAACTTTTTGTGCTGAGGCATGACTTCTTCACCTGTGAGTAATATACAACATTTTCAGACCTCAAGTTGTTTCCATGCAAATTAATGATTGGACCGCCTGGTTTCTGAAGCAATAAATGACCAGATTGTACATATGTGGCCGCTACTATAAATGTTTTTCTTGTATCGTTCCCACAGTTTTGGCAAGAAATAAGTGTCCTGATGATGCTGAACTCAATTCCTTCCTGATGGACTCCTTTCAGTTCAGGGCTGATAGTATTAAAAAGACATGAGGGGTTACCTGTTTTTGTATATTTATTTTGACGTTTGTTAAACCAATGGATCCTTTCGCATTTCTGACACAAGAAATATTTAGGGGCCAATTTCTGCAGCAGAGCTAGAAAAGAGAGGCCAGCACCTTTTTTTTTTTTTTTTTTTTTTTTTTTTTTCTTCAATGTTTCAGGAATAAAGTAGCCAAATAGAGAAGTTTTCTGATTAAAGCAGGGCACGGAAATAGATTTCAAAACATTCCAAAGTGCAAGATTCTTTCATGCCCCATGTGGGAAGAACTCTCATTAAAGGAACGTACTGGGGATGGGGATCATAACCTGAAATATCCTTTGCAGGTTGTGGCAGCAGCAAGAGCAGCAATCCCATCTCTCGGATTGTAGGCGGTATGAACACTGAGGAAGGCGAATGGCCCTGGCAGGTCAGCCTGCATTTTGTGGGAGCTGCTTACTGTGGGGCATCAGTGATATCGAAAGAGTGGCTTGTGTCTGCAGCTCACTGCTTTCAAGGAAGCAAGTAAGCAATCTTACCCTAACTCTTTCCCAAACATCACCGAAGTCCCCAAACACCTTTAACTTCCAGAGTCTGAACTACACTGAGGCGGGATGTGCCTTCATCTTTCACCTGCCCTGCTGTCGGGGTGTGTTTTCGGGTACTTTTTGAAGACACAGCTTATTTGTTTTCTCCCAACCAGGCTGGCTGATCCCAGAGCATGGCGTGCTCACCTGGGTATGCAAACGCAAGGCCGCGCAAAGTTTGTATCTGCCGTGAGACGGATCATAGTCCACGAATACTACAACAGCAGGAACTATGACTATGACATTGCGCTGCTGCAGCTGAGCCAGCCATGGCCAGACACAATGAGCCATGCCATCCAGCCCATCTGCGTGCCTCCGTTTTCGCACAAAGTCCGTCGCGGCGACAAGTGCTGGATAACAGGTTGGGGACAAAAGCAGGAAGCAGGTAAGTTTTATACCTCCAGCCGAGCTAATTTTGCTCCCAGGCGAACAGCAACCTTCACGGCTGAGGGTGTGTGCGCAGGACACCTGCTTTCGTTGCATGGCTGAGTTGTGCAGAAAATGATAATGTTTTGAATTTACTGTCCTGTGGAAGTAGGTCCTGTGTGCACATATCTTCATATGCTCAGGAAAATTGGCTGCTGTTCCTGTGGATCTGGAAGTCCCCTGCGCACCTGTTGTTAGCTAAGACTTGCAGGGAGCTACGCTTACTCTGAAGTAACACTGTATTGTGTTGACCCTTTGTTACTCTTGGAGATGTGTTAGCACACCTAAGTGGACCCTTCGCTGCTTGCCGCAGGAGGGTGAAACTGCTAAGTCTCCTTCCTCACACCTTCAGCCTCTGCAGGCTGAATAGCCCTGTGGCGCTGACCCGGGGTTTTAAGGTGGCAGCTGTGTCCTCGGGGTGCCTCGGTGACAAAATGGCCACCCCATTGAGAAAATGGCTGCCCTTGTAATGGCGGGCTGCCCTCTTGGCAGGGTTAGGCCTGGCCCTCCCACCGCCTTGTCCTGAGCTGCCTCTTCCCTGGTGTGAATGTTGGTACCTTCTGCCCCTCTTGTGGTTGCTTTCCTAAAGCCCTTCCAGTGTAACTGTAGGTATGATGGCTTCCCTTGGAGCAAACTGTGTAACCACCACTGTGCCAAACCCCGGGGGCTGCTGGCACAGGTCTGGCCCAGGAGGTTTGCCTGCACCTGCAGGGCTGCTCTGGCCCGGCCTCGCCTGCCCTCTCAGGGCTGCTGGCTTTGTGCTGGCCCGGCTGCCCCACCACTCTCAAGGAAAGTAGGAGAGGCAAATGCGTGGTGCGATGCTGTGGCAGGTAGTTAACCTCCAGCATTTTAACTTGATGCTCAGAGCCAGAATTGCCACCTGCCAAATTGCATTCAGCTTCTCTATAAACAGCTGTGGGAGAATATGTGGTTGCGAATTACGTGCAACCACCTTACCAGGAAAGGATGGTGGTTTGGACCTGTGGTGTGGTGTCTCTCTTTGGGCCTACTGGTTAGTCACCCATGAAATTTAAAAACAGGTTATTTGAAAGATAAATGTGACGCCTCAAAAATGAAAAAAAGGGTTTTATTTTCCCTGTTCTCCTCTTTTCCCTTCATTGGTTTATACAATTTTATTGCCAAATCAGTCTTTTAAGTATTTTTTTAAGTATACTTTATTACATACTATCTTTATCAAATCTTGAAGCAAAGTTTCATGATGTAAACCAGCACTTGCATATATGAATATGTTGGTAAAGTTTCTTTGGCTATATCCAGATTTTGAGAGGATCATCTGGTGATATTATTAGAGCTGTTGTGTTGAAAGGCGGGGATAATTCAGTTTAATTCTGTTTTTCTGGAAGCATGTATCTTACAAAAAAGAGGTGTTATACCAAAACTTTCAGACAGAGAGGACCAAATTTTGAGATATGTCCGAGTTCTTTAAACTGCCAAAAGAGCAATTTGTATTCCATAACTCTGACTTATAATTTGAATTTGAGATCCAGCACCTTCAGAGACACCATCTTAATTGCAAATCTGTCTTGTGAAGATGTGAATACCCTTGTAAAATCCTGTTCCCTTTTAAAAATGGAAAGAGAACAAATTAAGAAGTCTTGAGGCATTTTGCAAAAGGCATTAGAAAAAGCTTTTTGGCCAACTCTAGTGATTATGCCATTTGGTGTAGCCAAAGGATCACAATCACATTACACAAATGCCCAATACTTAGAAGAGGATTTCTGCGCTGTTGCAGTTGGTTGTCTGGAATTTGGAATAACTTCAAGGTCAAAAGTGCCTGTGGATATTTTCTGAAGACTTCTTGTTTTGTATTTCAATAGATGAGTAAAATGCTAAGCTCTGTTGAATCATCCTTCTTTCACTTTATTTTCCAGATGATGAAGGTTCAGCAATTCTTCAGAAAGCAGAGGTAGAAATTATTGACCAAACGTTATGTCATTCCACATATGGGATTATCACAGCTAGGATGTTTTGTGCTGGACTAATGTCTGGGAAGAGAGATGGATGCAAAGTATGTATCTTGGCACATTTCACATAGAGTTTATCTTGTCTTTCATTGTTGCATGATGAGGTGTAAGAACTGACCGGCA
This sequence comes from Vanellus vanellus, assembly GCF_965231255.1. Taxonomy (NCBI): domain Eukaryota; kingdom Metazoa; phylum Chordata; class Aves; order Charadriiformes; family Charadriidae; genus Vanellus; species Vanellus vanellus. The sequence continues at coordinate 100,257,744 of NC_138905.1, forward strand.
GACCGCTTTGAGGTCCATAAATTTCAGTTCTGAAAAACAGCAATGTGACAGTTCTCGATCAGCAAATCTCTCATCTAGGTGTTTTCAGACTTTTGCTGCTTTTATGTGCGTAAGTAACACCAGTAATGTTCGGTTGCAGGCCATGGGCCAGGCAATTTGCAAGTCCCAACAGGAAGTTGGAGTCAGGCAATTTTTGACGCAAGAGTGCATCAGCTGAAGAAAAAGCTGAGAAACCAGCTTGTCTCTTTTTATGATCTCCCCTTCCCAGCCCCTCCAGGGCTACCCGATGAGATGCAGACTACTAGGCATAAATTTTCAAATGTGTGATATTCTGATCTTGCAATGCTGAAAGATAATAAACATGAAATTCAGAATTTACTTCTAATGAATAGTAGTAAAAATATATACGCATACACTGTATATATTTATGTAATATATCATATTTTATGTATGTTGTGTAATATATGCTATATTATATAGAACTTACATAAACCATATATATTTACTACTAAACTAGTAGTAAATTTAATGCTAAAATAGTAGTAAAACTACAAATATTTTTTTTTTTTTATGATGGAGATCTGAAATCTTCAAGTTGTTTTAGTTTTCACTGGTCTACATAAAAGTGAGAGAGGCCACAATCGCTCGCAGGGCAAGAAATGTCCGAGGGCTTTCTGAGGGCGTATAACGCACCAGCTGTTTTTTAGAGATTAGCAAGACCATTAACACTAAGCATAATTTTCACTAACTGGAGAATTTGTTTCTACAGTTATCTGACTGGCCACTCAAGATATAGCCAAGGAAAAGCATAATTTAGAAGTCCTTTGGCTGCATTTCTGTAAGGGCAAATAATATGTGACCGCATCTGGCAGTTGTTAGAGCTGATCGAAATGTAAGATTTCTGTGTTGTGAAAAATGGTGGTGTTCCACCTTTCTTTTGTCCCAGAAATTAAAAGAAAAAGTTGAAAATTGGACTCCAAATGCAAAATCTTAATTGCTAAGGATGCAAAAAAAAGATCTTCTAAGTTAAATCTTTAACAATTTTCTGAGGCATTCAAGATAATTCTGCTTTGAGGAGCAGGTGGTGTTACTAGATCATCTCCTGACATCTCCTCCAACTTGTACATCCTAAGAGTCTATAAAGTAAAGCAAAATATATGTCTGGAAGGAAGGCACTTCTCTTGCAAAACACTTAGATTTTACCAACTCACCTTTTGCTTTTGGAAATCCTTTGTTGCATCCAATGCTATGGTAAAGTTTAATTTGCTACTAGCTGTCTGTTTCAGAGAGGTTGTGTCTACAGCAGTTTTACAAGAAAGTATAAGCTTGGTCCAAGAGATTTTCATCGAATGGTGGCATATGGATTTTTTTTTCCTGAACATCTGCCAATATATTTCTACAAGAATACAATATAAAGGAAGAATACTATTTGCATTGTCCTGTATTATGGAATTATGCCATGCTGAATATAACTTTGAAGCCTATAGCAGACTTCATTTTAACTGCCCTAATTACAAAGACATTGTGTGCCCCTAACATTATGTGCTGGCTTATGGCACTAGAGGACAACACTTAGTCTTTTTCCTTCTCTATAAACTCAAATCAATTGTGGGATCCAATTGGTTTGCATTTACTTTTAATTTGAAAGAAGTTATATCATTATTAAATGCTGTAATTGTATTTTAATTATTGATTTTTTTAAAAAGCTTACTATTTTTTTGAGTCCTTCGGTGTGTAACCTGTAAATGAACACATGCATTAAGTAGCAGATTTTGGGGTTAGCTGTAAGTTTGAGGCTAGAAAGCCAGTTATGAATTTTAAACCTAGTCCAAGAAATGTAATATCTTTATTGGTGTCTTTAAAGAGTGAGAGCTAGCACTCTGTCTTGTGAAATAGCAAACTTCGGTACAACTGTACAATCCCACCTGCTTCAAGGAAAAACCTCACCCTGTTGTCTATCTGATGATTCGAACTATGTGAATGGGAAAATAAAACCACTGTTAGAATAACTAAGGCAAAACATCTGTGGACTTTTGTCCCAGTTTTAATAATCTGTATTGTACACACATACAACTCAATATATTCTTTTTTAGGGTGATTCTGGTGGACCATTGTCATGTCAAAGCAACGGAGATGGAAAATGGTTTTTGACTGGCATTGTTAGCTGGGGTTATGGATGTGGAAGACCAAATTTTCCTGGTGTCTACACAAGAGTGTCAAATTTTGCACCATGGATTCACAAATACGTGCCTTCAGTCTTGTAACTTGAAAAATGTTTTGCTGGAAAAAAACATGTCCTGTATATCTTCATTAAAAAAATCATATTTGATAAAACTGTTCAGTGTTGGAATTTCTTTGCATGTCTCCTTGCTGACACAATATTTTATTCTGGAGTACACATATGGAAGTAACAAATACTCTTTGTCCAAGCCTTCGTGAAAGAGGAAGAGACTGATCTTGTGGTGGTGGTTGTATGCAGATATCTGGAGACACAGGAGGAGGTGCAAAAATAAACTTCTGGAACTTTGTGTTTCTTTTCCAGGCACCAACTAAGTGCACGTGCAATCATCCGTCAGGAAGCTGAAGATACAACTGACCACCTAGAGACAGTGCTCAAGCCTTACTCAGTCATTTCCTCTGAGATGTGCAGTAGTAACTATGAAGTAGGAATCACCTGTTAGTACTCTTGCTAATCCTACTTTCCTACCTCCTCCAGCAAGAACAGCTGGCAGAGAGAGGGAGAGGAGGGACTGTGAACTCAGCCCTCAGATGCGTAGGGCTCTCATTTCTGGAGATCAGAAATTCTGCAGTTAAGCGTGGGAGAGACCATTACTCTTATTCCTTCCCCAACATCCATTCTTCATTAACTTCATTGTTTGGAGCTACTAACTCATTTCCTGCCTTAATTTCCCCATATTCAAGATTATTCACAGTTTATCTACCTGAGAATTTGAATTCTTTATCTGCAGGCAACCTTATCAGGATGAGTAAATATCACGATGTGCGTCATTGCGAAGATCTTGTCCTTACCCAAATAAAACCGATGCTGCTACCCTCTGAGCGGTATTTTAAACTGTTATGGAATTAGGTTCTCTGACTATATAGTTTTAAAAAAAAAATCCTGCTATAAATGTTAAAGAAGATGCAAAAGAGGTTTTATTTCCTCTAGGCTTTCTCTGTGGGTTTCTTTTCCGTGAAGGAGGGGGGCAAAGCATCAATCACTCAGCAGGTTGCATGTGTAGCTGAGATAGGCTGTTGGAAAAAAGACAACTTGAACAAAGCAGTCTGTCTACAGTTGTGGTTTGCATTCCTGAACTGTGAGGATTGCCTTCCAATTAATCCCTTTTGTAGTCTGCATGTGATTGGTGTTGGGGTTGGTTGTTTGTTCGCTTTCTGTTTTCTGGAGCTGAGGTTTCTTGGGCCTGTTTTGTTTTTCCAGGTTTTGTTCTTTGTACACGTACAGTCTCTCTCCCCCCATGTATAAAATATGCTATTTTCCCACACACATCCTTGATTTTCTTATTTTACATGCAGAATACCCTGAACTTGTTGGCTTGCTGACTTAAAAGTGTGTTTAATTCCAAACAGGAAATATGAATGTGAATTGCTTTGCAATTACGTTTATTCTATGGTAGCGGCTTGAGGCTGGAAAACTCAGGTGGTCTGTGGAATTGTGCATTTCTTCTCTCTCATAAATATTTCTGTGGGTTCCAGCAGGTGTTCATTAGAAGTTGCTTCATTTGGCTTGCTCTGGGACTTTTTACCTGTAAATTGCTTGCATGTCCTTCGCTTTGTGTCGTAAATTAATTCCTATTCTTGCATTTCTGAAAGAAGGAGGTAAGTGAGATGTTTTCGAATAATGGGATCCATATCCTACTTAGCCAGTTAGGGAAACAAAGAGTTACAGTGACGGTAACTTTTCCTCCCCACCTTCTTTGATTGCGGATCAGCTGGCTCCAGCTTCAAGCAGTATGGCAAAGGTGAAATGAGAGAAGCCTGGTGTGCGTGGCGGGGAGGGCAGTACGTTATTCTGGGTTGTGTTTAAGAAATGAGGTTCATTTAGGACTTTGTTATTAGGTTTGTCAGAAGGCATTTGTCAAGGCGTCATGATACGGGCTTTCCCCTCCAGCCGGGTTTCTGTGTACAGCATACCAGCTCCCTACGACTCTGAGCAGGCTGCAGCCCAGGTAAGAGACACCAGTTAAGCTTTACAGCAGAAACACAGTAAATGATCTTTCTGCCCACTTTCGTGTGTATTGACCTCTGTTCTTCATATGCAAATTGCTCCTAACCAAAGCGGTAGCAATTTTTTCCCCCACTTACATAGCTTGAAATGCGTGTCACAAACATGCGGGTTTCATATGTTACGTAGCTGATAACATGAAGGATGTTATCTCAGTTGAAACCTCTTTGAAAACTAAAAGGATAAATATACTAAAATATGGTATAATAGCTTTTCTTGTGTTGTCTTACTAATTGATGTCTTCCCACGTCTTTCTCTAGGAAAGTCCTCATACTCGCTACTGCCCATCCTACCGAGCAGGCTTGTGTCAGAAGTACTGTTTCTTCAAATGGATGAGGCTGTGTTTCTGGAGCAGATGGCTTCTAGGGATATTACCTATAGTTTCTTTAACAGTTACAGTAATTGTGCTAGTCCTGCACTATTCATTCTGTAAGTGTTACTCCCCAGCATGGTCTGGATGGGATGGGTTTTTTGCATTGTGTGAATGATTAGTATCAAAAGCTCTGCACTAAGCAGCTAAGCACGTAATGTGTTTATAAATGACTGACTTTCCCTTCTCCTTAATGTGTTTGCTAAAGCAAAAAAAAAAGCACAATATTTAGCAGTTGGAATTGCACAAGAATGATGAAGGTATGTATTCGATCTCTAAATTTTTGTCTCTGCTTGTGAATACCATCATTATTATAACTGTCATCTTTTCCAAAAACTTACAGGAACTAACTGTCTATCTTCTAGTCACATTTTCAAAAGAGAATAACTACTTAACTTATGTATGCTCTTTCCCAGATCTCAAAGCATAGCCGTTAAAACCGTATCTCTTGAGGAGAACAGTGTGGCAAAAAAAGGAAGTTTAGCAATTAAAGCTTCCTAGTAGAAATGCTTACCTGAGCCTGTACCTCATTCCTCTCCTTTCCTTCTGGGCATTATTTTGTCAATGGGACTGACTCAGTGCTCTACCTATTACTGCATGTTTCTCTTAAGAGCTAATACCTACAGATGTCAAGGACAAATACACGCTTCTGCAAGCCTCTTGTTCCGGAAGCTTTTCCGTACTGATATTAGGTGTGCTAATTTTATCCTTTTTTTTTTTTTTTTCCTCAGCTCCAGCTTTCTCCTTTATTTATATTGGTGGAAGTGTAGAAATTCCTAATTTGACTTATACAAATGACCTCAATGATCCAAAGTCACAGAAATTCCTCACACAAGCAGAAGCAATCCAAAATTACGTAAGTTCCCACATAAGTACAGCAATAACTTAGAAGTATTTTTTGCAGAATCAGTCTGGGAATGAGGAGAAGACTCCAGTTAGTTACATTTTTCTTGCCTTCAAAATAGTAAGTTTAAAGCTACCAAGTGCCTCAGCGGTGTACAGAGTTAGGAATGTAGCTAGAGAGCTGGGTTGTGTGTCTCACAGTAAGGCCAACATTTTCTAGGTAACAAAACCTGGAGGTTTCAAAGTTATGGATAAATTTTTCTTCTCAAAGGAATTAGGAGTGTGGGTTTTGTTTTGTTTTACTTTACTCAAGCACTCTTCCTTGGTACGTTTTTCTCTTCGATTTTTCTTTTTTCGTTATAGCTCCAATTCAATGCTTAACTTTTTGTTGTGTTTTGTTTTCCCGTATCGACCACAACAATGCTTGCTTTCTTGCACTTCTTACGTGAGTTCCTATTTGTGAGATCAATGCTGTTTCCTGAGTACATGTGAACAGCAGTCTTAAACACAAAGCAGTTCTCTGTTAGCCTGCATTTCCCAAAAGGGCTAATCTAGTGTCTCAAAGCTGCTTTGTGCACAGCCAATACAAGTTGCTCATGGCCAGATTATATGCCAGAAATTTAAAGACTAAAACAAAAATGTAAATGTATTCATAAAGGCTTCTTTTCCTTGGCTAATTAACAAGACCTACCTCAATGGTCTTGAAATGTGATGTGACAAAAATAATTTATTTTTTTTTTAGTGGAAATGAATGCACATTTATGATCCTTATTTGATACGTTTTGTGAAAATGATGGATAGTGCTTGTAATATGGGAGGGTGAGGAAAAGGAAAGGAAGAAAAAGACAAATGCTTTCTGGCATAAGAGAATGACGCTAAAGAGATATTGACACTAAAATGTAATGCTTTACGTTTTCTTTTACCATTATTTAACTGTCAGTTTGCAGAAACATACGAGTCTTCCTCCTTGGGAAAGTACTACTTGAAGTCTGTAGTGGCTGCTTTCAGGTAGGTACTGCTCCAGGATATGGTATAAATTTGAGATATTGTTGTGTTTTTCTTACCTTTTTTCATGCATTTTAAATCAGTCGTCTGGGAGAATATGCAAATCTTAGGGAAAGAAATAGAAATGAAAGGAAATATTCAGAGAATAAAAAATACAGAAATGCATTTAAGTATGTGAACTAAGAGCTAAGCTAATAGTGCGATTTCTGTCTTCCCCTGTAGAATGGGACAGAGAAATTAAGTTTGATTTATCGTGACTTGTTTATGTATTGCTTTGTAGTTTACTTATCTACTTTTGGTTTTTAAAATCACTGTTCAGCAGGTTTTTTTATCAACAATTTTGGGCAGAGCACTCTACTTAAACTCCTGGTCAGAAATGTAAATACATTGAACAGATGGCTACTACTATCCTGATAGGCTTTGAAAACTTCTAGAAGGTCAGTCCATAGGCCATCATAGGCTATCACAAGTGTGATAGACTGTCTCTTTGAAACACTTAAGCAATACTTTGTATATGCACACATACAGATTATTTATTTTAGCAAGAATCATGTGAAATATTGTATCAGTGTATGGGTATAAAATTATATTCTCATAAGGTGTGAGACCAAATTAAAAATATTAAGGAAAATGTGTCTAGAAATGTAATATGGTCTTAAAAGTGTATAATTATGCAGCAATGATGGAAACATCTAATTCCATAAAAATTATTGCAAGGATTTTCTGTGAAGTGTAGTTTTCAGTCTCAGTGCATTACTGTTTAAGCAGCATATTTTTGAAATATTTCTACTGTATAGAAAAAGGAATTGTTAAACAAGAGAGCTTATTGCCACTGTGTTCAGCTGCAACTTTTTGCACAGCAGTTCAACTGGCTGTGAAACTGTGCAAGCCAAAAATGCAGACCAGTGGAAAGCATGTCCAAAATAATATGAATTAGAGTGTATTTATGATGCATTTTTTCCCTCCACAGTGAAGGAGAGTCTGGACTTCGAGCTTACTACTGGAATACATTCTGGGCACCACAAGATATAGTTGCTTCTCTTAAAAAATTAACCCCAGTAGAACAAAAACAAATCGGTAGCAAACAAGCAGCTCACACGTTCAGTTCTTCTGGGGAGGAAGATTTTGATTTCGTTACAATGGAGCTTTTTGGTAACAATGTACCTGTCATTTAATAACTATTCTGCCTATTTTTCTTTTTCCAGTTTGTGTCTTTGGCTTGTGTAGCTGATAGTTATTAAATTTCAGTTTCAGATTCCGCAGAATATGATGTGATGCTAAAATCAGGTAATTATTGCTCAGTCCCAATTAATATCACTTTGGGGGGTGGTGTGGGGGGAAATCCTGCAGCATAAAAATGGCAGTTTCCCAGTTATATCTGTAGGGCCTACGAACTAAACCAGACTAGGGACCTCTCTGGCCTGTGGTTCAAATAAAGGCTGAGGTGAAAATGCCCTACAGCTTCTGTTCTGACTAGAATGATTGAAATGTAACAGTTTCCACTGAATTCCAATGACCTGTGGCTCCTTTTCCTGGCATCTTTTAAAAAACTACTGCATAAAATTATACATAATTTATTTGCCTTGTGAGTAGATAAATTTGGTTATTCATGGTTTGTGATCAGTCAAATACTGTAGAGCTTTAATTCACTTTGCCTGGTTTCTCCATATCAAACACAACTCCAGATTGGCTTCATATTCTTAGTATTCTCATTGCATAGAGAGAGGTGAAGAGAAAATGGCAAAGCAAGCAGTAGGTTTCAAGAAGAGATGGTAACGGCTGCAGTCAAGTCCCCTTCTGCTTGCTGAGTGTCTGATGAGCCGATGGTGGTGAGGCGCTGTGCTTCCTTGGGCAGAGCAGGAGGAGAACGTGACGCAGCCTGGTAGGGAAAAGGGAATAGAGTTGTAAAAGTAAGGGAGGAAGACATTAGGGTAGTGAAGAAGTATGGGTAGGCGATTGTTACCACCTCTTCTGGAATTTTACCCAATAACAATTTATCTTTCGACCTAACAGTTTTTCAGCCACTGATCTAGCTTCTTTTGTATAGCAGTGTCCTTTGACCTGTATGCCAAGCCAGGTAACAACAGGACTCTAACTCTGATGAATCCCAAAAAGTCTTTTTATCAATGGAGGCTGCGAGTTCCTTCTAACTATGTGGTGAGACTGGTAGTTATCACTTTGCATGGTGTCACTCCAGAGAGCTGTGCATCACACCACTTATCAGCATACGATTTCCTTCTTCCTCTGCAGAACAAGATCATTACAAGGTATGATAGTACAGAACAAAGATGTTTTATTGAGCTGTACAGAAACTCTCTGAAACTGTAATGATATCAAAATTATATCAAACATGTTTCCAAAATGTAAGACTCCAAATATAACTTAATTTAAAAGCTTGTATAAGGCTATAAAAAGATCTTCCACATCATTCCCCTCCACCCCCCGCAATGAATTATAAATTCCTGTGGGTTTTGTTCTACAATATGACTAATTTTTACTGGTTTTGATTTCATGCAGCTGCTGTCACAACTCAAAAAGATGCAGACTTTAATTTTTTAAGATTTTTGTATTCTATTACTTTAGAAAACACATGTTTTATAACAGTCCAGTCACAGGCAGATTGCTGTTCATAACAGGGGTGTTTTGTCTACTGTAGGCTCCATCCCCAGAGTCACTGTGTAGTCCTTTTGCATATGTGAGATCAGATGATCTTGTAACCTTCAGTGGCCATGCTGCTCTCACTTTCCAGAGTCAAATTTCATGTATAGACATGTTATCTACCATGAATCTGTCTTCATTAACAAAATAAATAAAGTGGTTTTAGAATCTGAGGATGGATGGTTTCAAGAGGTTTTTTTTTTTTTTAAGAACTTTTAGGAAGAGACTAGCTGAGCATGCAGATTCAGTTAGCAGTGTCTGAAATGCATTTATTTATTCACACTTTAACTTACTTGAAATGAATAGGTGGTCCTCTTCATCTCTATTAACTGACTTCTCTCTCTCCTTATGCAACAAGCCACAAGACTTGCCATTGTTGGCAGACTGTCGGAAGGCCAGGCATGGCACGAACACACGGTTTTTGTAAGGAGTTAGACTCAGATTGTAGCATAACATGGAGAATCCCGTTCCTGATGCTGGACTGCATCTGCTCTGCTGCTGATTATGGGTTATTGCCGGGACTGTTAGTCCCTTGTGCATTATTAGCAATGGCTCAGCTTTTTAAGAACCAGAAATGTAGAGTCAGCCACATGCATGAAAGAACCAGGAAGCTAGCAAAAGCCACACAGTTGTAAGATATAACTTGTTCAGGGAACACTGGTGGAGTAAGTTGTAAGATGCAAAGTTCAAGAACGTGCATTGATGTCTGGCTATCAAAGAACTGGAACAAAATTTGATGACTGAAATGATGTTAAAAGCCCTATGGTACCTCCAAAAAAGTTTACTTTTTTTGGTCACTTTTATTGCCAGCCTAGCAAATGTGTCTTTTTGCATACGCCTATCAGTTTTCTACTTAAGCTAAGTGCAGCTAGTCACATACTTAGGATGGATGCAGTAGAACTAATAACTCTGATATCCATGACAGCCAGGAATTATTGTATGATAGCCATTATGCCCTGAGGTCCAGGTCTAGGATCACACATGGTGACTAAAATTATTCTCACTGGTTTCCGTAAACTGCAGTAACACAGCTGTTCAGTGACAAATACTAAAAAGTGAGTGAGCTGAGATTGCAAGATCTACTGTAAAAGTAGGCATCTCATGTGGACAACTCTTCTCATATGTGCTTGCCTCGCTTTTCTGATGATGCTTTGACAAAAGGTACAGGTAGAAGACAAGCCAGACTGTCAACTGAGTAGAAGATCAAGATGCTGAAAGATTTCCACTTGGCAGTGGGGAGGGGACTCAAATTATTCATTTTAAAAAGGATTTGACAGTTATTATGATAAAAAAGATTTAATAATGTCTACAAAAAAGGAAGCAAACCACAGTGTGTCTCACACGAAATGGGAGCAGGGAATAGCCAGCTAAAAGCAGAAGAGGACTGTTTTCCATTTAAGGTTCAAAAATTTGATTTTAATGCTGCCACTCTGGATCTCAGTGACAAGTCAAAGACCTTGATGTAGGGCTATGATGGAAATACTCTCCTACGGTGAGGTTTGATCTTAATGGTTTTAATTTGCTGTGTGTAGAAAAAAAGTGTTAGAAATTTTTCACATGCAGAGTTCTAAATTAACGAAAATAAATCCAAAATATGCTGTGGATTCCAAAATGGAAAAAATATAAGAGTGAATTTACAGATGCAAGAAAGAGCAACTCAAATTACAAGTGATAGTAAGTATTCAAGCTTCAAGACATAAATTAACTCATTATTTAAACAAAAGAAGACAAATAAGAAATAGTTGCCATGCATGGCACTCCACACCTTGTGTGACAGCTTTTGTGACATGAAACCAAGCTGAATGTTAATAGGTTGGAAAAGCTTTGGGCTAGTTTTCTGTTGCATAGGTGCTGCACAACACTGTTGCACTGGCACTTGTTGCCTTTTGAGTGCTACCAACTACTACTCGGTATCACTATCACTACTGAAGTAACATAATCTGGCACTGCCTTTCTGATGCTTCCACAGGTCTGAAAAATCTAGGGCACCTGTTCGGCAAGAATATCTGTGATGTTCACCCTGATTGACTCAGCCTCAATGCTAGGAAACTAACGTCTCCTGTGGTATCAACTGGTTGGAAGAATAAAAGGGAAGTGGTAGCCAGCAGAATACTTCTGAAACACAGATGACCAGAGCAGTGTTATTTCTGCCCAGTTTCTCAGCAAAGATGACTAGAATGTGGGAAACGTTTTGGGTTTTTTTTTTTAATGCGATCTTTGTCCTATTTCAGATGGTGTGGACCTGGGGCCTGGACTCCTGTTGTACGTTTAACTTCGTCGAGTAATGTAATGTTGCTTACCTTCTCACTGGACCGAAGAGAAGAAAGCAACGTATTAAAAGCTCACTTTCAAGCCATTCCTAAAACCAGTAAGTAATTAAGAGAAACAAGCATCTGATGTAAGCACACTTATTCCTCTTATTACCTCTAAAATGTTGATACTGCCTGAACGTATCTAGGGGGAGGGAATGTTGGCATATAAGTTAGGGAATTGTCATTCTGATCCACTTAAAAAAAATGGCTGAGAACTGAACAAAGAATAGTGAATATCCTTTGGTCTGGGAGATTTTTTTGTCTTCATGATTACTACTCAAGTCATCTTTCCCAGAGATTACTCTTACTGCACAGGTAGCACTGTTATTCATCGGCAATGGTAGTAGAGCAGCCCGTCAGATAGCACTCTATGTCTAGCCAAAGCTAGATAGCCCCAGTGGCAGAGCAGCGGTTTTATCATTTTTGGCAATCTATCCCCAGCTCTGGAAATGCATGTTTAATGAAAATGGAAAACAAGAGCAAACATTACTTCTAATGTGTCTTTGATCCTGTTCTGAAAGCACTGTTCTGTGTAGTTAACTGTATAAGAAAGGTATGTTCAGGACCCGTGAAGTATATTCCAAATCTATGGAGTACTATGAATTTTGCAGGAGTTCTGGTGATTAGTGAAATATTCTGAATAATGATAAACTGTAGTATTTTACAAGAGATATAAGGGCTTCACAAGTGAAAGTTTAGCCACAGTTATTTGGTGAGGTCTAAGTGAAGGAATTTTGACAATTAAGCACGTGACTATTTTTTAACTTGTGGAATAAATCATATAGTATGTGGATAAACTTCTCCAAAACTTGCACACTTCAGCTTATGTTTCTGTGGATGCTGCTTATGCAAATACTCATCCCATTCACATCATGAATTAGAATTGCTTCATTGTTCTGAAGATGGGCACTCCAAATTATGTATATCCCAGGTTTTGCCACAAAACTTTGCTGTTTTCAAAACTGTCTTAATTTCTGTTATATTTACATTCACTATGTTACCTAAAGGAAACCAAAAGCACTAAGGACTGGATATCTAGGAGAGTTCTTGGTAGAGAACAAAACCTTGAAGATACTGTTCAAATGTGGCATGAATTTTTTCAGACTGAGAACCAACACACAAACTTCTTGGTTTACGTGAAATTAATCAGAGGTTTCACTTCATTAGGCTGATTGCTTTTTAATTTTTGAAAATGTCTTCAGAAAGGTCAGAAGTAAATTGGAAGGGGGAGGTCTGTTATGTCCGCATTTCATTGCTTCTTCCACTTACCATCAAAGAACGTTTTTTAAAAAGAAGTCCATCAGAGGTGTTTTGTGCTTATCCTTAATTGTAATTTGATCCAAAAATAAGATACACCCAGCGTGATGGGAAAGTAGAAGTTACACGATGTTCCGTTAATATAAGCAAAACCTGAGTTTGATATGGTCATGAGTCATTCTTCTAATTCTATGTGTAGAGAAGGGTCCTAGCAAGCGAAGTAGGCTCTGCACTTTAGCCCAGCTGAGATAACTGTGTTCCTTGCTGATGTATTTCTCTCCCAGTGTGTGGTGGTCATTATATTTCCTGGAACGGGACACTGAGTTCCCCTTATTACCCAAGTTACTACCCACCAAACATTGACTGCAGCTGGATCATCAGAGTAAGTGCTGGGAACTCTTCTGAGTAGTGATGACTTCATTTTACGTGATTTAGACATAAAATTGGGAGAAACGGCTTTCGATGTGGGTGAAATGAAGGGAAAACATACTAATACCACTGCACCTGACTTCTTCTCAGGCACCCATTTCTTTCCCGTTCTGTGTAAAAGTGTCAGCTGTGGGAAGGAAACATTGCCAGCTTCCAAAAGGTTATTATTCATGACAGAAACAAGGTGGTGGATAAGACGACAATTCCTAGCAGCCAGAGCAAATTGTTAATAATCCAGGCTTTGCTTCTATGTCAGAAAGAAAAATTGTTTATGTAAATCATGCCTCACATGATGAATACCACACTGTATTTCCCTGAATTCTGCAGAAACACAATCTTCTCTGGCTCAGAAAACCAGCTCTGGATTTCCAGCAAGCCCTTTGGCAGGACTTAGAATCTGCTCATGACTTCCACCAGCTTACTCATGTGTTTACCTGCTGCTACATTAAGCATTTCACCACTTTTTTGGCTTTCCCTGGAAAATGATGTTCTTCATGTCTTTGAGTTGGTAACAGTCTCTACCTCTCACCTGCTCAATTAAAATTATTAGCAGCTTGTAGCATAAAACTCTCATCTATGTGCAAGAAAGGGAAGAAAAAGGCTTTCTAAATCAGGTCAAAACTAATGCAGTTGAGTGCCTACCAGCTACCATAGGTGTCTTAAACATAACCTACTGGAACACGTGGCAGAGCAAACATAGCATGACCCTCAGATATAGTGCTTTGTGCTGACTGCAGGAAGGCTTACGCTACCTTATCTAGCACAGTATGGCCAAAGTTGGGCTTAAAAAGTTTTTTATATGTGTTCAAAATAGCATTTTTTTCAGTGCTTCAAAGGTGCTGATTTGCAGTATAAAAAGTGCAGTGTTTTCAATCTGATAATAAGTAAAACAAAATTTACCATCTTGGAAGCACAGGCCTTTTCATTCTGTGGATGTATCTGTCCAGATATTTGTCCTTTTATTTTCAGGCACCGTTGCCTGGCTACAAGCTCTCATTAAAAATCCTCGTAATACAAATTCAAGAGAAGTCTCCAGGGTCCAGTAAATGTGATAAAGACTGGTTAGAAATTGATGGGGTTAGGTGAGTAAATACGCTATTTTCTGACTTATTAATTTGTACTTTGATGTTCTGCGCAACACACTGTACTCAAGAAAAAAGCGTCTTGCCACTTCAAGTGCAGGAAGATATTCAATAAGAATTGGCATGCTTCCACTGAATTTCGGCAGAATAATGATCTTAATCCTGCCCTAGTATCAAACACTTGCCATTAAGTTATTTTAAGCACCCTGTTCTTTCTCCGGTGTTAGGCATTTGCCTACTCTGTTGTTCCCCTTAAGAGCAACGATATAGAAAACTGCAGGTTTTTATGCAGCTGCAGTTGAACTGTAAATTCCTGGGAATGGTCTCGGTATGGGCGAAGAGCTCATGTCATCTGAAGTTTCATTTTCTATATCACTTACTCTTCATACTCTTCAGTGATTGTAATTGTTTTCTGTAAATAACACAGATTGCAATATGAGTGCTTATGAAAACAAAACAGTACGCAGAGCGATTTGTCCCTTGGAAGGAACGTATTGAAACCAGCAACAGCTATTGGATTTGCCTATATGATCCCATTACTGCATTTGCATTTGCAAACCCAAATGGGAAATCTGAAATAAAGCACGCTTAGAAATTATTTGTATTTATAAGGTAGATTCTGACATTTATCATCTTGTTGTATCTTGTTTCAAAGTCTGCTAGTCCCAGAAAAGCTGTGGAGAGGAAGGCATTTGTAAATGGGCTTTCTAATACTTCTGTTGGGTTGTTCGAACACTAAAAAAAATAGCTGACGTTTATTGTGTTGTTTTAAAGCTTTTTGGCACCCTTCATTGGAAGGAGAGGTAGCTGGATGGGAACGATCTGATGGTTAGAAATTAATTATTTTCACTTTTGCCTTGCTAGATACTGTAAAGCTCTTTCGGAAAACAACAGAAACAGAGAATATGGCTATTCTGTTGCAATCAGCTTCCATTCCGATGAACTGGTCACTCACAGAGGGTTTTATATTGAATACAAAGCCTTCAGTCACACAGACCGTAAGTGAATCAGCACTTACTTAAGGAGAAATCTCTGATAAACCGTGCTTGACAGACCAACAACGTACAAATCAACATGCCTTTTTTCTTAACCTAATTGCAAGAGACAAATGCTTAAAATGTTATTATGTATTTAAGTGAACAAATAGATGTACAAAATGAGATAAAAGATGCTTTTAGAAGCTAGTACTTATTTTCTAGCTTTTAATAACATTTCTGTGAAATGGGAAGTGAAAATAAAGTTTCCCAATTTCTGTAGATCTAATTATTTGGCACTTTGCTAACATCTTAAAATAGCCAAGCTGCATCATGAAAATAGTATGGCAGAGAGCCCCTAAGCATGCCTATTCTGCCAACAGGAGTTGGCTTGATTGAGTGTAGTTCTGTTTGTTGCTGACTTAGAAGTATTTATGTATTAAGATCTCTGCTATAGATTCTTGCTACACGCCTTTCATTAGAAATAAACGGCAGATTTTGCGGTCAGTCATTCTGTGGAACTCCGGGATTTCTTGTTCCACCAATGCATGTCTCTTTCTACTGGAAAAAATTACAAACTCTAGTGTGTTCTATGGTTATTCTGGTTACTGCCTCAAAAACGGTACACAAACGAGTCAAAGCCGAAGAATATATTTTTCTTCAAAGAAAACCACCAGTCTCTGTTGCATGTACAAGTCTTTACCTTCTGTGTGCTCTGCTCGTTTTCTAGCACTGAGCCAGCAAGCAGGTGGCTCAAAGTCACCTAATCAATCCTTAGTCACAATCTTAAGGATCTGTATTAAGACTCACTAGGAGGAGTAGATTAACTGTGATGTGTCAGTATCAAGTCGGTAAAGTAAAGGCATTTGTAGAGGGCTGAGAGAGGAGAATGTATTGAGAGCACTGGTCTTCCATGAC
The DNA here is from genome assembly GCF_965231255.1 of Vanellus vanellus. Taxonomy (NCBI): domain Eukaryota; kingdom Metazoa; phylum Chordata; class Aves; order Charadriiformes; family Charadriidae; genus Vanellus; species Vanellus vanellus. Next base: position 100,273,835 of record NC_138905.1, read on the forward strand.
AGCGTTGCCTGCAGCAGTAGAAAGGGGAGGGGGGAATCTTATTTTCTCCCACGTCTTTAGTATGTGCAATCACCCACCTCAGATTAGCTTCTTCCCATTGTTGGGAGCCTACCAAAGCATGGCTATTAAAAATCACAGACTCTACTCTCAGTTGACCTGGAAAGCAAATGCCAGCCATCAGCTGAATAACTTCAGGGAATGGTGAAGTGAACCCAGAGAGGCTACAGATTTGAGCTAGTGCTAGCTGCGTAGCGTGGGCTTTCCTCCCACCAGCGTCACATGTAAGGAAGTGAAGAGGACTGAACGACTCCAGATTGGAATTGATTAAATAAATGTGGGACAAATGCGTTTGGTCCTTCAATCTGATTTAGCTGTTAATTTGCCTGTGGTGCTAGAAGGGAAAAAGTTTAAGTTGACTTGACTTGGGCAGAAAGAGATTTTTGTCTATTTATTGTGCCACAGATCATAATAATTTTTTTTTTTTTTTTTTGCTGGCAGGTCTGAAAAAGTGGAAGAGAACAAACATTTTTGATGTATTGCAAAGAAACCCCTTAGCATTGATGCTAGCTGTTAGTTTAAGTGAAGGATTCTTGGTGGAAGACTGTTTCATAAGGAAATTACTAGATTTGAAAAGTGTTTGATAACACACTGATTCACATCAGACATGAAGTTGGAGTGTAGTAGCACAGAGATGAATTTCTACAACATTCTAATGTCAGGAAATTTGTATTCCTAATACGAACGAGAATGCTCCTGTGTAAAAATGCATTGCCTTAACAAATTGTTGGTAGTAATTATGTATCTGTGCTGAATCCCTTTCAACCCTTAGAATGAGGCAGTGAACGTGAATTTAATTTTCTAAGTCCATTTAGGTGAATATTGATTAATTTGTTTCAGACTGCTTGATAAAAATCTTTGGCAGATTATGCGAAGTAAATTAATATTTTCTTTTTCAACATTCAATTTAGTTTATAAATGATGCTAGCTTTGGTTTTTAATAGCCATTTTAATGTTTCTTCATGGTACAGTCCTGTGTTAATGCATTTAGACTGTAACAGCATTTCTAGTGCTATTAATTTCTTATTTTTGTAGCTTGCCCTTAGATGTACAGATGGAACGTGCGTTCCTTCAATTGCTCTGAAGGCTGGAAAGGCTGCTCAGATGGTAGTGATGAATTAGGCTGTAGTAGGGCAATTATTTCTTGTTTGTGTTCTCCTGTAAACAGTTTGGTCCAGGAAATTTAGAGATTGGCTGAAATGATCTCTAAAATATTGGTGGCTGTCTTTAAGATCACACGAAATATGTGAGTGAAGATCTAGAATTCTGGAGAAGGGACTGTGTAATGCAGAGTGGGAGAACGGAAAAAAAAAAAAAAAAAAAAAACAAGAAGGGAATTTTGCACCAATATTTACAAGTTAAGCTTCCAAAAAAAAAAAAAAGGCAAGAAGTATTCAAAGTAAATTATTTGTAAACAGTGAAAAAGGTTTTAAAATACAGCATGGAGGTTTTTATTTCGTTTTAGTTCCCTGCTGTGAGAGAATAAATAGAGGAGAAATTTTACTTTGAAGCTGTCTTGTGTGACAAACTTATCAGTAAGTAAAGGAAACACAGTGAGAAAAAAAACATAGAATACTGTTTCCAGAGAATAATTGCTAATGACTCATTACCAAAACTGAAGGATATTTTTATTGTCATTCTGCCAGTACCTGTTATGGGACGTCTCATAATTTTTGTTAGTTATCTAAATGATGGATTAAAGAAGATGCTTATGAAATAGGAAAAGTGCCACACAATAGAAAGAGGAATGTATTTAATAGGGATGTATTTATAAATGACCCTGACAAGCTGGTGAATGTATATGGAGAAAATGATATTCCATTTAATAAAGACATGATCTGAACTTAGGTAATCAAATACACATGTGGATTGCCTAAGTTGCTTTTGTGCTGAAAAATGGTTGGAGAAGATAGTGACTCAAAAGCTGACTTGAGTCGCAAAGTCATACAATTTTCTATGTGCATTTTTTGTTTGTTTGGTGTTTTGTTGTTTTTGGGGTGGTTTTTTTTGTTTTTGTTTTTGTTTTTTTTTTTTAAAGTGTCAGGCTAGGATGTAAGACAGGATTTTGAAAAGATCTTCCCAGGCTTCAGCTAGAGTACTGTATCCAAATCGTGCACTGCACATCAAAGAAGATAAGGAACAAAGAAGAGATGCCAGAAACAGTGATCAGAAAGTAATCCAAGGTCAGAGAGTGCAGCACAATTTAGATGTGCAACAAGTCTCTCTGTCACTGGGGGCTATCAAAACCAAGGTAGATTAATGTCTGGCAGAGATGGCACAGTAACATCAAGGTGACCTCTGGTAGGGAGTGTAGCACACGGCTGCCAGCCACCTATTTGGATTATAAAGCATTTACAGACCTTTCTTCTACAGGTTGTAATCCAGAACAGTTGAACTGCGGTGATGGGAACTGTAACCATCAGTATAAGACTTGTAAAGATGATGACAGCTGTGGGGAGGACAGTGATGAAAACAACTGCTGTACGTATATATTTTAGCTGTTTTCCAAAAGATGGTGAAGGACAGAAGCAGGAAAATGCTTATTTTAATGGATAAATGTAGTATTTCTATATATTTTTTCATAGCATAAAGTACAAGTTTCATAATACTGAAAATAAAACATGCAGAGTATAACCAGTTCTTGGGAAAGTCTAGACCAGAAATTAATGAAGCATAACCCTAGACAACAGTGATTTTAGTTAGATGACCTAACCAGAGCTTGCTGGTGCTCCTATTAGAAAAGCACTTTTTCCCGAACTGCTGCCAGATCAGTACCAAGTAATGTAAGGGAGAGAGACATAATAGCTTTGGCACCTTTGCCTTTTACCACATGCATGGTCTCTTTACTGTAGGTCCACCATGGTTACGGACATTGCTGGTACTACTAATGTCTCCCTAGTGACTTGCTGCATTTTGCCTTTATAATTTTTGCCTTGCTTTGAATTTTATGTCCTTGGGGTATCCAGGAGTATGTCCTTGTTTGTTGAAAAAAAAATAATAAAAATCCCTACCACTGTTTAGAGGTCACTGTAAACAACTGATAATAAGGATAGTAATGGAAGCCTATTGCTGAGATCTGTTGGCATTCCCACACAGTAAATTGTGATAGTCCTTAGCCAAAAATTTGTTGGAAGGAGGTATCAAGCTCTTCCACAATTTTCTCAGCTTTCACTTAAAAACAAAAATGTTGACTTCCAGGTGATACCTGCTGTGAAGATTTATAATTTGTAATACCAGTAGCTCTGGTCAAGGTAAAACAACAGATCTGACAAGCCTAACTTTCTCAGTTTAGAGTTAAGGAAAATGGGAGTGAGGACAGTTGGAGACTCTTCTGTATTTTTTCTCATGGACAGTGGAGACCGAAATTAGGTGATCATTAATCAGAGTCGAACATTCCCCCTTGTCTCCACTGCATAGAGGGACCAGTTAACAGCAGTATAGACTATGACTTCAAGCAGACTGGAATGTGTAGCTTTGAACAACTTTCACCACTGAGTAGGTTAAATTTGCAAGTTGTTTTAATAATTTGAAACCGTGGCTCCAAACATGTGACACTATCTTCTCTCTCTTATTTCAGCCTACAAAAGTTGCTCCCCTTATGCATATAAATGTCTCAATGGAAAATGCTTGCTGAAACCAAATCCTGAGTGTGATGGGAAAAGAGATTGTGCAGATGGATCTGATGAAATGAACTGTGGTGTGGTAACATTTATTTAAAAATTAGTTAATGACTTGGGAAACTGAGTCAGGATTTTGTGCTATCGTCAAGCATTATTTTATTAAAAATTGATTAAATCAGATGTGAATTTAAAAGAATTAATCTTGTGGTAACGTCTCTATGAAAATGTCTGTCTTGAATTTTGTGCTGTTTCACTTTAAATCCACTGATCCATTCTGTCTATGACGACTTATTTCAAGCACCGCACACTTCCAGGATAAGCTGGTAGGTCTTAGAGCTTGTCTGAGCTGAATGAAATGCAGTCAAGGAGCTGTGTATATAAGGAGGGAAAAGATATGAGATTTTATTCAAGTGAACTTTTGGAAACGACCCAGATTAGAATTGTGCTTAAACGTCTTTTTAAGTTACTAACCTCTTTAGAATGCTATAAGGGAGGGTGAGCAAGGATTGGTTTATTCTTGATTTGCCATTGAGTGAAAATAGGCAAGTACCCTTACATTTTTAACAATTGCACAGTAAGAAAATACTTTTTTTCCCAACAGCTTGGAGGCCTATGTCTAAAAGTTTATGTATTAGGCATAGCAAAGTGAAATGACATTGTGTTTTTTGTTACTATTTTATTCAATTATTTCTATTAGCTTGTGGAAGACACCAGCTTAAGAAACCCAGAATTGTTGGAGGTGAAGATGCAAAATCTGGAAAGTGGCCTTGGCAAGCAAGTTTACAGATGGGAGCACACGGCCATGTGTGTGGTGCGACTGTTATTTCCAATCGGTGGCTCATATCTGCTGCCCATTGCTTCCTGGATTCTGATTCTGTGAGGTATGAAGAAGTTATAGAGTATTTGCAGTTTAATAACCTTACAGTGTTGCTTTCAAAAGTCTGCAGTAGCTATTCCTTGTCTAGATAAGTTGATTCAGGGTGTAACTCTGTGATATGAACCCTCAATATAGTTTTCTGCTGGCTTCAAAAGTCCTCAGTATCCAGAGTAATTATTTTGCCTCCATTGCCAGTGAATCGTGAATAATAAAACACACTGGGTTTGTAACTTAGGATAAACACTAAGTTTTTAGAAGGCATGTTTTTTCTGAGTAGAAGCAATGGCCTTTTCTCCCAAGAAAAGGGCTATTTATTGATAAGTGGAGTGTAAAACTCATGAATGTTCAGTTTAGATAGTGTAAATTGAAAAGATATACCTCCTATATGTGGCAAGAAGGAAACAGAGTTTAATAATACACTTTTCTGACTTTCAAGCATGGTGCATTGCAAGGAATTGTCTTACAGCTCCAGGAAATTATTATTTTCAAAATGGCAAGTAAAACCATTACTTATGTTTTAGGAGACAGAGACTATGACTATAGTGGGTGCACCTCTCCTCCTAAGTGGCATTCTACTCCATTCACTTTGGTTTTGGTGAATCTCATCGAATACTGACTAGTAGATAAAATAGAGTGAACTGACACTGCCTTACTTTCCAATGGGATGTTCTAAAAAAATTCTCTTTACAGATACTCCGTTCCTTCGGGATGGAGAGCATATATGGGCTTACATACTATTAATGAAAAGAGCAATCGTGTAGCTATGAGATCAATCAAAAGGATTATTGTCCACCCACAGTATGACCAATCTGTCTCAGACTATGACATTGCCCTGTTGGAAATGGAGATGCCTGTGTTCTTCAGTGAGCTGGTACAGCCCGTTTGTTTACCCAGCACCTCTAGAGTATTTGTTTATGGAACTGTCTGCTATGTAACAGGCTGGGGAGCCATAAAAGAAAATAGTATGTTCGTTTCCTGGATGTACTTCTTGCAAGTTTGTCTTAATTTTGAACTCTAACAATAAAATATTTATAGTCATAAGAGAAAATACCTGGGTTTATTTAACAGGTCTGTAAAAAAACCTAGAAAACGTTCCCTTAGTTACAGTCTGTGAATTCTGAATGTTTGCTTGCATGGCAGGTGCTAAGTGCCAATACGTGTATGCGGGTGTCACAGACCACTGAAAAGCAAATTATCACAGATTTACAAGACTGTGCCCCTTTTCACGCTCACGGCTCATTTTATCTGGTGAATAGGTCCTAGGGAATCTTACAGGTGAAGAAAACGGTGACTTGCAACTATTGCAGAGGAAGAATGTGTCTCTCCCCCTGTGTTTGACAATACGGGGCCGTGAACAGCAATAATTGCAAAAATGTTGTGGATGTTTGTTTTGTTTTGTCTGTCTTAACCAAAGGCAATTTAACATATGCCACATGGAAAGTTCTGCCTGCACAGTTTGGAGTAGCACGCTGCAGTGGGTGGACAGGAAAAATGCAGAGTTGGAGGGGAGGGGAGGGGCGGGGGGGGGACCCCACAGGATCTTGGCGCTGTCTCAGCATTAAAAGGGAGCCAGCTTTGAAGCCTGGGCTTAGCCAGCTCCTCGGCATTGCAGTGGTACCCACAGTCGCACTGAGAAATAATCCCTCATGTTGGATCAGAAGCCGTATGCTATGATAATACTGGCTTTTTTAATACGCCTTTTTTAAAAAAGGTTTAAATCTAGATAATAACGTAATAGCCTAATGAATGCAATGGCTTTGCAATTGATGCTTTTTAACAAAATGATGTAGTTAATATTTCACAGTCAATATAATGGTTTGTGAAAAAAAAAAAAAAAACAAAACCCACCATATTTTTCTATCTTACCTGTTTCATTCCCAACCCACCCTCAGAGCCGAATGAGCAAACAAACCAAATCCCATTAGTACTTCCTCTGCTCATCCAGGTATTGAAAAGGTTGTGTTCACTGTTGGGTCAAAACATGACTGAAGATATTGAGTTCACAATGACACCTTATGCCAATACTACAGTACAGAATCAAGTTCTTAGCATCACTTGTGACTTTACAGGCTTGATTTTTTAATTTTTTTTTTTTCCCCTCTCAGTTTTATTCCTCAGCTCCTTTCCTAAAAGTGAGAGAATGGAAAAGAATGTAGAAGTTTCATTTACTAGGACTTGAACAATGTTTGGAGCACAATCATAGTGTAAATAACAGCAAAGAGTTTGGGGCACAATTTGAAATAGCATTCAAAATTAGCCACACTGTGTGGAGCCTTGTATTATACTGATAACTTTCATGGCTTTTTTATTACTTTCTGGCAGAACAAACTCAAGTTTAGTAGTGTAGACGACAGCTTTCAAAAGCTGAGGGCAGGCAGCCATTGAAGGGAGGGGATTTACTCTCCTGCCATCAGCTGGGCAGATGTTGGGTTTGGAGCAACTGTCTTTTGTTTTGACAAGTAGTAACTCTGTTAGAAATCTGTACCACCATAACCTCTGCCATTTGTATTTTTTCTAGGTCATCTTGCCAAAACACTGCAGGAAGCTCGAGTGAGAATAATTAACCAAAGTGTTTGCAACAAACTGTATGATGATCTTATCACATCACGTATGCTGTGTGCTGGGTATCTTAATGGTGGCATTGATGCATGCCAGGTAATCTGGAACTTATAGAGAAACTACAAAGGAATATTTGCTTTCATTGGAAAACTGTTCAGAGTTGTTAGTGGGGTTTATTTTCTCAGTAATAGGGTGAGATGATTTGAGTGTACGGTTAATTTAACATGGCAATTAAAGGCTCTCCAAAATAAGGAAGGAAATTTGGTATAAATAATCTCTGAGTCTCTTGAGAAATCTTGCTTTGCAAGAACACAGGTTAAAATGTGTAAAAACAGTTCCTCTTCTACAGTTAAGTTTCCTATAAAAGAACAGAGATGTAAGGATAAAGGGAATAAAGTCAGGGGCACCTGTGATTTTTGCTATTCTTATTGATTTTTTTCACTTTTTGATGTCTGGGTGCGAGATTAATAAAATACTGTAACCGTATGATAAGTAATGTATTGCTACAATTGCTAAGAAATACAAAAGGCAAAGGTAAAATAGGTTTGGTAAATGCGGTTGCAATGCTGCCTTTCAGTTTCAAATGTTCGTTCATGTGCATAATTAAGTTTTGATTACATTGTGGTATCATAAATTATATGACCTAGTTTATTTGCACACACAATCGGAAACTGCTCTTTGGACGTACTTCAGCTGTCTTGACTCTGCCTTTTTTCTCCTTCTCAATTGATAGACTAGTTGTGTACTTTACAAGTATTTAAACTTATGATGAATATCCACTCTCAAAACTACAAACACGGTTATTATACCAGTTACTGTGTAAAGGGAGAAGAAAGTGTTACTGATTTTAGACTGTGGTAATTTGATAGAATTTTTGCATAATATACAAATTTTACTATTTTAATGTAATAGGATATTTTTTTGCAAGATCATAGCTCATAATGGGTCAAACTTCTTTATATACAACAGACTATTTGCAGGATCTTCCTGCAGTCCCTAAATTCTAATTCATCATATTATTATTTTTGTTAACTTTATGTGCAGTTTGTGTATAGCCTTAGACCTTGGAACTGTTTAGCAAAACATGTTGTTTTAGAGGCTTGACGTTCCTCAAAAAAATGTGTTGCTTAAGACAGGCCCTTGAACACAATGGACTTTTTAACTGATTCGGCTATATACCGTACCGATCAATCCGGTTTCCAACATGATGTGCTGTGATTGAGTCCTACCGTGCTGGCCCTCTGGGCCTTTAAGTTCTTAGTGTGGGTAGCGTCTTTGCTTTTTATTTCTTTTCTGTCACTAGTCTATTTCCTCTGCAGTGCTGGAGTGGAATGATGTTGACAGTTCAGGAAATCGCCATAGCACCTGAAACCCCTTTACTACAGTTCCAGACTTGTGGGCATCCTGATTTGTTTCCTTTTTTCTTGGACACCTAAGCTGCGCATGTACTGCACAAGTTCTCTGAAGCTTCCAAACACCTTTCATCTTTAGATGATGTGACGCTCACAGAGAGAAAGAAAGTGTTTACTCTTTCAGACTTTGTTTTCTTATCACTCTAGGATGTTTTTTTGTCTTGGTTCCTCTTTTTAGGATCCTTCCTCTCTCCGCTGGCATACAGCCCCCTTCAGTCTTTCAGAACTGGCTTTGGTCTTTCAGAATAGGCCAGACTATATAGCCTCCATGCTCAAGTGCCTTTGAGATCAGCCTTTTGGATTATCAACATTGCCAGTATGACAAGCAGCCTGAGACAGAGGAAGAACTGTTCTGGCTTCTTTTCTTATCACTGGATAATTTTGTTTGGTTGGATGATGAAAGCTTTCTCTTGTTACTCTTTTCTTGGTACACGGCTTTCTTCTGACCTCTTCCATCTTTTACCTCCAACTGGGGGCAGCAAACAAAGCCCAGGGTCAGCTTGGAGGCTGCTGACTGCCTTGTATGCAGAAGGAGCAGCTGCAGAGATGAGCTGCATTCATAACTGCTCCGAATTGTATGAACTGGTCTGTTCACAAGAGGCATACAAGGTTAAAGCAATGAAGGACATGAGGGCATTTGTGAGTCCAAATGCATTTTGATCCTGTGAAATGAACTAAATGGGAATTTTTGCTTTTCTAAGCTGCTGCACAGACCTGCACGTTCCCTTTGAGAAGCCAGTTCTTATTTGCAGGTTCTTAGTCTTTGTTCCTTCCTCTCCCTCTATGAATGTAGACACGGTCTCGATTATGAAACTGCTGATAACACTTAATTGTGCCTGGTTCGTTTTTTGGTTTGGGGTTCGTTTAGGGTTTTTGTGGTGTTGTCTTTTTGGTTATGGGGTGCGGTATCTTTCTATTCCTATTTAGTACATAGCATAAGAGTTCTGCCTTCCACTTGTGAACAATTTCTGGTCAAATGGTAGCAGAATTCCCATTTTCCATCCCTGTCTTCTCCTTTCCCCATTCAGCCCGTGATCAGTTGCTTTATGAATCCTCTAATGGGACATAACAAATGAGTAATTTTTTAAACTTCTTGCCATTGCTTTATATTGATTAGTATGCTACTTCTGTAAGTTAAAATAAATTGAAAAAATTTGACATCTAGCTGGGTACATTCCATCCAGAAATAAGATTCTAATATTAAATTGTAATTTTAGAAAGAGAGGGGCGGTTATTTACTGTCCTTTAAATAACCTAACTTTTGTTACAGTGCTCTGTGTGTGTATGTATGTGTGCCCGTGCACTAATGGCTGGACTCCCTTCATTTTAGGGAGATTCTGGAGGTCCCTTGGCCTGCATAGGAAAGGGAAATAGGTGGTACCTTGCTGGCATTGTGAGCTGGGGTGAAGGATGTGCTCGGCGCAATCGTCCTGGTGTATACACTAAGGTGTCAGCACTTTATGACTGGATTCGTCAGAATACAAACTGATGTGCCAAGAAGAAAATGCAGATCATCTCCCTTATGAAAGCTGCTTCCTACAGTGCTCTATCATGTCCATCTCTGATGATATTAACACGAAAATGCCATTGACTGTTTCTTTGTGAAAGAATATACTATCTTAATGAAGAAACCATAATTTGTTGCTCGCCTACCAGTAACTGTTCAGATTCAGAGATACTTCAGACTTATTATGGATTCGTCTCTCTTATCCCCAGTAGCAGAAACAGCACTGCCTTAAAAACAAACTAAAATGGATTAGAAATCCAGCCAAATCTCTCTTCTGCAAATCATCTCCCCTCCTTCCATCTCCCTTGCTATCGACGTATATGTTTCCACATATATCGGGTTATTCATGGCTACATCCCACATATACTCAACTCGTATATATTACCTTAGTGATATTACAGGATTCTAAACATAAATAATTATTTCATGTTTCTTGAAAATACAAATACTGTAATCAGTATAGTGTGCAAAGCTGAGATTAAGTCATTCTCTAGTTATGCTGCCACGGCACAACTGTTCCTCTCTGGGATGTAACTTTTGGGCTGTATCCTGTGTTTTCCTAAAAACATCAGATATATAGCTCAGAAATGTTAGGATGCAAGAAATTTTCATTAAGGAACTGGAAGAGCATCATTTAGATGCTTTAGGATGATGTTTAAATAAGAGGAAAGAAATAGTTTTAAGTAATTAAACAAAAAGAAAATTTGGTACTTTCTTATATTCTCTTTACAATTTGAACATAGTTGTAGGGTCTCGTGTTTGCAATATGTTACAAGTGTATTTCCCCATCTCTGGCTGTGGCATGCTTTGTGAATTTTAGTGGGCTCCTGGTGGGTTCACACTGCTTTTCCTGTTGTCCTTGGTCTACAGCAAGCAGAGTTTCAGGATCAGGATTTTTGTTTTGTGTCTCTCCCTGCGCTGTTCCCACATAGCCACACAACATTGAAAAGGACATAAAAAGAAAAGGGATTTATGTGGTTGGATGCATCCTCGGACTCGAAGAAAGCAGAGTAGGAAATAACAGCCATGTTCATTTAACCCTAGCAGTAAATCTGGCTTTGATAATTATAATATCCTGATGAGCCGATCAGCCCAAATCTGGCTGATTTAAGGTTTTCAAAGCTGTTTATGGGAATTAAGAATGCTGGTATTCAGTTTAATAAAAGATCTGTCTAGATGGTCTTAAGACTAGATGGTCTTAAAATTGTGCTCAGTATTTGGAAAGTCTAGCTTTCACCTTTTATATATATATATAAATGAAGCTGGAAGTTTGAATACCACTCATTGCTGTCCACACAGCACACTTACATTCTACAATACATAAATATGTGCTCCCTGTTTAGTTTTAGACACACCTTCGCAGCATGTGGGGAAAACACGGGAATGAGCTAGCACTGTAATCTTCACACAGTGAGATTCCTGCGTCTAACACTGATATTGCTTTTCCCTCCTTTCTTGTGCTAGTGTTGGGCATTCCCCCTCCCCAATGCTTCTGTCAAACTTACTACATAAGCTCTACCTGAAGCCCATATTTTAGGGGGTTTATTATCTTTAAAGGCCAGTCATTCATTCACATCTTCCTTTTTAATAAACACGTGCTAAAAATGCAAGTGGCTAAGTTTTATTCATTTGATTGTGCCTCTGAAACTTTAATCCCCAGGTGCAATCAGAACTACGCTTGTACCTTGGAGATTCCTCTTTTTGTAATGTGAGCCTAACTTGCCCATTTTACCGAAGCACACATTTAAGGGCACAAGTTTCTTTTCCTTATATTTAAACCAGAGATGTCTTCACTACGGAAGAAAACAGTTTTCCTGCTGTTCTCTTTTAGATAAAGGCCTAAGCCAGAAAGTTCAGATCGGTTCTTAACTTCCCATTTTCTTTAAGAGTTTTGCAGCTCCCTGCATTAAAAAGGTCAGTTACTTCACATGCAAGAAAGGCACCATGTGTGGAAACTGGATCAACCAGGCTAAAGAAGCTCAAGAATTTGTAAGGAGCTCCTTCCTCAGATGTAAATAAAAAGGACTTTGCCTTTTCCAGGGTGAGATCTATAATCATTAACTCATTTGACTTAGAAAAACTGTTTTGGTTTCAGACAATTCAGTAGGAAGGTAAGGTCTTTTATTGGGAGTGAAAATGAAATAAATGAAGCTCATCTCCAGCAGGAGTGCTGAGAAACAGCAGGAAAAGGCTTTTTCTCATGAAGATGTCCCAGGTAAAATCTTGTGGATCCAGACACACATTTTGACCTTGATGACTGCTCAGCTTCACGCTCAGTCCTCTGGAGTTTTAAGGATTCTCCAGAACCAAAAGGTGGGGTATGCAATTCGTATTTCTTTTTATTTGCTCAATGAAACCAAGCCGTGTGCTCAGCTTGATGGAGTGCCTTTGCTTGGATGGCTGTGACATGACATCAGGAATCTGAATGCCTGGGAATGCTCCAGGCATCAATAGCCAGATGAGTTGCACAATCTGGGGGGAGGAAAAGCATCCTCAGCATTTGGCAGGAAAAAGAAGGCGCCAGTGCTATGAGTGGATGCTCAGCCAGCAAGGGAGGGAGTTGGACAAAGAGGCTTTGTTTTCTTCTTAATCTGCTGTTCTCTTTGTGCTGGGACAAGAGAGTGAGCAAGAGTGCAGTTACCATCTGCCTGCCCAACCCTTTTGATCCAGAGGGGAGAGAGGTGCTCTGTGGGAAGAAAGGATAAACGTGAGGATGGAGTCAGAGCAGAAGAAATGAGAGGAGGTAGGTTGAAGGACACTGGAGGGGTGGGAATCAGCCACTGGCTGCAATAAATTGTTATTAGGGACTCTAAGTAGCACAGGAGAGTTCGTGTGGGAAGCTGGTACCCACCAGATCTCAATTCGCGACATGAGTTGCTTCGTAAAAGCATGCCCTGTAGAGCACAAGCTGAAATTGAAGACCATCTTCCTCTTTTCTTCAGATTTGTTCATTTGTTTTTTTTTACATGGAAGCAGCTTCTCAGGTTTAGGTTGGATAGTATGTGAGCAGGCATACATGGTTCTTTAACAGCAGACTTGATTTTAGGCTGCATAACAGCTAGAGAGAAGGCAGTTCGTGACACAAAGGTCAGTGGTGTTCATTTCTTTATTGGCTGTACAGGGAGACTAAAATTAGAAGTGCTGATGGATGTTATAAGCTCCCTTCACAGCCTAACCAAACCACTTAGTTTGTGCTGTTCAGAACCACATCTGTTTATTTAGCTGCGTGGATAACAGCAATAATATTTTACCATTTCAGCTGACAGCAGTAGGGAAAGCAATCCGGTTCCTTTCAAAATTGTCTCAGCAAATGACAGCATTGCTGAAGGTTTAGTCACCTGGTTGTCAGGAGCTGGTACAGTAAGGTGGACAAACTGGAAAACCTAGTATTGCATAGCTGAGGGCTGTAGTTCCGACTACTGGGCAAATCGATACTCCCTCCGCCTCCTGTTTCTCTGTAGATAGTGCAGACGACGTTATTTGTCCTTCCAAGGAATTCCCCTTATTTATCAGTGTTTTGAGATCACTCCTGCGAAAGCTATCTCAACTCTCCTTGTTACCGTTTCCAGCCTCGTACCAGAACTGCTACTGACCATAACTGCAGCTGAAACCAGAAGGAAATGAGTTGCCTCCGTGCTTGCTTCAGAGTCAGACGTCCTCGCGCAGATAGAGCAGCTATGAAAAGGCAAAACTCTAGTCAGGAGCATGAGGTTATTGAACTACAAGAAGACAACGACATGGAGGAAAGTGAGGCTGATCATGGCAGTCCTCTAAATGCTCGAACGAGAAAGGTAGGAATTTCACTTGATCATTTGTTGCTTGCTCTTGGGGAAAGTACCACACAGCAAGTGAAATGATACTTTGCAGGAACATCCTGTAGAGGTGGTTTAATTTGGTGTTTGAGGGAGAGGGAAAGGTTAGTCACTTGAAAGTAAAGGCTGAAAACCTGTTAAACATGCTTCTTTTCCTCTTCTCAATGAAGTATCCTAATACTGGAGTGGGATTTTAAGCTTTTTTTTTTTTGTCTTTTGTGCTTGGCTGTTTGTGAACTTTAACTTAGAAAATGCGTTTGTAATTGGTACTCTAAGTTTTGCTTTCTCTTTTTATGTGCTGTTAGTGGGATTGGGCTCAAAACCAGACAGGACAAAAGTTGAAAGCCATAATAAAAACAGGCTTTCTTTCAGAACAAATTAGTCGCAAAACAGTGCTGCCAAAACAAGAATAGGATGTCCTGCAACAGACCATGCTGGATTCTCTCTCTTTTTATTTTTTGAGTAATTTTCAATTGCTAACAATTACGAATTTGTATGAATAGAGTGCGCCAAAGCCTCAGTTAAGACCAGTGTGTGAGTCCTGAAGGAGGTAGCTCCCAGTGTTTAGATTAAAACTATGGAACAGACCAATGCTGGCAGAGGAGTAATACGTACTCACAGGTGACTGTTGTACAATGATTTTCACTACTTAAGAGCAGAGGGAATATCTGTGGCAGAGCGAAGAAGTTTCCCACTTTTCTGTGAGGATGGCTGAACCCTCCCAAGAGCTTGAGAGTATTAGTCACGCCACCCCTCCCTTCCTGCTCCTGGCTGAGCAGCAGTGACTGCTTCCTCCTGTGAGCCCCACTGATCATCTCTGTGGGCTGATTCATTCCACTGGCTAGGCAAAAACCCCATTTACTCTACTATATCGGGGCCGGCCACTTCTCCTCTGGTCTGGTAAGCTGAAACAGCTTGCTGCAGGGTCAGGCAAATTCTAGGGAGGTGCAAAGAGGAACATGAGGGTAGAGGAGAGGCAGGGGTGAGCTAGATCTGCTCGGCTATCTTGAGAAACTGTACCCTTATGTTTCTGGTTAGCCTTCCCCTTCCCCGAACTGAGTTTTCATTTGGGTTCTGTTTCTGCTGATTCTGGCAACTGGCTTCCTATCCTATAGGGGCTGCTGGAAAATTATCAGGCTCTGCTTCCTGCTTAGGTGGCAGGTTAATCAGCAGAACTGCCCTGCCCACCGGGGAGAGATTTTCTCTGCTGCTGCTCCCTCCCGGCAGTCTTGCGATGTAAACGGGCAATGTCCAGAGGGTGTTGGCTGGGCTGGTAGGGGATAGTTGGAGAGCCGAATGTTTGCTTGAGATCGAGCCAGTTTGCTATGCGAGATTAAGAATTACACTTTTGTGATGGTCTAAATACGTGGTCGGGTTGAAACCTGGGCTTGGTAACTGTCTGTCTCAACTGATGTTACTATGTCTGATTTCATAGCTGTACTCCAGGCAGTAGTTACTGGCTTTTTTTCTTTTTTCAAATACAAAACAATAATGTCAAGTATTAAATTGAAGCTTCATTCTTCTAATAGATTTAAAAAAAAATATATATATATATGTAAACATGATCACACCCAAAAGCATGTTGTAAGGGAAACCATATTCAACCTTTGCCCCTTGTTGTCCACCAAAATGAAGTTCTACATGCACAGGTGTCTGCAGAGAGTGCTTACCCTGTCTCTGCTCCCGCTCCTGAAAAAATGACTCTTGTAAGATCTTTCTGTGGGTATCTGTTTTATCTCCCTGTTCATCTGCCACCCCCAAAGAAGCTTTAAGCCAGCTGGTGGATGTCAGTTAAAATCAGTGAAAGGCTTTCTATTACGCTGGGTTCTTAGAAAGTTCAAAAAGTAAAGGAAGGCAGCCTGGGTTAGTGCCTCCAGCCAGCAGCTGCTTCCTGCCAACCTGCACGTGTGCGGCCCACACACAACCTACAGCATGTGCTTTTCCTTGCCGGGTACTGATGTCAAAAAGGACATGGAGTTTACTGCTGGATTTATGGTGGAGGAGGAGGAATTAAAAAGGCAGCGTGGTCTACTTAGGGATTCATGCCCTTCCTTCGGTCTTCTGTCTGTAAAACAAAATAATTGGAGTTTTTTATTTGTTTTGCTATGTCACCTAAGCTTTTTTCTTTCTTTTTTTTTTTTTCTCTATATTAGTACTGCTAGGGTAGCTAATTAAAAGATTAATTTCTTCCATGGTCTTAAATCTTATTAAAAATTAAATGAAAGGCAAGTATTGTCCTTTCTTTCCTATATAAACGCACAGGTATGCACAATTGCTTTGAAATTTCCTTGTGATCTTCAAGAAAAGGTGAGATTTGTAATGAACTTTCTGTTAAATACACTCAATAGCTTTCAAGTTTCCAATCTTCTGAAGAAAAAGGGGGCCGACTGTAAAAATCTCAGGTTTTTTAGAGTGCTCTTTAATGCAATAATGCTTTGGCTGCTGGCATCTAGGAGCAATGCAGACCATTATCATCAACATCGCAGAGGTGAATGATTCTGGAAATCCCTCCACAGACATCTTTTTGGTTGGCAGGGGTGGCAAACATTAAAACTACAGCTTGCAGAACATGCAAATCAAATAGATGTAGTTCAAAAAAGAAGCCATGAAAGCACCTTTGTAGCACCTCAGTTTAATGGGTAATTCAGGAGTTGGAAATTCTTCACAAATGGATGAGTTTGCCTTAGTTGATGAGGACTGGGTCAGAGACCAGTTAAGCAACCTGGACATCCATAAATCAATGGGTCCAGATGGGATGCACCCGCGGGTGCTGAAGGAGCTGTCTGAAGTCATTGCTGGACCACTCTCCACCATCTTTACCAAGTCTTGGGAAACGGGCGAGGTGCCTGAGGACTGGAGGAAAGCAAATGTCACTCCAGTCTTCAAAAAGGGCAAGAAGGAGGACCCGGGTAACTATAGACCGGTCAGCCTCACCTCCATCCCTGGGAAACTGATGGAGCAGCTTATCCTTGGTGCCCTCTCAAGGCATATCAAGGATAAGAGGGTTATTAGGGGCAGTCAGCATGGCTTTTCCAAGGGGAAGTCATGCTTGACCAACCTCATAGCCTTTTATGAGGAAATAACGAGGTGGATGGATGATGGCAGAGCGGTAGATGTGGTCTACCTTGACTTCAGTAAAGCATTTGACACGGTCTCCCACAGCATCCTCATGGCTAAACTGAGGAAGTGTGGACTGGATGACCGGATAATTAGGTGGACTGCGAACTGGCTGAAGGAGAGAAGCCAGAGAGTCGTAGTCAATGGGGCAGAGTCCAGTTGGAGGCCGGTAACCAGCGGAGTGCCTCAAGGGTCGGTACTGGGGCCCATATTATTCAATATATTCATTAATGATTTAGATGAGGGAATTGAGTGTACTATCAGCAAGTTTGCAGATGACACTAAGCTAGGAGGAGTGGCTGACACGCCAGAGGGCTGTGCCGCCATCCAGAGAGACTTGGACAGGCTGGAGATTTGGGCAGGGAATAACTTCATGAAATACAACAAGGGAAAGTGTAGGGTCCTACATCTGGGCAGAAACAACCCCAGGTTCCAGTATAGGATGGGGAGCTACCTGTTAGAGAGCAGTGTAGAGGAAAGGGACCTGGGGGTCCTGGTGGACAGCAGGATGACCATGAGCCAGCACTGTGCCCTTGTGGCCAAGAAGGCCAATGGCATCCTGGGCTGTATTAGAAGGGGGGTGGTTAGCAGATCGAGAGAGGTCCTCCTTCCCCTCTACTCTGCCCTGGTGAGACCGCATCTGGAATATTGTGTCCAGTTCTGGGCCCCTCAGTTCAAGAAGGACAGAGAGCTGCTGGAGAGAGTCCAGCGTAGGGCAACTAAGATGATTAAGGGAGTGGAGCATCTCCCTTATGAGGAAAGACTGAGGGAGCTGGGTCTCTTTAGTTTGGAGAAGAGGAGACTGAGGGGTGATCTTATTAGCGTTTATAAATATATAAAGGGGGAATGTCATGAGGATGGAGCCAGGCTCTTCTCAGTAGCGACCAGTGATAGGACAAGGGGTAATGGATTCAAGCTGGAACACAAGAGGTTCCACTTAAATTTGAGAAGAAACTTCTTCTCAGTGAGGGTGACAGAGCACTGGAACAGGCTGCCCAGGGAGGTTGTGGAGTCTCCTTCTCTGGAGACATTCAAAACTCGCCTGGACGCCTTCCTGTGCAACCTCATCTAGGTGTTCCTGCTCCGACAGGGGGATTGGACTAGATGATCTTTTGAGGTCCCTTCCAATCCCTAGCATACTGTGATACTGTGAAATGGGGAACGTTATATCTCTTTTTCGAGTAACAGCCTGCCTGTGAATGGCTTTTGCCTTCTTCAGGTTTACGTTCCCACCTGAAGCAGTAGTTACAGGTGGGACCCCAGCTGTGAGGCATTGCTTACAAATGAGACTCTCCCATCTATGTGGGTTTTTTTGTTTCTAAGCATTACAGTAGAGACCTGCTTAAATATTTTTGCGCACCTTATTTGATTAATCAACATGCCTCTTCCTTTTGTAACTAGGAGCGAAATCCCTGGAAATCATGCGGGAATGTAGTTTTCTGGAAGTGTAAACTATGGATGGTTATAACTACAATTTTTCTAGTATTCTTCCTGGTCATTCTCATCAGCCTAATTCTTTATTCTAGTAAGTATCTCACTCCCGGTTTGCCCTCTAGTAAAAATGTACAATATGTACAATCTAATATAACACAAATAAAACAGTAGTATCCTTTAAACTTCTGTAAACTGCTGAAGGGACTGGGATGCTGACTGCAGAGGGTGGTGTGTTGAGTAGTGGATGTGAACGTGTTTAGTTTAGCAGGCAACAAGGAACCTGCATCCTGATCAGATGACAATTCCAGTTTATAGCTAAGTGAGAAAATGTTATGAGAACAGAGTTGGGGATGAGGATGGAAATTATGCTTGTAACATTGCAAGAGGTGCAATGGATAACTTATATCTTCTCACGTGATTTCAGTGCCTGTCAGGCTCCCAAAGCAGCTGACTTTCACTAATGAGGGTGGGTGATTGACTTCAATGCGCTGTCACTTTTCTTCAGGTGACTTGTACTTTCTTTCTGTTACTCCCAGGCAGTCATTACCAAGGAAATTTGTGAGACACCTACCCTGGAGAAAGCTAAGAGGGTTTTTTTACCAATATTTCTGCTAACTGGAAAATTTTCCTTCCATTTCTATCTCTTTTTGAATATTAGACATTTACACAGATGAAGATGACTATTGGGATTCTGATGCACTACTAAATAGTGGAATTTATCGCAATTTTTCAGGAACATTGGAGTTAATGTGTGGTCTCCCGCACTTTTTTTCTGAAGACATTACTAAGAGGGTATGTGTTGACATAGTTCTTGGCAAACCTGATTCTGCTTGTAATGTAGATTCAGAGTTTTCCATTTTAAGAAGTTTCTGTTTCTCTGTGTAGCAACTCAGTCATTTGCAAGTCCAAAAAAAATTCTGAGTTGTACTTTTTCTAGTATAATTTTAAGTCCTGATCTAGAAAAAGGAATTGTCTGCTTTTAAGCACACAAGGAGTGTGCTTATGTTGATTTTAAAAAACTAAAAAACAAAAAAAAACCCAAACCAAACCAAAACAAAAGGGAACAAAAGAGAAAAGCCTGATTTATTTTTTTTTCTCCTAAATTTCAGTAATGGTTGGGGTGTAGTCTTCACTTTTTTCATATAATCATCAAATAATTTAGGTTAGAAATGGCCTGTGAAGGTCATCTAAGACCAATGCTAGCTAAAAATCCTGTGTGTTGTGTTCTCCTGTAAGTACACAATGACAGTCTGGGTTTATAGTTGCCATTTCTGTTGAGCCATTACAGCTCTGATTTATGGCTGAAATGAGCTGGGCAGGTATGGCAGTGCTGGTTTTGACTCATTGTGGAAAGGGAGTGTCAATAGAGTGACCCTTCCCTCTATCAAGTAAGAGTAGAAGGCTTTTTTGGTACTAATAAAAACCCAAGCTGAACAATATAAATTGCACATGGCAACTTCAGCGCGTACTTTTAGTTTACTCCGAATGCCTCCATTGTGTTAAAGTCATACAGCAATCACTCAAACACACAGATTAGTCTGTCTGTCAAGCTTAAAAAGATTGTGTTCCTTTTCCAGGGCAGATATTTGCTGGTATTTAACCTTCAGCACCTGTGTTTATGCCCCTTAAAACACCTTGTAAGAATGATTTGCTGTATCTTCTTTTATGGGGAAAAGAGAAAGTGAATGGAAGAAATATTGTTTTTCTTCTTTTTTTCTTTCCAAGTTAACAGATGTCTACAGTTCATCTCCAGCCCTAGGACGCTACTTTAGATCAGCTCAAGTGGTTTATTTCAGGTAAGCAATTTTTCTCACCAAAATTATCCAAAAATTCCAAGCTTTTGATGAGACATACATGTGCCCAAGTAAATATGCACAACATTTAAATTTTTGAAGAATAGGATGTTTGAGGGAAAGTTACAAAAAAAAAAAAAAAAGGTAGTAAAAACTGGTTGAAAGATCCTCTGGTGTAAATGGCAAGTGCTGCTAATAATATATAATGAGAGTAATGTTTTGTTGCTGTTCAATATTACCTCTGTTGTCCTTGGTTCCAAGTTCAGCCCTTAATAAACATGTTCAAGGACGTTTATTAAAAGGAAAATTATCTGGTGGAACCACTTGAGACTGACATGGCTTAAATAGCCTTAAATAAATAAAACAGGGTTCATCGGGAGGGGAGGACTCTTGTTCCCAAAAGAGCTAAGGCAACAGGGACATACAAGTCAAGAGAGCCAAAACAGTAATATTGCATTGCTGGTTTGTTTGGATCATTTTTTCCCCCCACTTTGTTTTGGGCAACAGGAGCAAATCGCAAAGCCACAGCATGTTGGACAGACTGGTGGAGCTGGACTCAGGGGCAGAGCAGGTGGGAAAGCGAAGGCTAGGCTAGCCTGGGTGGGAGATGCTTACACATGAAGGAGAAGCTCAGCTACCAAAGGATGATGGGGACAGAGGAGTAGCAGTGGAGGAAAATAGAGAAAAAACATCCAGGCCTGCCTTGCAGCAGCAACAGAAAGCTTCAAGCTGGAACAGAGGGAGGGTCTTACTCTTGGCAGAAACTGGTGCTGAAGGAAGGCTAAGGACTTCACTGTAAAGTTTTAATCTATGGAGACACCACAGACTTACAACAGGAGGGAGGCTGAGCAACAGAGGGAAAACTGAGGCTGGAAAGATCAGCTGCAGCACGGCCCTGCCACGGAGAGATAGCAGAGAGGCAAGGGAAGGTGGTCAGAGAGCTTCCCCAAGGACTTCTGAAAAGGCACTGTTACAAAAGGGATTAGAAAGACCGGAGGTTATCATGGGAAGTAAATTCAAAAGCCCAAGGCCCTTGAGAGAGCAAGGACAGAGGAAGACTTACCTGGGCTGGGACAAGGGACAGTCTTGAGGGCACTTTGGGAAGTGTGCTCCCCTGTACTGCCAGCCTTGGGCATGCCGGCTCTGTTCAATGAGTGAAGTTTATGTGTAAAAATTATAGTTTACACACCAAATACAAAGCTGTATTTCTGCATACAGATTGACTAGATGATCTGTCTGTCTGTCTCTCTGCCTCTGTTTCTCTTCCCCCATTCAATTTCTTCTTTGATGTCTTAGATCCTGGGTGTACAAAATGTAACTGTCAAGTTGTAGGTGGGGGATTTGGGAGACAACAAACAATGAAAACTCCAGAGATGGAATCCAGTTGGGTGGTTTACATAATCCATTCCAGAGCTGGGGCAGGAGCACAGCTAGGTTGCGCCAGGTACTGATAGCAGGAGAGCAAACCTTTCTGCAGGTTCTCAGCTGACCTATGCATGAGACATTGCAGCATCTCTGCTCTTCTCGTTATGTACTTTTTAGGCACGAGTGCCGAAAACCTCACCCCGTTAGGTGCATTTTTGTTTTCAAATGCACTTGCCCTTTGTGCATTTGAAAACATGTCTCAGGTTGGCTTCACGTATGTTAACGTCAAAAGCTGCTCTGAGAAGCAGTGCGGGAGGAGGAAACTGTTATCTTTGATGGCAGTTTTCTTTTATAATGCTTTTCTTTAGAACAAGTCTTTTAAAAAAATCCACACCTAGATTGGTTTGAAAAGTCAGTTTTCTCAAAAAAAGAAAAGATCCAATGGTGACTTGAAGGCATTCATACTTTACTTTTTTGTTTGTTTTGTTTTTCAGTAATGAAAGCTCCATTGTGTCTTATCAGCTAAAGTTTTCTGTACCACCATCAACAGAGGGGTTTATGGAAAACACAATGAGCCCAGATTTTATAAGGAACGTTCTACGTCAAAATATTTATGATGAAGATGATGCTTTTAATCCTGGGACATCTGAATGTAACAGATTAAAGCTTGACCCAACTTCTCTCACGTTAACATGTAAGTGCTGTACATTCTAGGGATTGTTTCTTTACAAAGAGCTGAAGTATTTACCTGAAGAAAAGGGAAATCTTTCTGGAAAGATGTTAAGATTTGTTAGGAAATATATTTTGCACAACAATATCAAGAAAACAGTAAAATATTCCGTTTTCAAGAAAGTCTTGCTATGCTTAGCTTATTACCTAGGATTCGCTATTTAGTCCTCTGATTAGAAATGGGGTAGGGATGAGACTGCTCAGTTACAGATGCCAACCAAATTTTTCGCTCTGTTCTTGCATTTTATGCATACAAAGAAAATCTCCTAGTATGTGTGTGCACCATAATGGGGAGCCAAATAACTAAAATTGTTTCTCATCACCATATATTTGTATTTGAATGCTTATAAAACAAATTTCAATCCTAGTGAAACAGCATAAGTAATTTGGGGGTCAACTCCTGATTATTTTTTTCCACAGTCAAGGATGAAAAAGCCTCATGATATTTGTCTTTTCAGAGTTTTGGGGGAAAATTTATTATGCATAGGACATACCTTTTAAAGGAACCAAATGTTCATTCTTCCAGGTTTTCTAGGAAGTGATTCCAATAACTACCACTGACTAGATAGTGATTCCAATGCATTTAAATTTGTCTTGACTGAAATGTCAGTATAAAAGTCTTGTGAAAGTTTTACTGAAAACAATACATGGAGCTGCTTCCTGCCACCTCACTTTCTGAGCCACACCTGTGTGCTTTCAGAATAACCCTCGGCTAACACATCACCATACAGTGTATATACGTAAGATTTGTGCTTAACTCACATCTCACGTTGATTTTTCTTGGTACTCTTGGTACTCAAGACAGCAACAAGTCAGGAGTTCTAATTCTCAATATCATTTTGCTCCTTGTATATTGACAGGATTCATAGAAAACATATTGCAAAAGGAACAGGAAACAATATGCTGAAATATCTGACTGAAGTTTCATTTTAATGTTAATAATGTACTGTTTTAACTTTCAGAGTAACGAAGGAAAGTATACTCGTTTTCCTCGCCACCTAGAAGAGCTGGGCTTCTCCTATCTATTAGTAATCCCATGGAAAGAAGCTATGCATTCGGTAGAAACAGTTCTAAAGATGTCCTGTAAATACTGTCTATGATGCAATATTGTAAGCGTAAAATGAGGTATATTTATGACAGTGTTATACTCATAGAACATCGCTACCTCCTCCTTTACTGTTGTCCTGATATATCAATAACCCATTTCATTCTTGTGAAAATTGTGTAACCTGCCTGATGCATGCTCTGCTGGCTTTGAAATTTCTGTTTTGTCTTGCATTATGATTAAATTTAGATTCCCTGCATGAGCTTTAAGAGCAGTCTTGCACATGGCTCCTTTCTTCTGCTCTTGGATTATCCAAAATTATCTGCACAGATTCATCCTTAATGCTCGCTTCCATGCAAGCTCAGGTCTGCTACTTTCTCCCTGCCAGTTTCATGTGCCATGTTTCCCTGTTGTTCTTTCCTCTCAAACCAGCCTGAAAACTTAAATACACTTCCTATTTTCTTTAACTACATGCAAGACCTTTGCACCAGCTTTTAAATTGAGCTTCAACTCTCATCATTCCTGTGTTCATCCTACAGTCTTTCTGGATAAGGTGGTACCTGCTCTATTTTTCTCTTCTGTAATGTGAGATAGAAATGAAGAAGGAAGAAACATTGGGAAGAAACATGTCTTGTTCACTAATGCATCTGAATGCAACAGGAATCTTGAAAGGGTCAAATTAGCTGTGTGCTTTAATAATTAGCCACTGCTACTCGTAAAAAGACAGTTATATGACCCACACTTGTAAATTCAAAGAGAAACTAGCCTGTACCCTAATTATAATCCCTGCCCCTGCAGTGGGGATAAAATGAACAGAGGCAAGATATTTGCCTTAAGAAGGCAGCACGTAGTTGTTCTTGTTGACGAGAGATCAGATGAGATGGACCAATGCCAAGAGGAAGGCACTGAAGCAGGCCGTGCAGGCCAGTGTGCCATGAGACTTATAGCCAGTAATTGACTATAACATGAAAATTAAAAATTAAGCATTAACTTTACATGGAATGTGATGGATTCACTACCGTGTTAGTGAAGTATAGCTTCTTGTTATTTGTTTATAAACAGTATAACTGCTAGTACTGTCGGATAGACAAATTTATTTTAAGAAACCTTTTGTATTGTGAGAAATGTGTTATGGGAAATTGTGTTTCTCTTTTTCTAATATTACTAGTTTATTTAAGGAGTAATATGACAATTTTACAGTGCATTAAATTATTTATTTTTACTGTTATAGTCATTGTTTTCATTCTTCAGCAGTTCCAGTCCTTCAGCTGTTTGAGTTGCAAAATAATCCTCAGAAATCTGAGTGCTGAGAGCTGTATGAACCATCTGTCTGACTCAGCTGTACACTCAAACCCATATTTGTTGTTGCATGAGTTTTAACTGAGCTTGGGAAACAGCCCGGACCAAATTAGTAGTTCACATGGCTCTCATATTTGTAGCTAATTTTATCCCATCTTGATTTGTAAGATGTAGCGTTGGCTGTAAGAACCATAATTTCTCTTGGTGCAGTATTCTATGCAGCATACAAGTAGAAGAGCTATTCCTTCTGATTCTTACATTGGGGAAGGATAAAATTCACGGATGATCCCAAAAGTAGCAGGCTATGAAACTACCAGCAACAGAAAAGTGGTTTGCCTTTGAGACGCTGCTTGATCTGTTTGCTCTAAGATGACTGAATCTGCCCTTGAAAACTTCTTTATCTCGACTCTGTTTCTAAGAACTGAAAAATAATTTAGATTCTGCCTCTTTATGGTGACGCCTCTATGTGCATTAGGAGTTGAAAGAAAAAAGGTGCCAAGCGTTCAATTTTTTGCAGCAATCCTCTGCCTCTGCAACTTTACCCCATAAATTAACAAGAAAGAAGGTGGAATTGTAGCAAGATGTTGTGATATTCAACAGAAACTGTCTGACTTTACAGTCTACATCCAGTCATGCTTTGAACTCTAATTGAAGGAAAAGTCAAAAAAGCCCAGGAAAAGTCAAAAAAGCCCACGAAAAGTGGTACCTGGTTTTATCTTTTTGATGTAAGTTGATCATGTAAAAGAAAATAACCAGATTAATTAGTTATGACCTCATCTATTAGGGACAAAGTAGTGTGAAAACACGTTATTTCATCAAGTTAGATATTTCTGATTGCTTAATCTTAATTTTAATAGAGGGAGTGTGGCTAATACATAGATGACTGGGGCAACTGAGCCACAGTTAAAATGGAACAGACAAGATAGTTCTGGTAACTCAGCTTGTGGACTGTACAACCTGTCCTTTAAAATCCCATGGCAGGCAGTTGTCTGTGCAACCACAGCAGCCAATAGAAATTTTGGGCGGATTCAGCTGTCTGTCAGTGCAGCGGTACCTGCAGAGTGCTGCCTGCGCTGTCCTAGCAGTGTGTCTGCTGCATCCACCCGTGGGACCACCCCTGCCACCAAAACTGCCGGCGGGATGCACAAAAGCACCGCACTGTAAAGCCAGGGCTGCGGCCAGCGATCACATACAGAGGAGGATTTAAAATCAGGAAAACTGTTCAACGTTTTCTTCCAAATTGTTTTATTACCAAAACGGGGGGAGCAAAAAAACCCAACAAAACACGCTTAAGGAAGAACACAGGCACATAATCAGTTTATGAGTTCTGGTGAACCGTTGAATAACTGGTTTCAGTCCTGTGCGTGTGTCCACAAGTGCTGCTTGCAAAGGGGTGATGGGCTACAGGGAGGTTCTGTTCTGGCATTGCAGAGAGCCAAATTCTGGGACTCCAGCAGGAGGGAGCTGGAAGCGCTATGTCACAAAGGCAACACCTGGGAATCTTCTACTGTGAGGTGTGCAGTCGCTGCCTGTGCAGCATCAGGGTCTACATAGATTTCATAGTCTTCTACATGGCAGTGGTTTGAAGTGGCTAGAATTATTGCTTTGCGGGCAGTTTGTTGCTTTTTCAAAATTTAGTTCAAAATTTATTAAGACTTCATTCTAAGACAAGTACTATTATGTTAAAAGAGGGAGGGGGGCAATTTGATAAATTAGTTATGTATCCAAATTGTACATTGTATCATGGTATATATAATGGTATATATCAAGCAGGCCAGAGAAACTTCAGAAAAGAGAGTAAGTGTACCTAGCACAGGGTCTACTCCTTTCATTTTAAACACAATCCACCTCTAAAGAAACAAACAAAGAAAACCACCAACAAGGGATATTATTATTGCATTTTGTGGGGCTTCAATTAGTAGTTCCATAAGACTCTTAAAAAAAAAAAAAAAAAAAGTACTGTAAAAGTCCAGAAAAATGTGCAGCCTCAGTTGCTTGTAGTAATGAAGCACCTAATTTTCTATAGAGAAACGTTGTCTTACAACGGCAGTTCCTACTGATTTCTCTTGCTTTAATTGTCAAGTCCTGTACCTTGTCCATGTCTCTTTCTCTGATCACCTTTTCACGGACAGATTTGTCTCACTGGAAATGACCGGCAGATGTGTCCTAATGAGTAAGCTTGGTAACGAGAGAGAGATGTTTGTTTGAAGACATGACAGCACAGGAACGGTGGTTAGCACGGCTGCATACTGCTGGCTTAAACATTCAACTAAAAGAGTGCCTTGGGAGCAGAAAGTGTCCCTTTCTAAGTTACCAGGACATAATCATAATCACTGTTCTCTTCAGTGCTGATGGTATTTTCCTTCCTCTTGGGCACATTGACAAGCGCATATTCTGTCTGATTATTGGTGATAATTGCAGAGGCTTCATGTTTTACATCGTGGCTGACAGTAGAGTACCACAGTTCGCTGGAATTCATAGAATCTTTTTTGGCAGAATGTTCCTGGGGTGGGGGGGGAGAGAAAGAGAGAGGTTTCACCATGGTTATACCCTGAAGAAGTCTGCAACGTGAACAAATCTGGTATAGACTGTGTGCTTGCTCGTTCGGTGGTGTTGACCAGTGTACGTAGTACTGGGAATGGTTTGTAAATCTGTGGTCATTTCCCTACCCTACGGGCTGTGGCTGGAAACCAGGAGCACCCAACAACGCGTGCACTCCTGGTGCGGATGGAGAGTGAAGGTCTGATACTTGCTGTGAGGTTGGCACTGCCTAGTGGTATGTTACATGATAAAAAGCTCATCACCACACACACACGAGGGAGCACAGTGGCACAAAGGCAGGCAGGGAACCCAAATCACCCCTGGCTCCCCCCAGGGCTGTCCTACGAGAGTTGTAATCCCAGTGAACCCAGGGTGACATCCCCCCAACGAGTGAGTGGGAGCAGATGGAGGTGGAGAGGGAGTTATGGGTATGGGACGTACTATGGATGCATGTGAGGAGAGAGTATTTGGGGTTTACACAAGACTTACTATGGGATGTTTAGGGAAGGAACTAAAGGGAAGGGTCAGGGTGATTTGCAGAGTAAAAAGCATAGGAAAATAAGGGGTTAAAGGGAGGGCCAAGGGAGTGCCAGCCAGCTGCCAGAGAGACCATGGGGTGTGGGAGTCAACTGAGACCCCAAGTGTGTGTGTGCGCAGGAGATGCGCTGTCCTGGAAAGGGCCCTGCAGCAATGGCTCACGCCCTCCCTGGCAGCCCTTGTCCAATGCTCTCCTTGAAAACAGAGGGAGAAGAAGGAAGAACCATTAATGAAGGAGGAGGTAAGACCGTGTGGGTACATGCCTTCCCAATTCTGTTTAGACTTGTCGTTCCTTTTGCCTCTTGAAGGTGTTTGCTAATGCCTTGTGGGTGGTTGTGTATCTAAATAGCGAGCAGGATGACTCATTAAATCTAAAGGGACCACGTGAACTGATTAAGTACTTGGAGCCAGAAGTTAAAAATTCTTTTGCCCTGATGCTCTTGGTTTGGGTAATAAAGCCAGCGAGTAAGTACGGGCTGTATAGAAACATCTGTTATTGTCTGCAGTAGTAGCAGTATTTTAAGTGGATGTTGCTGAGTTCATGCTGATATTTGTAGGTACCTTTCATACTCTGTAGGTGGAACAGAGGTCTCTGCCCCACGAGTTAATAAACCTGGAGGGTTTGCTATTATTTTTCAAAGCTATAAGCGAGAAATAATTGTGAGAACAAAATTCCTCCAGAATCTCTCTTGGATTTACATAAATCAGCTTACATAAATCATTTTGTCTATTTGGATTCTGATTGGTGTGAAAGACCTGACCTTGGGGGCACTTCACTGAAAATAATTCCTGAGTTTTGAGTTGAGACTTTGTAAAATTTTGAGATTTAGAAATTCCAGAAGTTTCAAGGAGTAGAGAAATCAGAGTGGACTTGCTTAAGAAAAGGAATTCCCTACCTATCTGCAGAGGCATGTCTCTCTCCTTCCCTAGCCACTATTGCAAAGAATTGGGAGGGCAGCAGCATTTCTCCTAATGTGCTGGCGAAATGAGACCAGGCAGGCTCTTTATTTTTGTGAGTGACTGGCTCCAAATCCACTGAGTGAAGTCTGGACTGCCTCTTCCAACATATTGATCCACCCAAGCCTTACTCAGAGCCATGTTTTCCAGAACTCTTCCAGTCTATGGGTTTTGAAAGGCTGTTATCATCAACCTTCTCTTATCAGCGGGGAGACTGAAACGCAGAGGTGGCGCGATTTGTCCCACACGCTGATGGTGCAGGAGGAGCGAGCATGAAGACTCTTGAGATTTTGTTTGAGTATTTCATTATTCACAGGACAAGTTTGATGCTCAGAAGAGACGGCTCTCCTATTGCACGAACAACGTGCCCAGGACAGTCTTCAAACCACACTCTGGGGATTTTACTTGGGACACCAAAAACTTTCAAACCCAGACAGCTACTTGGCAGGTTCCCTATTACAGATCCACCCCCTCCTCTTCTCTTCCCCCACAGTCCACCCCACACTCACATGTACAAACGATGAGCTCATTTAATCACACCCTATTCTGTCATCTTGCCCACTCTCCAAAATTTTCTGCTAAACACCCACATATCTGCCAGGCACCAACTTTTGTTTTACTGATGTCATCTTTACTAGAAAAAAAAACAAACAACCCCCCAAAAAAAACAACAAAAAACCCAAACAGGTTGGCCTGCTAAATGGCAGCACTCTGTTCTGTGGTACGTAGGGCTTCTAGTTATTGTTTGTCATTGGATACTTAAGAGGCAATTTCACCTACTCGCTGCTAAAATGAGCTATTTAGAAAGCAGAGGTAGCAAACCACAGGTACTCAGCTGCTGCCTCTCAGAGCCCAGTGTATCGACGCAGGCAAACAAGTACACAAGACCATGAAGTGCATCAGTTGGGAAGTGGCTGCTCCCCTACCCCTGCCTCCAGGCCCGTGAGTTTAGGCAGAGGAGCGGGGCACACACCAGGTTATATAGTTACCTCTTAAATTACCTTTGGGGAGCATTGCCAGAGCTCCTGAATCTAACCCCAAAGCAGGGAAGTAAGACAGACTGGGCAATGTGTCTGTCATGCCAGTCTTACCAGTGTCTCCTCTCCTGCAGTGCAACCATTCCATCCTTTCTGGTTTATAAGAAACTAAATGTTCAACTTGACAGTGCAGGTGGTTTGTTGTTCTTGGGTTTTTTTTTTTCCTTTTGTTCCTTCTGGAGGCAGTGGGTTGTCGGAAAGGGAAACCTTCTTCTGTCCCAACAGAGACTTAGCCATTCATTGAGACATCCTCTATTTTTTTACAATGGAAAGATCAACCAAAACTTTTAAGCCTCCAAGTATTAAATCTCCCTTTGTTTTTTAACTAGAGACTGGTTTTACTACTAAAGCTGGTTGGCAGTTGTCCCTTTAAATGGGTTTTTATTAGAAGATGTTACGCTGAAACTGAAACTTTTTGTGGAAATGCGCCAGTCTTGATGAAACTATAGGCAAGAGAGGTTACGCTGTCTACCAGAAAGCTGAGGAGAGAAGGGGAGGAGGAGAGAGAAGTACCACCGCAGCCATAAATTTCCCTGTGGCTGGGGACACTCATCTAGGACATGATCACAAGGTTCAGCCTCCTGAATTGTTTGATTCGAGGCAGTGACACACTCAGCCTCTGAAATTACAGGTGAGTGCTACAGTCTGTTTGGCCACTGGCTGCCTGAGAGTGGGGCTGCTTATCGTCGTTATTGTTTACGTACATACATTTATTTTGTACATAGGCTTAAACTGATGTTTTTCTGCACCCCAAGCAAATAACCCAGATATGAGCTTTTGTCTCTCCTGTAGGAACGTGATGGACACCTGGTCTTTCTGACACATGGATGTTTTGGACTGAGTTTCCCTGCAGAGCAGCAAAAACATTCACTCTTAGTCATTACCTTGATGTTACTTGACAGATGTCTGCAGGTCTGCGCTGGGGAAAAGGAAGAAAGCACACGTGATTGTCATCCTTTGGTATGGAAACAGGACACAAGGACTTTCTGCAGCACAGGATTTACTCAGACTTAGCTACAGACTGAACACAGGCTATGCAAAAGCAGGAGGTAGTATGACATTAGTTGGGAAAAGTGTTGAATCTCTGAGGGCTCAATAAATCTGATGGCTTTTCAATATTTATCTTTTCTCTAGTCTAACATGCACTTAGATCATGCAGCACTGCTCATCAATCTTAACAAAACCTAGATGTGTAACCTTGTTGGGGTTTTTTTTGCTGGTTGCGTTTGTTTTTTTTCCAACTTAACTGGAATTAGTTTTACATGTCTCTCTTAGAAATGGCTGTTCTTGCTTGCTCTCTGATCGTATTTCAGCTTTACGGTCGACACAGCTTGAACTGTGCCCGGGATGGCTGGCTAGGCACCGGGGCGCAGAGGCGCTACGTGATGTGCCACGCGCCCGACCGTGCACCGAGTGTTTGGGCACACGGGCTCGGCAGGCTGGGGCTTTTCTGGAAATTTGTCTGTCCCGTAAGCATCTAAACGGCAGGTGGCTGTCGTTTCCATCATTCTTTCTCTCAGCTTTATTTTTATCTGCCTAACTGGTGCTTGTTATAAGGTCGACTGAAGTATTCATCGCGCCTGTAAAATTTCAGAGCTGAGCTTTCACTTTTGCCCAAGATAACGGCGTTTTTAAGTGTACTTGTTTTGCAGCCTGACTGAAGGAAAGACATCAGTCTCTCAATATTGTGTTAAAGCTGCTGTCTTAGAGAACTTGCAGTGTTTTACAACATGACTGTTCTGCCTTGACACTGCCATGAAATTGCCGATGCACACGACTAACAAGAAGCTGTTCCTCCCTGAGCAAATACCACAACTTGTAGAAGTGGTAAAAGTATTATACCAGCCCCTACGTGAACGGCTTTACCCACTGATGGAAAAGGCAGCAGTCTGAACCGAAACCGAGATGTCGTGACTCACGTGAACGCACGTGATCCTGATGACTACACGAGCCTTCCCGCTTTGCATATTAAACATGCAGAAACTCTTTTATGAGGAGAATGCCTCATACTGACGCATGCTTAGAGAAAGTCCTAAGCTGTGCTTGTGCGGGGAGCGGGGGCTGGCGTGCCACCCGGCCCTGTGCTGGCAGCCCCCTCCCTCCCGCAGCCCCCGGCAGGCTGCCTCTTCCCCTCGTTTGCAGGGGACGAAGCTGGGGCGTAAGCACAGGCACCCTGTGAAGCTGATGTTCCCCCGCGGTGGTTCGGGTGCTTGCAAGCCTGCAGGTACATCTGTAATGTACCAAGGCCGAATTCGCCATCGCAGGAGGCGGCTGCGAGGTGGTGGCTGAGGCACATCTGGTTTAGGAGGCTGGAGGGGACGGCTGCCACCTTGTGCTGCCTTCTCCAGAAACCAAAAAAAAAACCCAAAGAGGCCCCAAATAATGCAGTGTGGTGGGGGAGCAAGAGGGCAGGTACCTCCCTCTGGGTGTAAGCAGGTTTCCCCCGGCTGGGGTGCAAAATGCCTCCCTGTGGCTGCTGCCCCACGGCCATGCCTGTGCCCGTTGGCTGCCTCCGCAGTGATGCTGGGTGCTGGCAGAGGGGTCCCCCGTGCCCCCATCCACCCACACCGTGCCGTGCCACCCCCACCTCCGGGGTGCTGGAGGAGCCTCGTTACTTACTTTCCTTGTGGGAGTATCTTTTTCTCCTGATGGGGATGCGCACTTTCCACCTAGGGTATGGAGATAAGGGTGGGCAGGTTAGGTCTGGCGCTGGTTAGTCCTCGCTCCCTGCCCCAGGGGAGGAGAGGCACAAATCACAGGTCCACAGATGGAGGGGTGGCAGGGACAAGCCGGCAGCTGACGGCAGGCGATACAGCTATTTGGCCATTCCTGCGAAGCAGAGCCGCTCTCTCCCCCTGGGGAGCCTGGCAGTTGGTCAGCAAAGTTTGCGGTTTTGAGGAGCAATCAATCAACTAGGCTCGCTGGAGCATGCACCGTTGCTTATAGTTTACAATGTTGTGCTTGTAAAAAGGTTGTAGAATAATTTACAAACATTTTACAATGTGGTATTGATATTTATATGTTAGACTTACATCTATAATGAAAAGGCACTAAGGGACTGTAAAGCTGCCAAGTTGTATGAAGTTGGGAAATGTGCCCAACTTGCCGGTGGAGGTATATTATGAGTCAGTCTCTAATTTTATGTTTGCATATGCATTCTTACCTCTTACTGGAGGTAAATAGATAATGCCACCATTCTTTGTTGCTCTTGATACTTTCCTTGCTAAACATGTGCTCTTAGATCTTAGTAATTTCATATACTATGCAAGTTTGGCAATTAGCATGAAATAATTTCTTTCTGCATGTGTCCCTGGTGTTCTTATTAGAGTAGCAGAAAGCTTCAAAAATATTAGTCAATATCCCAACTTCCTATTTAGTGGGAGAATTTAGATTTATT
Organism: Vanellus vanellus; assembly: GCF_965231255.1. Taxonomy (NCBI): domain Eukaryota; kingdom Metazoa; phylum Chordata; class Aves; order Charadriiformes; family Charadriidae; genus Vanellus; species Vanellus vanellus. The sequence continues at coordinate 100,306,930 of NC_138905.1, forward strand.
TTCTTATAACTGGGAATGAAGATGTGGCCTATTTGGTTTGCTTTGAATTGTATATAGCGATTTACCTATACCGAGCATAAACTCCTCTAGGTTGGTTGGAGATGCCAGGGTGAACGTTTCACACAATTTGGTCCTAGAAATCCTATGAGATACATTTAAAATAAAATATCTACGTATATCTTATGTATGTTTATAATATACACAATTCACATTAGGAGTATATCGTAAATGTTCAGATATCATGAGTTTGATGGTGTTTTTTTGTTTTCTGATCATTTATTTATTCCACTTTTTCTTGTTTATATGCAGTTGGTTTCTGATTTTTTAGTCCTCACTCGATTGGAAAGGCTGTTGGTCTTGGATAGGTCTTCCCTTGGACTATCAAAAGATAAATAGCATATGATCCTGTAGGAAATTAGACCTGTAAACTGCTACACAACCCTATCTGATAAAGTCCTTTTATTTAGTCAATAATACGTTTTCCTGTGGGAAAATATGCCGTGTGGTCTGAGAACTGAAAGCATTTCTCAGCATCTGTATTCGTACTACAGACACGCTGGCTCCTTTGAGGCAGGTGCCCAGCAGTTAGACGAGGACAGCCCAACTTGCTTGCGGTCGGAGGGTTTTTGGGGTGGTTGGCTCTTGTTGGGTTTTTTTTGGAGGCAATAAGTATAGCTATATCAGTGAAAATGCTGGGAAATAGTTTTGGCCAGCAGTCTCAAAACAGGAGAAACGTGACTCAACTATTAAAAGAAAAACAAAGGCAGAATTCATTTTCTTTGTTTCTCTAGTTTCACTTTGCTGTTTGCAGAGCAGCTGTGAGAGCTCTTCTGCAGGCTCCAGAGGCTGTCACGCTCGGGAAGTGGTCAAGCTAAATATAGAAGCGCCACAAAAAGTAAGCTCTCCGAATGGAAGGGATGAAGAGACTTGGGGATATATAGGAAGAAGAAAAGAGGGTCAAGAAATTAAATAGAGAGGAAGCAGCGGGGTCATGGATAAATGGTGGGGTCTGAAATCGTTCAGCTCCCAGCTGCAACATCTTCTCCCAGCAGCTGCAGTATTAAGCCACCTGCTCGAGTTTGTGTCAGGCCTGCTTTGCACACCTGAAACTAAGCTTGATTTCAGTCTGATTTTTCTTCAGACCTATCTACCAAAGTGAGAAGAGACCAGGTGGTGGATGGCCTTTCTGTCCCCGAAGGGGGACTTCCTGGGCGGAGATAGTGGGATGCTGCTGGTAAGGTCACACACACATCCACCAAGGCACCTTTTTAAAGAGCGGAGCCAACCTCACCTGCCTTCAGAAATAGGATGCTCCTCTGATCTGCTATGGGACATGACAGCACCGGCCTTCAGGAGGGAGGACTTCAGTGGGGAGCTGCTGCAGCTGCTATGTCCATCTAACTTGGTCTCCCTTAACCAGAAGGGTTACAGGTCCAGAGATAACTAGAACTTCCTCCAGAAATAGCTGGACCTCCAGAAATAGCCGGTTCCACCCTGGCTCCTTAAACCCTCTACCTCTGACACAAAAGTGTCAAACCCTCAAAAAAACCCCATCTGACCAAGCAAAAAAAAGTGCCACCCTTGCTCTGTGGCTGGCTGCTTGACAAAGAAAACCCAATGCCCCATTGCTTCAGTACGTTGTAATTCCTGCTTGCCCTGTAATTGCCCCCGGACCCTCCTCCCTGTGACCCCACTGGCCACGGCTGGTCCTCACCTACAGGTGGGCTCATTCACCTCAAGCTGATGAACTTTGCCTGCCAGTCTAACTGGATTGATAACTTGGGGTTATTTCCTCCACCTGGCTGACGATTTTCCCAAGCCTTGTAGACACTCCCCCATCTGCAGGTGCCCATCTACTTTGATTTTTTCCAGATCTGGTTAAAGCTACTCAGGAGAGATGCTGACGGCTGGATGGTGTGAGTGCATGAGCCTCATTCCTTAGGAGTTTGGATTTATGACAATATAAGCTGTGAAAGCATAAGAAAAAGCTTTGGGGAGGATTCTTGGAGGTGGGTATGTGCCTAGTCTCTAAGACAAGAAACAGGGGTGCTTTGGGGAACCTTAGCACAATTGCTATGGATTTGATCCCACAGCAGCTCTAAGTGCCTTCAGGAATGCAGGATCAGGTTGGCGTGGATGGGCTGACTGCTATGAGATCACAGAATCACAGAATTTTCAGAGTTGGAAGGGACCTCTAGAGATCATCTAGCCCAACTCCCCTGCTAAAGCAGGATTGCCCAGAGCACATTACTCGGGACTGTATCCAGGCGGGTCTTGAAAATCTCCAGAGAAGGGGACTCCACACCCTCCCTGGGCAGCCTGTGCCAGTGCTCTGTCACCCTCACCGTAAAGAAGTTTTTCTGTGTATTTGAACGGAACTTCCTGTGTTCTAACTTGTGCCCATTGCCCCTCGTCCTGTCACTGGGAACCATTGAAAAGAGCCTGGCTCCATCCTCCTTCAACCCACCCTTGAGATACTTGTACGCCAAGTACAAGTATCTAAAGATACATATAAACATATACATATATATGTATAAGAGATACATATAAACTTTTATGTCGTAAACTGAGCTTTTGCCTTAGCCTGACTGTGAGCCTGCCTTGTGCCGTGGAGCAGAGGAGCCCTTCCTGGCCGACCTGGTCTCTGCCTCTCACACTGCCGTGGCTGGGGCTGGTCCTCTGCAGCACCAGAGCTTTGCATGGAGGCTGAGTCATTGCACAGGAATGACAGTTTTCTAACAAGAAAAAGAAATAAAAAAACCAAAACCCCACCCCATTCCCGTCATTTCTCCATCCCTCTGAACTTCTGCAAGGTCTGTCATTTTTCAGAAAGATCCAGCTTTATCAGCAACCAGGTAGGTCTGACTGAGGAGTGATGTGCTACACAAAACTCACGGCGAGCTGGCACTGCTAATTGACGGGAGATGGAGGAGGTGGGTTGTAATTGCTCTCTGTCCTGCAAGGGCAGCTAGTTAATGCTTTCCCTGTGTTACCTCTCCTGACACTGGTTTCTTACAGAAGAGTTTTTGAAAGTGAGGAAAGCAGGTTGTGGAGCTGCTGTGACAAAGCACTGTGCCAGTGCTGTTTTTTACGGCAGTGGACCTTCCTTCCCTCCCCTCTGATGGGGGAGACGGGTTTCGCAGCCCGTCAACAGCTAGCAGGAAAAATCTGCTTTATGAAAAACTTGCTCACATAGTCCTGATTCCTGCTCCTAAAAAGCAGTTGGGAATGTTTTCAAAAGCAGCAGAAGTCCCATCTTTACGTGTGACACAGGAACTTAAAGCAATGGGGGATTCAGCAAGCCTGGGAGCTGAGTCTGGGGCTGAGATCCAACAGGCACCTGAGCTCATCACTGCTCCTTGCTGCCACAGGTGAGGACCCACCAGTTTCACGTGGATTTTGCTGACTCAAACTGCTTCTGAGAGCAAGGCTTCACGTTTTGGGGACTTTTGCCCTTTCCCTCAAGGCTGGGTAAAGCTGTCATGCCCGAGACTTCTGGCCACAGGCCTGCAGGGAGGTGAGGCATGCACTGTCTTTGGAAGCAAGCAGAACATTTAATTTTGGCAACCGAGTGCCTCATCTGAGCTCCTTAAGACCAAGTAAGCAGTGAGTGTACAGTACCTTTTCGGTGATGCCCAGTGACAGGACAAGAGGTAACGGGCACAAACTTGAGTATAGGAAGTTCCACCTAAACATGAGGAGGAACTTCTTAACCTTGAGGGTGGCAGAGCACTGGAACAGGCTGCCCAGGGAGGTGGTGGAGTCTCCATCTCTGGAGACATTCAAAACCCGCCTGGATGCATTCCTGTGCAACCTGCTCTAAGATGTCCCTGCTCTGGCAGGGGGGTTGGACTAGATGATCTCCAGAGGTCCCTTCCAACCCTATGATTCTATGATTCTATGATTCTATTTAGAGGTTGCACGGCTTTTTCTTTGATCTACCGAGAAGACAATGGGAAAGAGAGGGGATTTTCCTCTCTGAGGGCCTTCAAGTAAACCATTTGTCCATGTAGTGACTTTTTGGTTGTTTCTACTAGGAGAGTTGTTACCGGAGAGCCCTGATGACAGTGCCTTGGAAGTACAAAGGCACAGACCAAAAGCTAGGAGAGTATTTAGCAGTGACAATACGAACACCCAGCAAAGCAATGGCCAGAGGGGCTGGATGCCAGGGTGGCAGAGCCGTCCAGCACCTGCTGCTCTGAAGCAGTGTTGCCTTTTCCAGGTGACTTTTCCTATGCCTGTGGCCTTGCCAGGCCAGACAAAACACCACTGCGCGCCACAACACGACAAGGTTGGAGGGCGAGAGCGCCATGTGCAGCTATGGCACTGTGGTGGGGTCTCCCAGCCTGGTTGGGTCAGCCCCGGACACCCCGTGCTGCACTGCCAGCTGTGGTGCCAGCTCACACCTGCTTGTGTCCAGGGATCTGCCTCTCACCTTCCCCCTTTCACAGTGTTTAGGCACACAGGGTTAGGCACCCTCCTTGAAAATCCCGGGCTGCTGTAGGATAGCATGTGAGTTGCTGCTTTCCCAAAGCAATCCTCTTTCTGTTCGCATTAGTGAAAAAAAGTCATTGCTGGGTCCAGCCAGTTTTGTTGGAGGGGCTTCATTGCTACCATTTAAAAATTTCCAGCTGCGTGACTTTATTCCTCTGCTTTGCAATGTGCTGCTTCAAGGGCCCAAGCTTTCCTGCATGTCCTGTTTGGATGGGATAAACTCAGAAATATCCAAGTGCTTTACTACATCCAGGTAAAAGGGAAATTTCTAATATAATTTGCCCCCTTTTCTATGGGTGACATTAAAGAGTGCCGTGCTGAACGGTGGGAAATCCTACTGGAAACCCTCGCCCCAGGGAGGGCAGCGATGACAGCCTGTCAGCCGTAGCCAAGGGGCAGCCTGGCCGGTGCCCGGCAGTGCTCGGGGTCCCTGCACTGAGCATCTCCAGCACAGATGGCGCCGAAGGCACCTTGCCTGTCCTAGGTGGGTCCTGCTGAGCATCCTCTTCTGTCTTCACAGCTCCTTAGGAGACAATCTATTCCTAACCACTGTTGTACATAACTATAGTATGTTTATATGCACCATATACACCATTTAAATATATTGTATAATTTAATCTATTTATGTATATAAAAGGTTGTCTTTATGAGACATGGTGCCAACAGATGAGAGATGGCAAGGTGAACCTCTGAGTGTAGTTTTCCTGCCTGAAAACCTGGAGCAGATGACAAGTACTCTCTGCTTCTCGTGTTCCTCACCTGTACCACCCTTCCTCCCTTCAGGCGGCTCTCAGTGCTGACAGCCTACGGATGAAGTCACCTCCACAAAAAACATCCTGGGGCAATACTCTTTGACATGCAAAGAATGATATCGTTCATCTTAATTTGCTTGCTAAATTCTTTGTTTAATCAAGAGGCTCCTCTTGGTGCCTTAAGGTTGACTCATTGCAGGTATAATTTAGTCCTCTTTTTCATAAAATCACTCTCTTAGCCCTCTTGCTTAGTAGCCAAATATAAAATGGTGTTGAACCTACCTTATTTTTGGTAGACAGTTTCCCATCCTTCCACTGGATCTCTGCACCCTTGGGTAGCCAACGTTGGCGTGGTTTCCCTGCTGGCTGAATTGTTTTCTGTACTGGCTGTGTTACAGAGTGAAACTCAATGACCAAAGAGGCTCATTATCTCTTGCACAGTACATGTATGCAGCACCCAGATATTGTGCACCTAAAAAAAGCCTCAAAACCCAAAGCCTCCACTGCAGGCGAGCACTATCGGGTGGGGGTGGGAGAGGAAGAGGGGAGGGGAATGGATGGGTGACGTGGCTTCCTGGGGCACCAGGGCCGGCAAGGGTGTGCTGCTGGTGGTGGCCTCCATAAAGTGACTAGCAGGTTGCAGCATGGACTCCCTCTAGGATCCCTCGACTGAAACAGCAACTTGGGGCGCTCTCAGCAAGAGGAAACCACGTGCCTTGCCATCAAGCTTTTCTGCGAAATGGTGTGACAGACCAAATGGTAAAACCCAAACACTTCAAACCCCAGCAAACCACAGCCTTTGCTACTGAAGCTTTCCAATGCAATCTGGTTTTGCTTCCTTCTCTCCTTATCGTCTTTTTTTATCCCTTCTTCTTCCTTCTGAGCTACACGGAAGAAGAAAAATAGAAGAACCAGAAATGCAATTTGCAGGGCTGATGGTTCAGGGAATAAGTATGTTTTAGTTCACACATTGTCATTGCAGTACATTGCTGGAAAAGAAGAAAAAATAAATCTCTTTAAGACTTCAGGTGTCTGCAGCAATTTTATCAAAATACAGAGGTAAGAAGTGTCGGGTGGTTAACCGGACAGTTTCACAGCATGTGCTGTCCCCTGGTGATGTGTGGTTTTGCAGATAGATGTACACTACCACAATCAAGGTCCCAGCTAAGCAGCCCCCTCCTTCCTTTCTCTTTTGCACTTAGCTAGGCAGTCCCACACCAGATTTCAGCACTGGTGGCTGTAATTTGCAGTCCTTTACCGCAGCTGAGGGCAGTGTGATAGCAGAGGGAGGGAGCTCTGTTTGCGAAGAGATCACAGATCAAACACCTCCAAGCCAAACACGACCGAGGATAAACAGCTGTGGCTGCGTACGGACTACCCTTGTGCCATCTGATCTAAAGGTTGTGCACAAACACGACACTTTGTCTGTAACCCTGCCCAAATGAGCATCACCTGGTCCTGCAGCATCCCTTGGCTGCAGGTCCTGCAGCGACAGACTGGAGCGTAAATCAGTAGATGCCCCAGGGTACAGCAGCTCTCCAAATCCAGCTGAGATGTAGAGGGATTTGCCATATGCAGGCATTATTTGTGAACATGTTACGAAGTTCCAGGCCTGTTTAATTGCATCTGACAAGCTGCTTCTCAATACTGGTGCCTACTACTAGTACTGATGGAGCAGCCTCCAAAAGTCAGTACAATTCAGCAGTGGATGAAACCACGATGCCTTGAGAGGCAGCATTGAATCCTGCTGATGAGGTAGGCAGATACTCGGTTGATAACTTGGGTTTGGATGGTTGAAAAAAGAATGTTTTACATTGATTGTTGACAAAACAATGCTTTAGACTACAGCTGTGCCTGAGTGGCTCCCGTCAGCGGTGTTTTCCAGAAGTTCAGCTAGGCGATTTATCGATATCATTAGTCACTTGGGTTGTGTGGAAATGTTGTCATTTAGTGACTGTGCAATTAATTCCTACATGTCCTTTTCTGAGTTGCTGGGAACTAGAGAGACCATCCTAGTGCAGCATAAAGGAAGGGAAGAATGTGAATCACTGGGTTTTTCAAGCAATGTTTGCAGAACTATCTTCTGCCTAATTTATTCCCAAACTTTCACAGGCTCTGGAAAGAGCCTGAAGCTCAGGCATGGTGTGCAGTTCTCAGAAATGAAGCTGCTGTGCAGTTGAAGCAGGGGAGCACGAGATCTGAGTGACAAGCAAGGAGGAGGTCTGTAATCCACCAAAAGTCTATGCAAATATGAACTGTCAGAATAAATGCACTTAAAGATACCTTCGCAATACTGAAATAAGCAGTGGAGTTAACGAGTGGACCTCACATTCCTTCCTACCTTATGTTTAAGGTAATGAATCAACTGCTCATGTTGACCGGTCCCAGGAGGAAGGGGGTGGGTCAAAAGAGATGCTGCAGTAGTCAGATGTGCATGCAGACACCCGCGGACACGGGCTGGGAGGGAGGTCCTGGCATGCCTGGGTTCCTTGTGGCATCAGGAGCTGTCATGGGAGAGGCAGAGCCTGGAAAGAGCAGCCAGCATACGTGGCTCTTTATCTCCGGGTAGGGGATGCTGTAAACAGTTTAAAGTTTAAAGATGCATCCCCCATCCCTGGAGGTGTTCAAGGCCAGGCTGGATGTGGCCTTGGGCAACCTGGTCTAGTGGGAGGTGTCCCTGCCTATGGCAGGGGCGTTGGAACTTGACAATCTTCAAGGTCCCTTCCAACCTAAACCATTCTATGATTCTATGATTTGTCCAACTGCAATAGCCAGAGGATGGTGCTGAGACAGAAGGTTTGCTCTTTACTGAAAAGCGTTTGCTGTAGCAGCACCCAGGTTTTTTCAGGGTTGTTTGGGAGGACTTTTGGAAGATTAGAGTGTTTCGGGCAGAAAATACGATGGTTAAAGCCGACAAGAACATTTCCTATGAGGAGAAAAATACATCAGCTGGGCTTGCAGTTCTTCTTTAAATCAAGTACAGTTCCTTTTTTGATCACTAAGTGGTGAAGTTCACCTATGAGGATTTCATCAACAGTGTCTGCAAGCTTGTGGAAAGTTTTGTTCAGCTTTTGTTTCAAAATTGTAGCAGAGCTCCGGTGAGGACACCAGCAAAGCCTGGAATGAATCTTTGCAGAGATCACCCGCACCCTGCTAGGAGGCTTTGGTGCAAAAGGACACAATTTTAGCAAATTTTCAATGTTTTTTTCAGATCTGGAAGCTCTGAAAGGCTGACAATCAGAAATTAAATGTCTGCTTGTGAACTTCCATTTCAAGGCTGGCAGTTTTCCCTCTGACTTGGTCCAGAGCCTGTTTGAGCTTTTTGTGTTGCTTAATAGCTGTTAAATGGTCTGGCAAACCCCACAAGAACCATTTTTCATTGATTTCACATTTTGGTCAGGCCAGAATTCCCTTCCAGAAGTCTTGCAAGAAAACGCAACTGTGAAAATAACTCAAGAAAAGGAAAATGAGATGTGATACCTCAAAGGAAAAAGACAATAATATGAAGCAATTGCAGTTCGCAGAGTGATGGGAATGAATCATTGGACCTACTCAAAAGCACATTCAAAATGTTTCTTTTGCAGAACACCGATACTTGGGCTGTTTCTGTTTTCAGATGATTGATTACCACTTGGGAGGAGAGAAGGAACTGTGTATGTGTAAGCCCATCGGAGAATTTTTTTTGCCACATCATGGTTTGGGCCCATTGGCTTCCCTCAACCTATTTGCGTGATTCAAGGTTAATCTGTGCAGCAACTCAACTGAAAGAAAATATTTTTAATGCAATCACAATCATTTGGAGTAGCAAGAATTTGCAAAAATGTAAGCCACCTAAATCAGAAAGCAGAAACCTGAAACACAGTTTACCAGTACAAGTTTGATTAGCAAATGAGGTCTCGCTAGCTGGTTGCCCCACTGAGCGGTGCGCGAGTGACCCGTGAGCTCAGTGTTTTGTTGGTTTCAGCAATGTGATCACAGCCAGCAGAAAGAGAGAGAGACAGGTGTAAAAATGACAGAGTGAAAAGGCACAAAACCGATGACTCGAAACAGCTGCGTGAGCTATTTTTATGTCATCTCAGGTGAGGGCAGAGAGGGGTGTGTTTGTGGGACGGCAGCCCTGACTTTCCTAGGGACGGGGCTGGGGAAGGGGAGTGGACCTGCAGAGGTGGGGGCAACCTCAGTGTAGGAGAGGGGAGACCAAGGCTCTGCTTTTTCCCCAAGGTAACGTATGACCTAGGCGCAGAGTTGGGCACTTGGCTCGCTCTGGTCTCCTCACCTGGAAGAAGCGTTGCGTTACAACAGCATCAGCAGCTCCGGGGTCTCCACCGATTTACACGTGGGGTGCAGAGCCCTAAATGGATTCCGCGTTACGTGTGGTGGACATTTATACTCCTCCTTGCAGCATGACTTTTGACCTGAGCCCCTTTCCTTGAGCTCAGGTCAGGGCCGGGGTGGCCTCTCCTCCTGCCCCTCACAGACTGACGGGCATCGGGCACTCAGCCCGCTTAGAAGCCTGGGCTTTTATTTCGGCACTTGCAAAAAGCTAGTCTTATTGAAAAGGCACTTGTGAAAAACCCAGCCTTGTAACCCCGTTACCCCTGTCTGTCTAGCAGCCCAGCTGGGAAATCTTCGCTTTCTGGCTCTGAGATTTGTTGTCGTGTCCCCCAAAATTTTTGTTATTCAGCTGAGTGCCGGAGGGCAGGAGGTTTTTACGAGATGCCTCTTACCGTATGTGCAGGGAGGGGGAATGCCCCGAGAGTAAGAGCGAAGAGTATAAAAAAGGGGAAGCCACACTCAATGGATCGGTCGCTCGCTTGTCTCGCTGAGTGCGCGGCTAAGATGATGGTCGCTTGTCTGCTCCTCTCCAGCATCTGGACTGTTGCATCAGGTAACTACCTTGTCTGTCTGTATCGGTACTGTAACTGCGTTAGGGACCTCGGTGGCCCCACCAGCCTGCTGCTGTGCTGCTGAGTCCCCCCCTCACGTCCCCCGGGGTGAGCCCAGCGGTGACAGGGCACTTGTGGCACTGCACGCGACCGTACCGCTCGCGTGGGGCTCCAGACATGTCACCGCTGGTTGCGCTGGCGGCATCCTCTCCTTAATTTACCACCAGCGCATGTATAAGCTGCAGACAGATGTACGGATTTATTGCAATTTGCAAATCATAAACCAGGCAAATGTCCAAACGTTCCCAATGACCCGTAGGACTGAAGTTTGATTTCATCTCCTGCGGTGGCTGGGATTTGGGCCAGATTATGGCACTGATTTGCTTTAGCCGGAACAGAATTATTTATAGTGATGGACGTGGCGCTTGTAGGTGTCTGCTCAGGCCACTAAAACTGTAGGGGTGTTACATTTGTTTTTGTAATTAAAAATCACGTTAAAAAGCCTGAATTTGCGTCAAACTAGCTTCCACGGTCATGGTTTGTATTCTGCCTATGGCACTACTGATCTCTGAAAAGCAAAATGACAGGCACAGCTTCACAGCTGCTTTCTTGGTCTCCTGAGGAAATCTGCCTGGCCATGGCCGTAGGACCTGAGCGAGCTTTGTCGGGCGGGTTAGATAAGTGTACCTCTGGGCACTGCAGACAGCCTCACTCCTCTTTAAAACCTGCAAAGATATTTCCCTTTCTTGTAAATTGAATTATGCGTTTTCAGTGCTGTAACTGTCCCTGCTGATATCTCCTCTCCCATGCTGACATACGCAAATAAACTTTAAAAACTATTATCCTAAGAGGAGGAGGTGAGCTGTCAAATCCAGGAGCATCCATTTTGCTTGCCTGTCCCCTTAATAGTTTTTCCACATGTTTCTGTGAATTGGAAGGGGAAACTGATTTTTATATTTTTTTCTTTTCCCTGGAGACCTTTAGTACCACGGCATTTACGCTATGAAAGTTTTCCATCTGTGGGCTTTCAGCAGGGTCCCAGCTGTTTCCCAGCTGCACAGCCTCAAGCCTGGGACAGGACAGATGAAGTTTGCCTCTGGTCCTCCCTGCCTTGCTTTTTGCTTCTGGTTTTCCGTTCTCTTGTCAGGCTCTGACAAATGTGGACACACTAATTATAGTGATACACATAAGAATTTATATCAGCTTTACTGATTTCTTTCAATTGCGCCGCAGGAGGGTTCAGGATAATGCACCGGCGGCTCTTTGGCTGTACATTTAGGGAATCTCTCCACAGATGCCTGTGGGATAACAGTCTTAGCAGGCAGATATCAGTCACTCTTGACACTGGAACTGCCTCTCTCGGTGGCACTCTCTCCAGCACAGGTGTCAGGCTGGCGTCATGCTTTGTGTGAGAGGTGTCAGGTCCAGCTAAATTCTCAGGGCAATTCTTTTTAGCTGCATTTTCATTTTTTCCCTGGATGGAGGGGCAGAGAGACCCTCCGGAGCTTCTCTGCTCAGGAGTGAGGTCGAGGGGCTGGGGGACCTCTGATGGGGGTGTGTTGCAGAAGTATGGTGAGAAACATTGAGTGCAGCAGCTGCTTTTCCCCCAGGCTCCGTGCAGGTGATGCACAGAAAGGTCCAGTCAGTCCAGGCAGGAGGAAACATTACTTTTTCATGCCGGTCAGTCACGAAAGAAGATGTGCTACAGGTGACCTGGCAGAAGGAGGTGGACGGGGTTGAAGACAACATAGCGACTTACAGTACAATAAATGGCCAAAAGATCGCGAAGGGCTACGTTGGCCACGTGAGCTTTGCCCGCAGTGAGTTACAAGCCTCAGCTATCTCCCTTCATAGAGTCACCCTCCAAGATGAAGGATGTTACAAGTGCATCTTTAACACGTTTCCCTCGGGGGCTGTCACCGGCAGGATGTGTCTCAAGGTTTACGGTAAGGCATCGTAATCGTGCATGGACTGTCATCTGAGGACCAAGTCATTTTCCCTGCAAAAAACCTGCCCTGACCACTGGTCATTGCTAAATTGCTGTGGGAAAGGTGGCCCTGCTTCCCCTCCAGCTCTCCCTCCCTCTCTGGTTTTACCTCTGATGGGAAACCAGCGTTTAACAGTTCTTTAATTTTCTTCCCCTTTAAGTCAACAACAGCGAGATCCAAAAGCTGACGCGTAACCCATGACTTCCTCCAAGTTTCCCTGGCCGTGTGCTGTGCTGGCCTGCCACGGCCGCGAACCCCGCGCTCCTCTGCTTCCTTTCGCTGCAGCTCTCGCCTCCTAACCCTGGAAATTGGGCGCGTTTTTTCTCACTCTGCCTTCGATTTAAAAAAAAAAAACCCAACAAAATATTCCAGAGGCAGAGTGGCATATGCATGAACAGAGTAGCTGATCTTGAAGCTATGGTAAAAATGACAGCAGTTAGGCTGGGGTCAGGAAAGGTATTCATGCTTTGCCACATGAATATCCTGTGCAGGTCAGCATCAATGAGCTGCAAGAAGAGAGTTAGAGCAAATCATGAGTCGAGGGGACAATATTTGACAATTGTCAGCTAGCAAGTACAGGCTGAAATATAGACAAATAGATGAACTGAAAAGCAACAGGAGTGAAAAGCTGTTTATCTTTTGAGGGAGGGCCTTGTTCTTCTGCCAGTGAGAAAACTGAGACATTAAACACAGCCCGAAGATACCCTGTTCGGTCCTGACTTTCTCATCATTTACTCTGCTGTGGGGACACTGGCTGAAGATCATGTCCCATGTGGAAACATCAGTGTTTGGGACCTGCAGCTGGTGGTATGACCCCTGCAGAGTATTTTGTTTATCTCTAGTACCTTCTGCTGATAAAGACAGACACACGCCCACACACATACCCATGTGCCAGGAGTCCTCTGTGTGGAAAAAAAGATGCTCCTGGCTTATAGGGGAAAGATGACTTAAGCAATAGGGGAAAAGTGGTGGGGAAATACGAGGGAAAACCAAGTCTGGAACAAAAGTTCTTTTTCCTCTCTCTTTGGAAAGCTCCTAGAGCAGAAGAGAGAAATTAGGAGAAATTCACTACGTATTTCAGACATGAAGAGGAAGGTGTTCCTAAAACCACCCAGCCCTGAGTCATTCAGAGGGTAAACACTGATTTATACGTTACAGGAAAATATTTAAGTGCCTTGCAGAGGGATCCCTTTCTCATTTATCATGTAAACCTAAACACAGATTTATTTTGTTTTGTTGTTTTGTTTTGGGTTTTTTTTATCCAAGGGGGGAAATATTTTCCCGAATCACCAGCCTTGTGACTATGATTTGTCCTTTAGCAGAGCACTGCTTGGACAAAAAGAAAAAGTTTTCTGCTGCTACACACACTCCTGCAAGCTTCTCTTCCTCCATCTCAGATGAAAACACATCCGCTGAGAAGGTTTTCACTTCTCTCAGGGCCAGGCATAAGCCCAGTGATCCTGCTGGGCCTGTGCGGGATGGTGGGCCACTGGCTGGGTCGCAAGGGTCTCCCAGAACTGTGCTTTATCGAACATGTCCTGGAGGGTACTCATGAATAAACTAAGTGCTCGGCACTGTGACACAAGATTTTGATTCACATACGGCATATTTCATTGAAGCTAATTTAGGCGATGCTACTTAAAAGCCACAGTTTTACTCCTTTATTCCCCAACTCGTCATGACGGGAACAACTTGTCTCAACAAACCCAGAGGACTCCCCAGGACAGAGCGTGAGGGCAGCAGGAATCTCCCAAGGCCCAGAGATTCAGGGCAAGGTGAGCAAGCCGGCTTACAGAGTCACCGGCTGAAAATGAAACGCTGCCATGTCTTTGCCCTCAAGAGGGGACTGCCAGGGAGTTTACAAGCTGGTAATTGCCCAGTTACAACAGCCTTCGCAAGAGGGGCTGTTCCAGGACAGGCACCATCACTGCGTGATGAGGGGAAGTGAAACCGCCTAAGAACTGGATACCGCGCTGTGAAAAAAGAAACAGGTATGACTGGAGGAATCTCAGCCCTGCCCGGCTGAAAACAGCAAACCCAAGAAGAAGCAGAAATTTCCAACCCTGCAGTGAAAACTATTTTGGAACACAATCATTTCAAGTGTGCTTGACAGGTCTCTTTTGAATGGCCTGCTCCCCTTCCCCCTCTGTTGTGCGTTGGAAATGTTTTGCCAACCTTCATCACCAAAGAGGGTGAGAATGAAACCCAGGAAGGAGATACAGTTAGCAGGTACAGAGAGGGGGGGATGTCCCCACACGAGAATGGCCGAGACTTGCTGGGTTACAAAATCCCCCAAGCGTTTGCTGAGCTGTCTTCAGGATCCTTCTGCCTTCATCGTAGAGGGCACCATTCACATGGAAGGCTCAAGCACAGCAGAGAAATGCCATCACTATTTATTTCTTGGACAAGGAAACTGGGGCATGGGGTTGCTGATGAACACCCACACGGTTGGAAAAGGCTTTCTGTCATCATGAGGCATACTGGAATTCCTAAAAATTTTTGTCAGTCTCTCCGAGACCACTGTCAAGACTTCAAACATAAAGAGCACATCATGACCTGACAGTCCCCCTTTAATTACAGAAGGCCATGACAGATAATCAAAGCTGATGTACTGCACTATAAAGCCCCTGTTTCAAATACTTGGGAACACCACCACAGCTCGAATTTGGGAACATTTGCGTTACTGCTTTGCAAGAGCTACTAATGCAAGCACTTGCGCACAACATCTCTTGGGGGTACTTTTTTTTACTGGAAACAAATATTTTGGTGAAAGACAAAAGATGCAGTTAATTTAAGCGTATGCATCAAACATCAACAGTGGGCACAGGCTAACAAACTGTGCAGCGAGACTGTACTGCAAAAGCAAGCACTTGCAGGTTTTGACCGTGCATCTATTACAGACACTTGCTGGGGTGAAGCTCAACCCTAGAGGGCTTTTTTCACGTGGTAGGCATTCCTTGGGGCCCGATGTGAGAAGAGAGAGGACTGCTTAGTCAGAAGAAGAGCAGATGTGGAGTGCATGTGTTTCTGCCAACATACTGAGCAATTTTTCTCATCCCCTCTGGAAACCTCTGTGACAGCTTTCCTTTACTGCTCTTGGATCTTGCAAGCTAATATTTGAAGTTAATGCCGTGGGTGGATATGTTATTTTTATGCATCCCGTGAGCGAAAGAAGAAGTTCAGAGTTCATTTACTAATCAAAACATAAACTGTTTGTGACACTTGTATTTTCATACATGGGAGATTTTGAGAAGTTCCAGCTGAAATCCCCCTACACATTTTTCTTGTTGCTGTCAGAGCAACACTAGTGGGGTTTGAGTTTCTGCCTATGGGTGATGCAAAAAATGAGAAATACCCACTTTTTTTTTCTAGGCAGGCACGACCGTAGTAAATAAGTGAGGTCTAGCCATTAAAAAAAAAAAACCCAAAACAAACCAAAACTGACGGTATACAATGTCTTGCTTCTACCTTCTGGTAGTTAGGGCTTGGAGGATCCAGACAACCTCATGAGGTACATCATGAAGTACATGAGGTACATTGTACCAGGAGGTTATAGGTGCCATTATACATCTAGCACAAGCCCTTTTCCCCTTTAACAGGATTATTCGGCATCTTCTACACCTCATTCATATGCAAATCCTCATTTACCTCCCAAAAGTAAAAAGAATAATTTATCCTAAGAATAAACTGATTTTTTTTTTTTGTCTAAAAGTAGGATTGCTAAATTATAGTGATATGTTTGCTAGTTTTGGGACAAAACTTAATTTCAGCATAAATATTGTGCTGACCACTATT
Organism: Vanellus vanellus; assembly: GCF_965231255.1. NCBI lineage: Eukaryota > Metazoa > Chordata > Aves > Charadriiformes > Charadriidae > Vanellus > Vanellus vanellus. The sequence goes on from NC_138905.1 coordinate 100,322,845, forward strand.
TTTGCTATGTAAATAGTAATATACACATGGAATACTACTAAATATAGTAATAGATATATTTTTAATCATAGAGTATTCATACTAACTCAGACTTGAATGAAACTAGACTTGCCACTGCACTTAAATGGTTAAAAAAAGTAGTAATCTTAGAAACAGGCTGCTATAAGTAGCGTGTGGTTTGGACCCCAATGCCATCAGCACATGCACTGAAGCAGGAGGCAGGCTGGTGAGCTGCCATATGGAAACCTGTGGATTTCACTCCCCAATGAAGCTACGTGGCTTTATAGATCTTGGCCTGAGCAAACTGAGCTGATTAGACTGGCTTTGAGCTGGGGCTTGGACTGGATGACCTCCAGAGGTCCTTTCTGACCTAAATTATGGTATAATTTTATGGCTGAGGAATAAATAGGTGATTCTCCACTGGGGATAGATGTGTCCTTATGTGTTCAAATCTGCCCTGGAGTTCTACCCAGGTTGAAAACAGCTTCCTGCGGTCCTCCCCTTTCTTTATTCCTTGCAAAGAAGACATTCCAAACCCGCCTGGATGCCGTCCTGTGCAACTTGCTGTAGGTGACCCTGCTCGGGCAGGGGGGTTGGACTAGATGATCTCCAGAGGTCCCTTCCAACCCTGACCATTCTGTGATTCTGTGAAATACAGTTTGTATAAACAAGACGCCTTCACGCGAGTAAGTATGAATGACGCCTGTAGTTCATCCTTCTTGCTGACTAAGACTAAACATAACAACATCTGTAAATCTTCTAGGGTGAGAAGCAGCTCAGAGCAAATGATCTTCAATAAAGGCTCTGAGAGATACCACAGTGCCCCCAAAACGCAATACTAGTGGGAAGAAAGTTGTACAAGCACAAAACCTCCACAGGTGAAATCCTGTGGTGTAACCACATACAAATTCACTGTTACTGTATTGCATAAATAGATGCACTTAGTCCTTTGGTGCACAAGTCTGCACATCTAGCAGTAATAAAGCTAATCCTGCAGACACATTTAAGGGAAAAGAACAAGAATTTTGACTCCTTGGAGCAGTCAAGCCCTTTCAGAGAGAGGAGGACGTGGTTTCATGGTTTCACTACCTGTTGCTTTTTACTTGTCCGTAATCACCACTTCTCAGCTGGGATGCTGCAGTGCTGCTATTAATAACAGAATTGAAACACAGATGCTTCTACCCTCTTGTCCTTTGTTTTTGCCAAGCTCTTCATTCCCAGACTGCTGCCTGATTACTTGCATGTTTATTTGCCGCTGCCGGGGCTTTGGGGAGGAGGAGGCACGATTAGATACCAAGGTTGTCCTCCAATGGTAAATACAGATGCTCTTTGCTCAAACATGAATGGAAGGTAATGGGTTTTGTCACTTTGTCTTTACAGCCATCTCAAACCCCAAAGTGGAGGCTAAGCTTATACCCAGTCCAGACAAAGCTGAGGACTCTGAGAACGTGGTGAGGATGAGCTGCTCAGCAACAGGGAAGCCAGCTCCAAAAATCACCTGGCGCCTTCCCAGCATCCTGCAGCAGAAACCAAGGGAGTACCACATCAGGCTCGGCAACCAGACCGTGACTGTCATCAGCAATTTCACCCACGCCCACTCCAAAATCCTCCAGGAGTACCCCATTGCCTGCGTGATCCAACACCCCTCTCTAAACGTGACCCTGGTCTTGCCCACGGACAGCCTGGCACAGGGTCAGTATCTAACTCTGCTCCTGCCCTGGAGCAGGGAGGACACCATGAAGCACCTCCTGGGGTAGATCAGAAACTCCTCCAAGAGTCGGCAGGGAGGTGGGGAAGGCACCTGAAAGAGCAGCTGGTCTGGGCTAGGGAGGGACAGCAGAGTTGCTGAGGAGTAGCCAGACATCCTGGGTGATGGCATATAATGTCTTACTGCCTGTCAGGTCCCTGGCGTGCCATGATGTGCTCCAGCCTCCCTGCCTCTGCCGAGGACTCGTAGGGGTTCCCTGTCACGTAGCCTGATGCACTAACACGATGTGCCAGCTTTGGGTAGCTCAGAGGGGCTGGGTGCTGTGTGCCCAACCATGGCATCAGACCCCAAACACAGCTCTGCTGGCAGTGCCACTTGTGTGCATGTTGGCATATGCTCCCAGTCCCCCTCTCCACCCCGTCCCACCCCAAGCACTGGCCAAGAGATGTCTGCAATGGGGTTTAGTTGGTTGGTTTTTTTCCACTTCATGCACAAACTGAGTACCTCCTGCTTTCCCCACAGGTCTGGACAGCAGCATGGCACCAGCCATTGCCATTGCGGTGGGGGTGCTGGTCCCTCTGACTTCCCTCCTCCTTCTCACCTGCCTCCTCCGCCACTGCCTCAGGCACCTGCATGACCCGGAGAGAAACTCAGCCCAGCCGTGCTGGGTAGGTCTGCTGCAGGGCTCACTCCCATCGGTTGGGGGACTCACCACCGGGACCCGACTCTGGCTGGCTACTCTGAGGCTGGCTGCCTGCTGCCCAGCGTGGGCTGCACCCAGGGCCGAGGGGGACGAAGGGATCAGCCCCCAGCCAGCCCCAGCACGCTGGGAAGAGGAAACCTGAAGGTGCTTAGCCAGGGCCATAGGCGCCCGACAGTGATGGCAGCTAGAAAACATTCACTTTCTCAATGACAAGACATGCTGCGGGGGGAAGCATCGCTCTGTTACTATATTTATGCACGTAATATTTGGCCGTACCCTTGCATCATTCTTCTGCATCTCCTAAAATAACTTCCCTCTGGCACGGCCAGTGCAGCTCATGGAGGAAGCAGCTTCCAGGACACTTCTTAAACAAAATGGAGTCTCTAGAGGAAGAGCATGCCTCTCTGTGGACAGCCCAGGGTGCTGCACCACGGCAGGGGCTGAGGCACTGCTGGTTGCCTGCCAAGGCTGTCCTGGCATAGGGGGTGAAGGAGGCAAGCTCGAGGTGGGGGTAAACTGCGTCAAGTGGCACCGTATCAGAAAATCGCACCGCAGTTTTTTGCTGAAGGCATCTCAGCCTCCTCGTGGGATACACCCAGAGTGTGTACCCTTACTTTTGATGGGTGTTGTGGAGACAAAAAGCTGTGAGAGAATATGCCATACATGTCTTCTTCCACGGGTGCCATATACCTAGGTCCAAGCTGGAGCCTGCTGGGAGGGGTTGTGAAGGGAAAACTCCCCTCACACAGAGAGATGCAAGGGGCCATTTGGTAATGCACCCAGCCCAGATCTTTACCCCTGCGCTTAAAATATCCATATATTTTGAAGAAGTAAAAAAAAAAAAACAACCCAACAATCTCTCTTCTGTTAGGTCCTTCCTGCCTGTACCAAGGCCAAGAAGTGTGGGCAGTATGGAGCTGCAGGAAGGTGGGATCCCATGGTGCCCCCCAGCCCTGGTGCGCCGCTGAACACCTGAGCAGCTGCCTGCCCTATGCGTGCGAGAGAGAAACTTCTTACAATGGCACCTTGGGCTTCCAAGCAAACCTGCTGTGACTTCACTCCAAGGGAAATACAAAAAGGGACAATTTAAAAATAGATATTTATTTATTTTGTTACACTATAATATTCTGTTTTGTAGAAAAAAAAACTGTAAAGTATTTATTTGAGACTCAGACTGTCTGTGGGGATATGCATAATGAAACTCATGTTTTCTGGGGTTTTGGAAGTTACGTTTATTCCTTTCTGATATTTTAACATTGCAAGTTTAAAACTGGGTGGGGTACTGCCTGAAACCGGGCAGCATTTTGGAGGGGTGCTGGCCTGGGAGGTGTTGCTGATGGGCCAAAGGAGACCCCCACCAGGAGCCGGGCTGCAGAAGACCCATGGAGCAGCCTCATGCACTTCTGTGAGCTTCAAGGGTTTGAACCTGTTCCCCAAAGGGCACGAGAGACTGAGCCAAAACTGCAGCCAGCCTGAACTTGTAACCCAGGCACAAGGAGCAGCAGGCTTCAAGCCAGGAGTCATCAAGCATGAGGAAGTTGCCAACTCCAACTTCCACCAACCTTTCCTAGAAAGTAATGCAAAACCAAAAGAGAACAGAGATGTTTCCTCCTCCCCTCTTCTTCTTCTGTGGTTTCCACAGCCCCCTTCTTAATTTCCCTCATCTGTCACAACTGCCTTGTGTTTCCAGACGTCCCACCTGCCTGCACGAGGAAGCGGGGAAATAAAAGGGCGGTTTGAGGGGCAGGGGGCTGCTTGGTTGGTTTGGGGGTGTGTGTGTGGCATGGGGTAGTGGCAGGTGAGTGCAGTAGGAAGCAGGATGCCAGCAGGAGCAGGGAGGTGGATGCTGCAGATGGGCAGGTATACACCAGCACAGGGTAACATGTGTTGCCTATTGCTTAAAATTCATTGCATCTAACTTGCAGGTCAGTCCTTGGCAGTTCTGCAATTCCCTGAATTCTACTCTATGCTTGTGAAATCTTTCCCTGCAGAGCCAGGGAAGCAGAAATGAGCTGCCCCTACAACCGGTGTGGTCTTGTTGGCAGCATGAAGATGGCTGGTGCAGGCTGTCTCCTCTCCTCCCAGCTTCCCGGAGCCAAGTGCGCGTCATCTGGTTTTTCCTTGGCCATCTATTTTGAACGTGCATGCCAGATGAATCAAGCTGAGTTGTAGTCAAAAAGCCAAGTAACCTAAAATGAAAGTGAGTGGGTGAGTGGAGAATGAATAAACCCAGTTCTTGTCATAAAAGGCTTTTTTAGGCTCCCGAGCACTTAGTAATAGTGCAGCTGGTGAGTGTGGGGAAAGGGGAACTGGCTGTAACTGTCACAATTGGGAATTTGTCTCCTGAGCCCCACAGCTGTCAAAGGAGGAAGCTGCATTTTGTCCAAGCTTTCTTGTTAATTGCAGCTTAATTTCTTCCTCCTCTGTGAGGGAAGGGGCTGTGGGGGAAGCAGGTTTTCCCCTGGGTGGGTGGATGGTGGGGCAGGAGGGCAGAGCTCAGCCCCCATTGCTCAGCAGGGTCCGCACTTGTGCTTCGGGGGGATTTTGGAGACCTTTTTTTGAGTTTTAAAAGAAAGTTTCCACTAATGTTTAAACTACTGGGTCTTTTTAAAAAAAAAAAAAAAAAGAGAAATGAGCCTTCTATAGAAACAGGGAGTCTGGACATGGGTAATGAAAAAGGGTTTTCAGAGGGAAGAAAGAAAGACACAAAGCTGGCAAGAAACCTTTACAAGCCCAGGGAGATTGGAAAGATTACCTATTATTATTTTCTATGAGCTGATCACCTGTAGTGGGAGAAAGCAGGGTTTGGAGTAGTGAAGGTATCTGTTTACCTGCGGGACTGTAATTTCTTTTACTATTTAGCTGAATGTTGAATTGTGAAAAGCTTTTGTAGGTTTCTGCTTACGAGCATGATAGGACTAGAGACTGAGTGAAAGAAGAGGATGTGGTACAAGAAAGGAAGACATTATCAATCTATTTGTCTTTCACAGTATTAGAATGAGAAGAGCAAATGGCATCCAAAGGCAGAACACTTAAAACCAATACATGTATTTGCCTTCATGCTGTACAAAGCCAGCTACTAAAATGCAATGCCCCAAAATGATGTACGCTAGTGCTGAGGTCTTTGGCTTCATGTAGCAATGGAATGAATGTAAGCACACAAACTACGCACAATTAACTGGCTGTTGGATGGAAAAAAAAAAAAAAAAAAGGAGTATGAAATAGATACAAATCACCTTTCAGGGAACAAATGAGCATGTGACCGGGGGGATAAGAAGTTTTTTTACTGTGGGTGCATAACATCCTAACTGCTGTACTGAGGTTTCTTTGTGGTTATCTTGTGCTTGTCGGTCCAGTTATCTCTGTTAACTATTTGGTAGTAATTCTTCTGAGTTTATATTTCAAATGGGTTTATACAGATACTGAGTATTTATATTAATAAATAGTATATAGTCTATGAAATGTTGCAAATTTTGCATAGGTCTTGAGAAGTAAAAATAAAACTGGTAAGAAAGTAAAGTGGCATGGACTGCTCTATTTTGCTGCTCCAATATGAGTGATATGAAGCAGGTTAACTTTGTAAGTAAATGGAAGCAGAGTATATTTTCAAAGTTTACTCTACAGAAATGTTCTGAGTTACTATTGCCATCAGCAAAAAAAAAAAAAAAAATCCAAAACCCCCAAAACCAAAACCCAAAACAACATGCAAAAAGCCTAGGTTTTTAGCTGTCTCGTGGCTGGCCAGTTGTTGGTCTGACCCAACCCTGCCCTTGGCCACCTTCTGTCACTGCAACTTGTTCAGCCCAGGGCAGCAATGGTGTTGATGCAGGGCATCATTTTTCCTGACAGATGGAAAAAGGGCAAGTGGGAATGCCACCCTCCTGCTTGCCTCTTACTTGGGTAAAACTGGCTGTGGGTAACCTGTGTCTCTCTGCAAAGCAAATGGGATTATTTAGCCAGGACGTCTTGGCTCTGGGATCCTTTGATCTTGACATTAGCCAGCTTGCGCTAAGGTTTTAACTCATGTAGGAACTTAAGACAGTGTCCTTTTAAACTGTATTTTATATTTATATACATTGGTATCTAATAAAGGGTCCTCAGGCTCTATAAAATGTCCAAGTTCCTGTTTTGGCATGCCAGGCTGTCTCAGAGATGTACCGTGTTGGTATTTTCCTCCAGCTGGGTACCGGGCTCCCGGCTCTAAGAGAGCAGTAAGGTGTAAAGCTGCCCCAGCAGCTCTGGCTGAAGATGTGACTTTGAAATGTAGCTGAAACGCTGCCCTTAGGCATTTTACAAGTCACTGGCTGAAACAGGAAGAATGTTCTTTGTCTATAACCACTGCCAGCAGAGGCATAGGACTAAATCCACACAGTGAAAAGGAACTTTGTTTTGGTGATAGAAGGTTGAAAGCATCATTCATCATTTCTCTGTTGTGTGACCCTGGGGGAATGATTCATCTACTAAATACCACACCAGTAAATTTTCTTATGAACTCAGACATGGGAGAAAATATAACCTATTGTTTTTCGTTCAGTTTTCAGCACTGAGCCCCTGCAAATCAGCTGAAATAAAAGAATTGCACTAAGTGAATGCATTTTTCTCTTTCATAAATGAGACTATCGAACCAGGCAGATAAAAATCAAGCATATTTTTGGTTTTACTCTTAGTATACCAGAAATTACTCATATTTTGGAAGCCATACAAAGCCCTTCTCATATCTCCACTGCTTTCATCTTTGCTCACATAAAGCTGTGTGTGAAAGGAGCATTGAACTCTTGTCCAAGCTCTTTGCAGATGGACTCTGTTGTAGTCTGCTCAGCTTTGAAAAAAGCCACCTGAAATTTCTGGCAAGCTTGAGGGAATCCTCAGTCTAAGACCCATACGCAATACAAACAGAGTTTTGACTTCCCTAACTTGTATGAAGCTGCAGTCCTTAATCATCCTAAGGAAAAGGGAAGAAAAGGTAGCTTGTCTAGAGCACTTGAAATTGTACATGAAAGACCAAGACACATTGAAAAGCTCGCAGAAAAAAAAAAACAACAATTTTAGATGAAATATTAGAGATATTTTTTTTTCCAATCAGAATATTTTATTTTATCCTTCAAACAGAACGTCCAGCATCTCGTCATAAACACCTAGGATTACATTTTAGGCCTAAAGAAACCAATTTGCCTCAGAGGACTTGAGCCCTCCTTTTCTACAGGAATGTAGTTATTTTCGTGAGATTGTGGTGTTTTTTTTAACTGCCTATCAGGTGAGTAAAACGAAATATCTTTTTTGCTACAGGTTTTTCTCTAAATACCAGAACCTATATGCAAAGAGGAGAAAAGGAGGAATATCCTAGTACAGTTTTCTGTAGATCTTTGCATATCTCCTTCAGAACAGTTTAATTTTAAGGGTACTAAATATTGGCTGTCTCCTTTCTAGAAATGATTTATTAATAGAAGCAAGGTGCAGATATTGGCTGTCTCCTTTCTAGAAATGATTTATTAATAGAAGCAAGGTGTCAGTTCTCTTCTCAATGCTTCAGTGTTTCTGTATATAACTTCAATATTTCTTTCTGAAAATCTTTACTGTAAAGATATTTGAAGAACAACCGACATCATCTACCTGGACTTGTGCAAAGCATTTGACACTGTCCCACATGACAACCTTTTCTCTAAATTAGAAAGACATGGATTCGACAGATGGACCACTTGGTGGATAAGGAATTGGCTGGATGGCCGTGGTCAGAGAGTTGTGGTCAATGGCTCGATGTCCAAGTAGTGACCAGTGGTGTTCCTCCGGGGTCGGTACTGGAACCACTGCTGTTTAGCATCTTTGTTGGCAACATGGACAGTGGGATTGAGTGCACACTCAGCAAGTTTGCTGACAACACCAAGCTGTGTGGAGCAGTCGACACTCCATGCCATCCAGAGGGACCTGGACAGGCTTAAGAGGTGAGCCCATGAGAACTGAGCGGTCGACACTCCATGCCATCCAGAGGGACCTGGACAGGCTTGAGAGGTGGGCCCACGAGAACCTTATGATGTTCAGCAAGGCCAAGTGCAAGGTCCTGTACAGGGGTCAGGACAATCCCAAGCACAAATACAGGCTCAGCAGAGAATGGATCGAGAGCAGCCCCGAGGAGAAGGACCTGGGGGTGCTGATTGATGAGAAGCTCAACATGAGCTGGCAATGTGCAATTGCAGCCCAGAAAGCCAACCACATCCTGGGCTGCATCAAAAGAAGCGTGGCCAGCAGGTCGAGGGAGGTGATTCTGCCCCTCTATTCTGCTGAGACCCTAGCTGGAGTACTGCGTCCAGTTCTGGAGCCCTCAACATAAGAAGGTCATCGACCTGTTGGAGCGAGTCCAGAGGAGGCCCACGAAGATGATCAGAGGGCTGGAGCACCTCTCCCATGAGGACAGGCTGAGGGTTAGGGTGGTTCGGCCTGGAGAAGAGAAGGCTCTGGGGAGACCTTATAGTGGCCTTCCAGTACTTAAAGGGGGCCTACGGGAGAGATAGGAAGGGACTCTTGATCAGGGAGTGTAGTGATTGGATGGGGGGTAACAGTTTTAAACTGAAAGAGGGTAAATTTAGATCATATTTGAGGAAGAAATTCTTTACTCCGAGGGTGGTGAGACACTGGAACAGGTGTTTTTCTCATATCTAACCACATCAAGACAACAGAAAGCATTCCTCCAAGTCTAGCTCAGGCATGCATAGGGAAACCAAACCCTTGTTGCATCACCAACAGAAAGTGCTGAGCTCCCTGCAGGCTCCTCTGGGGTGGAAACCTTCAGACTAGAATGCAAAAGGAGGGGGGCCAAATCCTAGGTCACAGGTAATAACATCCCAACTCAAAGAAGGGTGATGCACCAGGCTCTGCAGCGGGCTCTGGCCCTGCAGAAGGAAGTTGTGGTCACCATGAAATTTTAACTCCTCTAGCCTCTGGTTTCTGATTTTGTATCGTTCAGCTGTGGAACTGGCAGACATGGATTTGGAGGCCAACTTGGAAAAAATAAAGCCAGAAGCCACCAGGAAACTGCATCAGTCATTGCTAGTGGGACAGATGTTTCTCCTGAAAGGCGAGTGAGAGGATCTGGGGACCCTCTACTTGATTCTCTAGATCTTCCTTCATTCCTTTAGCATGTTTCTTTTTCCTTTGCTCTTCTTCTGGTCCATGGGATCCAGACCTGATGTTGTACCATCAAACAGTGCAACACCTCTGCCACAAACAAAAGAAAGTTTGTCCTTTGTTTTGCTGTTACTTGACCCAGCCACATAGTTTGACTCTCCTGGTCTGTTTGAGGTTGTTTCTTCTCCCTGACATTATTCTATCTCATTACGCCTTTGAAGATGCTGTCATCTTGCCTGAATCACCCCTCCCTTGCTGGACATGCCTTGCCCTTCTCCATTCCAGGGTTGTCATAGGTCTGAGCTGGGAAGCGGGACTTGAGGAAGAAGGGAAGGAGAGGGGACCAGAGCAAAAGGGCACATGCAGCACCCAAGGGCAGGGGAAAGGACTCTAAGTGGAGCCAAATGGGGGAATGATTTCCCCAGGAAATCTCTCACATGGGTAATTTGTTAGAAAACAAGTCTTTAGGACTTTGCTGCTTCCAGGAGAAACACTTCTTGTAAGATTAGCTTTGCAATGAGAGGGTTATCCGGGATCTATACTGCTCTGCAGCCTCTCACTTCTGCAGGGCATTAGTGGACTAATTGGCTTGAGAAGTTTGGCCAGTTTAACAACCAAGCCACAGAGAAGATGTGCCAAGAGCTTGGGAAAAGGAATTTAAAGAGTGCTTGGAAAGTGTACCACTTAAGTGCAGGAGCGAGTGTCCTGTTTTGTGAAGTCCGCGGAATTAATTAGTGATGGACGGTATCTTTTTGCCCTTTAGTTGGTGCCAGCTGGTGCATGACATGAGACTGGCTATGGGTAACGCAGCCAGGGAAGGAGAGGGCTGAGCACAGCTGGGAGCTGATGCTGCAGGAGAGAGGTGGTGCTGGGTATCGCACTCCACGTTCCCCAGTCAGTTTCTGATCAAAAGTGTAAAATCCCCATAACTTCCTAACTGAAGTAAACACACTACCAACAGGAAACAAGGAGGGTGAGCCCTTTTGATGATAACCTGCTCTCAGAGTGTTTCCACAGCATTTGCCGGGCTGATGTCTGCCCCTCTCAGCTCAGTAGCCGGGGCTTCTGGGCTTGCAGCCAGGGGTGAGCCAACACTTCTTTTCCTCCTCACTTTTTTGTCTACATGCTCTGACCAGGAGCAGAGAGCCCCTTAGTCTCCGGCAGAACTCAGAACAAGAAACATGAACCAACAGACAGGGGGAGAAAACACAGTGCTGTAAAACTGCCGATGAACAGCCTTTTTCCTCACTAATAATTCTCCTCTTTAACATTAGCAAAAATATCAAAACTGAAGCTTGAAAAAGAGAGTACTCCCCAGAAAGAGGTCTTTTCAATTTAATCCTAAGGCAGTTCTGGAGACTTTAATTACTTTTTTCCCAGTAAATGAAAATTAATTAATTAATTACGGTCAGACTCCAGTACTTACAGTCCAAACACGCTGCTTTATCTGAAGTGTTGAAAGCATTAAGGTCTGGCTTGGACAAGCAGTCCTATGGGATAGTTCTTTTTAAGCAAACAACTGCATCTTCCAGGGCCTTTGATAAATTCCTGAAAAGAGAAAACCAGCCAGTTTCTTTTTCTGTGCAAAGTTCAAGGACTACATAAAATAAAGGAAAAGTCGAGGAGGAGGGATGTGGGAAACAACGTAAGAAGCTGAACAGATTCTGTTCCAGTAACCTGACCTGTTACTCGGACCTCGTCGAGCTGCACATGCCATTTTTGTATGTTGTTGTTTTGTATGTGAGAAGGTGGCAGCATGTTTTGATGCATAGTGTGCATTTGGCTGGTAGGATCCTTGCTTGGGTAAAAAAGCAGTGAGATTCAGAGGGTGAAGTTTGCTGCGGTAATAAAAATACCTGAGCTCATTTTGCTGCCTGCTTTGTGAAGCATTTCTAGAAGGGAAGAAGTGGGCACAGTTTAAGAAGATTGCACCGGCCATCCCTCTCGCATAGGAAAGAAACTGAAGATATACCTCCACAAAACTATGCATGTGACCCTCACTGGTGCCTGCAACGGGGTCTGCTTTCCCGTCTCCAACCGGGCTCTGGGGAACGATGAGGGAGAAGCAGATCTGGTCTGCTCTGTCTATTGTATCTTGGGTGCAAGATCCACATTGCAGTGATATTCGTGTTAGCTGCTTAGCTTTAGCTAGGGCTGGGTGTTTGCTTGGGACGGTGAACTTGCCTCCCTGTGCTTCTGCCCTCGTGCATTGGGCAGATTCACCTCCGCGTGTTCTTGGGCCTTCCTGACCCAGGAAAGCCCACGTGACCTCCGCAGCATTAGCTGCATCCTCTCTGTCCTTGCCCTCCCTTTCTTTCCTCAAGTTGCTTATGCAAGAATCGGTGATGTTTGTTTTTGTTAAGGTTTGTTTGGTTTGTCAATAAAGCACCCGAATTTGGTTGGCAATTCTGACTGGAAAAGAGGATGTGAGTGAGTTGCCACAGCTTTCTCCACTACGTGCCGTGCCGTCGGGTTTGCTGTGGACCATGCCTCGGCAGGCCCCTGGGGGCTTGCTCCAAGTCACAGCGATGTGGGTCCCGAATGCTCCTGCCTGACTGCTCCCCTGGGGTAAGGCAGCCCCTTATGCCTGGAGCAGAAGTCAGGAGACAGAGGGGAGCTGGCAGCAGAGGAGAGCAATGATAGAGCCAGGGAGGGGGAGAGAAGCTGAAATTCCCTGAGGGATGCTGTGGAAAGCTCTGACGTGGTGGTATGTGGTGGTATGTGGTGGTGTGTGCTGGTTTCACTACCCTGATCTTCGCCTGATGTACAAGCAGGTGCTGTGGGGCCCTGTCCTGGTTCCGGCGAGGATGGGGTTAATTTCCCCAAGGAGGCGGCAGGGGAGGCACGTGTTCCATGCCACGTGACCCATGCCCCGCTATAAAAGGGGCTAGCCGGGGAGCGACGGCTGCGGCGGTGCGGGTCCGGTCGGTGCGGGTCCGGTCGGTGCGGGTCCGGTCGGTGCGGGTCCGGTCGGTGCGGGTCCGGTCGGTGCGGGTCCGGTCGGTGCGGGTCCGGTCGGTGCGGGTCCGGTCGGTGCGGGTCCGGTCGGTGCGGGTCCGGTCGGTGCGGGTCCGGTCGGTGCGGGTCCGGTCGGTGCGCTGCGCGGCGGTACTGTAATCGCGTCCTTATACTCCTTTACCGGTGTTATTGTTTTTCTTTTTTCTTCCCGTTGTCTGTTCTGTTAAATTATAATATTTCAACCCCCGAGTTTTGCCCTTTTCTGCTGATTTTTCCCACGGCTGTGGGAGTCGAGCGAGCAGCTGCCTGGTTCTCTGTTGCTGGCTGAGGCCAAACCATGACAGGCCCAATGAGAGGCTGGACAGAGCCCCTTCCCCTAACAGAGATGCCAGGAGGAATGTTCTAGAGTCCGTCTTGCCTTTTTATGAATTAATCTACAAGGTTTGGGGGGAGGTGTGGAATATAAACACATTGAAACCTGCAAGAAGTCTAAAACGTTGTGCTGCCCCTCCTGGTGGAGTAAAATTCATAAAGAGCAGAGATGAACACAGAGTGTGTATCATAATTGCTTCACATATTTTCTTGTAAAATAGCCTTTTCCCTTTCTTACAGAAAACCCCAGAGAAATTGTATGGAGTATGGTGGGTATCCTTCCGTAAGTACAACTAGAAACTTCACATGGTGCTTAATCTCACCACTGGATTACCATTTTGCCAAGAGCTGTGCTGTGTGGTTTCACAGTGAAACCCTTGAGCACACGACCTCACCCCTGAGCCCAGGAGCCCTGTTGCACTCCTGGTTTTCCATTTCTGGAATTACGTGAGATGCCAATGTATTCAGGGAAGGGTGACTTCAGCCAAACCTGCCTTCTGCAGCGACCCCTTTCATAATCCAACCTGTGGTTTTGGTGTGCTTGTGGGCTAGGGTGAAGCAGTGGCATCTGCAGGTGTCTCCACACCACCTTCTTGGTGAAGAAGCATCTCCCCTTCTTGCTTGTGGGTCTCCAGTGCCAGGTCCAGGGGAGGAAAGTGATGGCCCTGAGGAGCCTGGGACCAGTGCCCAGTGTGGCACTCAGCAAGCTACAGGGGCAGTGATCCACCAGCAGCGCCCACCTCCCTTCCCTGCCGAAGGAAAAGGGAACAGGGGCTGCCGGGACCTGTGGCCCCTCATTTCTTCCCTCTCTGCCAGCCACCACTCGTGCTTCCCAGGAAGATCCCACATTTGCACCATGTGAGGTGCAAGTCCTCATGAGGGCTATCCTAGTGGAGCTCAGCAGCATGGGGCTAACAAGGGGGAATACCAAGCTTTGCCGCTGGGGAAAAACCAGGCTGTGCTCTTTATTTCCAGCTCTGGCGACTGCTGCATTCAGAAGAAAGTCGCACTACAGCCACACTGTGTTCTTAACCCATAGATGTCTTGCTGTGATTAATGATTAACTGAGTTCCTGGGAAGACACAAGGGAACAGTTCCCACCTGGCTTGCTGTTGCCCGCCAAACCTGCTGCCTAAGCTCTGCTGATTGGCCTCTGAGAAGCACTTTCAAAAAAGGCGGAAGGTCTTCAACGAACCATGCAGCCATGCCAGGCACCCTCTGAGGGATGCAGGCACAGGGGGTGAGCTTTGCTGGGCAGTTTCTCTGTACCAGGATGCTTTTCCCCCTGCTTTGCTGGGCTGAAATCTGCCTGCTGCTGCTCTGCAGAGGCTGCCAGCTGGAGGAGCCGGTGATGGGTGAGTGGAGCGCCCTTTCCCTGCGTGAGGCTGACTCTGGAGTGGCACCAGCCTTTCTGGGCAAGCAGAGAGACCCAGTGGCCATTCCAACTGAAAAATATTAGTTGATAACTAGACCAGTAGCTTGTAATCTGGGGGCTGGTCAGCAGCAATATCTGAAATGCCGGTCAGAGAGGGCACGGGGCGGTTGGTCTTTGCACTCAAGCTATATATTCAGCCTGTATATTCCCTTTCTTTTTACGTGTCGCTAAGGTGCTCAGCAGAGGGGATGGAGCAGGCTTGCGTTTCCAGTGCAAGTGTCTGGGCAGTGCAGGTTGCTGTTGGGAGAGGCTGGGGCAGGGGGATGCACCTCCGCAGCCGCTGGCACTGCCTCCTGGCTGCGGGGTGCTCGGGGCTGCTCTGCCTCCCCCGCATCCCTGCAGGTGCCAGCGAGAGTGGAGCAGGGATGCTCTCAGGAGTGAGAGGGTGGTTGCTATGTGTTGGGTCTGTACAGGACACCCCTGAGCTCCAGGCGACAAAGGTGAGCTAAGAATAAGGTGCTGGGAAGAAGCAGGCAAACAAGCTTGCTTATTTGGGGGGTTGACTTTGTTGTGCTTGCTAGGGAGCCTGCCTGCCCCCCATTTCCCTGCTGCCTTCCTTGTCACCACAGGAAATGTACGGCGTATGCTAGTGATGTGATGGCTACCCATGAGACCAAGGTGTCTGAGCTCTCCGAGTGTGCCACGCAGCCTCGTGGTGCAGTTCCTTGCTCCAGTGCTCTGCAAGACAGGAACGCCATGACTGGGTGCTTCAAGGCACTATAGCCTGCCTCAAGTGAATTGCTTTTCCTCTCACTCTGCTTTTGGGGTTTGCTTTGTTCCTAGGTTTGAAGGAAGCCGTGAAATCTGATAGAGTTATTGCAGCAGCCCTTGGTGGAGAGGCCAATTTCTATTGCAACTTTTCGCTCCCAATGGATGTTTTACAAATCACCTGGCAGAAGAAAAATGGGTCTTCCTTCCAGAACATAGCCACCTACAGCCCAAACCACGGGCTGAGGCTGATAGGGTCCTTTCAGAAGAAGGTGCGTTTCACTAGAGTAACCCTGAAGGCCTCAGCTATCACACTCCAAAATCTCACGTTCGAGGATGAGTCCTATTACAGATGCATTTTCAACGTGTTCCCTCATGGCTCTTTCAGCGAAGATATATGCCTCAACATCCAAAGTAAGTTTTCCACTAACACCTTCTCACTTTCTGGCACTCAGCACAGGTCTGATGTAGTTAGGAGGTGGTAAGGCATTATCCCCTCCACCGCATGGAGACTTTCCATGCAGCAGCAACTCCTTGGTGGATAATCTCCAGAATGGCCGTACCTTTCCTCAGAGGAGGTGAAGGTAAATAAGCCGGGAGATGCTTCTGGGTAAGAACCTCCATCCAGAGAGGTGACCTGTCTAACTGTGACCATTAACTCGTTACAGAGTGTAAAAAGTACCTTCTCTTTTTGCTCTCAGCAATTTCTGAGCTAACAGTGGAATATGATTCCCACCTGCGCACCGAGGGTCTCCTCACTGCAGTCTGCTCAGCAACAGGAAAGCCTGCCCCCAAAATCACCTGGCTGGATGAGAGAGACCTGGATGAGTCCCCTGAAATACGCCGCGTCCAAAATGCAAATGGGACAGTAACAGTGGCAAACAGACTTACTTTCTCTGCCAACCACCCCCGTGCCTTGGCCTGCCTCCTTGACCACCCACAGGGAAGGAAAATGAAGGCAGTTTACCCAGAAAAAGGAAGGGAAGGTAGGCTGCATTTGTATGGAGAGGTACAGCATGTAGTGGGGAGCGCTTAGGAAAGGATGCCCAAATGTGGGAGCACTGATTGTGCTTATGTATGTTTCAGTAGATATTTTTCTGGGAGTTCAGATTTCATGATTTGAAGCTACCCAGATGATTCTTCCCTGTGGTACCTTTCTGTCTGTGTGGTGGGTGTATAGTTGTATCTAAGCAGTACGTAGACTTACGTGTACATATGTGTATGTCTCTGTATTTCTACACAATCAGTGATCTAGAGTGGATGAGGTCAGGTCTCCAGCAGTATCCTCTGGTGGTACCCTCCTGCAGTATCCGCAGCTGGAAGGTACCAGCAGAGCAGGCCCCTGGCTGTTGTATGCTGGGAAGAAACATTTCACGTGGAAGATCTTGCAGGAGGGTGTGCCTCAGGAAGGGTGGGAGACCTTCCTCATGATAAAACTTCTTCATACAGAAAGAGAAGCACCAATAAGTCAGGAGAAGAAAGACTGGGGTTTGGTTCTCCCAATGCCAGGGAGAAGTGAGGCATTATAGGTATTTATTTAAAAAAATAAAGTAACTCCTCACCTATCACAGTGTTACGTTGTTATGCTGTTCCTTTCTCTCCTTCAAATAACAAAGGAGCACAAACTGGTGAATGTTTGACTTCAGCCCCAACCTCTGGAAGAGGACATGAGAAACGTTGACATCCCTCCATGTTCTGCATGAACTTATTGGTTTCTTTTTGTAGGTACTCAGAAAAGCATAATCATCATGGCGGTCATTCTAACAGTGGTGTTCTCAATAGTCTTGATACATTGCATCATGAGACTAATCAGCAGAAAAAGGGAAAAGTAAGACTAATTTCTGTTTCCTTGCAAATGACATGGCTTGCCTGTGTTCACCTTGCAATTTGCCTTTCCCTTTCCTCTTGGGGTTCTTATATAGCTGCCCTGGAAACTTATCCAGGGGGTAACAGTGTCTTTCAATAGCAAGATTCGCTCTAAATGCCAGGAGGTTTCTGAGCATTATGTGACTAGCTAATGTGGTTTTTTCAGACTGAAGAGATGTAGCGCAGCCAGAACGCCTGCAGAGGAGGAAGGCTTACACCAAGACCTAAACGAGGAAGCCAAGAGCCTGGACACGATGAAGGACCAGCATGTTGTTTATCGAAACGAGGTAATGCAAATGCCTAAGGCTTCCAGTAATTATTCACATCCTTCAAAAGCCTTGGCAACATTTACCAGGAATGTGACAAAACCCTTCCATGGAGAACTGGGGTTCGCTCCTGCTGCCGTGCCTTTGCTGCATGGGGCAGTTGCACTGGGTAGAGGACACCACACCTGCCCCATCTGACCTCTAGCAATGCTGGGGAAGGCCTGGAGTGGGAAGGAGAAAAGTTAGTCAATGGTTATGTGGAAAGGCAGGGAAGGGGTAATGGAAATGCCCAGGAGAGCAGATGGGATGTCTCTTCTGGACAAAGGTGAAGAAGCACTGTGGAACTCGGGTGCTGTAACCAGCAGTCTCACACAGAAGATTCCCCATAAAAGTCTGCCCTGCCCTGCTGGTCACGCAGGTGTGAAGGTGCTCTGAGGCGCTGGTGGGATCCACAGACAAAACCAGTAAGTGACCACGGCTGGGAGTCACCCCCACCAGCCGCTTTCCTCTGACCTTCCCACAGGTTCCCTCTTTTCCTTGCAAGCTCTTGCTACTCCTGTGCTGGGAAGGGGAGCCCTCCTGTCTTGCCATCACTTCTTTCTGCTCGGTAATGTAGAGCTTTGTCATGGTTACCAGACCACTGTGCTGGGTCTCTTGCAGGAGCAGAAACCAGGTTCCTCAATTCCCAAAAGTCTGCCTGGTCTGAAGAGAAAACTGAGAGAGAAAAAAGATTGCAGGCACTTGTTTTCGGAGGAAGAGGAGAACCTGAAGAGCAATGTCCATGGCATGTTTGAGAGGGGACCTGTTGGATTATGCACCAAGGATCTCAGCTGTACATGCATGAAGGAGGACAGAGAGGCAATGGCAGGTGGGGGAGTCCAAGCAGCACCCCACCCCAGCTGCTCACCAGCTCAGCACAGGAAGGAGAGCCATCAACCCACTGAAGGCCCACCTCCAGAAGCCTGGAGGAACACAGGGGTCCAAGGGCAGCTGGGGAGCAAACTTCAGGACTTGTAGGAAGGGACACCTTGCCCAGGCCCCTCCCAGGGATGTTCCAGGAGATGCTCATCCCCAGGGTCTGGGGGTGAAACCCGTCCAGGTGAGTCGTCAGTGGAGCACCTTTCAAACTGAGGAGGTGACTGACTAAAGTTGTATGGACACATGATGGAATGCAAGGAAAGAGCACGTTGGGATTGCACAGGACTTATTATGAGATGCTTAGTGGAGCAAAGGGATGTGGGGATGAAAAGGAAATGGAGAGCTAAAGGGATAAAAGGGTCTGGTCACATGTACACAGATGGCTGATCACTAGACTTGTCTGGCCATGCTCAGCACCTGGTCCCCTCGGCCCATCCTGTCTTCTCTTTAAACTCCATTTCTGTCTCTTTTCCTGGGTGAGGGACTCCCTAGTTGGTGTGCACGGGTGTATGGGGGCCTGGTGCCAGCAGCTGGGCTGGGACCATGGGCCAGTGGGCACAGTCAAGGAGACCCAAGTGAGAGAAACCACATGCCAGCCACCAGCATGGAGCAGGGCCAGAGCCTGTGTGTCCCTGGTGAAGCACCTGGAGCGAGTGTCAGCATGGATCAAGCCGGTGAGTAGGTGACGCATCCCAGGACACCCTTTGATGTTTTACAAGTAATGAGGCAGGAGGACCTGTGCTGCGGGAGCAGCAAGACCTGTGGAACTGTACCAAGATCCGTATTTTGATAAAAGCTGTGTTTTTAAGGGCTCGAGCTGGAAAGCTTCCCCTTCAGCTCTCTGCATCATTACACGAGGTGTGGTAGAAAAGTCCCTCCAATGTAGTTGCAGGGGCTCTTCTAACAGGTTGTGTCACTGTGCAGCCTCAGAGAGGAGCACTTTCGTTTGTAATAGCAGAGTACCCTCTAGTGGGAGAGATCACGAAAGACAGGGAAAACGCCTCCAGTGAGTCTTCCATTAATACAGTAACTCACAAGTGCTATTCGTTTCTGTTTGGACTTCTAAATAGTCTTTTGGTACCCAGCAACCCTATCCCAGGTATCGAGAGATTACAAGCACTGTATCCAAAGGTGTTCAGGAACAACATGACAAAATGCCTTCATGAGTGTTGTGCTGTGGCGGACACTGACTGTGGTCACCGGAAGAGAAGGTATTGAAGGGATAACAGAAGGAACTAGGTGTTTAGTTTCAGTCCTGCCTTGCTCTCCTGGAGAAAGAGCTCTTGCAAAGGACCAGGGAAGGAAATGTGGAAACGTTCCCAAGTCTGTTCCCCAAGCTGCCAGGCTGGACTGCGATGGGTAAGGAAGATGTGCGAGAGGAGAAGTGAGAATGGCAGGCATTTGGTAGCACCAGCGAAGGCATGTAGGCTGCTCACATCCCTCTGACAAGTTTGCAAGTCCCAGGGGTTGCCTCCTGAGAGAGACGGATTTTCTACAGCTGGGCTTCTTGGTAAATGCACCTTTAGAAAACAATCTCGGGCTTCTTGGCCAAGGGACCTTTAGAAGTCAATCTTGAGTGATATTTTAACCAAGAGTTGCTCAGCATTTAAAGGACAACTGTTCCCTGCATTCTGAAAATGTGTTGAGTCAGCTTCCCTTGAAATTTGTCATGCCACATGCATGTAGGGTACAATGGGGGGGCTTCAACTTGGCATTCTGCGAGCTAAAGTTTTCTGAGATTGAGTCTGTTTTTTTCCATGGTAGTCATGGACATGTATGTGGTCTTCAATTATAGCTGTGATTGGATGCTATCAATACATGTGTCTAAAGACAACAACAAAAGAAGAGGTGAGTGAGTTTAACTACTGCTTTTCAAAGATAACTTTTTCCCCAGGACATGAAAATTGTCAAGAGAGATGTGCAGGCTCAGTGCTGTGTGACAGCAGCCAGTGGTACTCCAGCTGAGTGGCTCAGAGCCTGCTGAAGAAGGGGGAGACAAGTGGCCTCACCTGTGTTCTAGCAGCGAGTGCGTGATTTATACTCAGTGCAAAAGTGTAGTTTTACTAAGAGTAAAAATTTAGCTTTGGGGATTGAGAAGGAAAAATGAGACTATGATGAAATGCACACCAAGGACTCAGAAAACAAATATGCAGAAGCAGTCTCAATTTTCCAGAATGTCCCACTTGAGGGCTTTTTTAAAGCAGTCCAGTACTGGATTTCTAAAGGGCAGATGCCCGGTTTTTCACTTCTTTTCAGGTAGGAGTTTAGAAGTACTCCTCAGTTCTTCCTGACAAAACGGAATTAAGTGGGGGTTTTTTCTGTCCCAGTAATTGTGTTGTTTCCTTTCAGAAGGAAAAACATTACCAGTTTTAGAAGCAAAACAAAACAAAAAGCTGAGACCACAGCTGTCCCAAAGCCAGCCTCAGTAACAAGACCCAGCGTGCTTTCTTTTAGTGTGCCTGTCCCAAGAGCTGAAGGAGGCTCTGTTGGATGGCAGAAACTATTATAAAAAATTGTAGTGACTGTCTCACGTTTCTTTTAAGAAATATCCTTCTTTCCTGGCTATCAACCTGATTTTCTCCCAGTTACTCACCTCTAGGTAACTAGGATTTACAGTTTCTGGGGTGCAAGTATATTTGTTAGTCTGTGTAATACGCAGCACGCTTCTGAGAGGGTCTGCACAACCAGTGGTATCTACAGCTCCTAGCTGACAGGATGCTCAGCCATCATGCAGAGAAGAGGCACTTAAATGAAGATCAGTGAGAGAAACACGAACAGTCATCAACGCAAGAAGATCGACAGGTTTCACTGGAAAATGAAGGAAAGGAGGACAATGTGACCTTAGGTATGGATATCTTAGATGTACCAAAGATACATGGCTGCGTGATGCCTGACAACCCCAACTCCTGTTAAGTCGATCTAATACCAAAACTCCCTTTAGAGCAAAGTTGAATTTAGGTGTCTTTCATTTTACACAGCTACTCTACGGGTGGAAAGCAAAGCAAAATGTAATATGTTTCCAGCCCTTTCTTGCCATGTAGAGCGACTCCAGAACTTTCCTTTAATTTTATCCCCACCAACACGGTTAACTTTCTCTTCTGGGAAATGCGGTGCAGTTTGGGCTGGAAAAATTGGCCAGGATATCAAGCTGTAAACTCTTTTAACATTTGCCTGTATTACAGAAGTAAGTTTGAGAGAGACAAAATATGTGGTTTGTCCTCAGTCACGCAGTTGAATCACTAGCAAAATGATGGCTGGTGGCAGATCTTCTGGACCAGGCCGGACCTCCTAGCAGACCTATTTGAGCATTCACGGCTTGAGGAAGCATTGCTTGAATTTGCCGATTAAGGGGGATATGCTAATCTTTACGATTAGAGCCAGGAGGTTAATCAGCAGAGCCTACCAGTTCTGCTGTAAGCCTCCAGCAGGCGACATGCCCTGTAAAACTTAGTGGGTTTGGTTTTACTGTAATCTGTGTCGCTGACTCCAGTCGTCCTCTAAGGCTATATTTTCTTTCACTGTTAAATAAGGGCAACTTGCAACAGCTATATCATCTTCTTTTCCTTAAACCTGTACAAGTTTCCCTGGTTACTGCCTCAAGTGCTTCTGCTCAAAAGAGGTCATTAGTCCAGAAATCAAGGGAACAATCAAGGAATTATACTATCAGCAGGGTGTGTCTGCCCAGAAGGCAAAGAAAAGAATGAAGAATAGACCTCATTCATGAACAGAAAGCATTTCAGATTGCCTCCTCCACCAGCACATAGGGTGTATTGCAGGTGAAGAAATAGAAAGAGAGGAACAAAGAAATCTCTGGATTTTAGGACAAGAGGTCTCTACTTACTCTCTTTCCCACTAACTTCAATGGCTTTGTCATGCCAGAGAGCTGGTGTCAGCTCAGCCACCACCAGCTCCAGAAAAGGTGGTGTACAAAGAACTTGCAAAACTCAGCAGAGATTGCTAAACAGAGCCGCCAGATCCTTGTAAAAAGAAACAATTGACATGAGAGTGGGAATATGGCACAAAGGGATTTTTTTCGTCTTGTTATTGTTTGTACATAAAAAGATTTTGAATTTTTTGCCATCGCTGGTCTGCCTGGAGTACTTTCCATTTGCCTCTGTCTGTCCTGAGGTTACCTCTGGTCTTCACCTACTACTTCAGAGCTATGCTTTTCTTGCTCAGCTCTAGTTTCCTCCCTCTATTCCAAAGAAGCAGCCCTCTTACTTTCCAGATCCTTTCATCATTTTCTTCTTTCTTCTCTAAGTTTCCCCAGCCCATTGAAGGAGTAATAAAATTTGTATAAATATAGAACTTTCCCACTTCTGTAGATGTGAGTTAATGGGTGAGCTAATATAAAGTATCACTCAAGTCCCCCAAATGTCCCCTTTACTTTCATAAAGTAAGGACAGGAAGATGTCCCTGGGACTTCCCTGCTTTTGTCACTTGACGGCACAGGGCACTTCTGGGTAAGTTTGTTTCAAGTTTTGTAGTCTGTCTGGAGTGCACTCTGAAATCCCTTCAACTATAGTGAGAGCAGGTGAGCACAGGAAGCTTGCTAACGCATTTCCCTCATAAAAAGACAAATGTGTGTGTAGGGTGTAGGTACGTCAGTCTCAAACAACAAGTAGGAGGTTAGTTGCTGGAGACCTGACCTGCTTTAGAGAGAACCCATTTTCTACTCAAAACAGAAAGGGGAAGGCTGGCAGGGGGAAATTTAAGTGATTTGAGACCTACTCATCGGTCCTAGGAGATAGAAGAAAATGTTGAAAAACGGTAGTGGTGGAGCTTGGGCTTTGGTTTGTTAGTTGGCAGAGTTAGTTGGCTCCACTAAGTGAAGCACCGTGGTGGAGAAGATGTCTCCAAGGACAGTTGGACTCAGGTGGAAGGGACGCTGCCCTGATCCCCAGCCTCCAGCAGCAAGTGAGATCTGATCTGATCTTGGAGAGGGAGGGGGGGTGACAAGCGCTTTCCTTTTTTCACAGGTCAAAAAGCTCTGCTTTATGCCCTATGGTACTGAAAGCAGTGGAACAGGCACAAATAACACACAGGTGAGCCTGGGATGAGTCAGGAAAGGGGCAAACACCACTCAATTCCTTAGGAACGATTTAGTAACAGTGCTTCAAATACACACACACATTTGTGTCTTAAATAAGAAAGGGGTTCTGGTTTTATGTGGACTCTTGGCAAGTAATGTATGGACATCTTTGCCTAGTAATTTTGGCAGGGGCTTGGAATTGTGTCACGACCGATACTTCTCCCATGAGTAATGATGATTTAAAACAGGAGACCTTCTAGGGCTTTGCAAGAGAAATAGTACAATTGGCACGACTGACATGTGAACATGTGTGTGTGTGCGTGCGTGCTGTGAAACAGGCTGAAGAAACAGCAAAAAGCAGACACCAAACGTCCTGTATTGGTTGCCAAGGATGCTGTTTCTAATTAATCAAATTGAGAAATGGGTTGTGTCTGTCAAGCCTGGGACAAGCCTGATAAAACTACAACAGAGACAACGGGTCAGTGGAAGACTCTGTAGTCCAACAAGAGGAAGATGGCAGCGAGATTGCCCTGTACTGCTCGTGTCATCCCTTTTCCTCTCGGCACAACAGGAAGTAGCAGAGAAAGCAAAAGACCACTCCCAGTAATGGAAAAGACATATCTCAAGATCAGGTTATCATCACCAATGAAGAGAAACCCAGAAGATCCTGGCCAGACTGTCTGAAGGCCTGCAACTTGAGCGTATGAAACTGGACATAAAATTAACTTGCCCTGAGCCTTTGTATAATAAAACGACATTCCCTTTCCATAATGTCTTCCACTGAATTTTTTATGCTAATTTCCTACAGCCTAACATTAGAAAGAAAAGGTAGGTTTTGTTTGTCTGGGCTGAGGAGCTGACTAATTTTATTGCTGACTAATGCCGAGCTAGTGACCTGCAGCTAATTATTACAGTTTGTGGTAATTATGAAAAAAACAATTAGCACGTTGAGAAAAACCTTAGTATGTTTGTTGCGCAACTTCCAGTGAAGCCTTACAATACATAGGTTCAAGAAATTGATCTGGTCTGAAAAAAAGCCAAGTACTTTCCGGAACACTGAGTATTCACAGTCCAGTTTCTGGATGGCAAATGACACAGCTCTTGGCTGTTATTATAAATTAATATTTATGTTATTTTTACTATATTCTGTACCTGCCGTTGGATTCTAGTTTTAGTGGTTTATGAAAGCACAGACGTCTTTAATAAAAATTCATTGTAGGTGTGACAATCAGTACCCTCGAACTGAAACTGGAGAAAGAACGCACTTTGAACATTAAAGCAATTTGCTCTGTTGCATTTTGGAACGCAGCCCGAAGCTTCTTTGACGGAAGTTTGGGTTTATGCTGCTGCTTTTCACAAGCAGGGTGACCATCCTTCCTGCAGAGCTGACGGAATGAACTCCGCTGACAGCCTTGTATTTCTGAAACCGCGTCGCATCTCGGGGTTTACCCTGTTCTTGCCTTAAGCAAGTGATTTTTTTTATTATTATTATTACTTGTTCTTCCAAGATCAACTTGTTTATTTGGTTGATATTAATAACCTTTGGTGGAATGAGACAACTGGGGGCGGTGTGGTGAGGAAAGCCTTTGCAGCCAATTCCAGGGCTAAGGGGGGGGGGGCTGGGCGCTAATTACCAGGCGTTCATAGTGCCACCGCCGGGTGACTCAGCGCGCAGGGGTTGAGCTTATGATCTGTACCAAAACCTGTAGCCATCTCTCACGGCGGCGGGTTCCTGCTCATCGGCAAAGCAAACGGGCCCGGGGCACCGCCGGCTCCGGGGCTGGGGGCAGGAATCGCACCGGCGCTCCCGACAAGGGGACGGGACGGGACGGGCCGAGGCGCTGCCGCTTCCACGGGATTCTCGGGCACGTTTTCTCCCTTCCCTCTTTGCTCCCAGGTCCTCGGCAGTGCCCGTGCCAGGAGGCTGATCGCCGGGGAAGGCGGGTAGGAGTAGCTGCCGGCTATTCACGGGTGCTGCAGCCGGTGCCCAAACCTCCCGCCCGCCCCCCCCCCCTCCTCCTCCTCCTCCTCCTCCTCCTCCTCCTCCTCCTCCTCCGCCCCCGTTCTAACCGGGAGCACCGCGTGGTTCCGGGTTCCCGCAGCAGTTGCCGCCTAAAGCTCGTGTGACGCCAGAAGTCGTCGGCGGCGAGGAGCGGCCAGTAGTTACGGGAGCCAGAAGTACGCAGGGTTTCTAAAAGTTGGAGAAGTTTCACGGAAGGTCGCGGAGAAGCAGTGGATCCAGCACAGGGGTACAGTCGGTGGCCCAGGAGACCTCTGAGGTGCGGTTTGGGAAGGTACGGCACAGTAAAGATTTTACTCTTTAATTGCCCTAGTCTCACAAGATTTTTTTTCTTTTTCTTTTCTTTCTCTTTTCTTTCTTTCTCTTTTCTTTCTTTTTTTCTTTATTTTTTCCCCCGTAATACGCTAGATTGGGTTTGTGACCTAAAGGGACTTTTTTTTTTTTTTTTTTTTTTTTTTTTTGGTGACCGGTATTGCCATACAGCAGCCCCGTTCCTCACTGTATGAAACGTTGTAGCTGCAGCGGGTGTGAGCAATGGTGCGTTAAGGGCTTTAACGGAGGTATCAAAGCAGTGAGTTAGAAGGCTGTCATTGAAGGCTGTGCTCTCCTGTAGGTGTGGCACATCTCTCACTGGTTTATAAGCACTTCTGTAACTCGAAATTTCTCTCTCGCTAGCTATGCTGGCCCTTGATTTTTGCATCTTCTTAGGAACAGCTGTCTGACTTCCTTAGAGCCCTGCTCAAGCATCCAGCTACACTGTATCAGCTGACAAATTAATTATTCACTGGGCTTGTTGCTGATGGATTCCTGTTTCCTGATTTTACATGTAAGAGCTTGGTCTGTATTTGTGTGTGGTAATTGTGGAGTTGTATCAAGAGTTGTTTTAGCACAGTGTGTTTAAAACTTAAAGACAGATCACTGGTTTTGTACACAAGCTTGCTGGGAATTTGTTTCATAAATAGAAATTTTTTTTTCTTCCTCTAATTCTTCTATTTGTTCGTCAGCCCTCCTTTTTTAAGCTGCATGATAACAGTTGACTGTCTTTACAGTTGACTCTCTTCAATTTTTTGTATGTTGTGAAAGTCTTTAAAAAGATGGGCTTTGCTTACATTCTTGACAGAATACGCTCCCAAGAAGCATCAGCTAGTTTTGTAGACGTTGGCAAAAAAGCTCAGGTGTAGGTGATGTGTCACAGAGGTATTTTAGGCGAAATAATGTTTCCGCTTTAAATAGGGCACCAGGTTCAGTTCCAGTGAGGTCTGCAATTCTGTGGTATTGTGGCAATATTAACCGACTGAGGGAACAGGAAGCAGGCCTGAAGCTATTCACTAGGGAAAGCAGCAACACACTCTTATTTTTACCCCTTTCCCACCTCAGAAATATATTTGTATGTAGCAGGTGCAGCATGGCCCCAAAAGTTCCCTCATTCATGCAGTTTTGGACAGATGGGGAGTCTTGAAGTCCTCAGAGAAGTTGCTTTCAATTCATCCCTTGATCTCGCAAGCTAACCCTACCTCTCTCCCAGTGCCATAGCTCATCCTGGACAACCGGTACATCACACTTCTCATGGATTAAGGCCTTTCTAATTTTCATCGTACAACTTTTTCCCCACCTTGACTAGAGCACTTCCTGTGTTGTGTAATGAAACCTGTCAAAATGGCACATCTGTTCCTAGAACTGTTTTTTTCTCTCATGACAAAGTTACCGTTAATGTTTGCACCCTGGAGATGCGATGCCACTGGAAGATGATCAGTTATTGACACATGCATTTCACCTTATCTTTCTTCAGGTGAAGCAGATTTTCCCCTTCCAAAATGACTTTCCGAGCTCTGATTTTGTGTCTGGCTTGTGTTGGGTTTGTGTTGGCAAATGGTAAGTTGAATTTCCTGAAATCTGCCTGAAAATGTTGAGGGAACTGTTTTCTGATTCCTAAGGCTTCAACAGTCAGAGTAAGAGGCAAAATAGGTGAAAGACAGGTTGCTGGTGCCGCTTGACATACATTAGATAACTGAAGCATAGACACGGAGCTGGCAGATGTGACACAAAACCTCCTGGAGCAATGTTTGGAGATGGGAGGGACATGCAGCATCCCATATCTACAATGACACTAGAGACGGTTGTTCACCTGAGTTCAAAACTTCCCGTAGCAGATCCTCCCCATGGGAACAAATCTCTCTTTTCTTTTTTTTTTTTTTTTTTCTCCTTTCCCTCCCTCTCAAATGCACTGCAAACTCTGAAGCTACATAGTCCAGAAATTCTCTTTAGCGCATTTTGCTGCTCAGTTCTCTGAGAATGGCTTGATGTGTGCTTCTCTGGTGCATTCAGTCTTCCCCTAGCTTTTACAAAACAAAAATTGAGTCTTTGCTGAGAATGGGAAAGCATGAGCTGATTTAATAAAACTGAAGTGGGAAGTCTGCAGGGATGGGTGCAGAAGAGGGTGTGTCTCTTTCTTTTAAATAGTTTGGAAGAAAGCTAGAGCCTCAACATATCAATCAACATAACATCACTGATTTATAGGAAGATGCAGGAGAAGGAATTTTTGGTGGGGGAAAACCATAGAAACAATATGTGATTGATGGAATTGTTATGTCTATGGATAATCCAGGCCTTAGAATCAGCATTAGGCTTCTCAATGTGTGTGATATCTGCCCATTTCACTAACGATCTCATGTCACTACAGTGGTTCCACAGGCAGAACACAGAAACGTGAAGGTGGGCGAAAACGTGACTCTCAGCTGTGCCCTGACAGAACCCAAGGATGTTCTGCAAGTGACGTGGCAAAAGGACTCTGAAAGATCACACAATAATATAGCTACATACAGTACCATAAAGGGATTAAAGATTCATAAGCCCTATCAAGACCGAATGAATTTCACGAGTCTGGTACTCAATGAGACAAGCATCACTTTTTGGAGCACCAGAATGGACGATTCAGGGTGTTACACGTGTATCTTCAATGCTTTCCCTTCCGGCTCCTTCTCGGGACGTACCTGCCTGAGTGTCTTTGGTGAGGTTCTCTGCAAGAATATGTCTGTTGTGGAAACAGGGGTGTTTCCTCACCCCCAGCATTTCTTTGAGCAGACTCAGGCGCTGCAGTAGTAGGAGCATCCCTCAGTGGAACATGGTGTAGAAACAGAGCGTTACTGCTGCCAGCAAGACTCTGGGGGGTCATATTCAAGCCTGTTGTGGGCTGTCCTTGTTCATTATTCTGTGAGTAGCAGCTAAAAAAAAAAAGGAGGGGGTTCTTTGTTTGTAAGCCCCTGAGTGGTCCCAGCTGGAACCTGGGCAAGCCAACGTTGCCAGTTTCCTCTCGGTGCCAGGTATAACCCCAGTGCTGTGAGCTGCTGTGCCGAACCCAACCACTGATAGGGAATTGGCAGATGGGAGAACAGCACGGACCGAGAAATGGTCGTACTTTAACAGATCGTTTTAAAACCTGGGATTTTGGGTTGAGTGAAAACTTTGGGGTGTATAACTTCAGTGTAAGGAAAAGAATATTGAATTGTTGGGGGGGACCTGACCCAATGAACTCTTTTTGCATTCCTGTGCTTTGGGGCTCACTGTGAATCCAGTAAGCTTTGCTCTGATTGATAATGGTAAAACTGCTATTACCGATTATGACTCACTGCTCATTGTGGTGACGGATTGTCCTATTTGTGTGTTGGAAGGTCTCAATGCATCTGTCCATTACAACATTTCCGAAGGTCATCTCATAGCCATCTGTAATGCTGTTGGCTTCCCAGAGCCCACCATCACCTGGAACGACTTATTCAATTCTACTCCTACACAGGAGACAATCAGGCACTCCAATGGGATGGTGTCCATCACCAGTAAACTGGAGATCTACAACACTCGGAGCATTGGTGCGCAGGACTTGACCTGCAGAGTAAGCAACACAAATGAAAAAATGGAATTGCCTGTGAAAATGAAAGGAGGTAGGTGAACAATACTAGCTACTCGGCAGCGTTCTCTTGGCCTCCGTGTTTTGCAATAGCATGTTTGGATGGAAAGGGAGAGAAATGTGTATGTGCCGAGTGAGAAGAAAGGAAATCCTACTTGGCTTACGTTGCCGTCTTTCAGATGATAACATATTGGAGTCCTCTCCAAAAAGGAAAAGCACCAAACTAGTGCTAGGGAGCTGTGGGTTTTCGAGGCGCCATGCATTTTGCAGCAGGTTGAACTTCAGTTTTCACGCAGGCTTTCATAGTGTCTTTGACAGTCCAAAGGTGGATATAAATATTGGTCACCTGGTATCTATCTAGATGAAGTAAAAACTCTGTGGGTTGCCTACTGAACGCTGAGGTGGAAGTTTTGAAATGAATAACAAACCATCTCTGAACAGCAATTAACCAAATGTTTCAGTTAAACTTCCTACATGTTTTGGTACAGTTAACCTGTGTATTATGTTTTAGTTTCTGTGACGTTTTTGCCGAGACATGTATTGCAGTAATGGTTAGGGAGGAATACTATTTTCAGGCAGACGGGAAGGTTGTCAGTTGAAGATACTTACATTGGTTTTATGGGGAAATCTTAAATACGTCAATGTAATATCTGAATACCCTGTAGTGCTAACTTATTTCTTCTTCCAACGTTCTGTTCTGCTGGAAAGACTTTCACCTTAGTTCTATAGATGAGAAATAAAAACTTAAAAGCTGAAGTACCATTCTCAGTTCACACAGCAACATTGACTTAGGTGATTTAAAATTCACGTGTCTCCAAATCCTGAGCCTTAAAAGGAAGACCAGTTGGAAATTGAGAAGACAGGAAAAACAGCCTGGGATTGTGGGTTAATTCCCAAATTACATGCTCGAGAAGTGACTGTTATAGGAATAGTAGTAAAGAGTAAGATCTGGCTTTTAATATCTTCTGTCTAGAAGTTCAAAAGAAAATTAGTTCTTAATTCTAAGTGATCCTAATTGAAAAAGCATAATAAATGACTTTTTCCTGTCTCAAATGCGCCATTCTTTTGTTTCGGCCTTTTAAAAAGGAAGTGTGTATCTCGGAAAGCAGGAAACTAAGACTGTTTTCATTCCTTGCTAGGAAAATGAAAAATCAGCTAATAGCTTGTTGTTTCAACAGTCTCACATTTTAGAGAAAGATAAATTCAAATGAATAGTTCAACCTAACTTTGTTAAAAGACATGATAGCTTTGACTGGATTCAAATAGATTTTAATTCAGAAAGTTTTCCAGCTAACATCAGTGAGCATTGAAATGAGCCTTCGCATTACCATTTTGATTAATGGCAGTCAAATGAAGTGGTTAATACCTAACTAGGGAGGGACATTTACGCTCAGATATTGGGTAGAGTTACTTGCAGGCATCAAAACATAAACTGTCTTCTCTTCTGAAAGTTAATTTAGCCTTTATTACAGTGGTAAGTGTTTAACAGTAAAAGGAATAACTTTTATTTTACAAACAAAACCTTCAAATTCTGTATGAACAAAAAAAAAACCTCTTCAGAAAGTATCAAGAGTTGTATAAAGTTCTGGTTATGTGCACATGCCGACTACCGTATCAGGTATGGGAATTATAGTTTTCTTAATTGTCATTAGTCAGACATCCTCTTGGCTCTTTTTGCTCTTTTTTCCTGTATAAACTAGCTTAGTTTGGTGTATTTTTTGTTGTTTTGTTTTCACAGAAGAGGGATCCTCATTGCTTTGGCTGATGATTACTGTGGGGATTTTAATTGTCATAATAGTTCTGATTCTGATCACA
The DNA here is from genome assembly GCF_965231255.1 of Vanellus vanellus. Lineage (NCBI taxonomy): Eukaryota > Metazoa > Chordata > Aves > Charadriiformes > Charadriidae > Vanellus > Vanellus vanellus. The sequence goes on from NC_138905.1 coordinate 100,353,666, forward strand.
CTGTGCTGGAAGAAGAGGATATGTAGGAGGAGTTGAAGTGGTGAGTCACCAATGCATGGAAACCAATGGGTTTTTGTAAAGCCCATAATAAGGTCCAGTCTGGTCATCTGCAGAGAAGAATGAGACTTTGTTGAAGGGGTATGAGACTGTCATATTGGACACGTAAACTTTATAATAATGTGTTTATAGTTACTAGAGGTTGCCTCAGTTCCATGTAATTTTAAGAGCTGTTTTCCCACTGCTACTGCAGTAGGACAGTGCAAGGCTACAAATTGTGAGGGGAGGATTCAAGCAGAGCAGGACGTGTGTGGGAGACCTCGGCTGGTCCGAGGGATCAGAATGCAAGTTTAACACTGATCTTGAGCAGATACCCGTGTACCCTTGAAGACGAGTAAACACAGTGATAAACATTCTAAGGGTTGGCAGACATCCTGGCTTTGACCAGAGCTCGTGATCAACAGTTGTATTGTCTGGCTGGCACGTGACGTGAGAGAGGATTGGGCAAAAGTAGAATGGTAGAGTATACGCATAGAGAAGCATCCAGGTAAAAGGATATATAAAAGCACTGCTTGTAAAATAAAGAAGAATTGCTGCAACTTGATATTCAGTGTCGTGTCTGTCTCTACAGTGACAGACATGTTGCTCGTGGTTTGCTTTAAGGCAGAAGTCTCAGCAGAAGTAATTCCCTGGTCTTTCAATTGTCATGGAGGGCCACAAAAGCATTGAGCGTAAGCATGCTCAAAGAATTTTTGGCAGAAGAGGTATATTGGAGAGAAACCCGCTTATGCACAGTGACGTGCCCTCAAGGGAAGGCTTTCTTCTGGTCACAGCACCCTCTTTGTATTTTTAAGACAAACTGTGTAATGGGATGGAGAAGTACACTCAAACTTGGCATACGAGTCTGCTTCCTAATGATGAATTAAGGAGAAATTGCAGTCAGTGTAATGTACTTGTATGTGTGATGACCCAATCACGGATCAACTCAACCTTTTAGTTTTAATTACTAATAACAGAATGAAAGGAAAAAATTATAGGAGAGGGTGGGCTTTAGGCTTCAGAAATTTGATGGTCATTGGTTGTTTCACTCTTGCTTAACTAGACCAAAATGCTGTGTCTGGTTTTAAATTCTGCTGATGTTTAGAAACACCAGCACACATTATGCTCTTTAAAGTATAATGAGAAGCAAAGGAGAATAACATCTTGCAGAAAGCCCTTTTCTGGTTTTATCCTCTGTTGTCCTCAGACTGTGTGGGAATGAGGAGCAGCGCCTACATACATATTTCTGGATGTGCTTTTTGTAACAACACAATAGAGAGCTAATAGTGCTGGCTGGAGGATACTGATGTCTGTCTGAGGTCATTATCTAGGGCTTCAATACTTCTTTTCATTCTGCACTAGATAACAAGCAAAGCCTTTCTAGTCTTGTCAAGATGCCTAGTTTTAAAAGTAAATCAACAGCTTTTTATCTGGGTGGCTGGGGACCCTTCTCCGTCAAAGTTTCTTCTCTTCTGCCATTGAGAGAATGGTTAGGTTTTGCTTTGCTTTTATTTTCGTTGTTTCCTTCCTCTCCATGGTCGGTGCTTGGGAATCGGATGAAGAGCTGGGGCTCAAAGTTGATGTTCCATTCCTCAGGTATTTACCTTGTGTACCAGTTACAGAGCATATGTACATTTTGGTTCTCCCTGAAAATATCCCAAGTGAAGCATCTTCACAGTATTTGGGAAAAGGTCACTTGTTTGGAAACAAACTGGGCGGCCTCTGTGGTGAGAGTGGATGCAAAAGCTTTGGAAAACTCCCATCTTCATCCTTTGCCAAGCAGAGAGGCAAAACTAGCTGTGCCTATGGCTCAATATAAGTATGACGAGCAGGCGGCAATGAATCGCCAGACATAACTTCACCCATGCCAGAGGTTTTTCAGTGCTACTCTTCTGGTAAAAAGTTAAACTGTTTCCCACCTGGTTCAACTGATAGAGCTTAACTGTAGACCACGCCAATGGGAAGGGGTCCAGTTAACAAGCCAAGTGCCTGGCTTGAAGCAAAACAAAGGCTGTTACTCTGGATAAGTTCCTGTGAATTACCCATCACGTACATGTCTCAACCTGAATTCTTACCATAGCATCAGTTGTTTATTTCAAGGTTTGCAGGGTAATAATATTTCAGCCTGGCCAGTTAAAAAGCTTTACAGTCAGCCCTCAGGACCTAGCAGTCTGCAGGGGGATAAAATTCCACACAAAGGGTTTTCTGGAGGTTTGTGGTGGTCTGTGAGGAAGGGTTATTTCACAAATGGATATAAAGGCCAGCATGATTTTATTATTTTTTTTTTTTAAGCATTGGTATGTTGATCTCTCTTGGGTAGCTTGTGTGTGTTTTGCCAAGTGGAAAGCTTTAGAAATGGTCAAATAGTATATTTGTGTTTGAAAAGCTATAGCAACAGGACACAAAATTCTTGGAGCTTGCTGTTGAATAGATGTGATGCGACCTAAGAAAGCTGAGCAGATTGGGTGAACCTGGAAGAAGAAAATTTGAAGAGTCATAGAAGAAATTAGATCAGATAAAAAAATCCATTCTGTAGAAAGCGCCAACATAGCGATGGGTTTTTCCTGTTTGGAAATTGAAACATTCAGGTTTTCCTTCAAGTGGAAGTTTTATGGAACTTAGATTAAGCAGCATTAAAATCATTGTTTCAAGATGTTTGTGTCTGAATACAGCCAACTAACTGCACTTGAAAGAGATGCTGAACTTCAGTGTACCTCAAATGTTACCTAAAAGTGCTATAAAACAGATTAAAAATACCTCTTTGATACCAGGTAGAGATTACTTAATATCATGAATAGGAATTTAAGATGCCCTGATTATTATTTTTTGAAGTTTGGATGTTGCTGTAAATAATATAAATTCAGGTCAGTTAAGCTGCAAGTAGCAACTTGGCTGATTAGCTATGTAGGTATCGGAAACCTAAATTTTAGTGTATGATGAAGTCCTGAAAGATTAGGAAATACGGAAATCCTGTGCAGGAGATTACAGTTATCTGGGAAACTTTACAGGAATAAGTACTTGGTACGCTTTCCATTGGTTTGTTCATAGTAGAGATAAGCACTATTTCTGGAAGAGACGTTACAGCAGTATCCTCTAGTGTTTATTCAGTTTGGAGAAGGCTGTGTTCTAAGCTTTGGCTTAGAAATTATGACAATTCTTATTTTATCTCCAGGACTTGACTTGTTTCTTCTGGAGATTTGCTTTGACATCCAGCTGGTTTTCTTAATGGTAAGAGACTAGGTAGTTGAGAGCAACTTAGTAGCAGCTCACTTTTAAAATACATTTCAGAATAAATTTTCCTAAAGTGACAGCTAAATATTAGCCTTTCAGATGGTAAACTCAAGACATAACTCCCTCTTTCATGAGGCAGATGGATATAATACATCCTGCTCACAGAGGAATGGGTCTCTGGCTGTTGTGTCCCAGCTGGGGAGACTCATTTTAGAATCGCCTCGGTCTCCTCTCAAGTGTGGCTTCGTCATGAGTAAGAGATTGATATTTTGTGGAATTCAAAATAGGACAAATATAAAAATATGCAGTGGTATGCTTACAACAGCCTCATTCCTTTACCCTTCTTAACAGTACACCAAAAAAAACCCACTCCAAAACCAAAAAACCACAGTGTAAAAGCATAGTAACCAAATAGACCTAAAAAAGTTAATGAGGGGAGAAAGGAAAAAAAAAAAAAAAAAAAGGCACAAAAACAACCGTACAAAAATGTCCATAGAGGGGTAATTCTGCTGTCAGGCTGCCCATCAGACAGAAATATTTTGCAACCCAAGTGAAGTTGTTTTCCGGGTTTAATCACACACTGCTTCCAGATAATTCCTGTTCCCTTGTAAGTCACTTAAATTTTTCTTCACAGAAATGTGCCTGGCGGTACCCTCTAGACTGCAACATAGAGAGGCAGGCAGGGCACGGGCGCTCTTTCCAAGCTTTCCACAACTTAGTGCTACCTGTTTTCATTGCGAAGGGCAGGGATGGCTGGTGCTTTGTTCGTTTTCCCATTGTATTTTCCCCCAGCGTGTTTTTCTGGGGAAAGCGTGCTCCTCATCCTGCCTTCCATTTTGGAGAGGAGCTGAGCTTTTGGAGAAGGAGTGACAGAGGAGGAAGGAGGGGAAGGCTTGTGGATGAATTCAGGTCTGGAAGGATGGAATAAATCCTGTTTGCCACCCGCAGTATGAAGGTAGAGGTATAGGAAACATCTCAGAGCTTGTCCTGCCCATATAAAGGAGAGGTGTCGAAGTATAGGCTACTAAAAATGAAGACCTTTCTCTGCAAACAGAAATTGCGTTAATTGTGTTATTAACACAGATTCTGTCCTGTGAATCATATCTGCGCTCATATTTCATTATGAAGTAATTTTCCAGTCCTTCATTCTCCTTTTCTTTCTGACAATAGGGGTTTGTATACAACCAGAAAATGAAATGGGTGGCAGCTGAAAGGGAGGAAAAAATAGCACTCCTGTGATAAATGAAAACTTGCCTCTCTTGTTTATTTCCTTGATAAGAATTATTTATATGATCAATTCTGAAATAATTTTCCTTTGCAAAGTACTTTGGCTGTGTACAGGGTGATTAGATAAGGAGACGGAAATTTTTTTTTTTTTTCCTCTTTTACATGAAAAGTATGGATACCTTTATATTTTATTATTTTTTTCAAAGCCACGTAAAGGTGTAGTGTCATAAACTGAGTCTTGAACATCAGAATGACATTCTGAAATATAAAACTACTTATATATTCAACAAATACCCTTATTTACGTATTACCAACCGGGAACGTTGGTTTGCTTTTCACAGTTTATAAATCCATTTAGGGTTTTGTATATTCCTTATCTCACTGTCATATTCTGAGTTTTGCAGTGTGCATGGTTTCCAGAATTAAAAAAAGTTTGGTTTAGTAGTAGGTATGTGGCAAGTTTTTAAAAAAAACTCAGAGAATCTTGTCTTCAGAACAATTTCTTTTTTAAAAATCCGAAATACTCTTTGAACAGGTGTTGATGGTCTAAGTTTAATGAAAACAAAGATCAGTGTAATAACTTCTCCCATTCATTTGGTATTGTACTCGTAGGAAATGGAGAGTGCCTTTCTTCTTTTTTTCTTTTTTCTTCTTTTCAGTAAATCATTCTTATTGTATACAAATAGATTAATATTAATTCTGAGAATTTGTCATGCCATATTCTATTCCTCTTGTTTGGAAAAGCCTTCTTATTTTTTTCCACTGTTTAAATATGCAATAAGGCCTTGTACTCAGCTGCCAATATCTGCATTCGAAAAGGGACATTAAAATTGTCCAGTTTCTTTCAGGGTACCTTATTAAATTTTCAGAAGCTGTAAGCAAGCGAATCTCAAGCCATGCTTACATTGAGGCAGAGGGTGAGGTTCTGGGGGGTGCTGTGTAGCAGTAGTTCAGATGGCCACGGTCAGTTTAAGGGTTGGCTGATGGTGTTGTGCAGCATGAGCAGTGAGAGCCACGACACGCTTGCTGCTCCAGCATTTACCTGAAGGCAGGAACAGATTTTAAGTCAATCTTTCCAAATTTCCACCATACACACAGAATCACAGAATGGTAGGGGTTGGAAGAGACCTTCAGAAATCTTCTAGTCCAACCCCCCCTGCCAAAGCAGGTTCACCTACAGCAGGTTACACAGGAGCACATCCAGGTGGGTTTTGAATATCTCCAGAGAAGGAGACTCCATCAACCTCTCTGGGCAGCCTGTTCCAGTGCTCTGTCACCCTCAAAGTAAAGATGACTTTCCTCATATTCAGATGGAATTTCCCATGTTCCAGTTTGTTCCCATTGCCCTTGTCCTGTCACTGGCACCACTGAAAAGAGTCTGGCCCCATTCTCTTGACACCCATCCTTTAAATATTGATAAGCATGGATGAGACCCCCTTTCAGTCTTCTCTTCTCCAGACTAAAGAGACCCAGGTCTCTCAGCCTTTCCTCATAAGGGAGGTGCTCCAGACCCCTGGTCATCTTCATAGCCCTCATACACGTTATGGCAAGATGTGCAAACTATATCCTGATGTGTGTGTAGATCTCCTCCAGGTTTCTGAGGAGGGCTGGCTGCCCTTTAAAGTGATAGGAAAGCGAAGGGCAGAATAACCAGAGAGTTGGCTGAAGGACACCATGTGTCCCCAGGGAGTGCTCTAAATGAGGGTAGGGCAAAGGCTAGGAGTCTTTTTTTTAGCTGTGTCTCTTTGACTCTTTGTCTCTAGGCACTGTAATCAGAGCTGTAGATTGATTTAGAATAATTTTAGGGTGGGAAGACAGTCTTTGGGACATGGGCGGGGAGACAAAAAGCTCTAGCAGTTGCCTTTCATAGAGTACGGCGAGCTGGACTGATTTTTAAATCTTGGTGATTGAAATCACCAGGCAAGAAGCTTTGATTTAAATCTTTCAATGTAATTTTGTTTTCTCCTTCTCTGTTTTCATTAATTTACTTAAAAATAAATGTTTGTTGTTGTGGTTGTACCGTAACAACTGAAGGTTTTCCTTCAGCAATCATAAACCGAAATTCACATTTAAATTGGTATCTTGTGTAATATAAACTACCTGGGTTTTAAAATGCCTATTTCAATAGTGTGCTTCCCTCTGTACTGGTATGTCTTTTGGCAGCTACTGCTGAGTACATCATTTGCCTTCCTCCCACGGTGAAATGGTTTGTAAGCCAGTGCCTGCCCTTCTGCTGGTAGTAAATGGCTTTGAATGGGGTTGTTGGCGAGCTGGGTAATTTATTCCCACCCAAGGAGAAAACACTGTTGCATAGTGCATAGGATGACATTTTCATAGATGTTGTTTTCAAGCTTTCTCATAAATATGCTCCCAAAGGAATTTCTGTTGCTTAAGGAGAAAAAGGGGGGGGGGAGGGGGGGGAAGGAAATTTTTTTTTTTTTTTTTTTTTCCCCACCAGTTTTAAGACTATTCCTCCTTGGAGTGTAACAAAATAATGACGGAGCTGAACATCCCTCAGAGTATCCCTTTTGAGAAGTTTGGGGGGGGGGGGGGGGATGTTGTCCGTGTGGGGCAAGCTGGATGGAGTGCATGCCGCACACTGGGAGCGGTGCCACCTGGAGTTCTGCAGGCATCTCCTGCGGTGCTCGGGGCAAGCGGCGCTGGGGTCAGGTGTTCTGGGTTTAGGCACAGATCCTTCTATGCAATGGCGCTTTGTGTGGCAGGCGTGCATCTGTGCTGTTAAACGTAAGGCAACTTCTTAAACTTAAGGGAACGTGTCATCTGTAGTGAACAAAGGAATCAAGGGGGAACACAGGCTGAAGCCTGTTTTGCTGTGGTTTGGGAAGATGTTACTCGTACAGCAGGGAAGGTCCTACAGTTGTTGACCAAAGGGCAGTTGTGTGTTTGTTCCTCCCCACTTTCCCCACTGTGCGTTTCCCCTCCCTGTCCTCCCACCCCCCGGCAACCACACTGCTCAGCAAGACCTGAGTCAGCAACACAGTGGCCACAGTTCATCCATTTTCCTGTTTTTCCTTTGTTTTCTAGGATCCTAGAGGATTTCCATTCGCCTACTAGATCATGACAGCCCAGCAGCCTGAAGTCAACGTTGACTGTCTGGACAGAAATGGCAATAAAAAGGAAATACATCCCATACACTACCCTTCCTAGACACTGAGTTCATCGCTGAAAAGACTGGTGCAATGTTTGTTATCCGGTCTAGACACTTATTCATAAAAAGTAGGACCAGAGGGACCATGTAGTCCGCTCCTCTGCTGCTAGGCAAGATCTACTTCGCTGGTGCCACTCTTGGTACCGTTAGCGTGCAAATTGTATTTGCCTTCTTCCAGTTGAGTTTCGAAAACATCCATGGACGGAGGCTCTGCAAGCTCTTTGAGGATCCTCTTTCAGTAGCTAATCGCTCTCGCGGTAAAGAGGACTTTAATTTTTACAAATATATGTCTGCAATTTCACTTGCAGCAAGTCTCCGTTCATCGCGCTCTTTCTGGCATCTGGTTTTCCTTCTCTTATTCGGCTGATCCGACTCCTTTTCCTCAGTAAGCATGTGAGTGTGCCAATGACTGTATTGCTTAACTCTCTCTGGAGGTACGTGCTGGACTTAAAACCACAGGACTCAAACCGCACGAAATCTGCCATAATTATTGTGGAAGAGCAATAGGGCTCCAGGCGGGTTACAGATTACAGGCAGTAGCAGCCACAGTTGGGAAATAAGAGTTACAAGTAATTCATTTTATTTGGCTTTTCCTTCAAATCCTGAAGTGGTGGGGTTTTTTAACATGTAAGTGAGGAGGAGATGGAAGCAAAGCCCAGTAGTGGAAGTATTGGCATTCCCATCTTTCCTTTCCTTTCTGTTTTGCTGTCATTCTTTCTGCTGTTTTCTGGAACAACACTGTAGATGTCCCAGCCTAACCCTTGCTTAGCTGTCAAAATGCACGGTCTAGGTTTGTCGATAGTTATCATCATCTTATGCACTGTTGAGAATAATCCCCCCGGCTTCATCCTTTTTTGTTGTGTCTCTTTAATCGCTCTGCTGGCCAAAAGCCGTTATTCCATACTTGGACCTTGTTGCGTGGGACGTCACACTCTGAACTAACTATGGCGTGTCGCTGCTGGGGGTGTAATGGTATCAGCGGGGAGTTTTACAGAGGCAGAATTTACTGCTTTGTCATGTTTTTGGTAGCAGAGAAAGACACCTCACTACTCTTATGAGCTGGGAACTAACCCTGCTCCTGCCCCAGGTAGGATCGGAGCTCCTCGCCCCACCACCACCACCTGCGGTTGCTCCTCGCTGCCTGCCCAAACCTGCTGATCTGGCTGTTCCCAGGGGTAACGCTCCGGTTGCCCGTGTGTCCCGCTTGCTGCGTGGCAGCAGGCTGCTGGGAAGAGCAGAGCGCTGCAGGCCATCGCCTTGCAGCTCTTCGTATCCGCGAGGGGTGGGAGCCTCGGCGTGCCCTCTGCCTCCCGGCGCCTCCCCAGGGCTCCGTGCCTGCTTCATGGAGTGAAGGTTCCTAAAAACAAGCCTACCTCTGGGTGTACCAACTTCGTGGCCCGTTTTACTGACAGAATAGACAGACGGGGTCCTCTGGTGATTTTTTGTTCTGCTGGCAAGTGTTAATGTTTAAAGTGTTTCTCAGTCTTCCTTCTGTCTGAATATTTGTCATCACATCGAGATCACTACCAGTATCCTCTCGTCTTTTGGGTTCGATTAGCATTTATTTGTGCATCCGAAACATTCCACTTTACTAAGCGTGTAGCGTTTTGGGTTCTGCTTCTTACGTTGTATGTTTACCAAGAGTACAAACCGTCCAGTAAAAAATCAGCAGAGAAGACTTAGCAGATGCAAGACTTAATGACTAAGTGTTCAGAACTAATATTTTGTTGGTTCCAGAGCAGCGGCCTCTCTAGAGCCTGGCAAAAAGGGTGGGGGGGTGTGTGTGTGGGGGGAAGTGTGTGTGCACACATGCATGTATGTCTGCGTGTATTACTGGGGACGTGAGGGGTGACATTTGCTGCTACTGTTGTAGATGCAATATGAATTATTTATTTATATATTTCACTTTTTCTAATTTAAAAAAAAAAATCAGATCCAGCCAACCGGTCCTTTTTTTTTTTTTTTTTTTTTTTCCCTTCTTGTTTGTCATACCAGAAATGCTTCATTGCAAATCGGGCCTTTTTTTAGTTTTGGTTTACACTTTGCTTCCTTTCTGTACAGAAAGTGGGATTTCAGGGGTTTTTTAAGGTGCTTTGGTTTAGGGTTTTTCTAGAAAAAAACATTTAAGCAAAACAGCTTTTGAGATAAATTTATAGGATTATTTTTGACTACAGCAGTGCTGGGGTTTACTTCATATTTGGAAATAACTTCAGTCAATCAAAGAAAAGCGTTTCATATTTTTAGAGGCATTGTGTGTTTGTGTCATGTTTGTTGCTTAATTGTTCTTTATCTGAAGTTATGTGCTATACTGATGTACAACTGTCCTATTTCCTGTATGTGCCTTTGCTGAAAAGAAGCCAAATAAAGCAACTTTGAACATAAGGCCACATGATTCCTTTCATTTGTAGCACACTGTTTGTGAGCTTTTATAATGGAATGAGAGAAGCATCACACGTGAGCTCTACGTGCATGAATAATTCCTTTGGTAACGGCAGTAGTGACCCAATGTATTCTTTAAGACATATGACCTTTTGAGGTGAATTGTGAAACCACAATAATTTTGTTTGTCATGGCATCAGCTTGCACTTTTATTTAAAAGGTGTGATCATGAGAAACTTGGATCTAGTTAAAAGGACATGGCAATGCTGCCATCTCCCTAAAAGAGCTAAGTGTCGTGGGATTATGTCCTGGGTCTTTCAATACCAGTGAACGTCAGCAGTTTATTGCCTGTCTGAGCTCTAGCAGTTGGTGAAGTGGCGTGGAATGCAACGGGCAGTGATTTCCAGAGGTTTTTGAGATTGCAACATAAACTCCCACTCTTGATTTTTCAGGGAAACAAGTGGTTGCTACTGATGGTTTGTGAAGAACTTCCTACCAGACGCTGGCCAGAAGTGCAAGTCTCGTCGCTGATGTACCTCACCCTGAGTGATGGGAGTTAGTGGTTTCTTCTCCTGGGAATTTGGTGCTCTGGGCTCAGCTAGGTCACCACTCCATGCACAAAGGGAAGGCAGCAAGCCAGCAGCACTCCTGCCCTGAGCATGGTGTGGGGCAAACTGTGGTTTTCCCAGGCAGAAGAGCAGTTTTTACCATGCAGGAGAGAAAAAGGGCTGCTTGCCGTGGCCTAGGAGCTCCTGGCAGAGCTGGGTCAAGCATTGCTTGGCCCACCAGTCATGAGGTGAGTTGTGCTGGCAGAGCAGGGCAGGAACAAAACAGTGAGGGCTGGGGTGGTTCAGGCTGGGGCTGAGGTATGGTAGCAGGGTTGAATGACCTTAGAGAAAGTAGATTGGCCACTCTTAACTTCATAAAAGGTAAACAAATGCAGAATAGCAGGTTTCCTCGGGGAAACCTCAAGGTTCTCTCTAAAAGGCTGCTTTTTTGGCTGACAGCCTGCTCCTCAGAACCCGTCAAGAAGTTTGCTTTTGTTTTTGTATCGCAGTGAATTGTTTAGTTCCTACAGCTGTGTCCTCTGTTTGGGTGCTTTTTGTCCCAGGCGTGTTCAAGGATGCTATTATTCTTAGTCTTGAGTTGTGCTGACATACAGGGCAGGAAGGTGAAGTGTCTGCCGAGATAACAATTTCCATGCATGGCCCTGGTGGTGGAAAAAGAGGGTCTTCAAAGCCACAGCAGGCAGGGCTGGGTTTCTAGGAAAGAGGGAGTTTGCAAAAAAAGCATCACTTCTGATGGCAGTATGAGGATGACTTTTCTTTTTGCCTCGGGTGTTTTCTCATTGCCTGGCCACGCTGACCACCCAACCCAAGGTCAGGGCAGCTGCTCTAGCTGCCTCTGAAGAAGTGGCAAATCAATGCTTGAGGTTTTTTTCCTCTGTCCTTACCTTAGCTTTCACAGATCCATCACTTTTATTTGTGCACAACATAGTTCCATTTTTCAAGTCTGAAAAGTAGACTTTTTGGATGCTTCCAGGTGATTTCTACCCTGTCTTTCCTGTCACCCCATGTGCCTGCCTGCTTCTCTCCTGTGTTGCCCAGCTGCTGCCCTGCCAACCAAAATGCTGTTTGCTTTGAAAGCTTGGTTGCAGCTATTCTCCAAGTCTGCTGCATAACAAGATGTCAAGGAAGGAAGTGCAGGATAACTTTAGAAGCTAAGAGGATGTATGGGTTTTTTTGTTTGGAATTATTTTTTTTCCTTAAGATGGGCTGAAGTTAGTGGCGGATTCCACACTGGAAAAGAATTTGCATGCTGATGACCAGTATTTATCACCTAGAAAGGCTTAAAGAGCTTTCAATTTCAAGTTGAAAGGAATTAAAACTGTTTGTTTTCCTGAGATCATGAGCAGTGAGCAACATTCACTTTCTGTATATAGGTATCACCTGCTGCCTCCTCTCTGGGACCTCGTGCCGTGTTTCATTTTGAAGAGGGTGTTCCTATTTCCACGGCCCTAATGTCACGACAATCAAATGGAAACCTCCGCAGCCTTCTGCAGGTCTATTTCTGTACAGCCAGCTGCCTAATGGTGTGCTGATCACTTTGTGTGCCAGAAGAAACTTACTTCATGGTGTTTCCAGCAGATCCGAAAGCTCACCAGTGCTGGTGCTGGGGTAGCAGACGTGCCTTCTGACATTCAACAACTTTCATGTGTTACATTTAAAAAAAAAAAAAAAAGTGCCTGGACAGAGCCCAAGGCAGGCTGTCTGCCCTGTCTTAGTAGGAAAATGTGTGGCTAGCGAGTTTTTCAGTCATCCCCTCAACTCCTGAAGCCCTCGCGCTGAAGAGGGAGAGGCAATCTGCAGCTTCCGTGTGCTGACGAAAGTAACAGTATCTCCCCCAGGGACCGAGGGTCTTTCTGCAATGGGATACGTAAGGGTAGCTCGAAGGAGGTGGGAACGGCGGGAGCTGGGTGCTTTGAGTCACTCTGCCTGAGAGAGGGAAGTGTGGTCGCCCGGACGGACGGACCTGGGCAGTAAAGATTTGGGTTGCAGGACTGGCCTTGCTAATCTGGGTTTCCTTAAGCAAACGGAGGAGATGGATTTCCTTACTAGTTGCAGCCTAGGAAGTCACTTCTGGAGAACAATGTAGCTGATTGTAGTAGGCTGACAAAAGGAAGCTGGGTGTTTCCTGCCACTTACTCGAAGCGGGGTTCAAGCAGGTCTCTCCTTGGCAGATGAAGCGTGTATCAGACAGATTGCCTGTTCTGGCAGCAGTAGGTTAACAACTATTAGTTAATGTATTGTAGTAGGGAAACATACGGTGAGTGACTGATCTCACTATGTTTGAGTTCACCCAGTCTTAGTGTTTCTGATTTCAGCTCCTTTCTTCTTGATTATGTCCTTCCCTGTTCAGGGTTCCCCTGATCCCTTGTTCTTCTCAGTCCTGGACAAGTCTCTTCCTTCCTGATTGCTTTTTTGTTCTTTGCAACAGATTTTGGCTGAAGAATGCTATTTTCTTGCTTATCTGAACACACTCTCCCTCTCCCTTTCCCTCTCTGATACCCGTGAGTTCACAGCGGTCGCTCCATCATGTGAACGTGTTATCTCCCCGGGTCACAGTAACTACACAGTGAAAAGCTGCGGCGAAAGCTCGTCCTCATTTCCAAACCAGAAGGCAGACCCACTAGGAAAGGCAAATAACCTGGATACCAGTAGAGAGACCTGGAAAAAATAGAGGTGACTGCGTGAGCTCCTCAGAGCCCAGATCCTTGCTGGTGCGCTGGGCACGCACGGCCTGGAGCTCGTGCGGAGCCCGCTGACATGTCTTCTCCCTTGCTGAGCTGCGTGAGTGTCCCATCAAGGTGCACGGAAAAAGACAATGTGCAGCTGTGGGCCTGATTGAGTAACGTGATCTGTGTTTCACTGTGGAGAAAAAGGGAAGCGTACTCTCACCACTGTTGCACTAACGTTAAGTTTAATTTATATTAGGCAGCTGGGGATTTCAGCAAACTGATCTTTGCATAGGGGTGACAAATATTGGCACTGTTCTGCCTTCTTTATCATGGCACAATCTGGGATAAGAAATCAAAAGGTACCTATGAAATCCACTTGGTAAGGCTTGTTTCCTTGCTGGACCAACCAGCCTGGGAGCGAGCACTCTGTGGTGATGAGAGCAGCACTAGGAAAATGCACAAGGCTTTGATGGAAACACAGGAGAATATTTTCTTGGACAGCAAGGAAAGTATAGTGATGGGAATGAGAGATGGGAAGTCTCAGGGTGAGAGAAACCTGGCTTGTTTCCCTGCCATCCCTGAGCGTCCTGGCAGGAAGCTGCACGAGAGTGGTTGCGCTGGGAGAGATGAAAGAGAGCTTGTGTGTCCTGGTCTGCCTCCAAATCACGTGCCTGGAGTCAAGCAGCTGCTTTTGCATGCACAGCTGTGCTTTCCTCCTGTCCTGACTGCCATGGGTGCAAACCTGCAAGTGTGTTGGGCAGCAGCCCAGAGGACTGCCTGATGGCCACCGTGCTGCTGCAGCAGATGCTCTGCCCTTCCACTGCTAGGCAAGCCCAGTGCCCTCCCCTTGTGTTCCGAATTCTCCCTTAAACCACTATGTTTCTCTACAGATAGGAAGATGTGAGAAGAGGTATATGAAATATTTTCCAGTCTATGTGGAAGAACGGGATTGGAATTCAGTTAAATTCATCCTGCTTGATCTGGAGTGATGGTGGGATCTCAGATGAACTATTCAGGGATATTTTTGCAGAGCTGCGTAGTCTTTACAGGGATCTGAGATTGATACTTTAATTTTAGGACTTTAGGGGGTTTGTTGCAATATTATCGTTGATAAGGTAGGAGTGTTGTTGACCAGGGTTCTTCTGTAGTGAACATCTCTCTTCCCCTGCCCCCTTCTGGTCCTGTCATCTCCAAATCGGTAAGGGAGCGGAGGTGGTGTGAAGCCCTGTGACAGACAGGGTTGCAGAATTTACTCAGCATGGCCTTGTTTAACAGCCCAGGTTGAGGCTTTTGCTGTGATGTCCCAGTTGTGTTTCCTGTGAAGTGCTTTTTGGGACTCTGAAGAATCAATTTTTTGAGTGCTCCGCTGGCCTTAGTTGCTTAGGTTCACATGGGATCTGGACTTGGAATCTTCAGACACATTTCTGTTAATGCTGTGCAGGCCAGATTTGGGTGAGAAAGTTTAATCTGATGTGGGATTTGGGAAAGATAAAACTCTCTTCTATGGGACAAATGCGGTGCCTAACAGTTGATATCAAGAGCCTCGTTATGCCTTTATTTTTTGGCACGCAAGCAGTACTCCCATCTATGGAAAAATCTCTCCATTCCCCCAGGAGCAGGAACTGTGTCTTTACTAGCCAACTCAGATATTTTCCCTCTCCCTTCTGACACGGCTTTGCCTACTACTCTTGCCAATGTAAAGAACCGAGGGGTAAAATTAGCCCTGGAAAGCGGTGTGGGCACCCCAGCGTCTAGAACAATTGTTATGCTACAAGCGGGGAAGACAGAGCCATTGCGAAAGATCGGATGTGGGAACCTCAAATGGTATAAGCAGCTAACTGGACCAACTAGAACAGATTTCTGCTTTCCTGCAGGCACTCCTCAGGACATTTTCCCCTTTTGTTTAAACTGAGGTTTCTGCTGCAAAATCTGCCTTCCTCAAGCTTTTCTATATTAGCGGAAAGGTTGGTATTTTAATCTACGAGGGGACATATTCCCAGAAAATGCACAGCTGTTTCTTCTGGTCTTTATGACCTTTTCATAAGTCTGAAAATTTGAGGCGATAAGTGATAAACAATAGACGTGAACTTCTTTGCTATCAGCGTAGTTTCTATTATGTGGATAATATGACAAATACAAGTTATAAATCCTCTGCTAAGTGCACTTACACCACTCTTGGGACAGGGCAAGCAGACTAAATTTAACGCCCTTGCTTTGTTTACTTGCACTGTGTGCAGAATGGCTGTTTTGATGATGTGTGTATAATCCACTCCGTTACAGAGTTGGGTTTGGCAGGTACAGTTTTCATGTAGTTATGTGTTTTGTATGTGTAGCTGATTGTATCGGTACGCATTTGTTAGCCGTTCCGGCTGAAATTTTGGGGAGAGAGGTTTGATCTGTGTTTAGAATTTACAGGCATTGATATCCTTTTGAGAAAATAATTAGTTTTGGGCTGTTTCTCAAACATGAAATGCCCATGAATGGACATTTAGGAGAAGTGGGGCTGTTGATACAGCCCCATCCCAAAAAACTGTCTTAGTTCAGATATGGTATGATTTAGATGTTTACAAATCGCTCTTATCTGCCAGCATACGCATATATGGTTTACTCTGTTTTAAAAATAAAGAGTTTTTATTCATCTTGTCACAGTGTAAATAATGTTAAGTCAAAAAAGGAAATATTACTTCATCGTCTTTACTGCCAGAAGTTTTGCTTCCAAAAATAAGATAAATATAAAAAATTGCCTTTTTTTGCCTTTCCCACTGAAGTGATGGAAGGTGCCTTCAGTGGAATAAATAAATATTTTGTGAGAGAAGTATTTCAAACTTTAATAAGTCTTTAACTTGACGTGTTCCACAGTGTTTTATTTTACCTTTATATATTACTGTGAAAATTGTTTATGTTAAGGAATAGATAGCTTGTGAACAACATTAAATAATGTAAAATTCTACATCTTCTGACTCTGATTTGCTACTCTGTTTGAAGGTAAGAGACTACAGTAGAGGGGAAAAAAAGAGAGCGGTGATTGGGATGTACAGCAAACCAAATAACCTGTGCTGAGACTTTAGGTAGAGGTTGGATTTTTTATAAATCTTCTTTCTCGGTGGCATTTCCAAACCAGTAACTATTTGGAAATGCAGGTGCCTCAGTTTCTCTTACCTTACATGAAGAGGAGTTGTCTTAAAGGAAAAGCTGAGAATAACCTCCACACTACGCTGCATCCTTGTCTTCAGAGCACAGAGAGAGGCGACGGTGGAGCCGATCCCCCAGGGCAAGGAGGAGATCCTGAATCTGCCCTGTATGACATGGGGATGCCATCAACACTGGGCTATAGGACAGAAAAGGAACTATGGTGAGTAGCAGACGTGATTAAAAGAACTATGGAGGATTACAGGGGAGAGTTTAATTTCATGAAGAGGAACCTAAGGAGGCCACTTCTTTGTGTGATTCTTTGTTTATCACCTGTTTTAAGATAAGTACTAGTACTTAACTTTCTATGCTATTTGCTGGCTTCTGTGACATGATCCTGAGATGAATTCAGCTTTGAGGTTACTCAGAGCAGCCTTTTTCCCTAGACAAGTTCTTCCACTGAAAAACAGAATGACTTTTAAATTCAAAAAGGTAGCTGTTGGTTAGTATCTGAACAAGGAGTCTTCAGCTTCTAGAAAGAGAAAACTGAGGTGAGAGACAGAAATAAAGGGCCTGTGTACATCTTATTCCCACCTCATGGTGTGCTTGCAGGCAGGCCTGTGCTTCCAGGTTTGATTTCAGACAACTCCACGTTTCTCTGCATTGCATCAGATCTTGCGCAGTACCTTCTAGCAGCTCCTTGTCTGCTCTCAGCTCCCCATGGTGCTTTCTTTAGGGTATGCAGGTCCTGGGCTCCTCACTGGGACTCTCCTGCGTACTAACTTCCAGGCTGGAGCTTTCTTTTCTAGAACAGATGTAGTTACTTCCAAGAAAAAAAGGACTTCCCTCCTCCTTCCCAAGTGTTAACTTGAAGAAATCACTCCCTTTCTAAAGACACACGCTGCCCAAATTGAAAAAAAAGGAAGGCCCAAACCCCCAAAAATGCACATCAGGAACTTCACTTCTCTAAGAAGCCAAACATTTAGACCCAGTGGGAGATGCATCTGCATGGTCCCGGACCATCTTAAAGGACTCCCAGTAAGTAACTACTGGAGTACAACTACCCCTGTGCCACACAGCAGCTCTGTGTGTGTGCAGCAAGTCCAGGCTGTCCAGGTTATCTTATCTTCTAGACATTATCAAAATGTCTGGGTTTGATACATACCAGAGATTTTAATCTTTCCTCACAGGCAGCAGAGAAATTCTCAGGCTACCGATTCTTCTGGGAGGAATATATTTGAATGTAGAAGATGCAATACCAAAAGTACTGTCAGTCTCCCTGTAAAAGAGGGAGAAATGACGTTACTCAGGTGTGTAAACCCAGCTGGTTTAGGCCGAAAAAAAATCTTTAGGTATTAATGTGGAGATCTAGCTCTTCTTTCCCATCGTATTTGTGCTATTTATGATTGAAGCAGTGTAGTGCAGAAAAGAAAAAGTACTAAGAACGACGCTTCTCTGCCCTAACTTGGAAGAATAATTGTTTTGTCCCATGAGGGTAGAATTAAAATTTTTCACTGAATCCTAATTTTAAGTGTGTGTTTTCTTTCTGCTCCATAATCCCTAGAGAATGAGCTGCCAGCAGTCCCTCAACTTTCCCACATCCTGAGAAAGTTTAGACTACTTTCTTCACAGCGTGTCTTTTTCCCTTCCGAAGCAGTTGTGCAGGAAGAGGCGAGACCCGCCAGCTTTGCCTTGGTGTGAGCGATGCTGTTGATATAATGACCGAGTCCAGAGGGGAAGAAGGAGGCCTGAACTCTTTCACTCTTGTAGCAAAACTTTCTAAATGGTTAACTCCCATCCTTTGTTTTTGCTGAAGGTTTCTGGTGGCTACCACTAATTTCCTACAAGCAGAGCGCTGCAGAAGGGAGGACGAAAGACGTACGTGTGGGGGTGGGTTGGTTGTTGAGTTACTTTCTTATTTCGTAGCCTTCACTGCTTGAAGCCAGGGAATGTGTCTGAAAATTGCCAGGGAGGAACAGAATGTTACTCACAAGAAGTGATTAGGAGGGGAAGGGGACTGAGAGCGACACTGGGTTGCTGGTATAGGTAGGATAGGAACATCTATGACGATCTTAATGCAGACCTGTTCACAGACAAGTTGTCTCTATCTTCGCCATCTTGTATCTCCTCTTCTTGTGTCTTAACTTCTCTTACTACCCACGTGCTCTTTTTTTTTATTTTATTTTCCACACCTCATATTTTGTTTGCCCTTTTGGCTGTTCACTTGCCATTGCCTTTGTAACCTGTCATGCCCAAATGTTATACATAGTGCAGTGGAAACAACTAATGATGCATATTTTGGTTCCTAGTTGATTTGGTACATTTTGGCAGTCCTGCTGGGATGCCCGTAGATCTTTCTTTTATGTGCAGACTTCATACTGGTGTGGTTGTGAGTGGAAAGGTTTGCTTTGGGCTGAAGAAGGGTGTAGAGGCACAGGTCTCATATCGTTTATTTTCAGCCATGGAAAAACATGCTGTGAGGGCGTGGTTAGTCCACTATGCGCCACTGATTTTGTTATCTTTTAGATGAGGCTTTACTAAAAAAAAAAAAAAAAGGCTGAATAATATTTTTACAATTTGAAGGCCCGAAAGTGCGAGAGTCTCATTTTTCCAGAACCTGCTACTGTAAACACAATGAAAAGTTAATTATAAAGGAATCTAGTACAGACTGTACATCCTGGTATTTCACTGGTGACTTTTATCTGGATGACTCACACCCCATCAGAGAAAAAAAACATGGTACTGCTTATTCTTTCCACTGTTAGTATCTTAAAGTATTCCACTTCCAGATCTGAGAAGCTCTGATTAAATGTCATAAACTGTAACTTTCCCTGTTATTTTTTCCAGTGGCTTGTTGGGGTTTTTTTTTTTTTGGTTGTATGTACGTGTTTTTTCATTTTCTTTTTTAACTGAGAAAAATTGAAAAACTGTGAAGAGCAGGAAACATTTTGCAACAGTACTCATTGAGGTTCATTCTGGGAAATAATTAATTATAGAAAACCATCTAATTTTTGGAAAAATAACAGAAGATCAGAGATCTAGTATAGTATCATGTTCTGCTTTTGCTTGTGTAAATGCAACTATGCTGAAGTCCTGGAGCAGCAGTGATGCAGTGTGTACTCCGTAACTTATATCAGTTTTTGTACATCCTGGGCTGCCCCTGAACAGTGACTGTATGTTAGAAACCAGTGGCAAACCCCTCTTTCCAGGGATTATGAGTCTGATAAGCGTTAATCCCTTCCTTACCCTTATACGAAGCCCCTGCACAGAGGCAGGCTGACATATTCTTAGACTTTTGGAAAGTCTTTTGAAGGGTAAGTTTGACAGCAGGTTGTTAGGACCCACAAGGAGGGAGAGATGCAAAAAGGGAGGGCTATGTATATGGTGACTATGTCATGATAACCTTTAGTTGCCAGTCAAGGCTAGATGGTCATCCACCTAGGCTGGTGGTACACTCCTGGCGCATTTTTAATGAGAGCTAGCACTGAACTAAGCACACTGCTCACCTTTACTTGTCAGTATGAAATACGTTTTATGCATTTATATTAAACACTTATCATATTATTTGAGGTCACATTATGAGGTTTGAATCCTGCCCTGCCAGCCTATAGGGAGTTCTTTTTTTACAATAGTTGATTAAAACATCAGTCCCTAGGTTTTGTGCTCCTGTTCACCAAAAGACTTGTTTTATTCATCTGAAATGCTTCTACACCAACACGTGCAGTATAAGAAAAGAACAGGATGAACTGGAAGTGCTGGTCGGTTCCCACAGCTCTGATGTCACCAGCATTAGTGAGATGCGGTGGGGTGACTCCCATGATTGGAGTGCTGGGATGGAGGGCTACAGGCTGTTCAGGAAGGACAGTCAGGGCTGGTGAGGTGAAGGAGTTGCACTGTATGTAAGGGAGAGGTTTGACTGTACAGACCTTACAGTTAGGGATCATGTGTTTGAGAGCTTCTGGGTGAGGATTAGGGGGGTGGAAAACAACAGAGATGTTGTAGTGGGTGTCTACTATTGATAGCCCAGCCAGGATGACAGCACTGATGAGTTATTCTATAGGCAATCAGGAGAAATCTCTGGATTGGTAGACCACGTTCTAATGGGAGATTGCAGCTTCCCAGACATCAACTGGGAATACCATACTGCTGTGACAAGCAAGTGTATCGTAAGTCAAGCAAGCGGGGCAGGAGAGCAGCTTGGTTTAACAGGGAACTCCTCGTGGAGCTCAGGAAGAAAACAAAATTGTACGATCTCTGGAAGCAAGGTCAAACTTCACAGGAAGATTACAGAGCTGTGGTTCCCATATGCAGGGAAAGACATGTAAGGCCAAAGCTGATCTAGAGTTGAAACTGGTCAGTGTTGCATCAGACAACAAGAAGGGCTTCTTTAAGTACATTGATAGAAAGAGGAGGTCTAAGGAAAACATTGGACCGCTACTTGTTGAAGGTGGTTGGCTGACAAATAGAGATGAAGAAAAAGTGTAGGTATTCAATACTTTTTATTTGCCTCAGTCTTTGATAATACTGATAGACCTTGGGTTGCCCAGTCCTCTGAGCTGGAGGACCATGACTGCAGGAACAGTGACTTTCCATTTGTTGACACTGAAATTATAAGGAGATCAGTTGCAGCAGCTGAATGTTCATAAATCCATGGGGCCTGGTGGGATTCGTCCCAGAACACTGAAGGAGCTAGCAGATGTTACGGCAGGATCCCTCTCAATCATCTACCAAAGGGAGGTCTGTGGAGGTCCTTGCTAACTGGAAGCTAGCCAGTGTTATTCCAATTTACAAGAAGGGCATGCAGAAAGACCCAGGAAACTAACCTTAGTCTAACCTCAGTACCTGGAAAAATTATGGAGAAGACCATACTGGATTCTATTGAAAGACACGTTAAGAACAATGCAATTACCAGGCACAGTAAACATGGGTTCACAAAGGGAAAGTCCTGCTGAACTAATTTGATATCGTTCTATGATAAGGTCACTTGCCTAGTAGATGAAGGGAAGGTGGTGGATGTAGTTTTTCTGGACTTTAATAAAGCCGTAATTTGATACTGTTCCTCATAGCACCCTTCTGGACAAGCTGTCCAACTGTGAGATGAGCAGGTACATGGTGAGCTGGGTGAAGATCTGGCTGAACAGCAGGGCTCAAAGGGTTGTAGTGAATGGGGCTACATTTGGCTGGCGACCAGTCACCAGCGGTGTTCCTCAGGGCTCAGTTCTAGGGCCAGTTCTGTTTTAATATATTTATCAATAATCTAGATGCAGGAGCTGAATCCACAATTAGCAAGTTTGCTGATGATACCAAACTGGCATGTGCTGTTGACTCTCTCGAGGGATGAGAGGCCTTGCAGAGGGATCTAGGTAGATTGGAGCATTGGGCAATGATTAATGGAATGAAATTAACAAGTCTAAATGATGGATTCTGCACCTGGGATGGAGTAACACCAGGCACAAGTATAGATTGGGAGAGGAGTGGCTGGAGAGCAGCCTTGCAGAAAGGGATCCAGGGTGTTGGTCGACAGCAGCCTCAATACGAGTCAGCAGTGTCCCTGGCAGCCAAGAGGGCAAACCGCATCCCGGGGGGCATCAAACACAGCACAACCAGCCAGTCAAAAGAGGTAATTGTTCCACTGTATTCAGTTCTGGTGCTGCGGTACAGTGTGCAGTTTTGAGCTCCACCATTGAAAAAGATTGTTCAGGTGCTTGAACGCATCCAGAGAAGGGCAACAAAGCTGGTGGAAAGGCTAGAAGGAATGTCTTATGAGGAGCAGCTAAGGACTTTGGGCTTGTCCAGTTTGGAGAAGAGGAGGCTGAGGGGCGACCTCGTTGCTCTCTACAGCTTCCTCAGGAGGGGAAGTGGAAAGGGAGGGGCTGATCTCTTCTCCCTGGTATCCAGTGATAGGATGTGTGAGAATGGTTCAAAGCTGCACCAGGAGAAGTTTAAACTGGACATTAGGAAGCATTTCTTTACCGAGAGGGCGGTCAAACACTGGAACAGGCTTCCTAGTCGATGCCCCAAGCCTGCCTCAAATGTTTAAGAGGCATTTGGACAATGCCCTTAATAACACGCTTTAACTTCTGGTCAGCCCTGAAGTGGTCAGGCAGTTGATCATTGTAGGTGTCTTCTAACTAACTGAACTATTCTGTTCTGTTCTATTCTTTTCTGTCCGGGAAGTTATTCCACATCCATATTCCCAAAGGAGGTCAGCATCTAATTTGGGCAGTTGCATTCAATTCTCCTCCAGTAAAAATGATGACCTGCATAAATATCAGGCTGATATTATTAAACTGATATTCCAGGAAAGATTGTCAAATTGATGGATTACAGGAAACTCCAGAGAAAGTCATTTAAGTAAGTACCAAAGAGGAGACAGATCCATGAATCCCAATGTTTTGTCAAAGTTAACTACAAGGCTATACCTGTCTCTAAAGCTGGTAACTGTTTTCCTGTTACTGTGTGTTGTCATCAAATATTTATTTAGACAAAATGTAAACTTATTTCTTTTTACGTAGCTGGCAAACCAGCAGCCTCCAGTTTCCTGGAATAGTAATTGTTCAAAATTACTTGCATGGAATTTGTTTACTGTGTTACTAACTTACTGCTGAAGTTGAAAGTTGGGATATTAATCTAACACATGGGAGGGAAAAGCGTGAAAAAGTTAACTCCTTTTAAGTTATGGGACTCGTATATAGTCTTGGCTTCTGTTTAATCTAAATTTGAACATCCACTTAAGTTACAAGCCCCAAGCAGCACAGAACATTACAGCCATTACGTAATCTCTTGGCAAACTGTGGAAATTTTTAAGAATCCTGTGTGGGGAAAAAAAAAAGCATGTGTGCCTACTGAGATGGAGCACAAGCTCTTTCTGTAATTTAATGTGAAGATGTAAGTAACACCTATTTCTTCATCCTTGCTTCAACTCAGCTACCCAGAAGAAGAGTTTTCTTGTCTGTTAGCTAGAAATATGTTCACCTGAGACATTTATGGTATTAAAATATTATTTGCGTGATATTCAGTTGGGATTGGTGGTATGCTCAGTCTTAAAAGGCCACAAAGAACATCTTTTTTGTATGGGAATGAATACTTGGGCTGCCTCATGCAAAACCCACTACACTGACATGGTAAGAGGCCATCCAATCTTATAGAGGTCATGTCCCTAGTAAAGATGACTGTCAGAGCGTGTGAGAACTGAGCTGCAATACTCTTCATGTTAACAGAAAAACCCCACTAAAACTAAATTAAACTTATGTATCAACACTTTCTGAACTGTCCTGCAAGACTTTATGTCCTTTTCTTTGATGAATTATTAGAGTCCAGGAAGAAATTGCTCATTTCTGTTTACTTTAACGTTTCAGCAAAACCCCTCCTAGTTCTCCCTAGCTCCTAGTTTGCCAGTTGGTGTCACTTTAAGGCCAAAAATAATGCATTGCATGGGTGGCATTTCCTGGCTGACGTAATCTAAAGTTGAATGAAGTCAGCAAGGAGATCCCCTCTTCTATACCCTATTTAAAGCTGTGGGTGTTTTAAAGGCAAAAAAACCCTTGTATTCTTAAAACTGTTTAAGTAGTAAAATTACCTGGGAAGGGGGGACTTTCTGAAAGCTGTACTCAAAATGTTCAAGCCCGGGTGCTATCTAGCAAGTAACTGCGTTCACATTTGGCTGCAACTTATTTAGTTTCCTGGGCTTGCTTGGCGTGGAATTTGTCTGGTGGTGCCACAAAATACTCAGTGAGGCCCAAAATATGGTTTTGGAAGCTGAAGGGGAAGCCCGCTGCCCTCAGAACGCTGCTACAAAGCAGTTCACAGAAGGCAACAGGAAAGACAGGGTTTGTCCTAAATGGATGAACCATGATTTCAGTTGTCTTATTGGTGAGACTAATGGGAATGGGCAACAAGGATCCCACCCGTGAATGGGTGGTAGGTAATGCACAGGAAAAGGGTGTGTGAACACCTCCTGTGTTTTGAGAGTCTGAAGTTAATTGCATGAAGAATGGAAAAGACCAAGGCATGGCCAGAGATACCACAATCTGCCCCTGAAATTAAAAAGTGGAAAGGAGATCCTAAAAGAAGTAGCTTACCCAGATAACAGGATGAATAATAGGAAAAACAACATTATACTCCTGTGTAAATGGAAGTTATGAAATAATAGGATGAAAAGCTTATTATGTATGTAATCATAATTTGGCCCCCCCGGGTGTGTGAATGAGCATAGTCTCAACGGACATTTCCCCCCCGGGACTCTCTTTCATTTGGTGACTGGAACAGACAGCGCTCATCTATTTCGTCTGTTCGAGATGTGGTTTTCAGTGATTTTTCCCTGTTCTGAGTGCTTCAGAGGCCCATAGCTTCCTGTCCCCTCCTCCTTTTCCTCCTCCCTCTTGAGGAGGAGGAGGGCATGGGTGTGCAGAGCCCTCAGGAGTTGCAGGGGTGCCTGGGGGCGTGGAATTTTTTCCTTGTGTGAGGGTTGAGGGTCAAAGACTAAGGGCTCAGGAAATGAGTAATGTGCAATCAGGTTGCAAGGGCTTCCTACCTTTGTCTTCTCTTTCTTTAAGGAACATGAATCATCATGGAGTAAGAACAATTTTACCATGTTACAGACTTAAAGACGGCAGAAGATTTATTTCCCTATCCTAAAAGATCTATTTGCCCTATCCTTTCAAAGTCTCATTCATTTCTTAACCAGGGCAACCCCTTCTAAAACCGCAGCTGGTATGGTAACAGGTAAACTGATTAGTTAGTTGATATAAAAGAAAGCCATGCAGTTGCATGGGTGGATAAGTCCATGGATGGATGGATGAGTATCTCTATGGATAGACGAGTACATGGGAGGATTGATGGATGTGGGGTCACAGAGTAATCAACCAGAACAGAAAACAGAGCATTTAACTACAAGATTAGAAAGCAGACAGAACAATTGATTTTAAGAATAGAAAATAGACTGGAAGGGAGTGAATGCCAACTTTACCTGTCTCTGGCAACCTAAAGTAACCTAGGTCTAATTAGCATGGTAAAAATCACGCCCCTGGGAGGAGATTTTATATGCTAATGTTAGACCGCCTTTTTATAATGAGCTGGAATTAATTAGCACATTCACTGTAGTTTGCGGTGTCTTGAACAATAGGTAATTAATCAATAAACTTTTTTTTTTATAAGCTAAATGTATAAAATTCAGTTGTGCCTTGTGTGTGTGTGCTAGATTTGTGAACAATCGCCCAGCACTTTTTTCTGCAGGGAACTGAATAAAGTTTCAAACATGGAATCTCAAATCTGGGTGTGTGCTGCTGCAAGTTTTTGGTGACCCAGGTGGAACTGCCACGAAAGGCCTTGCCCAGCCCAGCTCGTCAGCGTTGGCGACGGAGAGATGGAATGCCTGAGACCAAGTTATCAGTGGGCTGGCTTCAACCTTCCGGTGGTCTGAATCAGCGAGTGGCACAATGGCGCAATGCTCTTAGAGATTCCTGTTTGAAACTTGGAGGCAGGGAGGGACCAAACAGATGGGTAAGTGACATTTAATTGCTCACATGGTTGGTCAGGAGCGGATTGTCAGTCTCACATGTGGAAGCTCTGGTACGGCAAGACCGGGCTAAATACCCATGAGCCACCTTAAGAAACAGCAAGAGCGGGCTGATCATCCATGAGCTGCCTCAGGTATGGTCAAGGCCGATTGTGAGCAGCCACTGGTATAATTGAGGGGTAGCCAGTCCCGAATCCCAACCCTGTTCTCCTCTGGGTTGTATACTTAAAAATTGGTCTAAATTTGGAGTTGATCCAATGACAAAAGATAAAATGAATCAATACTGCAATAAGTGGTGGCCGCAATACACGTTGGATAGTGAGGAAAAGTGGCTGGAAAGTGGGTCTTTTGAATTTTAACACTATTTTACAATTGATGTTGTTTTGTAAGTGATCAGGGAAGTGTGATGAAATGTAAAATCAAAGACGACATATGTGGATGCTCTTATGACGCTGTATTGAGATTCAGATACCCAGATGAAATGTGAAATCAAAGAAGATCACATTATGCCATGTATTACAGCTAAAGAAAAGGGGGAGTCTGATGTTTCAAAGCCCTGCCCTAGCCCAGATGCCAATGATGTTCAATTATTAGTGCCCTCTGCCCCACCCCATATAACCTTTGTAAACCAGCAGTCACCAGGACAGGGAAGCAGGTCCAGAGCACCTGCAGGGCAAAGAGAGAGTTCAGGGGTTTCAGGAGTCTCATCATCTCCTATGAACGATTCTGCCAATTACAGATCTGGATCCCGATGATGAGCCTAACCAAAAGATGTTCAATATGTTGTTTATAGGACAGTCAGCTCCCGATATCAGGAAGAAGTTGCAGAGAATAGAGGGGACTGGGGGATGCCAATCTCCCAGTTATTTGAAATAGCTCATAAGGCCTATAACAATAGGGCAGAAAGAAAAGAGAAAAAAGAACAAGGGAAGTTGAAGCTGCAAGCCTCACTTCTAGCAGCAGCAAACAGGGGAAAGAGAACGAGGCTGAGGGAAGAATGGAGGTTTAGGGAACAGAGAAATGTGAGAAAGGGGATGAGGTGGGGAAGGAAAGATACCCCTCAGGCCCAACCAGTGTGCGAAATGTAAGAGGATGGGTCACTGGAAAAATGCATGCCTGTTGAAAATTAGTGAAAGTGTTGAGGGAAAAAGAGGACAGAATGACTTGATTATGACTAGGTAACTCATATTTAGACTGATGGGGACCAGGGGACACTATTCCAATCTCCCCAGCAGATCCTCTGGTTCCAATGACGCTGGGGAAAGAGACAATAGATTTTCTATTAAAGTGGCACAGTGGTAACTACTTGCAAAGGACCCCTTAGTAAGACTAATGCCCTGATCGAGGGAATTACAGGCCACTGAACTCTGCGGCCCTTTCTTCAACAAAAGTTCTGAACAACAAGGATTTAAAAACAGCCTCATGATATTTGGAACTGCACTAGCTGCAGACTTAAATAACCAGCCAAATTTAAATGAAGGAACCTGATGACTTATTGCTGGGGGGGGGGGGGGGAGCAGCAAAAGAAAAGTGTACCAAATTAACTATTGATCTGTTAAATTATTTAGCAATGGCTAGATACCGTGTGTCTCAGAAAAAAAGCTTCAAATAGCCCAACAGGAAATAGCCTAACAGGAATTTCAGTAGTTGGGATTTGATATTTCCCAAGCCCAGAGAGCGTTGGGTCCTGAGTGGAAAGTAGCCACGTGCCAACTAGCTGTCCCCAGAATGAAGAAACAACTGCAAGGATTTCTAAGAATGGTGGGGTTCTGCCAGATCTGGATTCCAAATTTTGGACTAATGGCAAAACCCCTTTATGAAGGTACAAAAGGGCTGGAGAATGTATTAGAATAGACTGCTGAGTGTCATAAAGCACTTGATTACATCAAAAAGGCCCTGATGTCAGCCCTGGCTCTAGGACTGCTAAATATGGAAAAACCCTTCCAACTTTTCATGCATGAGCAAAGAGGGGTGACTGTAGGGGTAATGACTCCGGTGTCAAGGAGTTGGAAAAGACCAGTAGCCAAACAGCGTGACAAAACCAATAAAGGATGGGCAGCGTGCCTGTGAGTGGTGGCAGCAACAGCATTACTAGTCCAGGAAGCCAGGATCGAATAGTGTGAAGGTGCCTTTCGTGCTGTGCAAATAACCCAAAAATCCAACTGAAACCACCACCAGGAGAAACAAAGAGAGGAATGAAGCCCCAGAGGATACTGGCAAATAGACTTTTCAGAAGTACCCAGAAAAGGATTCCATCGATATCTGTTGGTGATGATGGATACTTTCACCAGATCGCCAGAGGCCTTTCCTTGTTGAAACAACAAAGACAGAGAAGTTGTAAAGATCCTTTTGAAAGAAATAGTCCCCCCAATTCAGGATATGGAGGGACTTTCCTCAGACAGTGGTCCTCTTTTGTGTTGGAAATAGTCCAAGGAGTGGCAAAAGCTTTACATTTTAAATGGGAACTACATACGAATTGAAGGCTGGTCTAGGTCAGGTGGAAACGATGAACCAAACATCAAAGAAACAATTCGCTAAGATTTGTCAGGAAACTCACCTAAAATGGTCAGAGCTACTGCTGATGGCAATGTTGAGGATTAGAGTAGCCCTTAGGGCCAGGGAGAGTGTTCGCCCCTTTGAACTGTTATATGGTAGGCCACACCACATGAACATACTGGGGATTGAAGGGAGCCAAATGCATGTAAAAGGTGAAAATTGGTAAGAGAGCATTTGTTGTCTTTGCCTGATGCCTTATCTTCTCTCCACAGCTATGTTCAAGAATGGTTGTCGTTGCCTCTGGATGTTCTAGTACACCCTTTCTGACCTGGAGATCGAGTGCTCATCTGGACTTGGAAAGATGACCCCATAAAGGAAGAGTGGAAAGGACCATAAAAGTTCTAACCACACACACAGCAGTTAAGGTAGAGGGAATTAAACCCTGGATTGACGACACCCAGATAAAAGCTGCACCTGAAGCAGAGGCAGGTGCAATGAAGGAATCGGGACAAATTGAACCATTATGTGATCTATGGTTGTGGTCCAAAAGGCAGAAACGAAGAATTTTTGGCTCCTGCTAATTACACTGTTCCTAATGACCAGTCAGAGTAACTTGTATTCACTCATGAGTCATGAACGGGATAGCAGAGAAAACATTTGGAAAAATTTCACCAGAAATGTGGTAAATACTACTGACTTTCATTTAAGGGGAGGGGGGGAGAATTAAGAATTAGTTGAAGATGTATTTACATCTTGTACCATAGGCATACCTATGTCCTTACAGGTGCTAAAGAATTACACGTTCCTAGCCCACATTGATTTAACTAACGTTTATCGGAGTATGTATAATTGGGGAAATATAACTCTCAGAAAAGATAAAGAGACAATACACTGTATAATTGGGGAAATATAACTCTCAGAAAAGATAAAGAGACAATACACTTAAGTCAGAGGTACTTTCCCAGCAGAAAGGTGTGTCACATTTACAGACCGACCAAAAAAACTGTGAAAACTCATTCCTACCCTCATATCACCTGTAACTTTAAGGACCAAAAGCCTTATGGAAAGGCACATACTAAGTTACCTCTGGGGTGTTTTTTGTTATGTGGTCATGAAGCCTTCGCCTATATCCCAGCTAAAGTGACAGAGGGTCCCTGCACCAGGGGAGGGTTAACTGTACTTATGCCCTCTAAAGGAGACCTCGTTCAGGAAGTTATAGGAAAAGGTTTCCCTTTTAGGAAACCTTAAGGGAAGACAACCTCTGAAAAGCTTTCTCGTGGGAAAAAGTCAAGGAATCATTTATGACAACTGCATTAAACATTACAGGCATGTACCACTGACCTAAGCATCAGCATAAACAGCCCCCTCCTCTGGGCTATGCCAGGGGGCACAATTTTCTAGACACAGCTGCCAAATACCTTTTGTGTTTGTTTAGACAAAAATATTGTTTTCATACACCTCCTGGAGAGGTTTTCAAACTTTATTTATTTTTCCCTTCCCTAAAGCAGTGGGACCCAGTTTGGCGCCTTGTCAGCCCAAGACGAAGTATTTAATCCCAGGGAGTGGCATGTGGCTGTGCCCTGGTTGTGCCCAGTTCAGCCCCTGCCTGCCCTGCTGGGGCCAGTTGCCCTTCTGCACCCGCCTCCTCTTTCTGTGTCTGTTGACAGAGACCGAGCCTGTGGTTTAGCCACGAGGTGACACAGACACCTCTGTGTCTGTGAAAATTATGGGGTATCGCTCTGTCTGCACCACACCCTGAATACAGTCCTTCATCCGCTACATGCATCACCTTCCTGCAGGGAACAAAATTATATTTGCAATAAATTCAGGGAAAACAAAGATGAGGTGGTAGGAAAAAAAAATGTTTTTTGGAAACGAGGTACATTAAAACCTCTTTCTGGCACCTGAAAAGCTGTGCTGTGCCTGCTCATTATTCTGAAAACCTTTGCAAGCTCTGGACAGTCTCAGAAGAAACTAATGATGTTTATTTCTCCTTATCGTAGTCTTTCCGCTCTGGGGAGGGCCACAGTGCAGTCACCATTTGTCAGAGGAAAACCAGAACTTCATCAGCCAGATCTGTTTCCCTTGGAAGACCTGCCAAGACCCCACTGTTCCCATCACCCATGGTCCGCTCTGACGCTGCCTGCTGCGTGTTGCCAATGTAGGCAGCTTCACTTCTTGCTGTGTGTTTCATGACCCCTGAGTGAGTTTGGAGGAAACCGAAACTTCCACCAGAGCTGTGTGCTGGATCAGATAACCTAATGAGAGGTCTTGAGTCTTCCTGAGAGCTTTACTTGTCCTTAGCCCCAGGGGCACTGCCACACAAAACGCTGCTGCTTCTGCTTTCTAACAGCCAGCAGGCCTCAGCTAGTGCAGCCCAAATCTTGCACACGTGGATGGGGAGACAAGTCTTTTTAGTTTGGTTGATTGCAAAAGTCATCTCTACCTGCATTTTTCTGGCTGTCTGCCACCCTTTTTCTTTGGAGATGGGGATGTCTCAGTTGCTCTCACCAGTGACTGAAGCTCTATAAGAAAGATAAATATTCAAAGGTCACAGTATCCTCTCAGTATGTGTAATTTTCTCCATGGCATCAAACCGTAGAATCATAGAATCGTTATGGCTGAAAAAGACCTTTAATATCACCAAGCGCTAACTGTTATCCAACTCTAGCAGGACCACTTCTAAACAATGTACCTGAGCACTATATCTAGACGGCTTTTAAACACATCCAAGGATGGCAATTCAACCACTTCCCTGGGCAGCCTGTTCCAGTCTTTGATAACCTTTTCCGTGTAGAAGTTTTTCCTAATGTCTAACCTAAACCTCCCCTGGCACAACTTGACGCCATTTTCTCTTGCCCTAGAAAAGAACATTATGGTTCCTATAATGGAAATGTTGCTGTAATAGTGGTGTTGAAGCAACGGTGGGAATTTACATTTTGTGTACTTCAAAAGTAGAGCTGTCTCAAAACACTGCCTGGAATAATACACAATTTTTAAACCACATCTATCTGCGTTGAAGTAATAGACTAACCCACTAGAGACTGTATCTAGCACTTTAGAATGTCAAAGCAAGGCAAGAGTGATTAAAACTTAAAGATAATCTAATCCTGTGCATCTAGTAATCGAAGGTACACATGTTGATAATATAGCCTTTATTCTGGAAAAACAGTAGCTAGCAAAAGGGTATTTATTTATAGAAAAAGAACTGTGAAAATGCTAGGAGATGAATTTTAGACATCTTGTTAAAATTTTCAAGATTGAATGAATAGCCACCCTCCCCCATATCTGGGCAAATTAGAGTTGCCTGGGGCCCTGTTATAGGTTATGTTTGTTTGCTATTCTTTGGGAGATAAGTGATAGTTAAGAGCAATAACTATTTTTTAGGCTATGGAAACCTGTACTTTGTCTGCCTTGCTGGGACAGTCCTTTGGGTAAGGCATTTTACGAGGATCAGAATAGTAAATGCAGGGAGGAGGAAATTTTCAGGCTACAGTCCTCCTCAGCTCTGCTACTGATCCCAAGTGCACACTGTCAACCACAGGCTTGGTTGCTCTTCCCATGCTTGCGCTGATCTGCTGGGTGGACCTTGAGGGGACCTCCCCTCTCCCCCCCCCCCCCCCCCCCCCCCCCCCCCTTTCTGTAATTCATGAAAGAGGGGTTATGCTAAATGCCTGGCCTGGTGTTCTCCTGACTTCACGGATGTTGCTCCCTGATGGTTCTTCAGTCTTTGGCTAAGAAGGGGAGAAGCTGTAGTTCGGGATTTAGTCTTTCATTTTCCTTTACTCTCCACAGTGATGCTTGATGAGTGTTTCTAATGGTTATCTTTCAATTATTTTAATAGAGCTGCTCTAATAGTAAATCACACCAGGGAATTTAACATCCCTGCCCCTTGTCCTCTTCCTTGATGGACAGAGGTTAACTGTAGCTGCAACAGCTTGTGTGCTATGTCTGCTGGCCTCAAATGCTCTCTGCTTAGACAAATACGAACCTATAAAAACAGTCTTTTATTATTAGTTTTCTTCTTTCTGATTCATCTACCAAGATCCCTCAGACAGTGTTTATCCCAGAATATGGTTGCAACAAGCTGTAACCAAATTGTTTTTCTGCGTGGCAGAGGAGAAAGCTGGGATTCAATCTCCCACCACCACTAGCGTTTGACTCACTTTATCTGATACAAAAACTGTAATGCCAGAGCCACTCTACTTTTCCGTGTTTACCCAAAAGTCTGTAATCTCGCTTCAGGTGCTACAGAGATCAGAGGAAACATACGGGCTGGCCTGAAGTTTTTTACTCATACAAATCTTTGACTTCCCTTTGCTGCCACCTTCAATTAAGAGGGAAGAAAGCAACTCTCCTCTCCTGCATTGCAGAGGGATGCGTTTCAGGTCTCTCACCGAGACCTTCCTTGTATTGTCCATCATGCTCACTGCTCTGAACTCCTGGGAACAACCCTGTAGATTCAGTTACTTCCACTCCTTTGAGTCTGAAGGGCTGAAACAACAAGTACTTTCTGCCGTGGCTCGAAGTAGCTTTGCTTCCTGCTCAGTTTTTATCCATTGCTGTAGGAGGGTGCCCACAAATCAACATGGATTTGAGGATCTTCAGTCCTGGATCTAGACCCGGTGGATCAAACTCGGACCCAGCATACAGATCATCAGGTGAGCAGATCTCATTCTTAGACCTGCCTTAATTGATCCAGGTGGATGTATTTTACTGCAGTTGGACAGGAGGCTTTCAGATGATGGAAAATTAGTGTATGACTGCAGACCAAAGGAAGTCACGTTCTCCTTGGTGAAGCTAATAGTGAAGTCACTGGGTCCCTATGCTGTGGATAGGAAGGTTTTCTTCGGGATCAAGAAGTGAATCAGCCTTTTTATGGCTTTAGAGAAATTCAATTCAAAAGAAACATTTCATTTTAGGAAAGTCAATTATTTTAGCAGTTAATTTGGGACAGCCAAGTAGAAGCAAGCCCTGCAGATATGGCAGCCTGTTGGCAGGTTGGGGGTGGGGATTGGGACCTGTGGCAATCAGAGAGTCACAGAAATGAAAGGTGTTCACCTTCCTGCCTTGGCTTCATGTGGCCAAGCAGAGCTGGGGCTCAAGGCAGGGATGGGACAGGGGACAACTGTCGTCCTTGTAGGGGATTTCTCTGGGTCAAGAAAGACAGGAGGTAGCAGAGATATTGTTAAGAAGAAACTTGCTCTGTTTCTGTTTGGAATATAACTTTTTGGATGATACATTCTTTCAATGACACCAGAATAATTAAAAAGCAGAGACTTAGACAAAAGACTTGAAATTGAATAAATATTATAAAATGGATTTGGTGTTCTTTGGTTAAGCAAATGAGAGTTGTCCTGCCCAAAAACGCAAATAGAAATGATACCCCAGTTGATAGTGCTGAAAACTGCTCAGCATAAACCCCTTTAGCCCTGAAATTTCAGCAGTCTTGTGGGATTTTGTCTCTGGACACATAACACTTCAGAAGAAGGAGCAAAAGGGTGATCAATTAAGGATATAATTTAAGGTGCAAGGGTTTGTTTTGTTCTTAATCAATGAAAACCACTTTTGGCTGGTGACATGTCATCCTGTCTTCCAAAGAACTGCACAAAAGCACCTTCCCTTCCTTAAAAAGAACAGGTTCTGTTCACGCACCACCACCGTGCCGCACAGTTCAATGGCATCTCAAAAGA
Source organism: Vanellus vanellus (assembly GCF_965231255.1). Lineage (NCBI taxonomy): Eukaryota > Metazoa > Chordata > Aves > Charadriiformes > Charadriidae > Vanellus > Vanellus vanellus. Next base: position 100,387,781 of record NC_138905.1, read on the forward strand.
GGTGCCATGTCTTCTTTCAGCACTGCAAGAAGACAAAGCAAAACCAAAGAATCCCCAAAATATCACCCAAAAAAAGAAGAAGGGGGGGCGAGAGGAAATTAATTTGAGGTTTGTTGGGTGTAGAGGGTTTGTGCTTTACTCTGACGTACTCCTTGAATTCAGGAGGGCCGCTCTGCAGGCTTGGCTCGCAGGTGGGGGTGATGGAAACAAATGGTCCTGCTCGCAGGGGAGGAAGACGCAGCTGGTGCTCAATCCCTGCCTTTTCCTGCCATCTAGTGGTCTACCAAACCAGTAACCTGCCTATCATTTTACGGCGGTAGAAACATGACCAGAAGAGAGGGAGGATGCTGTATGCTCAGGGGAGAGAAGCGTGAGAGGCGGTAGGGGTTCTGCCCCTGCACAACCAAGCGTCCATAGCGCTCCTGCGCCCTCCCATCCGCTCCCCTCTGCCCTTTCCTCTTTCCTCTCTGCAGAAGATGGCCAGGTGGCAGAGATTCTTGTCACACATTCTGACCTTGCCTAGGCTGGAAAGAGATTCAAAGTTTTACCTTTCGTGTTTACAGAATAACTAAGCCAGGGTTTTGCCAGCACAGAAGTGGAGGATGGTGGTATCACAGCACAGGTTTTTTGCTTCTTGGTGTTACTGGTTTGAGTGGAGCAGAATCCTCCAGGCTTGAAGACCCTGGTGTGGTCAGTCTGGCCACAGGTGTGCTCCCAGCATAGCTATCAGCCATTCCCTTATAGCAACAGACAGCTAAAATACTGGCAAACACTGGGGAAAAAAATAATCCCTGGTGTAGGCAACCCCCCCCCCCGAGGCCTTTCTTGATATTTGACATGTATTCCCTCAGTAGTATCCACTCTTTTTGTGAGACTTTACCCTCACTTAAGTATTTGGGAATAACTATTAGATTAGGATGGTGAACTCAGAGATTTGACTTGCAAATGCAGGTGAGCGGGCTGGGCTGACAGTTCGGTCACTCTTATTTGCCCACTCCCAGGAACTATAAAAGTTATTCTCTGTGTACGCTTTTGGTATGTTAAATAGATTTCAAGTGCATCATTTTTTTCCTGGAAGGACTTTGAGTTGCATTCAGCTTTTTATACAGGCAGTGGCCCTGCACTTGTGGCTCAGTACACACTTTATATACAGGAATTAATTCTGATCAGATCCAACCTTCAGGCTATTGTTTTTCAAGCAGGTTCAGATTATCAGGGGTTTAGTAAAAACAGTTCCCAGAGGAAGTAAGCTGCCTTGACACATTCGTCCAAAATTTCCAAGCATGTAGAAAATGAAAGACAATAGTGTGCTTTACCAGTCTGGGACTTTCCACCTTACCCTTCATGATAATGAGATAAAGTAAAAACAGGAGATTGCTTTGTCTTTTTTATTTATATCCTTTTCCACCCCCCACCCCAGAGAAATTAGAGCATATCTAACAGCAGTGGAGCAGGATGGCAAGTGATTTCCCGCCTGTGTCGGGGTGCAGTGGGGCTGGGGGGTTGCTGGAGCAGCAGTGCAGGGTCTGGCAGCCAGGACCTGTCCCACCACCCAGCCAGGAGTAGGGCAGCCAGGGGACATGGGGGGCAGCCCCAGCCCTGAGCATTGGGCACCCCCCTGGTAACGGGGATCAGCCCTCAGGTGGGGTCTGCTACCTAACTGTTCAAGCCACAGGTGATTGACATGCCTTCCAGGACACAGAGAGGATGTGCATTATTGTGGCCAGAAAGAGGGCTTCTTGGCTGTGGTCCCAGCAGTGAGTGGTCTTGATGGGTCTCCTTTTTTGCAGAGAGGTGCTCTTTGTGCTGACAGTGGTCATTTTGGACCAAGGGGACAAAAGCCATCTTCCTCTCACCTAAAAGTGGCCACGGTGGCTGTGGCTGCTGCCATGTCCAGCCAGGTGGTGCAGCCCCCCCAACATGCGTGACCCTCTCCTAACTATGCTTCTGCGGTGAGGGTGCTCACCCTGTATATCTAGGAGCATGTTTGCCAGATAGCTTTTACAGATCTTAGATAAGTTTTCAAAAGATCTAAGCTAACTTCTCTTTCTGGTCTCTCTTCAGGCTCCATCCCATGTAAGTGAGACGTCAAAGCATGTAAGTCCACCACCTTTGGTCAGGGTGGGGTTTGCAAGGAATTCTTGTGGGCCCCAACCACAGAGCAATGATATGAGCTATTTGCGTGCCAACTCACCACCGAAAGAGCTCAGTTACATATTTGGCCTAATCAGTATGCATTTCTCTGGTTTCTAAGGTAAAAGGATATTACGTCATCTCTGCAGGGAAAGAAAGGAAGAAGTTATGTTCCTAGTTCCTCTTTCCACAGTTTTCGCAGTAGGTGTTGGCAGGTATGTCCAGGCTCAGGATTGTCACAACTCCTGGCAAAATAAATGCATATAATTTGAAAATTCATTTTTAGCTGTATAAAGACTTTTCACAATCCATGTTTTCCTTGGTATTATGTCCTCAATATTGTTTTTATAATATTAGGGTGAAAGCTTATGAGGTAGTACCTGTCTGTTTTCTGGAACAAGAATGGTGCTTCCAGATGTACAAATTCACAATTTTTTATCTAGCACGGGGCACTGCTTGATTGATCTCCCCTCTAAAGCAACTCAGGGATTATTTGAGAGCTGTATTTACTGGTTCAGAAAAATAGGATCTTAGAAGGTAGCGAGTGTGATTTTGTAGGTATTTTCCTTCAAGAAAGATGTCAACCAATTTGAGAGAGCAGAGAGAACAGCAGCAAGACCGTAGTCTGAGGAAGGGCTGAAAGACTTGGGGTGGTTTAGCCTACTGTGAGATGTGATGTCTTCAAATATACAAATGCATACTTGTAAAGAAGGTAAGAGTAAACAATCTCCACGTCTACTTCAAATAGAATAAGAAATAATGGCTTTAAGTTTTCCTAAACATTAGGAAAAGCCTCTATTGGTAGTGATTATAAGATGCTGGAATAGATGGTCTTGAGTGACCAAGAGTATCACTAAAGGTCTTTAGAAACCAGTTAGAGAAAGGCCTGTTTGTGATGGCTTCAGTATTGTCACCTTGTCCTGGATGATATTGTCCTTCCCAACCTTCTTTCTCTTACCTTTTGCTCTGTAATCTTAATGTCATTTCATTCCTTGTACAGATAGGAAAGGTGGACTGTTGAAAAGCACCCAGCCTTGAGCAACCTAGTGTACCTTCAAATTTGACCCTAGTTAAAGTAGGGTCAGGTTGAATGAAGGGAAGGCCAGAGTGACTCATCCAAGTGACATCTGTGATATTAAGCATAGCCCTAGGTGGCTTTACCAAAAGCAGATGCATCATATCTCGCCAAAAACATGTGCATATGGCTTTCAGGAAGACAATTCCATTTCATTACTGGACCTGATAGCCAGAAATTTTCTGATTTCCAAGCAGTTAGCACTCACATTTCCTAGATGTGAAATGGGTGCGTTTCTGCAAAACACGTTGAGAAACGTGTTAAAAAGGCTCCTTCAGGGATGGCTTACATTTCTTCTCTTTTTTTACTACAGAAAAAAGTTCTCAGGGCCTTCTGTGCTGGTGACAGATGATGCAGTGCTAATTCTTATACCAGATATCTTCTTGCCAACAGGCAGGTGCTGCAAACCTTCAGGAGACGAGAAAAACTTTTTAAAAGACGTTAAAATTTCTCTCTGAGCATTTGTCAGCTTGCACATCTCAGTGGAAATCTGCACTTCAGCAAGAGCTACACCCCTGGAGGAGTGTTGCAAAGAAACATGAGGTTCTCTGGGATCCCTGGGAGAGTTTGTGCTCTTGTTTTGTTCACTTATACTCTGAGCTTGCTTCCTGGCACCCACTCCCCTAATTTGAGGTCAGCCAGCGTACTTGAACACTTCTGATTTGTCTCTGGTTTGACTTTCATTTCTCTTTTGTAGGTTTAGAGCTCTGAAACTCCTTCAAGAAAGAAAAGAAACCACACCGGAAGACGAGAGCATCGAATGGCTATTGAAAGCCGTTTCTGCTCAACCTTTGTTTCATCATGATGAGTTGGTGTCCAAAATCAAAGCACGCTTATTACTGCCCATCACTTGTTTATAATGTGAGACCACTGTCTTAGTGAAGTCTGTTCCCAGACTGCAGAGCAGAGGAAGCTGATAGATCACAGGGGTTTTCAGCCTCTGAGTGAGGCAGTAGAGCATCGTGTGCATGTGTAAGGTCCCCAGCTGGGGAGCTGGGAGCGATACTATGACCACGAATTACATAAGGTGAGTTTGTGTGCCTTGCTTTCCTACCATGACAGAGATCGCCACTGTAGTTAACCTTTTACATATGACTTTCCTGAGAAAATAGAGGGTCTACTGAAGCTACCACTTCTTCCAGAAAACCACGACTGTCAATGACTAATGAATAGTCAAAGGAAGTTGCAAATTATTTAATTAATTCTTTTTATTAAATGCAATTGAAAAAACATTTCCAAAAGGTTCTGTGCCTCTGCAGAATTTGTGAAAATGCAGCAAAATGAGGCTAAATCCCTGATGTAAAGCTTAGGTAGTAGACTTCTTTCTTTAAGTTGTTAATACCCAGGAAGAAAGAAATTTAGCAGAAGCCACCCTTGCTTAACCATCCCTTCCATAATCCAGAAAAACTACAAAGTAGGCAAGTTTCTTAGGTGCACTAAAAGTCAACAATCCCATCTTTTTTACTGAGACAGACATTGTTTTAGAACAGGTTGCACAAGAGAAAATAAATGTAGCCTCTGAGACTGCAGCCAGAAATCTGTGAATAGTGACTTTATGGATTACCTTGAGCTCTGTTTGAGGAACTGTCGTCTGTAAAACTTAAACAGCTACACACCAGCTGGTGTGAGGTGAAGTAGCTCTGTAGAATTCGATGATGTTGAATCCCTTTGTGTTAGGTGAAAAGCTGGCTTTTTGTGACAACAAAGTGAACAGTGCTGAGACCTGAAGAGACGTGGTCTCAGTTCCAGGTCTCAGTCCTAACAGACATGCGTCGGTGCATCTGACTATGTGCAGAAATGCTGCGTATGCAGTAGGTGTGCCTTGTTCTAGATACTACCCCAACTGAGGGGCAAGTCCTCCACCGAAAATATTATTAGCCACAATTTCAGATGGAAAGACATAGATAGATCATTATTATATAAAAGTTTAAGAGATCCTTATTAGCCAAGGCAGCTTGATTTTAGGAAGGCTTGAGTCCCAGCACATGCATCTTGCCGGGATGGACTGGAGAGATTGCCTGTAAGTTACTGTTGGTTTCTAACCGCTGTACCATAAAGTTTCTTTTTGTACACTGTTAGTGTGCTTGTTGAATATGTCTGGCTCTGAATGCCTTTCTGCTTTCCAAAGCTGCAGTGTGAAGACTGAGTGTATATGATTCACTGCCAGATGACAGGTTTGTGTCTCAGCAGCAGAGGTGGCTGAGCTGCAACAAACACCACAGCACTGCTCTTCAGTGGAGTCTTGGTAACGCCATGTGCAGGCGTGCGATAACTAGAAAGTAATGCATATGCACTAGCTCATCTCGAAAATCTCATCTGAGAAGAGAATTTGAGTTGATTTACCTGGAAACAAATGCCACTTGGATGATAACTCAGCTGTCACATCACTAGCTCAAAGCCAACAAAGTTTTACTCTTCAATTGTGTAAAATGATCACTCCCACGTTCTCAGCTAAGTCTGGTGACATCTCATGCCAAGCATAGTCTTTACTCCAAACTTCAGTTGATTGAGCATGTCTCCTGACTAAATCACAGAATCACAGAATCACAGAATTATCAGAGTTGGAAGGGACCTCTAGAGATCATCTAGTCCAACTCTCCTGCTAAAGCAGGATTGCCTAGAGCACATTACTCAGGACTGCATCCAACTGCATCAATTATACAAGATGCAGAATTAAAATATTATAACATGATAACATTGTGTCCATTATAACATGAACTCCTCTGTCTCACAGGCCAAGATTCACAGTAGGTAGAAGCTCGACCTCTGCACAGTGTTTCCAATACTGATTACCCCTGTTGCTTTAGTTACATTGCAGTAACTATGGCAGTGGTGTTCCATCCATGGGTCCTCAGAGGTGCATATGTAAGTATGAGAAGGCAGAAAGGGGAACAGGGGTTTGAAGATTGTGTTTAGGCTAGATACGTAATTGCAGTAGTTAGGAATGTAAAGGGCATGGTAAGATCACCTGTGTGAAACTGAGAAAGTATGAGTGCAGTGGATTCATGGGGCTGACATATGCCACTGACCTGTGTGGATGGAAATGCGGGCTTCCGTGGTTCGTAGGCATTCTCCTTTTCATTAGGTGAGCAGGAATTGTGCATGAGCAGGCCTGGCCCAGTGTAGGCTTTTTTAATGGAAAATAGTAGTCGCCACTTAAAACTCAGAGAAAAATGAGATTTATTCACTTTGCCTGCATTGAGAAACATGGGGTAGTTTTCATCTCAACCTTTGTAGCTAACTCTGCTGTCCTCTAGGCTCTGCTGGTCTTCCTTGGGGATCCTTTTCTGGGCGCCCCTTCAGGTCTCCCTTTCCTGCTCTCTCTCTGCCCTTGAAATCTGCTCCTCTCTCTTCCTGGCCACCGTCTGTGTGTCTGTTCCTGCCTTGGTACCCATTTGCCTGAGCTGTTGTTTGTTGATACAAAATGGGGTAGGAAAGCAGAACCATGGAGACCGCAGGATGAGGAGCCACGTGCAAGGAGCAGGACAGGGAACAGCCCAGTCAGGGACATGGATGTTTGCCTCTTCCTTCAACCTGCCTGTGCACCCAGGCTGGTGCTGTGGTCTCATCCCCGTGCTCAGCTCTGGGCTTGTGTCCTTTGTCCCATGTTCAGGGCATGGGATGCAGGGAGACCCAGGGAATGGCACCACTCGCCTGGAGTTTGGAAAGATCTGAGCTGGCAGCACGGGCAATGGCTGGGGTGCAGGGAGCAAGGCTTTGGTCTGGAGCTTGGCTGCCGAGTCCAAAACCATCCTGTGTTTCCATCTGTCTATGCTGCCCCTTTTTCTTCCTGAGTCCACTGCCTGAACACTGCAGGTAATGCAGGTACAGCAGGACCTAGGTGGAGCAGCTCAGGCAAACTGAGGAACAAACAGTGTCTGTACACCTTATTTCTTTGCGTTTTGGTGGCACTCCTACAATTTGCAGTCCTGGCCGCTCTCTTAGGGGGAAAGCAGCAGGAAACCTAGCAACGTAAGATGATGCCTTTCTCTTGGAGATGCGAGCTCCACTTCTCACGTGCTTTTACCTGTCGCACTCCCTTCTGTGCCTTACTTAGCCTTACGAGCTAAAACGGGTCTTGGGCTATTGGGGAGACGTGGGGGAAAGTATTGCAAAACAGGTAGGTGGAAAAGCAAGGCTCGGCAAGCCATTGCTTGATCGAGCAATATGAAAAAGTTTGTGTTTTGCCAGCAGCAGTATCCTGTCTGATAGACATTTGGGGCCCTAGAGTTGGCAAACAAATAAACCTCATGCTATTCTAATATTTTTATGTCTTTATAAGGAAGCACAATTTTGGTGGTGGGGGAATACCTGGATAAAGTGAAAGTAGGATGGTTGAATGTGTTTTACTATCTAAGAGCCCGCTCATCTCATCTAATCTTCTAAGAGGCTTGTCTGCTGTGTGGGTTGCTCAGGAGGGAGTAACCAGTTGCATGTCCCTCTCTTGCAAGGAGAGAGCGCAATGAAGAGCAATAACACGCTTTGCTGGCATTAACAAGCCTTCAGCTCCAGACTTTGCTATTTTCCTTCCACATGGGTTTGTGGGTGTAACGGAGAGCTGTACAGCTTTGTTTCTGTCCTTTGGGCTTCCCGAGTACTATACCTGTACAGCATACTTGGTGCAAAAATAGCAAAAGAAAGACAACAAGTAGAAAAATATTAAATATAAATGGCCCTCGGACCATGCCTTAAGGAAGCTGCACAAGTGCTATACGTTTCCCACAGAACAGGTCCTGAACCTTGTGAGGACTGAGGCAAAAGAAGGGTTAAGTGTGGTAGAACTAATAGGGAGGAATAAACAGCTGCAGCACTGTTTTGGCAGATGATGAAGTTGTGTGAAGCTACTCCCTAGATAAGGAGGTGCTGCTCACAGGGAAGAGAGATTCCCTTTTCAGTGGGAACATGAGCTTTAGAGTACGCTATGGTGTAAACAAGTAGAAAATTACTGGCCTTGGTAGAAAAGTATATAAAGAGCACGCTTGCTTAATAAAGCTGATTTCGATCCTGCATATCGGCATCCATGTCGTTCAATCGCCACAAATGGTGACCACGACGTGATTCAAAGGGGCGATTACTGCAGAATAGAGCAGCCGTGGCAACGCTCAGCTGAATGAAGAAGGTGGAATCTGGGGAGCCAGGAGAGAGCCTACAAGTCCGGACAAAAAAAATCTCCTCAAGCAAGTGAGGTGAGCAGCTGAGAACTAACAATAGGTTCCTCTATGTCTACAGAGGAAAAATCTATTGTGTCTATTTTGATGGCTTTTTTTCGAAAGAGGGGAGTTAAGTTTGAAGAACATGCGTTACGAATGCTTTTAGTTTGGCTTAAAATTCATGGTTGTTCTGCGGATGTGCAATCGGTGTTTAGTGTCCCTGTCTGGGATGAAGCAGGGCAGAGGTTATTCGATGTTGCATCAAAAGGAGATCAGACGGCAGCAGAACTGTTAACCTTGTGGCGCCTAGTGTTTGAGACTTTAAAACAAATCAGATCAGACCATTCCATAGCGGAACCTGCTAAGACAGCATTAACTGCACAAGAGGGTCCAGGAGATTGGGCATCTCAGACTGAGTTTGTGGTTGAGGAAAGTAGTTCAGAGTTACGAGATTGCCCTGATCCAACAAAATCTAATGTGGATGCTTCAAAAATTAAGCGACAGCCTCACTCTGATTTGCCAGGATTTTATGAATCACCTATGAAGAAGTCTAATACCCCAAGTTTCACAGGGGAAGGTACTACGTTAGTAGACTTTAATGAAGATGTCCCCTTTCTATATGATCCAGTTGAAAAACGGAGGCAAATAAAGCAAAAGGCACTAGTCAGGGGAGATACAGAATGTGGAAATGCAATAGCATGTCCCGTCTTATGACGAGCGAATCAGCCTAATGAGCATTCACCTTTTCCTTATGAAGTAAGTAAAGACTTGAGACAAACTGTTATGCAAAATGGGTTAAGTTCGCCGCATACTCAAAGTTTGTTACAAGCAATATTTTTGGGGAATGAGTTAACAACGTATGATATATGGCAAATTACTCATTTAATACTTACTCCTACACAAATGATGTTATTTGAGTCAATGTGGAAATCTGCTTGCAAAGTGGCAGCCCTTGCAAATTTGGAGAAGGACGACGGGGATCCTTTGCGTGGAGCAGGCTTGCCACAATTAATGAGGGAGCCGCCTATAAATACACCACAGTTGCAAGCGCGTTTGGCTCCACAAATATTACAGCAAACAACTACACTAGCTTATCAAGCCCTTCTGAAAGTCCCTGATACCGGGAAAGTTGTCGCATCTTGTGTGAAAATAAAACAAGAGCCTCAAGAGTCTTATACGCGGTTTGTCAACAGATTGAAGGGACCGCTTGATAAGCGAGTAGTGAACGATGCTGTGAAAGAGCATGCAGCTTGCTGTGGAAAATGCTAATTATGATTGTCAACGTATTTTGCATTCATTACAAAATCCAACGATAGCCCAAATGATTGAGGCACGTCAAAGAATTGGTTCTAACTATCATAACATGGAGATGTTGGCGACAACTTTTGCTGCAGCGGTGAAAGTACGAGGAAGTTGTTTTTTGTGTGGGAAATCAGGTCATTTCAAAAAAGATTGTCCAAAAAGGGGAGGTTTTCCAGAAGCTAACGCACAGATGGACAGTAACGTAGCTCCTAATGTTTGCCCCCGATGTGGAAAAGGAAAGCATTATGCAAATCAATGTCATTCTAAATATAGTGTACAAGGGAATGTGCTTCCACCTCGGGGACAAATGGGAAATAGAGCGCACGAGGTGGGCGCGCAATGACACAAGTCGCAACACCGCCGAGCAGAATGTTGTCTCCCAACAATTAATTTCAGACATATGAGGCCAATTACGAACAAGAACAAGAGGGAGTCCCGGGGTGGATGTCACCACAGCCTCTGACATCTCAATAAATGATAATAAAGTTCAGAGCATGAATCTGTCAGATCGTTCAGAATCTGTGCATAAAAGCATTCAAATGTTAACGGAGGGGGTAAGAAAGTTGCAAGTAGACAATGAATGGAATTAGTTGAAGGATTTGTTATCTTGTTGGGGAATTACAGGATGGATAGCTGCAATTGTTAAGACAGGATTAATGATAGTGATCGTAATTTTTGTTATAGCATTAATTGTTCCGTGTTTATACTCTTGTCTGCAAATGGCCCTGCAGAAGATGATAAACTCTTTTTAATTGAAAAACAAAAAGGGGGAGCTGTGGGAGAGGTTTTTGCTGCTTTAACCTTGAAGATCTGATGCTCTGTCTTTGAACAATAAGTGGTAAACAACATTGAGGGAGTAGGCAGAAGGTTTAAGGAAGTTGACTGAAGAAGATCCGAAATTGCAACAAAGACACCAATTAGACTGATAATAAGGGCGCGTGGAAGAACAAGCGAAGCCTATCAGAAGGCAAAGCAGGACTGTAAAAGTCACGTGAACATGCAAAAAAACTATATGATGCTAGCTTATTAATGGATGTAGATTTGGTTAGACATGCTACTTTGCAGAACCATGCTTTATACTGTGCCTTTTACAATGTACGCAGAGAATGGTGGAAAAATAAAAAAAAAACAGTGCTAATTGTTCAACAAAACAAAAAAGGGGGAGATGTGGGGACTGAGGCAAAAGAAGGGTTAAGTGGGGTAGAACTAATGGGGAGGAATAAGCAGCTGCAGCACTGTTTTGGCAGATGATGAAGTTGTGTGAAGCTACTCCCTAGATAAGGAGGTGCTGCTCACAGGGAAGAGAGATTCCCTTTTCCTTGGGAACGTGATCTTTTAGAGTACGCAATGGTGTAAACAGTAAAGTAGAAAATTACTGGCCTTGGTAGAAAAGTATATAAAGAGCACGCTTGCTTAATAAAGCTGATTCCGATCCTGCATATCGGAGTCCATGTCTTTCAGTCGCCACAGAACCTAGTTGTTTCCTTTAGTGCACTGTCATGATTGTGTTGTTTCACTGCATAGTTCAACCCAGTACTGGCTCCTCTCAGTTACGCGCTGAGCGTACAGGGTGAATCATGAGACTGCTGTGTTCCCACTGGTGTCCTGCCCCTCCGGTAGGATGCTACTCTGTAAAATCTGGAGGCCATCCACTGAACCTTAACACAATTGTTGTTGGGTGTGATGTCTTAAGTGTGACTATGTTATTGAGAGGTGCACGAGATGATTGAGACAGATATGTAGCACCTTAAGAGACATACTGTGGTCCTTCTGTTCACTGCCCAGTTGTACAGCCAACTGACGGTGGAAATAACAACTTTTTTCTTTTCTTTCAAAAGGCTGTGAAAACTGACTGATGCTGTACTTTATCTTACTGGATTATCTGCACCTTAAAAAGCAGATGGTTTCAGTCAGCGCCTTTTGTTTCCCTGCTTCAAAAGGCACAGTCTTTCAATTGCTTTAAAAAAAACAAAGATGAACCTACTGCAGGCTCCTGTGCTTTGCTTTTCTATGCTAGCATGTTTCATGGTAAGGTGGTGAGGTACTTCCTGTTTATCTACAAAAAGTTCATCTTCCAAATCAAACTTGGCTCTCTGGGGATCTCATTAAGCCAAGGTTCAGCCTTGCCATAAGGGTGAAACAAACCACGTTAAGATTTCATTAGCCTTTGCATCTCTTGATGGTGCAATACTTCTTCCACATGTGTTTGGTCTCTTTTTAGGTCCCAGTTGCCAATCGTCATTCTGGGGCTGCTCTGAACAGACCTGCTGGTGCTTTCAGCTGGCTGGGGTGGCAGAGGGAAAGCTGTATGCACCCAGATGAATGCAGTGCAGAGCTGGTTGGAAACTCAAACAGGTAACCTACCTGTCCCCAGAACCCCTCCTCACCTTCCTGAGGGCCTTTGGACTCTTCCCTATATGCATTATGGTATGGGCAGAGTATTGCCAAGCATCTTCGAGAACCATAATGTTTCTCACGTACCTGTTCTCTGGAAGGATGGCCTTTTTGTTCTTTCCCTTCTGCCTGCAAGGCCTGTATCCAGGTCATGGAAAGCAATTAGAGAAGTTTCGTGCCTTTTGTTCAAATCCATTTAGGGTCTCCACTGAATGGCTGTCCTTATTTTTCCGTTTCAGACCACTGAGGTAGATTCTATTTCAGAGAAACATTTTTTCCTTATTCTGAAAGCTACTTGTAGTCTATGAAAATAATTGTACCTTTGTCAGCTGAGCAATAAATGCAATTAAAGGTCTATTTCTGGGCCTATTCATACCTAACTTGCTTCAAGTTTCCCAGTCCTTCACCTAAAAGAATTAGTCCTTAGCCATATAAGGATTGACTCACTAAAACAAAAAAAAGCAAAATGAATTTTTCTAGAAGACAGAGACACTTTTCTTCTACTTTTTTTAATGAGGATTATCAGCGATCTACTGGATTGGTAATTTATATATTTAAAAAAGAAAATCAACATATCTAATGGCCTGAACTAACAACTTAGGGCAGAAACAATTACCGTGGATTTTTATCCACACAGATACCGTGACTGAGTTCAAAGGTAGGGGGGAAGTGGAGCACAAGTGTACCATAAGCATAATAAACCACCTCACTTACCAAAATAGCAGGGTGAATGCGTATGTGCTTAACAGCTTTGGTGTTAGCTGGAATGATACCAAGATGAAATATGAAGATAATAGAGCCTTACTTTCTTCCACTAACTTGAGTGCAAATCATCCAGCGTGTTATGTGCAGCCTAAGACCTGGTACATCCTTCCTTTTCAACTATGGTGTCATTTTTTAACCAAGTTAAAGACTCTCTGCTTGCTGCTGTAAACCTCTGGTGCAAATATCGCTAAGAGTAATTTTTAAGAACACTATTTTGCAAAAGCAGATGCATGGTATCCAAGCTAGAGCTGAATAAGTGGTGCAGAAGAAGGGTGTGAGTGTTCTTTTCAAACTTCAAATGGCACCTTGGTCTTTATCTCCTTTTATCTTCTTTCCTGTAAACCTGAACATGAAGCATAATCATTTTTGTGTGCCAGTGTTGGGAGGAAAGATTAGCATGACACAGTTATGCACAGTTATTTGTAAACAAAATTTTTTTATTTATTTTGACTGGGGTCAGTCACTGCTGTTCATTTGTTATTTCCACTGATTGGTCATGGACAAAAGCAATATGCAATAACTTAGCCAACTTAGAAAAACTGAGTATGCTATATTTTAATATTTTCTTACACATTATTTGTGACAATTCCTTGTAAAAGGAAAACAACCGTCTCCTTCCCTGTCTTCCACAAAAAACAAACACACACACACAAGAATTCACTTGATTTTGGTTAATAGTAGCCATAGGCATTCATGGTGCTCAAAGAACTTTGAAAGGAGATAAAGTAAACTGGAACAAAAAACTGAATCCTTGGAAGGATGTTCTCAGAAACCTAGATAAAAATTCTCCCACAAACATTCTCAGCTTTCACTTAGGAGAAATTAACCTGACTCAGTATCGTCTTCCTCACAGACTCATTTTACGTGTTTCTATCCTAGGAAAACCTTCCCCTTCTCCCCTTTATCTATATTCGAACCGTAACCAAGTCAAAAGTCAGACTAGAAGCAGAATTATGAAAAAAGGTGTTCTGGTTTGAAGTAAAACAGAGCCCATTTTCTGTTCAGCTGACTGCATGCTTTTATTTCCCCATTTAAGAGACAAACACGCAGTGCAAATACCCACCCATCGACACAAGGCTGTGTTTTGAATTCTGGCATTACACAGGAGCATCCATAGGTTCTTCTTAACAAAAGGGAAGTTTTCCGGGAAAAGAAAGGAACAACATCCTAGAGGGAAGCTAGATGCAAAACGGTTGTCTGGAGAAGTCCTTGCCACATTTATTTATTTACATTAATGGAGGCATATTCTGTAAATTCATTTTCTATAGTTAGTTCCCTTCTCTGGCATCTTTCTGCAGAAGCAGAATGATTTAGCACAGCGTATGTGAGGACATCTGAGCTTTCAGGTGAAACTGGGTTGGAAGGAATAACAGGATCATTGCAAGGTGCATTAGGTGCTGTCCTCTGAGCATTCCAGGGCGGGACATCATTGGCATAAACTGCGTTGTCGTGCAAGGCCTGCAGTGGGCTAGCCATGGAGCAATAGTCAAGTGAGAAGCTTTCTTCGGAACCTTGAGGTGTCCCAGCAGCATGGGATGGAGCAGCTGCTGGACTTCTGGCCTGCAGAAAACAGAACAGGGTACAGCTCTGTGCATATCTGGTTGTTGCCTGTGCTCCTGATAAATAAGGGGCATGTAAGACTTTGTTCAAGTTGCTTTATCCCCTTAAAACTGCTTTTAAGCACAGGTGAATTGGATTAACCTGGTCACTGGATTTTATATTGATCTTTGAAATAAAGTTAGAAATCATTCTTATACCTCCTGCCTTTCTCCATTTCCCTTTCCAAAGCCTCATGTCTTTTCTTGTATGACGCCAGCTTAAGGCAAAACTAATTTATCATTTCATGAGAGATCTTCTATGCCACACATTCAAGGCTTTCCCTTCTCAGTTTATGAAATCTTTTTTATTTTCACTTCCAAATCCCAGACTGCCTTTCCCTATTCGCCCCATTTCCTGATCTCTTGTTTCTTATCCTCTTTGCCTTATTATCTTCCAGATAAATCTTTCTCCTTCTCCAAAATCTGCAAATTCCTCTGTAAATTCCTCTCTCTCTATTGAAGTCCTCTTTTGACATCCATTTTTTATCCACTTAGAATATACTGCGTTTAATTTTCTTTCCTCCAACTTGCCTTTTGGGAGCTCTGCAACCGCTTTGGTGCCCTCTGATCCTCGCCAACACTACCTCTGTGACTGATGGCTGTCAGCTCCTGCCACTCTTTTGCATTCTGCTTTCTGCCCATCTAATTTCTCTAGAACTGGTTGCCAAACCTGTGTGAATTCATGCTAGCCACACATGAAAGTCTTTCTTTTCAGTCACTTTCCTCGCTCTGTGGGTCACTTTTTGTCTTACGCAGACAGTCTAAACCAGATCAACAGAGGTGCTTTAGGTGCCTAAGCTCTTACTGGAATGGTACTTACAAATTAATACGTGTTAACAGGAATTTAAATGCCTAAAGTACCTTTGTGGCTGAGACCCTTAGTTCCTTCCCTCAGCTCTGCCATGGTGATATCTCACACTAGGCAAGCCACGCTGTTCAAGCACCGAGAGGGTCACTAAATCTGTCTCTGATCCTATGCCACATTTGGTACTACACAGATTTGTTCTCGGTACATGGTTATGCAGGATGCGGTCAGATTTTGGTGGTGGAATAATATAAACATACCAGGCTTTTTTGTCTCTGTTGGGTTAATGGAGTTCTCTTTCGATTTGCTGGGTAAAAGAAAAAAAAAAGATGTTGCAATAAATCAGCATTGAGAAGGTGCCTTTCTGCTTACGCAGGGAGTATTAACTACTATAGGAGTCCTTGCCTTGTTGAGTGGACCTCAAAGAATAAAAATCTATTTCCAAACTGGATTTGGGTATAGCTATTCTGACAAAAGCTACCAACCAGCCCAGAACGATACATTTATAGAATGAGATTCTGTGTTCCACAGAGCTCCTCTGAATAGGAGCAGAAAAACTCCTAGTGTACTTGTGGCCAGTTTTCTGTGTTCAGTGAACTGGGTGGGGAGAATAAGGCACAGAAAATCCTAAAGCCATCCTATGAGCAAACATGTTAAATTTGATTGGAAGAGGAAACAATTTAATTTTCCTAAAACTAAAAAATCAAGCAAACAAACATGGGATTACAATAGGCAAATGCGAGATCACTTAAATTAAGATATGGGGGACTCTAAGTTCCATTCTTTATTTAGGACATGGCAGCTGTGTAAGAGTTCCTGCAAAGCGGGAGAGATTAATACTTTAATTATTTGATAATTTAGAGGGCAAACTAGGAGTATAAAATGTAACTGGATAGAGCTTGACTGCATTTGCATAGCTAAAACTCCTATTTATTTCTAAATCGATTATTTGCAAAACAGGAGAAAAAATTCCAACTATTATAAAGTCTGAGGTTTTTATTTCTTCTTACTTTACTTCTGTCCCACTCTCTCTGGGAGGGAACAATACATGGGGCAAATTAAATTCTTAAAGATTCAGTATCCTAACTGGCACACTCAACAGGACATCTCAACAATCGGGGTAAATTATTAGGGGATTTTCATAGAGCTTGAATGCAACTTTTGTGAAGCTGTGAAAAGGAGTGGAATCAAATGCATACTAGGCAAAGGTTAGATGGTAACACTACTTACCATGGTACCTCCTTAGACACCAAAACACACATACGATGATGAACGGACAACATAGACCCACGGATGCTGAAGCATAAATAATGTGCGATATCTTGTAGTTTCCAGATTCTCGGGACTCTTCTGAGATGCTAGTGGTATCTAAAATTGCATTAGCATGTATCAGCATAGAGAAATATTTGACTGTTTTATTTGTTGGGGTTTTTTTAGTATTTGGTCTTTCTGATGCAACTGGCTTCTTAATGTACTTATGCTGTACCAAAGTTGCAGAATGTTTGTCATGAGACAACCTTATCTCCATGGGCATTCTACGAAGTATGAAGATACTGGAAGGAAAAGTGCATGGGAAAGTGTAATCGATGAATGATGCATGGCAGAAGGCTGGCAGAAGCAAAGAAAGGATCAGAATTAGAGCACTGCTCTGAACTTCCAATATATTTTTGCAACTGTAATTGTGAACAATAACCAACTGTGAGTAAAAACCATACTTCAGGCTATGTTGAAGTGATGGCATAGCATGTTTCCTCACACTTTGTAAGTATAAGCCTTGTATCACTGGGCACGTCACAAGTGCAGAGTATACCATCAGGAGAATATTTGATTGGCTTTGTCCCTTTTATGCTGAATGCTGGACATTTCTAGCCTTGGAAACTGTGGCCTTTGAGAGTCGGTATTTTGTTCAAGTGGGAAGAAAGCAACTGTAGTTTAGCAATGAGTTCCAATTTGTCTTGACTGTACAAAACGCTCTAACAAGAAATTCATAGCAATACAGATTCGCTCCTTTCTCTTAAAGAGGAAATAAGAATCAGAACTTGCTTTCTGGTGAAACTGTGATAATGTTTGCAGACTTTTCTGAAAGAGAAAAGCAAAACAGGGAAATGAAACAGCAACCTGACATTTTGCACTGCAGTTGTGCTCTCTACACCACATACTGAAGTCTTCACAAGGCTCCTCTTCCATCTGCTGAGGGAAGAGGGATGAAAATGCAACAAGCAAAGGCTAGCGTGTTTTGGGGGGAGGGGAAATGACGGGCTGGTCTCCCACTGCCAACAGGGTAATTCTATCTTCCAGACCTCTTCGGCATTCAAATAAATAGATCAGCAGAACATATTTCAAAGGAACCTTGCGTCATGAGCTGGGCATATATCGTGTCTGCTAGCACATTACAGCCATAAATTTTGCTGTTGCTCCTTCTGTTGCAGCATTTCGTGTGGCAATAAGCAAGGTTTTAAAGTTCAGTAACTTACCAGGAAAGGAACTGGCAACAGAACAATCTTACAACTCAGCTGCCTGGGGTCAGTAGGACACTATGGCCACACAGATCACTTTCTAGCTACAGAGCAACATTGAGGACGGCACACGTGGCTCTTCATAATCTAGACTTGGCTTGCCAACTGCCCAAGTTAATTTGAAGGCCTCACTTGCCCTTAAGATCAATTAAGGCTTTTGTAATCTTTCCTACTCTTGAACTTCTTGAGGTACAAAATTATACTTTCTATTTGTTGCAAGAGAGGTCATTCTCAACAAGACACTTGAAGTGCTTTGTCCTCTTTACTGTTGTGTGGCCTCACTGACTGTTACTACATGACCATTTGCTTCCTGTCTAATCCACGTGATGTATAATCAGGCTGTCCTCCAAAACCTTGTTTTGCTCCAGTTGATATTTTTTATTATCATATAGTCCACTAATGGTTGTTTGGTGTTGGCAGCTTTGCTTTTGTCTTCCAGATCCTCCCATTATTTATTTATTTTGTTCTTTCCTTCTGTTTCTCTCCTACCAAGAGGTAGTATAGAAGCGTGAAGGTGGTAAGTACAAGTCAGACACTGGGAGAAGCCACCCTCCACCATGCATGAGCTTTTCTGTACACAGCATCCTTTTGTTTAAAAGGGCTCTTTCATAATATGGAGGTCTCACCTTCAACAATGCCCTCTATTCCATGGCTCACAGTGGAAAGTTTGTTCGCTATTGCTTCACAACGATAACATCTGCTATCATTCTGATGAACTGTGAAAAACTCCAGAGTAAACACGTTGGACGTCCATTCTGCTTTGCCCTCCTTCAGCTGCACACATGTATCCACCTCCATCTTGCACCGCTGCATGACTGGCTTTTTCTTGCAGTAATGAACTGGACAGTGTATAATCAAATAGTTCCCAACACTAATTTTATACTGGGAGTGTCTTTTAACTTGAATTTCAATTAGACATCTGGTGGCATTAAATCCTGGAAGAGAAGGAAACCATAACAAAAATCATGGTGGTGGGGGCTGCTATATACTCCCCATAACACTAATCACAGTTTCTTTTCTCTCTCATTACTCAAGACTTCCCTTGTCTACTTGCAGCAGATCTGATCTCTAAAAGCAGATAACATCAAGACTATTGGTTCTTTCATTTTTA
Organism: Vanellus vanellus; assembly: GCF_965231255.1. Classification (NCBI taxonomy): domain Eukaryota; kingdom Metazoa; phylum Chordata; class Aves; order Charadriiformes; family Charadriidae; genus Vanellus; species Vanellus vanellus. The sequence continues at coordinate 100,406,630 of NC_138905.1, forward strand.
GGTAAAATGCACTTTCTCCCTCCGGTAAGAATTTTCCCTTTTTTTCTATATTTCAGTCAAGTTAGAAATTTAGTAGTTTAGAAAGAAATACTTAAAATATACATAGCACATTTGTGTTGTCCTTTTCACAGACCTTTTCTAGTACATTTAGATTTGCTTCAGATTATTGTTTACTTCACAATTCTTGTTAACACAGAAGTAAAGGCTTTTCTTTGGTACAGTTTTTTATAATTGTAATATTGAAACGAATTACATTTAGTAGAAATATACCTTATCTCTATTTTTTTTTAATTTTTGTTATGTTTAACAAAACTCAGTGTTCAAGTTATGGTGTGTCACCTTAACTCTGGCTCTTGGTATTGAATGTCCTGATCTTTTATTAAAGATTCACGTTTCTTGTAGTGCTTTATTTCTCTGGCTAAGTCAAAGTAACAAAAAATATATGATACCCATGTGCTCCCTATTTCCCTACGCTGTCTTATGGTACAGTGCTTGTGCACTGAAAAGAGTGATTGCTTGTAAGTCCAGAGAAAGAAATCTTAACTATATCCGTATCTTCTGGTTGATAGAGGAGAGAAGAAAAAGTGGTGAAGTGTGTTGAAGGCAAGTTTTGTAGGGACTAGAAATGTGTAGGGGAGGAAAGAGCGGGGTGAGGGACAGGGGGGTCCGTCTGTCAGCAACCAGTGCTGTTTCAAGGGACGGAGGCTCTGGGTCCCCAGACAGCCAGTGCACATAACTGTGACACCAAATGCCTCCCCTCCACCATCAGCCAGGATTTCTTCTGCATGTGATACAGCAAACCTTGTGAATACCTGGATGGTATATTCAAGAGCTGGGATGGACAGATCAAGAGTTTTCATTTATGACCTCTAGTTTGCAAGCCTTTTCTCTACAAATCTCAGGCTACTCCACACCACAATTACATTGTAGAGCACTCAGTAATACTGAGTGTTTAGCAGAAGTGCGTTCATAGCCTTCATTACAGCAGAGCTAACGCTTTGCTGCTGTTGATTTTTCAGTTTACTCTCTTTAAGGTGACTTTGGGAATGGGTGTCTAAAAATTAGGTGGCACTCATCTGCCTCTAAACCTAAATCTTTAATATTGTTCTCATTTTGCCCCAGTCTTGCTTGAAATTGAGGAAGAGGCTATTCACTGTAAGGCTGCCACTGTTTGCGGCCACTGCAAAGAAATTGTGGTCTCTGATGTATCTCTGCATGTGCCATAGAGAAACTCATCTAACCACAGGACTTGACATCCTGTGAAGTTTCTGCTTTAAAGGGTCCAAATCTGAAATCATTCTTGTATACCAACTTCCCCTTAGTCAGGATGGTTTTAAATGAGGATTGAAGTGGGGTGAGTAGACTGGCAAAAGCACACAGGTAAGTAACTTGGACAAGGACTTTAAAATTGGTCCTTGTGGAAGGTGCAAGAGGAAATTCAGATAATTTGGATGAAGATGAGAACATGAACAAGGAGGACAATAGCTCTGGGCACGAACAATGTATTTTTATTAATGAAAAAAGTCTGGATATAAACCAAGGGGAACTAGAAGCCTGAACTCATTCAGTATCCCTAAGAAGAGAAGGAAGGAGAGAAGAATAAAAATAGTTGGGTTTGGCAAAGAAAGCTTTAGTAAGTTTGGGAACCTGGGAGATAAGAACTCATCAGATGTAAATACAAAGGAGAAGGATGTTTCATGTTTATGTTAGGTATGGGGAGAAATAGTGGGCTAAAAGTGAAGTAAAGAAGGTTGATTATACAGTTTGAAAAACTTCTAACTGTGAAAACAGTAATACTGGAACTAGTTTCTGTGGAAGCTTGGAGTTTGAATCACTGGTGGCCCTGAGGACTATCCTACACTGACATCTGTCAGGATAATATAGCTGAATTTACCTTCTAACCTGTCAGTGTATGTAGTCATGTAGACAAGTTCATGGATATCAGGTCCATAAATGGATACTGAAAGGACTTGGGAAAGATGTAAACGCTGATGGCCCCAATGCAACCATTCCATTGCTGCCAGAGACAGAGCAGAGCAGAGACAGAGTCTTAGGCAGTATGGCATTTCTTATGTGTTGTCCACTGATACACAAGTTATGCTCATGATCCGCTTTCTGCCACAGCATTGCCTCAATAGTAGCTCCCGATTATAAATAAATATATGGTGTACAGGAAGAGGAACCAGGAACCATCCATCTGGATGTAGTAGCAACAGCAATATATTTAATATAACATTTAATATAACATTTAACATATTATATTATATTTACATTTAACATAATATGTTATATTTAATGTGAATAAATAATTTAGTATTTATGATATTAAATATACATTACATAGATATTTATTGTGATGTATAAGGCGTGGCAAACATATTGCAATAGCAACAGTTCTAACTTGTAGAGCTGGCCATGTTCACGAGGTAGCATTTAGGTGTTAGGGCTGCATGCCCTGCCCAGTGATCTAGTCCCTTTTCTGCTCCCCTGAATAGGATCATTCTGAAAGACATATTTTAGTTACGAAGCAGGATCACTTACCTTTCACTTAGACTCTTCCATCTCTGATTAAAAGAAAGCATGATTTGGTTTCAGGCAAGTAGGTCATATCTACTTCGGTCATACTGCAGTAGCAGCACAGGGTTATCAGTAGTCTCAAAATGGAAACTAAAAGCTCAAATTAAAATGTAGAGGTTTCAATTATTTAAGCAATGATCACGATAGAAGATAACACTTCAGGAAGTATCTATAAAGCTCAGATTGTGCCCTGATTGCAGCCGCCTTTCTGATGTAATCAGATGTAACAGGTATTTCCAGAAGGATATGCAGGCCTCTGCAGAACAGATATTTTCTGATGTCCTTCATCTAACTATTTTATCATATAGTTTTATATTTTTCAAAATTCTCTTTTAGGAAAACAAACAAACAAAAAAAAAACCTTAAACCCCAAAACTTTTCTAGAAGGTCCAAAAAGTCCAATTTCTCTCAAAGTTTTAAAACTGATTTCAGTGACACTCTCTCATTCAGCATCATTATCAACTAGAGAGAGAGGCAGGAATTGTTGTCCCTCTTTCATTCTTATCTTTTTCCAGTGCAGGGATGTCATGTTTTCCTTGATTTTGAATCATCTGGTGCTTTTACAACAAAGTGTACATCACTGCCCGCTGGAAGAATCACCTGATCAGCACTGAGCAAATTTTGTACATTCAACAGCATTCACTTGGGACAGGGTTACTAATCCTCATGAATTCCGATGAACATTAGTTGTGTAGGTAGTTGGAAAGAAAAATATCTTATCAATGTTAAATATTGCTCTAAAGAAATGATTGTCTCACACTGGTCAGTGTAACCTAGAGTAACACTCGCTGGCAGAACTTCCTGGAGAGAGGGAACAGGGGTGAGACTAGGTGCACAGAAAGATTTGAATTACCCTCCGGCCACGTCCTGAGTGGGAATATAGACATTTCCTGAGCAGAAGCCTTACTAAGGTCTGGATATACTTCTAGAGAAGTTTTTGTGCAGCCCTTGCTCTGTAGGTGAAAGGTATAAGCAGCTCAAGTCTTATATGCTTGCACGGATACCACAACGAGAAACTTCCCACCATACAACTTCCTGCACTACTACCAATCAACTTGTAAGGAGCTATTCCACTGTTAACACGGGATTTACTTGGTTGCAATTTGTTGTTGGTTTGTTGTTTGCTTTTTTTTTTTTTTTTTTCCAAAAAAAAAAGTTCCACTGTCATTGATATTACTTGTATTATTTTTGCTAGTAAGTCTCAGTCAGGTGAGCTGGAAAAGCGTTCCTGCTTTTTTCCCAAGTGGCTATGTCAACATGTGCCAGTTTTGCTCCTTCATCTTCTGGTGGTGATCGTTCACTTTTGGTGGTGATCATTCACTTACTAATATAATTCCAATACAGTCAGGTCTGGTTAAATTATATTTCCAGAGCAAAATTCCATGCCATTGAGTGGGCCTGACTCCAACACCCGCGTTTTCTCCAAAAGGTAACCTATGGAATACTGCACTGAGCTTTGGGAACTGCTCATGGGAAAACTTGTGCTGCACTTGCTACCCAGTCCAATAGCGTCACCGCCCGCCCACGATTTCTAAGCAGTAAAGCCATCCAGTCCCACTGACCCTCAGAGGCACTTTCAGATAAAAGCTTTCATGACACTGGTCTACACACACCTGTTGGCTGTTAGCCTTCGTTTCTGGCTGCTGATGCAGGTGAAAGTGTTTGACAGCTTGCTGTCAATTAACCCTAGCATACAAATCCTCTTCCTGTTTTCCCTTAAAACAACTGAGGGATGAGATTTTGAGACTTCTGAGGCTCATTTGCTCTTGCATTTCCTCTAGTTTATAGTGGTTTTTTGTTTTGTTGTTTTGTTGTTTTTTTTTTTATTATTTCAGCATAGTTGTAGACTTAGTAGGAGAAATTTAGCTCACTGAAAATTGATTTAGTGTTCTTAGTTATTATTTGTGGATCCCTTGGAAGAAGCCTGTGAGTGCTAGGTAAACACCAGTATTTTATTCAATGATTTTTTTTTTCCTGTCAGTCAAATAGAGCAATCTTTTGTGAACAGGAGCTATACAAACTACTGTTTGCCTTTCAGTGTGTATGAGAATCTGTAGACTGTCCTCAGAGCCTGCAAAAGGGTGTTCCTTTCAGAGGCTTAAAGCAATTGGACTTTAGGCCACCTTTAATTATTTTTATTTTTATTGTTACAAGACAATGCTTGGAGCCTGAAAAATAATTACAATTGCTTTTGCATGTTTCTGTGACTTGTTAACGACTGGTGGCTGAATGACTTGGGCTTTGGGTTTTCAACTTTTTGCAAGGAAGAAACCTAGCCCTTGGTAAATGTTACTGGCCATCAATTTGGGGACCTTCTAGAAAAGCATCAGCAGAAGAAATGAGCGAATAAGAGGTGAAAGTTTTTCTCAGGCTTTGGGAAATTCTTAGTTTGAATTATTTTGAACTTCAATAACTAAAAATATGGGCTAGAGAAAGCATTTTCCTATAATCCAGCTTTTTTTTTTCTCTAGTAATTAAGTGAAGGAATTCATAATGAACATGCTTTCCTCTTTCCCAGGTCCCACCTCACTTGGCAAGAAACTTTAAGTGGACAAAAAGCTGTGGAGAAAATCCTTTTAAAAAGAAAAATATTTGGGACCTTTTTATATGGAATAAAATATTTAAGGCAAACTTTTGAAATATCTTTCACAGATTTCCTGTAAAGGACATTTGGCAGGAATAGGTATCAGTGAAGATTTGGGATTAAATAACAATATAAACCATAATATCCTAGAGACTGAGGGATATCCTTTTTTTTTTTTTTTTTTTAAACAGGGAAAAAAATCGGCACACCTGATAACAAGAAAGAACCTTTTCTGTTCAATGGTTGTCATTAGAAAGACAAACACGAAATAAACTTCAATTAATGAATGAGCACAAACATAGCTTGGCATCCTTTTCCTGTGACAAAGTTGATACACTATCTGCTGTCTCCTGTGGCTTGTGAGAAGTCAATGATAGAGACACTGTCTGCCAATTATATTCTACGAATATAAGTACTTTCTGAGATAAATTTAATTGCCTTCTCTTTAATGCTGCTATGAGCTAAAACCTTAAACCAGTTACAAGGTCTTATACTGAGTCTTAAGTTTTTAGTGGGTGGTCTTGATGAATATCTGAATGTGCAGTTTTCAAGAAGGTAAAAGAATCTATAACATATAGAAGCTTTATATATTAGCTTCGGACTTACACTCCTCTATAAGATTCAGACTGACTAAAAGAGTGTTTTCTTTTAGGTCACTTGAGTGTGTGCCTGAACAGGCTGTGGCGAGCCAGGCTCTCTTGTACCAAGAATTAATTTGCACAGGTAAGGAAAATCTTCTGTACAGTGTACTGCCAGGACATGGATTTAAAATGAAAGCATGTATTCCATAACTTGTATGATAGGGAAATACCTATGACAATACTTTCTTTTATCAAAAAAACAATTTTAATTGTTTTTCTCATTCTTATGTTCTAGAAAACACAGTCATGACATGACTCATTAAGCAAACTAAAGAGGTATAGTGGAGATGGCTTTCCATTTACTTAATTTAACCCATTATTAGGAAAATAATAGCTTAAAAACTCAGCCTCTTAATATTTGAATTATAAATGGTGTCATTCGCATGTGGTCATCTAATAACTCAGAACAACTCCCGTAAAATAGGACTTATCAATTGAAATTTCCAAGGCATTTATTTTCAAAAGGATTTATCTTTACTTTGTTATTCCCTCTCTCCTTCCTCTTAAACAAACAAACAAACAAAAAAAAAAAAAACACCAAGGGAGAATACAAGTCATATGTATATCAGGCAGATAATGGCTGAGTTATAAAATATCAACTACCCATGATAGTTTTGAATTCTATGTTTGGGTCAGTCTCTGAACACAGCAAAGCACTAGTTTTAACTTGGGTCCAACGTTCTGGAAATTTTCTGATTAGGGCCATACACAAAAACTACACCAGAAAGTGAATTGATTTCTTGGGGTTTCACATCTAACACTGAGAACTCTATGACTCTGTTAATTCTAACAACAAAAAAGGAAATGGGCTGTGACAAGAACTCATGGAAAAATATGCTCCCTTCTGGAATTTAGGTGAAGTGTATTTAGAAAGAGATGTACTTCAGAAGACATATTAAGTGATTCCTGGATAAGCCTTTTTCAGCCTTCTCCCAGCTTCAGAGAAGGCTTTTCAAGGAATGATGTAAAATTTCACTTTAGTCATTTCACATATTTATACCACAATTTAGATTTTTCAAAGAATGTCATTTTGGTAATAGAAATTTAATTTTAGTCCTTTCCACTTAATTTTTCCCATGTCATCTTAAAGATTTGGTAATGTACTGTTTCTATTTATCTGGTGTACAATGAAGGATTTTCTGGGGTTCTTGTTTTTCTGTTGTGGTTTTTTTTTTTTTTTTTTTTTTCTGGCAATAATAGTATTTGTAAAGCGGACCCGCTTGCTTCGGCAGCTGATGAACTGTAGCATTTCTTATCCATTCCCTGATGAAAGCTGTGTCAGTGCAGAAAACACGCCTTTACATTTTGATGACTGAAACTTGAAAATGGAACATTTCTGTTTTGCTAAATGTTAGCATGTGCAGGCTATCCCACAAGACGGTCTAAGAGCAAGGTGTTATTTGAGCAGAGAACTGTGCCCACCATTAGTGGGGCATGTGTGCACGTACTTAGCTACCGGCTGGGGCTTCTTGGAGCGAGGGGAGGTTTGCCGGGTTTTATTTTCTTTGGGATGAAATGCTCTACTTTGTGCATGCTGTCCAGACAGCAACAACCACTCTTCGTGAGACTGGATGGGAACAGCCTGTTCTTTGGTGTTACAAAGGAGACAGGGTCTAGCTGCACTAAAATTCCTGGGGTGAGGGGGGAGAAGGTCCTTCTGCTTGTCACCTATCAGAAACAAGCTTACTTCTTCCCTAATTTAGAAAAGACTTGCTGGTTATTGACTTTGTATATGAAATCTGAGTGGTCAACTTTGTTAGGAGTAAGGAAACACTGGATAGATTTGCAACATGCAAAGCTTAAATGGGCTTCAAGGTTCAGCTTACCTCAAACCAAAATAAAAACCAAACAAGCTTGGAAAACTTCTAGAAAAAATGTAAATACATTAGAGAAACATCTACATCATGGTTCTGTAGAGACTGACTTGCAAAACTTTTCTTTCTGTACTGTCATATAAACATGATTCTGATATTTGTAGTAATATAGGTGTATAGAGGGAAATAATAGCATTGTTCTCGGAGGACCCCGAGTAGTTTTGATGTAGATCAAAAAATAAAACCTAGTAAAATAAATTCTGTGTAAACAAGATACATGCTATAAGCAGCATACCAGGAATTACATTCTGTTTTAAAAACGGTATCTAGGAACCTGGCAGATGAGTATGGAGGGTTCATCTGTGTATTAATGAGCTGTGCAGGACAATGCAGAGAGGTGATTGTGTGAGGGACTAATAACACAGGCAGACTTAAAGAACACAAACAGTAGTTAACTCTTACAAGAAAAGAAGATACTTCTGTTTAGGGTACAAAGGAGGTTATAAGCTCTGGATACACTCCCTTCAGAAGCATGTTAGTTTATTCATTTGAAAATCAAATGAGAAACAGTTCAGTAGACCCCTTAAACTCAGATCACACCCTGATTAAGAAACAGCTGCATCCACCTGACCTGGTAATTTCTGTCTTTTAAGCTAAATATTTGCGTTTCCCTTCCCAGGCCGATGCACTGAATGCTTGTTTAACCTTTCCTATTAGTATTAATGTGGTTTATTCATAAAAACAAGGAGTATCAACAGATTTGCAGAGTTAGTCATGCATGTCAACTAAGCTTCACATAGCCAATTCCATTTGTTTGTGTAATTTTAGCGATGCCTTATAACAAATGTTATTTTGATCAATTTATCAATTGATGTATCTGAAATGTATCAACAGCAGCTAAGCGCATCCATTACAGTAGCCATTATCCTTTCTGTATGACTGCCTTTCTTTCAATACTAAAATTTATGTCTCCTATATTATATTAGCAGGGAAGAACATGAAACAAAATAAACTAGTAAAAACATTATGGGCATACTGGTAAGAGTTTAGTTCTCACGTGAGTCCAAATTAGGAGAACCTCTCTAGTTAAAAACTTCGGAGGTTCAAACTTGAAAGTGGGATGAAAATTATATGGAGTTAACCTAAATGATTGAAGGTACGCTTACTTATCTGGTAAGGACAATTTGCTGGATCCAGTTATGAGCTAGTAGTATTCCTGGATTTCAAGTTGAGGTTTGGATGCTGCCAAACCCCTTGAAGGCAAAGCCTCTGGCCACGAAGTAAGATGTATTTTGTCCCCAAGTGCCAGAGTTCTGGTCTAGACTGTTACCTAATATTTCTCAATTATTGTCAGTATCATGGTCTTTAATCAAATTAGAAGTCTCTGATATGGTAATAAAATGAAACATAGATTATATCCAAGGCACACTAAGCACTACTTTGGTTTCTGTTCTCCCTCTGCAATGTTTAATAACTACAGACAGGTTAAATTATAAGACCACATCTTACCATAAACTTGATAGTTGCTCTGAGCCAGCATTATTAGAAGGTTGTACAGTAATATCCTTTTTATCAACATGACTAGAGAAGCCTTCATTGTCTGGGCATGGTAGAGAGAAGAGGTTCCCGTGCGTTTAAAAAGTACAGTTCAGATGGTGTCTTGCACCCTGTTAGGTTTACCCGGTGTATATATCTGAGCTGATGCCCTTCTCGAGTTCTTCTGTCAAGACAGTACAGAAAGGGGTGGGGAAGCAATGTATCCACAAAAATCTCATGGGTTACAGAGTTGTCTTTTTGTGTGTGTGTGTGTGTGGTTGAAACGCACTTCATCATTTCACATCACGTTAGAACTCCTGTGCGATTCAAGGCAAAACATCTTTCACCTTTCTCTGGATCCCCTTACAGTCTAACAAACACAGCTGCAGATTTTCTTTTTTTGAAAGATGCTCCTGCAATTGAGGTTTTGGTTTTACAAGCAGCGATATAGCAGAGAGAAGGGATGCACAACAGTATTTTAAACTTGTTCAGTCCTTACAAATTACTCCAATTCAACATTAACAAATTAAGAAGTTAAGCACTTCTCCTTGTAATGCAAATACAACCACAAATAGAAACTAGGGAAGAAATTAATGCAGTTATGAAATCCGATGTTAAAATAGAGAGGTTCAGACTTGATATTAGGAAACATTCTTTACCAAGAGGGTATTCAAACGCTGGAACAGGCTTCCTAAAGAAGTGGTCAATGCCCCAAGCCTGTCGGCATTTAAGAGGCATTTGGACAATGCCTTTAAAAACGTGCTCTAACTTGTGGTCAGGCAGTTGGACCCAATGATCGTTGTAGGTGCCTTCCAACTGAACTATTCTTTGCTAAATATTTCAAGCTTTCTAGACAAAATATATGCATATTATGTGCTAACAAAAATCTAAATTATCAGGATTTTTTCAAAGTAATATTTTGTAGAAAATAATTGAACAGCTTTCCAAAATGTTGTGGTTGGAAGTGTCTGGCTAAGTACGTGATGATCAGGAGAATCATACTGATGTTTATGAGAAACTGAAACAGCCTTAAAAAAACTACAATCCAACCTAAATGGAAAATATTTATGAAAGAAAACTCCTTGAGTATAACTGCACACACAGCATGTTTCCACTTGAGATAAAATACTAGTACTGTAGATTGCATTTCTATATAGTGAAGACATCTAGTGGTCGAATCTGTAGCTATCTTAGATAGTAAAACTGGTCATTAAGGGGTGTGTTTCCTGGCAGTGTTAATTTCTACTTCTGTTGAGTTATCCAAAGTTTATGCTAGGAGTGTAATATCAGTACTTAATTAGTACTTCATCTTTGTTCTATTACTAAAGCTGGTTTGGGCTGAGTCCTTTGCTACTGACCCAAGCTTCTTAATAAGACAAGGTTTTGTCTGTTCTCTACAGTGTTTTGAGATTGGTTTTCTAGGTGGATAATTCCTTTTGGTAACTTTGTGGAAGTATTGTGAACTGTAAGACAGGTACTGTCATACATTAGTATTTTGGGAGTGGTGAGGTGGGTCAGAGTGGCAGGAAGGAGTATGTGTTTCCTGTACCGCATCCTGTATGCGGCTTGTGAATATTCTTTACTTTGTATTTTCAATAGTAATTATCTTGGACACTCAGCTGTGGTTTTAGAGCCCTTTTCTTAAAAAGGCTCTGGCACATGTGACTTCTACGACCACTGCTGACACTTCATTATTTCCTTTTTCTCCTTTCTGCTTAAGAGTAGGGTTGTGGGTTTGGTCGTTTGGTTTGGGTTTTGGGTTTGGTTGGTTTGTTTTTTTTTTTTTTTTTTGGTGGGGGGGGTATTTTGATAATCTGCTGAAAGATGGCAAAGAATCTGAATTTTTCATGTTTTCTTGTTAAGACTTTCTTACTTCCTTCAGACATTCCTGGGACCTGTTTTATTTTTGTGATATTATTAAGTTATAAATGAGATCTTTTAGATCTCCAAATGGTAACTTATATTCTTTTTTTTTTTTTTTGAGAAAATCAGTCTCTGCATTTGAGATACTAAAATATTCAAGTTTAGCTTTAAAAGCATGTTTCAAAGGATAGTAAATACTTAGTGAATATAAAATAACTATTTATCAAAGGAATGAGAGTCCTAATCTAAAACTGCATAACTACGAGAGGGAGGAGCATATGCATTTAATTCAAGATGAGATATCATTTGAAAATGGCAGAAGAAGATGTCACTAGGTGGCACTGATTTCCACTAGCTGCAATAACTCAGTAACTTCTTTGCTATATGCAAATCAGATCTCAGCTGAATCCTAACAGATACCAAGTCTTTAAAGAACTAAGAAAATTCAATGCAATTCAAACACAATGATTAGCATAGTGCTGTGTGTGTTGGATACTATTTTCAGGAAGAAGCTCAAAAAATATGGAGTGAAATCCAGATAGTCTTAAACACCTGAGGATTGCTCTTAATAGAAACTTTATTTACTTGATTCAGTCCACTTTGTCATGTCTGCTGCTTCTTTGCTGAACATAAGCAGAAAGAAGCCCAGCTATGTAATGTTCCCTCTGTTCTACATCAGTTTGTCTTCTGACAAGACAAGGTTGTGTTTTGGGGTTGACATTTTCCCTGTTTGCAAGTGGTTAGGCATTGGCCTCCAACTACAAAGGGAGATACGGCATTTAGATAGTGGACTCCAGTAAGTCTGCTGAAAATTATCTTCACAACACTACATGAGAAAGCTTTAGTACCTTCAAGGAACAACAATTTGGAGTCTCCCATCCTGCTCCTTGCCTGTCACTGCTGATCACACAGCCTGTAGTAGTATGTGCTGCTGCATGAGCTGTGGCTGGCCCCTGCAGCCTGTTCTCAAGTCTTACTACCATGGCTCCTGTTAAAGGAGGGTTCAGTTACTTCGTTTCTATGCAAGTTCTTTCCTTTTTCCACAATATGAGATCCTCTGCATCTCCCTGCTTTTTCCTAAGCAATTTCAGTTTAATGAGATGAGCTCAACTTTGGTAAATCAACAAACACATCTTGCACCAGGTTCTAAAGCACAGGCTGAGCATAGGCCTGGACACCCCCACAAGGGGGGTCAGTTCATTCAATACAGAGCTGGTTAAGAACCTACTCAGGGTTTTGCTGTATATAAAATACTTCTCTAAGTGTAAGCATGGGTATTCTAGTTATTAGATTCATCTTGTGGTAATGACAGGCTTCAGAAATAAGGGGAGGGAGGAAGCAATTTAAAGCTAATTACAAAAGAATTAAGGTAAGGAGGTCCCGTTTACTGCAGTGAAATCTAATACTGAATTTGGGAAGCTATTCTGTACACTGAATGACAGATAAAAAAAAAAAAAACCCCAAAAAAACCCACTTGAGGCAAACCAATATACAAATCCCCCCCAAGAACCTCTAAAGCTCCTAATTATTTTTGCTCCAGCTTTGAACAGAACTGCTGAATGATACCCTCTTTTCACTGCATTGCTGGTAAGCTACTCTATTGCTTGGGACAAAATGGAAGATTTCCTTATTTGCCTCAGGGACACAATAGTTCTTACTGAACAGAAGGATCAGATAGGAGGAAAAAATAAAAGTATCCATTGAAGGACAGCCGAAACTTCCTAATGAATGTGTACTTGTATTTTAGTGTGTTCATAGAGTGTATATAACATGAGAGTATTGGTCACTTCACTGCATTTAAGTAGCCCCCTGCTTCTACTTCCCCTTCCTGTGCACTACTAGACAAGAGAAGACACGGAGAGAGCCAAGTACTTAGATATGTCTAAAACATGAATAAATTTAAATTGCTTGTGCTTGTTTGGCTCGGCTGAACACAGGATTTGTGTACCAACTGAAACCAGTAATCTTTCTTGTGTCTTCCTTCAGGTCTAGCAGAAATCTAGCAAAATAGATGGTTTTTTGCAAGAATAAATCTTCAAATGTTTCTGGCTTCTGAAACCTTAAGTGAGCACGGAGTTGGGGAAACTCAAAAGCTAAACACAAAGGGACTGAAATAACTATTCAGCAATTGTTTATCTTTTCTATTTTATACTTAATCTTCTATTTTATAGAGTAGAACTGTGTTAAGTATACTTAAAATATAACATTTAGCTTCAGAGGCAACTCTGGTCTTGAGGCTGCCCTCTGTCAAGCCTGAGCGACAGTTGCAGTAGCAGTCTGTATCCTATCTCAGAGCCTGCACCTTGTGCTTTTACTTGAGATGTGCTATCTGCTTTTGAATACAAAAGAGGTGGCCTCTGCCACCCACAGAAGACCCACAAATTCCAAACCCCTTGTAGAAAGAGAAAAGTGGTGGGATGGGCAAAAAAAAAAATAAATCCTTACCTGACTTAAGCAGAACTGCCAGATTGTCTGTCCTTCGGTCTCTGCTGTCCAGCCTATGTAAATGACAAATGTCAAACCTAATTATCAGTATAAATGTAGCCTAAAAGCAGTTATGTATACTTCATTTTACTGCATCTTGAATATGGGTTAAACAGCGTGATTCATTTAGGAAGGTAAAATGTCACTGTAAGAATTTAGCATGGCCTAATTACTAAACTTTAAATATATAATTCACCTGATTCTGCATCAGTTTCCACATAAATCCTTACCGATACGTTGATTTTGCAAGTATACAGATGCTGTTTCAAAGAGGAATTGTCCACACAAGAAAACTTTACAAAAGGGTTTGTTTATTTCTATTCTGCTTTTCCATTTGGTATAAAGGCAACAAAAAGCAACTTGATTTCAATGTGCTGTGACCAGAAAAAGACTGAAAATGAAAGTAATGATTAATAACTTCATGAGTCAAGAGGCTGCATGAATTTATCACTGATCCATCATGAGATGTCAAGCCAGGTAAGAATTCAGGAAAAGGAACGTGTAAACAGTCAAACCTACACTTGGTAATTTTGAGCAGATGTTATGTTCTCAATTTTCATTAAGTCCCTAAGGGACACAGAGATCAAACTGACTATTTTGCAGAGTTTGGAAAGACCTGATTCTTCCACCTTGCAGAAGCCCTTCCTGAAAAGACCTGAAGCACTAGGCAGCTGCAAGATCCCTATACCTACAAATCATTTACTGCAATATCAAAATGCATAACAATTCACTTGGTGTTCACTTGCAACAGAAGACATAATTAGGGAATTTCTGTCACCATAAACAAAGTCATATACTTGACAGGAAAGAGGGGTTCTGTATAACCAGACCTGAAACAGAATTCAGTGTGATTGTACAAATGCATCAACAAACTGCTTCAACTTCAACTTGGTTTGATATTACCTTAAGCTAGAACAGCAGCATCTACATTCTTTAATTTTACCTATCAGCATCCATTTCTGCTATCTTACATTATCCTTATATGTGATCTATCATATGTTCTTTATCCACTTTCTTGGCAAAATAAGAGATCATGCATAAATTCTATGAAAAAGGAATTCCTTTATTTTTTTTTAAAAAAGGACCATTTTTCCATTACCAAGTGAAAACTTTACAAAGTAAAGTATTTCTCTTCCAATAATATTTTAATATAAAAACTTAAATCACTTACTCTGGTCTTACTGTTCTAACAGGAAGTCTTGTGACACCGCAGGACCCAGGTATTTTCAGCCTCACTCTAATATCTAATCATAAGTTAATCACTTGTTTAATTAAAACCATTTCTGTGGCCACTTACCATCAGCAAAACATCCTTAACAAAAAGAAAGCATCTTCACTAGCCAAAAAAAGACTAAACTCTAATAGCATTATTACAATGAGCAGCTTTGTTAAAAAAAAAATTTATTTTGAAAGTTAGACACAACCTTAAAATTGTACAAAGACAACAAGCACTCAAATTACACAAAGAGTTAGCAGTGAGTACAATGTGAACACAACAACAGTGAGTCTTGCCTCTCTTTATATGTAAATATAAATAGAGATTATCCTTGCCAAACTTCCAGCTTTTTTTTTTTTTTTTTTTCTGAAAACCAGCTCATTATGCTGCAAAACCTAGCAGGGAGCATTTCACTGTTCAGTTCAACAGAATTGCTAAAAGGGGCTCTGGCTAAAAATAGTCCTTCTATCATGAGAATATCCCATACTTTGCAGAACCAAGTTTCTCTCTCAATTGAAAAACAGCTTTCCCTTTCATTATGGCAAATGTTTCACTTCTAGGGACCTGCCAAATTACAGGCTTCAAAATGCTTAAAAATATTAGAACTTGCTCACGTTTTTTCAAGAACATGCAAGCTGAAACTAACATGGTGCATACGTGTAAGTAGTCACAAAACAGAGAATGTTCCTGTTTGTATTTTACTCTTTAACAGTGTTGTTCCAAGAAAAGCACTTTGGAGTAATTTTAGCTGTGAGTTGGCTAAACTAATATAGGTACATGGTCAGAGAAGAAAATATTTCTTATTTTTCTTTTTTTTTATATTACATTTAGAGCTTCAAATATATTAATAAAACCACCTAGCAAAAAGTATCCCTTATAGCTTGTCCCTACATATGTATGTAAAATGAAAAGCAGACGTTGCTACAATCCTCCCTTTACTTCTGAGAGTACTCTTTACAGGAAATACATGGAAAAATAATGCAGTGTTCTTGCAGAGAAAAGGAAACCCCCATGGAGACTGTTAAACAACTTAGCCACAGCCTCTGTTCTAGGGATTAGTTATTACTTAGGTTTAGGTATACCAGAAAACTTCTGCTGTAAATCTTCCCTAATAGCAATTAAACCAAGCTTATGCTTTATCCAGCTATAGCCACACTGGCAAAATTATGCTCTCAACTTGAGTGTTTGCAGGACTCTGTTCCAAGACTGAGTGGAACCACTTTTACTTTTAAAGAAAATAAGTGTGTCTTGTTGATGATCTGGGTTATGTCCATGAATATAAACTTACTTATTCATTAGTCTTTCTAGATTACCTGGAAGTGCTTTATTTTTCATTGTTTTATTCCATTATGAATGTTTGTTGCAATGGATCAGTATCTTGATTTTTTTCAAAAAGCTTGAAAAAAGTTGTGGCTTCTCCTTTTAACAAAAATCTCCTTTTATTAAGACACCAGTGTCCTACAAACTGCTGTGCTTTGGAATTAAGTCAGTTTCATTCAAAATCCTGATGACCAATTTCTGCTTCCAAAGTGTTATGAAGTGGTAGTCTATGGCTGCACTGATAAGGTTCCTCACCAGGCTTGTACCCTCTGCAGTAATTCCGCTTAAAAACCAAATCAGTACTAGAATAATTACTGAAAATACATCCAGAATTGTATTAATTCTGTAAATTGAGGCTCTGTACACAGACTGCTTTATAAGTAGAGTAAGCTTTTGAGAAACTAAGTGTTCTAATATTGCTTTGCCTTATTGAAAATGGATGGTTTTCTTTTTTTAACAAAAGCTGTTTGTGTTGGTAGCTTTTATTTTTATGTAAAACTGTATAAGTAAAAGTAACTTGATTTTTTTTTTCAGTTGTGCAAGAGCATATTTAATGTTACCGTTAAGCTTTTAAAAATGTCTGTCAGTTTGCCAGTCAAGAGAAAAACATACAGCACTGAATCCTATATAAAATGGTTATGGGGTGCAGCCTGTGAAATCCCATGTTAGCAAGAACTGAGCTAACTAGTCCAAATTCATACCTTTTAATCATACCATCTTCTCTAGATGCTTTTTAACGGAAGCCTGTTTTCTTGATACTCCATTGTTTTCTATTTGCTTCAATTCTAAAAGCATTCACAAGGTAAAAAGAAAAAAAATTAAAGCAAGGATGTTGTTTCACTGTCATGAAACAGCAGCTGTAAAAGAACACTTTCAATTATTATCAGGACAGAAAAGGCTATTGGCAGTGTACCTTTCACTTGGCTTAAGAAGATTTATAGAACAGTTCTAGTCCAAGGCAGTTCATGATCTTAAGCTAAACCCAAGCTTGTGCAATAGCAAATGATATTTTGGAAGGCATATTTTGATATCTAGAATTAGAGAAAAAAACTACTACTGTTATTTCTGTCTGAAGTTCTAAACCAGCAACTAACATCGTTGACAGGATTGCTATGACTGCATGGAGTCCCGCTAGCTTCAACAGGGACCAAAGGTGCAGCAGTGTACCGAGTACCCACGTACTGGTACACACAGATAGGCAGCCTTCTACATTTTAGTTTTGTCCATTTATTAAAACAGGTCTCATAGCAGAAAGCTACAAGACAAGGTTATAATGTAACCCAAGTGCATTTCTGTAAAAGCTAATTGCACACAAACCAGTTGTTACTACGTGTGTAAGTCTGTCTCAATCCAGCAAGAGACTGCTCTAGAAATAGCTAGGGAAATAGCTACATAACCAAAATAAGCAGGTTATTTTGTCTCTTTTTTAGCAATTACTTAGTATTGCTGTAAATATCTGGAATTAAAGAAATACTGAGGAAACAGATACTGTGAAACTCTACAGGGGAAAGGAAGCTGAACAGAACAACTGGCTCCACCTGAGGGAGTTAAAGCATGCTTACACCATTGCATCTACGGAATGGAGGATTTCTGTGCTGCTAGAAGATCCTTGGCACCTCCCTGAACCCAGAGCATCTCAAGGAAATATAGAGCAAGCAGAAGTTGGTTGTATTCCAGCACTTTGCATTATGCTCCCTCATTCCATTCAAAAACTTTATAGAGCATTTACATTAAGGGGACTATTTGGCATAATAATTTGCAATAGCTCAGTGATAGTTTAGTGATCTCGGAGAGGGTAAAGTTATTGAAATTCTGCAATTTCTCATTTTACTTTTTGCCAGTCCAGTATATATGGCCTTGGCACAGAGTAAGAAATACAGCCCAGGTCTGTAATTCCAGTACAGCTTCAAAGTATACATGCTTTCTTACTTGCACTTACAGGTATTGAATAGCCTTTGCAGTAACTATTTTGAAAACTATTTTAATCGCTTTACCTCCTTTGACTAAAAGGCTGAGGACAAGGTCGGAGATGTAGAGGACCTTCAGGGAAAGATGGAGGAGCCTCTTCTCCTGTGCACTGTAAAACGGCTTTCTCAACTCTGCAACTTAGTGCCTCCCCCACACCCAATTTAGATGTAGCATCCTTTGTCCTGCTAGTAAGAAAAAGGCATTAATCCTCTCTGCTAAGATCTTGGCCCAGTATAGGTTTCACTTGCCAGCAGCTGCACTGCAAACCACACTCAGTTACTCATTTGCCTACTCAATTTTCAAAGATTGGCACTGAAACTGGAGGGGGCATGTTAAACTGAGACAACGAAATAGCAATTTTAAAAAAAGTGGGCATGGTAAACCTGCAGAACCTAGCTTTGTGAGAATAGTAGAGTCCAGAGGTCAATGCAAAAGACCGGCTAATTAAGCTAGATAATGAATACATCCATAGTTGCATCAAACAGGATAAGAGAGTATTCTAGAAGAAAAATATTTTGCATTTTAGAATGTAAACCAAACCTGAACAGGAATTTGCAACAATCCTTCCCCCAACTGAGCAGTTATATTTTAACTAACCATTCTACAGCTTCTTGCATTTCAAATGTGCAGCACTTCTTCTTGGTCACTCATGGACAGGATACTGGACAAAGCAATCCACTGACATGATTAACAATCCCTATTGCATCATCTTCCTCGTATATTTAGATGCACAGTTTAAGTAAGTGAAGTCCTCCATCCAAGTGCCTTTTTCTTAGCATCAGTTACAGCTGGACTGAATGTAGATAAAGTGTATGCCAGGTACGTTCCCCACATTCATCATGAGTTCTACATCAATGTAGCTCTGAAGTCTACAGCAGGGTTAGCAACAGTCTGTGGCATACCACTAAGTTCACAAATAGATTGTCATTTCTACAAGAATACAAAATAGCTTGTAAAACCAATATGTAACACTGTATATATGCATGAATATAAAAATAAACCACACCATCAATATGTAAAACTTCACAACGATGATGAAAACTGTTTTCTTCTCAGCGGTCTTCAGTATTGATGAGTTGGTTCTCATTGTCATACCCATCAGGCAGATATGCTTTCCTTAGCTGGTCTGACTTAGGTATCGAACTGCCATTCTTGACGTAACGGGACAGGAAGGCTCGCACAGATGGATGATCAGCCTTCTCAAGTGGAATATTAGCTTCCAGGCACATTTTCACAAAGTCCTGGATGACACTGGTTTTCTCTGTCTGGGCAGTACTGTTGCACTGAAGGGAGGCAGTCAGAGTCCTTTGCTTCTTCCTGACATTCTGTTCTTCAAACTCTGCCTTTCGCTTTGTGTGTGTTTTAGATTTGAGGTGGTCATTGATTGCAGACTTGCGAACGTGATTCAGAACCACATTGCAGGAAGTACAGAAGAGTTTTCCTCCATCTTCGTGTAGCTCACTGCCAAACTCAGTTACACGATCCTGAGGAGTTACATACAAAGCAGTCTTCGAGCGGTTACGTGACGGAGCGGACTTTACTCCAAATCGTTCCATTGTTGCCTTCAACAAACTTTACCTGAAAGCTGGGAAAAAAAAAAAAAAAAAAAAAACCAAAACTGTGAAAGTGTGCTAATGATTTCAACCAAATACTTCTAGTTGCAGTCAATTCAATATCCAATTGGCATCTAAAAGATAATGACATGTAAGACACGTGTGAAACTATTATTGAAAGGTTATTCATCTTGAAGTCCAAGGAACTTAGGAGACTGAAGTTCCTCATGGATCAGAGTAAAATACTTCTTATTTTCTACAACACTCAACAGAACCCTCGAAACTCAATCTTTTTGTCACTGAAAGTCAAATAGAAAGGTTTTTTGCTTTTTCTTGAAGAGTTTTTATCCTTTAGCCTTTAGGGTAAAGGGTGCTTTCTTATTATTATTTTCAACATATTTTACAGTTTCTTAGTTCTCTTGAGTTTTTATGTGTACTTCCTGAAAATATGTACTAGTTCTGTTAGCAAAAACTCAGTTGTCCAAATATCTAGGCCAGAAGGCCTTTACTGTCACTTGCAAAAGCCAGCAAAAAAAAAAAAAAAAAAAAAAAACCAAAACCAAACAAACAGAAAAACAAACCAAAACAACCAAACCTGAGCTTTGTCAGCACTCATTTGGGAACACCGCTCACTTTTGCTCCAGCTCAAATTACAACAATTAGATTGAACCTTAACTCAGAGTCAAAAGCAAATAATTTTGTCATTGCAACTAGAAACTGGCGAAACAGCCCAATGTGAACAGAAAATTTCATACATTTCAATGCAAAACAAGAACCTGTATTTTCAAAGACAACAACTTCTTTGAGTAAGGTAACTGATAACTAAGAGAGCTGGACACTTAATAACATCACTCTAAATTACGCTGTTACCAAAGGAGGCACTAACCTAGTCAAGTGTACTAAAATCAAACAAGACCTATCCCCTTTTTTTGTTGTTGAGAAATACAGTAGCTGGTGTAAATCTCAGCCAAGATAATTTAAGTCCTTTTCAAAGTAAAGTTAAAGCCCAGGAAAAGCTCTGTTCAGGTTTGAGGTTCTTTGAGAAAAATGACCATTCGTTACATTAACTACCTCTTTATCAAAAAGTGACAACAGGTGTTTATTAAAAAAATATATTTTGACACATACTTTGTGGGAATATAATAGGTTGCCTGGGAATTTACTTATGGGTATGAATGGCTTTGAAAAATTTTATATTGCCTGTGCTTAAAAGGCAGACTGAGAGATCAGAATACCTCTAGATGTATTATTCTCTGTACTTATTTTGTTAGACATACAGAGTTTGCTGTTGCAACATTTTAAAAGATCTGCCTTTAGAAGACGAGCATTTCCAAGCTAACTGTAAGTTGAGCTTGTCCAGCTCTAAGGACTGAACTGAGTTTCTGCTGTCCAGATGCCTGCTTACTCTGGAATAAGTAAGGAGTAAAGGAACAGAGAATTGTCGTCTTTTTTCTTAAACCATTGCTACAGTAAAAGATGGAAACCTTTTGAAAAAAAAGAAGACAACGATCTTGCTGTTAGTTAATTTCTAGTTAATTTTTTGCACTATCTGCAACTTTCCAGAACGGTAAGTCTTCACTGATACTGCACACTACAGACTAAGATAAACAATTTTTTCATTCTTTTTGTTGCTTTATGCTATTTATCCCCGTGAGTTTCCTCAGTAACTGTTTCCTGAAATCAAGCAGAAAACAGGTCTTAACCTAACATAAACTTGTTGCTTAGGCTTCTGAAATGTCAAAACAAATCCCCTACCAAACTAGGTGTTTACGCTTATGCTTTATCAGAATCCGCAGGAATGCTGTGAGCAGCCCCGCTGCTGAAAACACAGGATTTTTTGGTGGGATTTTCTGCCTTAAGTTTTGGCGTGGGTTCTTTGATGCCTACTAAGGAGGCACCCCTGGGTTCTCAAGCGCAGGGGAAGGTGTGTGGGCAGACGGGGCCGTGCGGGGCAGACGCCCGAGCGTTCCCAAGTGGCGAGCTTTCCCGAAGAGGTGGTAGCCCCGGGGGAGGGGGAGGCGGGGGTGGAGGTTGGGGGGGGGGGGGGGGGAGACACTGAGGACGCCTTGGCTACGAAGTGTCCCCGGAGACGGCCCCTCTGCGCGCGCGGGGCACCTCGCGGCGAGCCCCGGGGGCGTCTGAGGTGAGGAGGACGACGGGCCCGCCGCCCCAACCGCCAAACGGGTTCCGCTGGGAGCGGGAGCCAGCACTCCACGCGTTTGTTCCCGGGGGCTTTGCTCACCGGATTGATAGCGCCGTTTAACCCGTCAAGGCCTCTTAAGGGTCCGCCGCCTGCCTCCCTCCTCTCCACCCCCGCCCCGCGAAGGTGAGGGCCCGGCCCAGCACCCAGGCCTCGCCGACCCCCGCCTCCGCGGCGGCAGACAGGTGCGACCCCTCCCGCCCCGGCCCCGCCGCTCCGCCCCGCTCCTTCCTCCCTGCCCGGCACGGCGGGTGTTTATACGGCAGAGCCGGGAGGCGCCTCCGCCCCTTCGCCGACCGGCCCCGGGACTCCACGGGCGGCGGAGTGCGGCCCCGGGTGGGCCCCGCCGAGGCGGCCGCGCCGCCCGCCCTGCCGCGCCCGCCCCCTGCCGGGCGCCGTTACCCGCTCCGGCTGCGCGGCCTCCCCGCGCTGCCGCTGCCGCCGCTCCTCCGCGCCGCCGCTGGGCCGCGGGCCGGACGCGCCGCTCCGCCGAGGGCCGCCGCGCCGCAGCCAGACGGACCTACCCACCCTGGCGGCCGCGGTAGGCGGGACCTAGCAACCCGCCTAGCAACCGCCGCGCCCGCCCGCCTCTTGCCCGCCGCCACAGAGCGGCCGAACGGGACAAACCTGTCGGTGATTGGCTCCCCCTGGCCCCGGCGCGCGGAGATGGACGGCAGTATTGCCCAATTGGAGATGGGGGGCGGGTGTAAGTGCCATGATGGAGGTGTGCTCAGGCCAGTCAGAGTGCGCGAGGGCGACGGTGGCGTCTAGCGGACGGGGGCTTTGGCCAGTCGCCGGCAGGAGGCCGCGGAGAGAGGTGTAACAGACGGGATGAGCAGCCAATGGCAAGGCGGGGACAAAGTAACGAAGAGACTTTTGCTCCAATCGAAGGACGTTTTGGCGGCGCCGGATGGAAGGGAGGAGCCAGAGGTCAGAGGTCATCAGCGAGCCCGCTCGTCGTCTGCCGTTGATCGGCACGGCGGCTGGCCCAATAGGGGGGCGGCGGATGGGCGTGGCCGGACGTGAGGCAGCGAGGAGGGGGTCTCCCCTTCCGGCGTGGCGGGGCGGGGGCAAGGGGGGGTGTTCGGTACGCGCAGGGCGGCCGGAGCAGCATGGCGGAAGACGAGAGCGATCAGGAGTCGGAGCGGCTCAGTGAGGAGCTGGAGGCGCTGGTGACGCCGGGCCCCCCCGCCGGCCTGCCGGCCCTCCTTAACAGCCAGTATTACTGTCGCCGCTTCTGTCAGGTGAGCGCCGGCCCCCCCCCTCCCCTCCTCGGCCCGCTCCTTGCCCCTCCCCCCACCTTCCCTGGGGGTGGGGGTAGGGCGCGGCAGGGCTCGGGGACCCTGGGGGGTGTGGGGGACGGCGGACGCTGCTGGGCTGGGGTCGCTGCCTTTCAGCTTTCCGCGGGGGTGGGCCGTTCCCCGGCGGCCTGGGGTCAGTCCTGGGGCAGGGACGGGGGTTAACGAGGAAAGGGGCCCGCTTGGCCCTGCTCTGGTCCTGGGTCTTGAGGGGACGGCTGCCTTTCTGCAGGGCCGCGGGAGGCAGCCGGGGTGGTGGCGCTGAGTGCCCTGGCCCGGCCCGGGGGGAGGGTGCGGGCCGGGGCCGGTGGTGAGGCTGGCGTGGGGGAGGGGAGGGACGGCGCCTCCTGGGGGGGAGGGGGGGGGCAGCGGGCGGGGGAGAGCCGGGGGCGGCGGTGGGCGGCGGTACCCCGCCGCTGCTGGGAGCTGTCGCTTCCTCTGGGCCCGGCCACCCGGGGCACGTGCGGCGGTGGCGGTGCTGCGGGCAAAACAATTCCGGGTGGCTTTGCCTGGGCTGGGGAGTGGGGCGGGTGGCGGAGGGAGGGAGGGAAGAAGGGCCTCGGAAACCGTTCCCATAAGGGTGGCTAAATTAGATCAGGGTTGTTTTTTTTTTTTCCTTTGGAAAGCAGCGTTTCTTCGTGCGGGCCCGGAATTCTTGTGCTCTTTGCAATCTCTTTACTTGCAAAGTAGCAAGCAACAACAGGTTGCTTTTCCTAGTTACTTTCGTCAGCAGGTGTTGATGAAACATTAGTTATGCTGGGTATATTTCAGCCACACTACTTGTTGTTTTCAGAAACACAGTCTAGAGGTTTCTTTGTATGGAATTACTTCATTTCATCGACTTCTTGGCTGCTTACCTCACCACTGTGATTGTTTTCTTCTATTTAAATAAATGTGTTTCTGTGTTCTTATTTTGTTCTTCCTGTTTTAATATTCAGTAAAACATCTATGTAAAATAATATTTACTGTGTAGGATGTGTTTAAAATCATCACAGGTAGCATACTACTAAGTAAGTCCACAGGTTGCCTTTTGAGCTTATCGATCCTTTTATATTTTTTCTCTTTAGTGGTTTCTCTAAGCTTAGCATGCGTGAAAAAAGTTGTGAATCCAGTAAAAGGAGAAGTGAGTATTTTTGCAAGTATGGCGTAAACTACAATTGTAAGAAATCACAAGCATATTTGATTAAGTTAGCAGGTTGGAAAGACATTGGTTTCTGCTAAACACTGAGAGTTTTATAATAAATTTTTCTAGCTACGTTTACTGTGTTTTGAATTAATTTGTTAAGGAGGAAGTGCAGGCAGAGTGATAGCACCATGTACTAATGCCAATCCCATTTCCCCAGACAAAGCTAGGAATTAGTTGGGAACAGAAGACGACAAGACCAGGGAAGGAATTTTCCTATGAAATAATTGTATCATAGCTATTAATGATAGAGTAGAGAACTAAGTCATTTGACCTTGACTTCTCTTGCAGTTTCTTTTGTGTAGAAAGATTGCCAAGCTCTCTCCCCTACTTTATTTTTCTTTGAGTTTATGAACTGCCCACATGGGAAGCCAATGTTCTGAGTACATAAAGGGCTCTGTTTCTTTTCTCTTATATTTTCTTTCTAACAATGCATAGTTTAAATAATCCTGATGAAAGTGGGTTAATATATTAACACTTTGTCTCCAGGGATTTGGGTTTATTTTTGTTTAAATTGGCCTTGTGTGATCAGCAGTCATGTGCTTACTCAAAATCTTCCATGTTTTGTTTAAGCATGTTTTTTAGTAATGGATTCTTCTAGTTATTTAATGATATAAACACAAGATCTTAACTGGTGTAGCGTACTGGTATGAAAAGCTAGTAGCTGTGTGACATTTGTGGTTTGACAACAAATTAAGTTGCGCGTGCTCCAAATTAGCTCATTTACCCTCATGAGATTGACAGTGGTTTAATTACAGAATCACAGAATCACAGAATTATATTATACTGGTTTATATATACCTGTACATACAGAGGGCTGATAGGCCCTCCGCCTATTTAATAAGTGATGAAGCATATTTATATTTCTTCTTCAGAAAGCATCATGAAGTTTAGGTCACCTCTTATAACATTTTTGGCAAAACAAAACTTCTGTATTAAGTACTGTGTTGCTTTATTAGATTTACACCTCCCACCTACCTATATGTATTTTTTAGTGCAATTTTTCCCTTTGGCTCTAGTTTTTGTCAGAGCCTGTTGCTTTATGCTTTTCTGTCTAGATCTTCCGAAGGTCATGTTTGACTGTTGTGCAGATCACGCCTCTCCACCTCATCCCACTCTGCACTGATAACACAATTTTGCTTGTCTTAATGGTAATTTGGCACTTCTAAGTGTCCTAGTTTGCCTCATGTGTTCCTGGGTTTTGTGTTGAAAGTTGAACAGCAGTTGTAGAAATAGTTGCTTAGTGATAATACCATGAGTTTGAACTACCAAAAAGAACCATTTTTATTTTCAGAATAACAACCTATTGAAATGTATGGTTGTGCTTCGATCATAGTGATGAAGCTTGGTGTCAGCTGAGAAGAATATTGTTTAGATTGCTTATAATTGTGCTACTGTGCAAAGAATGTGCACATCCTTGTCTCTCAGTAAGAGCTACAGGAAAAATGAAGCAGGGTATAAAGTCATTTTCTGTAGATAGAAGCAAAGACCTCTTGACTGATTTTTAAAGAGTAAGAGAGTGGCTTAGACTTAGGCCTTGAAAAGCATTGGCATGCACGTCTTTCATCCTTGAAATATGTTAGAAAGGTAAAAACATTGCTGTAAACAGCCAGATTCAGTACTCTTGGGGTCTGGAGTATTGCAGCTGGACTTCGCTTTCAGACAGTAGATAAAGTAACAGTTACAAAAGATGAACGGTTTATCGGGGCACCTTAAATATATGTGTAATCACAATTTAATGATATGAGATGAAGTTAGAATGTGGAATCTCTAAACCCATGTGTAGTTTCTGGGATCTGTTTTTGTATTGTAGGTATGCGTGGTGATACAGAGTCATTACAGCCTGAATCTTCCAAGGCAAAGTGGATAATATGTTTTATTAGATTGTTATTTGAGGCTGATGACATAGGGGGAAAAAAAAATAAATCAAGATTTCTGTGGTTGGGATTGAAAAGAGACAGTTGGAAGATAAGTACCCAGCTTATGCATCTCACCAGCTGTTCCTATGTTACTTTCTAAAAATTGCTGATCTGGCGTTTCTTCCTGTTTGTGAAGTTTGCCATGTATTGAAACCACTTACGCACTGGGAAAACCAAGTCTACTGTTCCCAACTTTGACAAGCAAAAGAACAAGGTGTCTGTAACTACACCTTGAAATTTGAAACGTTGTACCTGGCAGAAACCCCCTCAGTCTAAACATTTGGAAGAGCTTCATGAATGTCAACTTTTGTTATATGTAGAACTTGAAATTCTTTCATGAGGTTTCTCAGGGACCAGAGCCATTGAGAGGTTTGTGTGGGAGTGAAATACAAATGATGAAGGGCAGAGAAGATAGTGTAGATGGTTGCTTTTTGCTATGAGGGTGGAGGTAATACTTTTATAATTAGAAGGATGAATTTCCAAATTTACTTGATTTGAAAACAGACCTTAACAGCGAGCTTACTTCATTGCACTTGAAGTGAGTATAGTTTTGTCAACTAGCTTGAAATTGCATTTTCTCTTCAGAATTTTTCTCATGACATTAAGTACTATCAAACTATTACAAGTTACTTCCAGCATTTCTGTAGTTGTCCACATGGCTGCATAACTGTACTAGATGTTATTTTACGTTGTTTGGTACTGGCTGAAATAAACACAAGGTGAATCTCTGCAGTGAGGGCTAAACACTACTTGATCTGCTCTTACTGTGGCCTTCCAGTATGTTCTGACTTCCTGAAATAAAGATTACCTGGTTTGCTTACATTAGTTGGTGGTATCTTGAGTCACTGCTAGAAAAATAGTTCTTGGGTTTATAAACTTGAAAGCTAAGAAGTAAAATTTAGTAACACACTAGAGAAGATAGTGTTTCCTGGATTTATTTTACTAGACAAAAATAATACAGGGGTGTATGACTCAACTGTTGCCTGTCTTGCTTTGTGGGGATTAAGGTAGAAAAATGTGCATCTCTTGGAATGTTTGTTCTTCTGGTTTTGGGATTGATACGTTTTCACACCTTTTGTGATGTGCTTAAACTTGAAAGTAGTTGCTTTTGACTCTTACTTTGAACTTCAAGACAATAGTTATTAAGTTGCTTTTATAGTTTATACCAATAAAAACACCAGCTCTTTAGGTTATGCCAGACTTTTATTCTACTACTTTTTGGACCTTTGGGATCCATATTTAATCTCCATACACCATTTTAAAGTTTTGCTACGGAAATCTTGCTCACATGAGTACTAGTAGTGGAAAGCGATCTCTTCAATTTCTTTGAAGCTTATTTCTCTGAGAAGGTATAATTTGTCATTTTTAACCCCCTATTTTCTTTTGTAATGATTTGTGGTGTTCTAGGGTTTGTTGTTTGTTTTTTTTTTTTGTAGTTTCCTGAATAAATATGCTTTATACTTGTTAATGGCTCAAATTTTGAGAGCACTGTTAAAAGTCACGTGTTTTACTCGTGACTGATATTTTTCGGGTTTTTAAATGTGTGACATTGCTCGTTACGTGAAAGCTTGCAAAGGACAAATCATAAATTGCAGTAACTAAATTTACTTGTGTATCAAAGAATCCTATGACTACTTGAAACAGTTTAAATTTTAAAATTAACTTGTCGTTGTGTTCCATATTTACTGGGTCTTTTTCCCATGCTTGGCTGGTGAGAACAAGCGTATTCAATTTGTTAGCAGTTTCGTATTGTGCTACTTGAGATTCCGGTGAAGTTCAGGTTTAAAAGGAGATCCTTGGGAAATAGCTGTGGCAAGCACCAGGTCGCGTTTACTCCCAAGCTGAATGCCAAGTGTGAGCATTCAGTTTTGGTGAGGGTTTACCTGTCTGCACAGAAGGGTGTCCTGCGTTAGGTGGTGGCACTCTTTCCTTTGACAGTTGATGGGAAACCTGATAAGCCACTATCATGCAAGACTAGGTTGTGGTGTATGTGGTGCATTTGACTGTTTTCAGTTACCTTCTTGGGAGAATTCACAATAGTAGGTGATTCGCAACCTCTTTATTTGCAGAATGAAGGCTGAAAGAGTCAGTCTTCAGTGCTCTTGTCTTGTCATTAACATTATAAAGTCTTTCTTATTCACATACTCAGTTCTTTCTTTGTACTGGCTTCTTGTCAGCTTTTGTGCCTGCTGTCCTTTTAGCTTTACCCTGAGGAATAATCTCCCTGTTTTAAAAGTGGAATTAAGGAGTTAATGTTTAAAAAAAAAAAGGAAGCATTGCACACAAGTTCAAAAACATTTTATACTTTTCTTGATCTTTGTAATGTTTTTCTCCTTCCAGTTCTTTGCAACTTTTCCGTTCTGCACTCTCAAACTTATTGCTACTTCTCCATTTTTTAATGCATTGTCACAAAGTTTAACTTTTGTATGAAAATAAGCTTTTGAATTTTGCTTGGAAAAATACATCGACTGTAACTTATAAAGGAGATGCAGGTTTTTATACCTAAAAAGAAGGATCTTCAGTGAATGATGCTTCTGTAGCATAGTCTGTCTGATAGCCTTGCTACACAGGTTTTTTCAAGTTAGAAAAGGCAAACTTACTGCACTAGTTAATGCGAAAATCAAAAAGTTAAGTCCTTTTGAGTAGCAGTTGTTCAGATGAGGGAAAGAATCAATTGTACTTTTTACTTGAAACGCATCTTGTGTTTTACTAATACCACTGGTGACCTGGTTGTATGCATTCATGTGTGTGTTCACAAGATTGTCCTTTCTCTCTCCCATATATAATCAAAACAATTCCTTAAGTTAGTTGACTTTCACTCTAGGAGGTGCTAATCAAAAGGTGAAGAGGAATATTACTTTTCTTAAATATAAATATTTATCTTTATTAAATATTTATATTTATTAAATATAAATATGATCTTTCAGTTGTAAAACCTTACACAGGCACATTTACTACAGTGCTACAAGTAGACAAAACTGCTTTTCTAGGATTAATACATAGTTTTCACTGTTGTGCAAGTGACAGGCTATAAATATGTATGGAAACTGGCTCTTTGAGTAGCTGAATGTAATGAGTATATGGAACCCAGCTTTAGATATTTTTCATGCCCCAAGCAGGCTGAGGATGAGACTTTGATGATTAAGGGTGGGGGGAATCATTTAGCTTTAAGGGTAGAGCTTTGGCAGAAACTTGTCTCAAGGATGTGTCATGCTGTTGCTGGGTGATGTTTTTTCTTTTGCTAGAAGTGTGATTATGTTTGGTTACTCCTTATGCAATATTCACATGTGAATTGCAGTAAAGCGATTGCTTACAACATTATTTTTTTTTTTTTAGTTACACCATATAAAACCATTTTAAACTTGTATCTGTTAAATGTTTGATTTTTATCTTAAAATCTTAAGGCCTCTTCTACTCTCTAATTGGATAATGGAATCCTTTTTTGTAAGGACACGGGTAGCTTCATTGTATGCGGAAACAGAATAAAATGCTTATCATCCACTAAATAGGTTAAAAAGACAGTAAAGAAGGTGTGATTATTTCTTCTGATGTTTCCAGGTAGGGTAAATTCAGTGTTACTCGAGTTCTATTCTTGAACTGAACTTTGGTTCGAGCTTCTCTGGTACTTATGCTGGACAGGCAACCATGGTGGAGGTTGCTTTTAATTATGGTTTTTAATTTTCGGGGAACTCTTTTTTTTTTTTTTTTTTTTTTTTTTTTTTTTTTAAGAGGCCCTTTTTTGCATGGCATTTTAAATCCTTTTTGGTGTGTTCTCTTCTGCGACAACCACTGTATTTGCTTATTATAACAAATGACAACCACTATATTTGCCAACTAGCTTTCTTTTTCTGAAGACTATAAACAGCAGTACTCGCAAAACTGTTGTGGTTTTAATCCTTTACTGTTAAATCTCACAAAAAGTTATGGAAGTAACTTCATTTAAAATCCTAGCCATGACAAATATTTAAAATTGGTGGGATGTGCTGCTTTTGCTTTTCAGTTTTTTTGTTGTGTGGAGGGACAAGAAAAGCCATAGCAACTTCAGGCCTACCACTGCATAAACATTTGTTTCTTGTGTCCTATGTATTTGCAAATCTAGCTATTTACAATGTTATTTCTCTTGAGTGTTTGGAATGTAGTCAAATCACTTTATATATGTATATTTAGTTACTTAAAATAAATGTGTATAATTAATCAGTTAAAACTTAACATTCCAGGGAAAATTAGTTTTTACAGTGGTTCAGGCCTTTAATTACTACCTTGTTATTTTGGGGGTTAGCTGCTTTAGCTGCATGCTTAGAAACTGCTTATAGGAGACTGATCAATCTGGTCTTGATTTTGCACTCAATAGGACACATCTGAATCATGGATTTTCCTCTTGAGTTACTCAAACATATTAAAGAACGGGAAACAGTGTATTGGTGTGGGAGAAAGGTGGAGTTGAATGGGGACGGTGTCAGGAAGATTCTTCAGTCCCTTTTAGTATCTGTACTGAATGAGGAAGGGAAGACAAAAGGCCCCACAATCTCTTCATGGATGGTAGTTAATTTAAAAGGTAAAGACAGATGGGGGAATGGTGCATGGAGAGTCTTTAAGTATATAAAAATTTCATCCTAACAGAATTCTTGAAGGGTAATTGTTGCAGGAAGTCACATAAAAATGTCACCTCCCTTCTGGTTTTCTGCACTCTATTGGACAAGGAAGAGGCCACTTTTGTTTTGACACTGTTTTGTGCTTCTTGTTTGGCTGACTTCATTATGTTGAAATTAATGTGCTTGTTAAAAATGTGCTGATAAACATAAACTTTAAGTAAAGCATTTAGGACTCAAGCAGCATTATCTATCTGATTTTCTGTAGTGCTCTGATGACACAACTTGGCAACATGAGGTTGGGCATATGCATGTCCCTTTGGCTTCTGTTTTCCTTGTAAAATAAAATATCAGAAGTCATAATGTTTTGTGGGACTTTTTTTGTTTGCTTTGGGGGTTCTTTCTGGTGTAAACCTTTACCTATGTTCTGGTTTACAGTCATGTTTCAAAGCATGGCATGTTGAGTATTTTGAACAAAAAAAAGCTGTTAGTTTCTATTATAGAAAAAGCTATTCCATGAGAGCACTTACAAACAGATATTGAAGTATACACAGAATTGTAAAACAAACATGCTTCCTCCCCTCCCCCCTTATATAGAATGTAGGTGCAACAAGGGCAACTGGTAGGACTGTAT
Source organism: Vanellus vanellus (assembly GCF_965231255.1). Taxonomy (NCBI): domain Eukaryota; kingdom Metazoa; phylum Chordata; class Aves; order Charadriiformes; family Charadriidae; genus Vanellus; species Vanellus vanellus. The sequence continues at coordinate 100,438,009 of NC_138905.1, forward strand.
AGGCCTTTATCAAATGTGGGCAGTAGGACTGCACCTTTCAGAGACTACAATGTCTAACTATTATCCTCAGCGTGAGTCTTTTGAATGCTAATTATTTGCAAAAGCAGTACACTGACATTAGGACCAGAGACTTATCAAAAGTTCACGTATGCCTAACCAAAGAACGAGACGAGCAAATATAGTAACTTTCCCCTCTCTAACTACAGTAAACTAGCTGAACTGAAAATAGTTAATAATTTTCGGTGGATATCTGTTTCAGCTCATGCGGCCTCTTTTCAACTCATGTAGCCATTCAGCATCCACAGCATCCCTTCAGTAAAGAGCTGCACAGCTTAATTGCTCACTGTGTGAAGAGCTACCTCCTGTAATTTATTTCGATCCTACTTGCCAACCTTGTTTAGTGTCCCCCCCTGCATTTGTCATTTCTTTACATCCTAAAGTGTCCTAGTTAGCTGCATTGATCCTTATGTGAAATTTATTTCGCTATTTAGCATTTCTTGCCTTCCTTTGAAGCTTTTTCTTAGGCCTTCTGTATTCTCTTTTGAGATAGGAATGGGTAGATAGCAAAATAGCATGCAGTTGTATAGATGTGGGGATATGCTGTGGTTTTGAGCAGTTAACACTCTGCTTTGTTTTATCTTATTACTCTCCTAATATTTAATTTGCTTTCTTGGCCATTGTGATGACCATTGAGGTGATTTTTAATTAAAACATCTACCATAGTAACACAGGCTTGCTCTTGGGTGGTAATTGTCAGTTTGAAGGCCATCATATAAAATGTTTGGATTGTTTTGTTCCCAAAGTACCGCTGCACGCTTGTGTATGCTGAATTTCATCAGTCACTGTCATAAATCCTTTCTACAGTTCTTGACAGTTAGTACTTTATGCCACCAAGGAAAAAAAAAATTAGTACCATAACACAGTGTTATTGTCTCATTGCTTGAAATCATTTATGAACATATCTATATTGTCTGTCTCAGGTCAAAGTGTTGCAAAACACCATGGTGGGAAGTGATGTTTTAGTTCTACCTTTGTTGGGCTATTTGGAGGCTAAAACCACTAAAGGACATTCTTTCTCTGTCTGCTTTGTTTCTCTTCAGGCTTTTGTGATTTCCGATGCAAGGGACCTTGTTAAAAGTATTTCAGAGAACTTATAATAGATGTGTGATGCAGTATTATTTTATAGTGTTTATTCTTCCTTGTAAAAGAGTATTTATCTACAAGTTTGCTAATTTTCTTCCAGTTGACCTAGATATCTGCTGCATTAAGCTAACAGATTTTCAAGCAGGAATTATTGAAATAAATTTGGTGGGAAGGCAAAATCTACTTCCAAAATATAAATCAGCCTTAGCTGTTGTTCATGAGGAGAAAAAAATTGCCAGTCCCATTATCAGTAACTGCTTTGCTTTGGAGGAGCTATAACCAAACTATCAGAAGTGGGACACAGGGCTGTTCGTGTTGCAGAGCCTTAAACAAAGTTAGGCACACAGCTTTGGAACTAAAAATGTAGGCCACTTATCCTGACTTGTAAGTCCTTTATTTAGTTCATGGGGAATTATACAAATCTAAGTGGGATTCGCAGACTTTTAAGTCAAAAAGAAATCCTAAAGAGGGAAATATCTGATTTTTGTTTGAATCTATGCTTTGTTGGCCAGCCTGGCTCTTGAGATAGGTGCCTAGGTGTAACTAGGATTGGCACTTCGTAGCTTTCTTGAAGCCATTTACTTGTTCCTTTTGTATGCTGTGGAGTGCTTTACCTTTCTGTCTACAGCATGGCTGATGGCGTTATGTTTCCCCATCAGCTTCTCACTTTCTCAGGATGTAGGAGATCTCAGTTAGGTTTCCTCAGCTGGAGAAGAGGGCCCCAGGCTCTGAACTGCAGCAAGTCCACTCTTATGCTTATATTGAAGCTGTGCCATTATGATGGAAGCAATAAGGAAAGAGTAAGTGAGCACAGGGAGCCTGACTGTAGTGTAATGAGATAAGCTATGTGCCAGAGAATGGAAGAAATACGGTTTTCAGTGTCTGCTTAGAGTACTGCCTATGAGTCACACTTTAGCTGTTGATTAGAGGAGAGATGACCCAAAGCTCTTGGCCTTCTGCTTGCTGGGGGACTGCAGCATAATGACAAGTCTGTCACAGAATTGGTGGGTGCCCTTACAGACATCTGTTTTATTGCTGTGCTTTGTGCTGCACTTGGTGCTGGGTATTTTCTACATGGAGTGCTCTAAATGGACTGGGCCTTTCTGAGGGCTTCACTGAAGGTATACCTATGTGGAAATATCAGATGGTGCTGGGTTATTGAGCCTCCCAACGTGGGCAAAGGCAGTGCCAGAAATTTACATCTATTAATACAAACAAGATTGGCTAGATAACCAGGCAAGGATTTTTCTCCATTTTCTCCAATAAAACACCTATATTTCACCTTCATGTTTCTCTGTAAATAGTGATGCAGTTCTGTAACTATAGATCAGGGCATAATTAGCCTTAGTTCCATCATATAGATAAAAAAGGCCAAATGTACTTTTTTGATCAGATGAGAAAGAGTGACTGTATGTTCATGCCTTTCTCTGCTCACATAAAGACTAGAAGAGCACAGGCTAGTCATTCCCCTCTTTGAAAGTTTTAGAATGGAATGTCTGCATATTGTTACAGACTCTGTAATTTGTATCCTCTTGCAGTATAAAAATTGTGTTTAAATGTAGAGTGTGATGTCTTCAGTGATACTATGTAAGAAGGAAGTATTTCCTGCCTTACCCTATGAAAACAATAGTTGAAGGTCCTTTGTGGTATATCTTTTATAATGTAGGACGTAAAGCTTCTATTTTTTTTTTGGTTTGATGATGCAAAATGGTCAGGTTCTTGGTTATAAACCCTAATTCTGAGGGAGAAGGAGGGGAGATAAAGCAGGTACAGTATTAACTACTTATTTCTGACTGAAGAGATGTTTTCCAGCGTAACTTGTATTTCAATGTTTTTGTCATTAGGTTGTTGAAGACTATGCTGGAAGATGGCAGGTTCCTTTGCCTCAGCTTCAGGTGCTTCAGACGGCACTGTGTTGTTTCACGTCTGCCTGCGTATCATTCCCAGCTGAATGTGAGCACGTACAATATGTATTGAGTAGCCTAGCTTTGTAAGTACATCTTTTTTTTTTTTTATTACTTTCTTTACAGTATAGACTCTGTGTTACTTTTATAATAGCGATAGGGTCTCAAAGATCCTCAGAGCTTTTAAGAGTGGTTTTACCAGGTGACTTAGCTACGTGGAACCAAGAATTACTACGTGAGGATACAAAAATAAGAACTTAATTTGGTCTTTTAATATCCTTGTTGAGTATTTGATATTACAATGTTGTGTCATAAGGATTTTCTGGCAAAATGAATAGTCCAAAGCAGTAAGTGATCACCATACAAACTTCTTTTTAGAAAAACCTTATTTTGGAGTATTTAAAGACCAACCTTTGATGGCACAAAATTATAAATAAAAGTTATCTAAAGTTTTTACTGTTCTACTTCTAGTGATGTAAAAAGCTAAGTGTTCATAAAGATAAATTTTGTGTAGTGTTTAATAAATGAGTCCATTTTAAAATTGATTTTTATGTTTGAGTCATCAAAATGCTTATGGGAATGACTTGCTATACAGTTAACTGACCAAAAGCCATATTCAACTTAACAAAGAAATGCAGAATGTTAGGTCATAAATCTTGCTATGATCTTTATTTTCTTGATACATTGGTGGTTTTCCCACATGAAGGCTGAAAGTGTCAGGGTAATGATCAGTAGTAAGTAAAAGTCCCATTTTTTTTCTTGCTCTAAAAACCTACTTTTCAGGTTTCAAAACCTCAATGTTGAATGGAAGCAAAAAAAAAAAAAAAAGTATCTTTGAGTTACATATACTTAGGTGAGATGTAATGTACTTGATCTTCTCTCGGAAGATGAGACAAAAACCTAAAAGCTGGCTTTATTGCAAGTTCGGTTTGAGTAAATCAGGTTTATTTGTGCAGCTGGTTAAACTGCTTTCTTGTTGAACGGTACTTTCAAATACAGCTCGATTTCTCAGTCCAGAATTTTGTGTGGAAATGTCTCGCTCCCACCTCATCTAGTCATCTGAAGTGAATGGTCTCCTAGTCTTCCTCTCAATTTACTTTGTCAGGAGGACCGACTTGCTTATCCTTTCTACAGTTCTTGAGCTATTAGTACTAATTATGTAGGAGTCAAGGCTTTATCTGTACAATTACAGATTATCTGTTGGTGAAACTTCACCAAACAGACTTACTGTTTTGTGTGTGTGTGTGAAACTATTTGATGTGAGACTATTTATGGAATCAGAAGATCACGATTTTTAAAACTGGAATATTCAGGGATCAGAGAATGAGTAGCAGTTACATCAAAACATGAAAACATGGTGACCTCTTTTTTTTTTTTTTTTTTCTACTAGTTTCTAGAAAAAAACACCTCATTAAGTTCAAACCGTGCTTCATATATTTTTAAATATCAAAGCTTGTGAGGAAAAAGGTAGAAAATCAGGTGTTTGTTATATATAGGGTGGTCACTTCCTGATAACCTAAAAGTGAATTGATTGCTGAGTTCCTGTCACCCTTGTCTATCTTAGGTTTTGGAGTTGGGTTTACTCACTGAGATTTTCTTCTGTTCTAGAATGCCAGCTTATTTTTTTCTTCTGACTCTGCTTGACTGGGATAGTTTTGTACATGATACCATAAAGGGATCTTGGGAAATAGTAGTCGCAGTTTCCTGGGAAACCTTGCTCAAATCTCTTTTTGAATATTTGCTGTATATTAGGTCTTCATTCTTGGAGAGCAAAAATCTGCCTGACTGTATTGTCATACTCAAGTAACATTTCCTTGGTAACCAGACAATAAACTATTAACAGTAGGGGCTGTTTGCATTTCTTATATTTACTGGCCTTGCTGTTCATCACTAATGAAGCAGCATCTGTACTACCATTAATATCGGGGAGTTTTAATAATGGTGCCAGCATACTAGTGTTCTTAGGCAATCTTCTGATGCCAATAATATCAAAACAGTGATATGATAAATCTAGAAGCACCGTTGTTACAAATGGATGGATGTAAATGTAGATGTGCAATGCTGCAGACTGTTTTAAGGTAACAGGGCCAAGCTGGAATTGACTATAGTAATTTTAACTGAATGGAGACTGGTGATGAGGAAATACAAATATTTTGATAGCTTCCTTTATTAGTTTGATAAGAGCGTGGAGCAGGTGCATTGATAGGGAAGAAAACTGTAATTTACACCTGTCCACTATTCATTTCCAGGTGTGTTTGGTTTTTTTTTTAAGATACTATTCTTTTTAAATCAGTCAAAGCAAATAAAAAATGGGTGCATGCATCATTTTCTATAACTAGTTTTGTCTTATTATTTAAGTTCTAGTTTGGCTGCTTTCCAGATCTTGACATGACTCATGCCTGACCTTTCCTGAGAGTCAAATAGGCTGCAAAGTTTTGTTTATCAACTTGAAATGAGATAATGTTTTTCAGAACAAAGTACTTATTTGGGTACTGGTTGTTTTTTCATTCCATATTTGAGTTGAGATTCAAGGACCTAACCTGGAGAAAAATTATATCATTGAACATAGCGAATGTGTATCTTAAATTTTCTAGGTCTGTTTTTGGCATGGCTTATCACTGGTTAGGAAAAAAATTACTGCATCATAATCTAAAGGAAACCTAATTTTATGATACTTTTGCATTATTCCCCTACAAAACTTCATTTTGTTTATGTGAATATTAAGATCTTTTAATGCACAGTATTTCTGAAAATGTTACTGAGAGGGAAAATTGCTTTAAGTCTGCTCTTTAACTTCTTTTGAATGGGCTTTATTAAAAACAAAACATATTGTAGGAATACTTTAAGTGTTAACTGCAAACGTATTGAAGATTGACTTTAAATTTGGGGATAACTGCAGTGAATTTAATTGTTCTGCAGAAGAGTTCCATGTCCAGCTGTTCATGAAAGTCTGCCTCTTGTTTTAAGAGCTGTTGCAACAAAAGACTAAATGCTGTAGTCAGGAAAGAAATTGCCGTCAGCAAAATCTTGAGTCAAAAACCTGTAGGTTGGAAGAGTGCGGGAACCTCTTTCAGGAGTCATCTTCTGCCTTCTCACTTTCTGCCTTCTTATTCTCCCTGTTCATTTGGGAAAAAATCTCGAATAATCTCAAATAGTTATTCATATTTTCTTCTGTTACAAGACCAAAGCCTTTGCTGTTCAGTCCTGTTTCTAAGACGCCCTAGATGCACTGTTGTTCTTTCAGTACTATCTTTCCCTCTGAGTCGTTCAGTTATTGCCTGCTGCTCATGACTTTCTCAGCCAGCAATTGCAGATTGTGTTAGTGCAGTAATCGGTAGTTACTTTTCCCAAATAGAAATTCAATTTCTCAAAATCTTAGGGCAGAGCAATAGCAGGTGCACTGGAGCTGTCTGCAGATCCATGAGAACCAACTATGTAGTTTCTGATTGAATTGAGTTGGAGGGATTATCTGGAAGTATGCTTCTGTAAGCGAAGACCTAAATTGACTTGAGCTCTTGAAAGCTACTTTTTACCAACCTCTCAGATTCTGTTATCAGGATTGTTTGTCTCAGTCACTGTATTAAAAATAAATAAAGTGCTAGATGGGGTATTTTAAGATGATGGAAAACATGGAAGCCACAGGTCAGTCTGAATCTAGGCTGCTGTTGAAAGGATTAGTACTGCTTTTCCCCTTATCTGCTACTTCTTTTGAGGTTACGCTTGTGAATTCATGTTGTTGCACATAGGCCTGATTTGCTTAAAAACTTGGTGGTAAAATTGAAGCTTTATCTATTCATTTGAATGCCACACAGAAAATCAATGTACTGCCATTTGCATAATTGCACAAAAGTGCTCTCTTTGAAAATAATCTTCAAAGCCTTTTTAGGAAATATGAAATTAATAGCAACAGGCTTTTATTTGAAATATGAAGTTAATATTACCTTTAAACCTGCATCTTCATAGAAAGACTTCAGTGGGTGTTATGGCAAGACAGACTGAAATGGAATAAAATGTGTTAGTATAAAGTGCTTACCATACTTGAAAATATGAATTGTTGGGAATCTGCATTCCTGTGAAATTACTATTCCTTGAATGTAACTCCTTGTACACTATAGTAATTTTACAGTTGTCCGCTTTCTTCCTCAAATTTGCTGCATATCTGACAAATGCTTTGGCTTTTGAGGAAGATTCACTTTTGTAATGGTGAATGGGGAGCAGCAGTACGGAGGACATAAGTGTTCTTGAGGGAGATCAGGCAGGTACTGTGAGTCTGTGTCCTGAATTTATGAAGAAGGTGTGGCAGAAGGGATTTTAAGTTGTGCTTAAGTATAATCTGTTTTATTGCTGATTTGGTCTTGTTAGCTTATCTATATCTGTGTTATATTTGTGACTTGATGCCTGATGAAAAATGCATTTGGGGGGTGTGTGTGTAAGTGTAACTGCGCAAATCCAGCACAAAATATCAGACCAACATAAAGGTTTTGAAATAAGACTTGTGTTTAGAGAGCGTGGGCATTAGCCAAACTTTTTAGAGTGACTCTGGCATGGGCGTGGGTCTAAACTTATGAAACTCCTAATTTTGGTTTTAGTGCTGTGAAAAGTAATAGACTTAACAGTAGTTTCATTTTTTGAATGAACATTTTTAGTTTGGTTGACTTGTCACTACTTCTGTTTTTTAGGAGTTTTTTTGAATTGCTGCTGTTCTTTGGAAAGGATGAGTTCTATGAAGATCCTTTGAAAGATATTTTAGGTTCAATCCAGGTAGTGTTGCCTACTTTCATATAAACTTTTAATATTATTTTAATACATATAAAGACCGTTTTTGTGGATATTTAACCTGGAGGAAACATGCCATTATAGTGAAAGGAGGTAGCTGCTCTGCTTACATTTCTACCCAAAGGAAAAAAAAATATTTGAAGGAAAAGCCATTTGATTTGTTAGTACATTTTTATTTCTCATTGGTTGTAATACCAATCTTGTTAAAGATGTACTTTGTGCATTTCCCGTATAGAAGACCGAAGCTTTGCTTGTTTATATCTAATTAGAATTTAATGTCATCCAGTGTTGTGTACCAGTTTATGACATGAAACCTCAAGTTTCCCCCTGTGGTTTTAAACAGTAAATTTGAAGTTGAAGCTCTATCTCAATGAACTCTTCAGGTCAGCATAAACTTGTGTTGTTTAAAACTGTTGTACTGTTGCTGAGACTGGGGCAAGGTTTATACAACTGTGTAAGATAAATCCTGGATTTAAGAATTTGCCTTTTTTTGCCAGATAAGTCTTTTTGACCTGAACTGATTTGGCGAGTTGAGTTCACTGCATGGGAACACAAGCACTTGTGCCACCATGAGAGAAGACTTTGTTTCAGGGAAAGAAAGGATGAAAACCAGGGTTGTTTCTTCTGTTAATACTGATCGTGGAACTGGAATTTGAGAAATAGTTATCCCTGTGTTATTTTTATGTTGATACCTGTTTGTTACTGCTGCTACAAATTCATGTGTCAGCACTACTTACCTTAATTATCACATCAGCAGCAATTCCATGCTTGAATAGAATTGGTGGAAGAAAGGGGTCAAGGAGCCTCAGGAATGGGTATGGTCTCTTGTATAAGAGTAATAGGACATTTTGGCAGTCCTGCAATAAATACTTTTCTAAAACAGTCCATGAACAGAAAGAATTTAGGAAAAAGTGGGATGTGTAATACTTTATTCTCTGTGCTGTTGTATTACAATTCTCAATTGCCTTGACTTTTAAGCAATGAATGTATTACAAGATATCTTTACATAATTTTCTAGATAAAGAATTTCTGAATCAGTTGTGTAATCGAATTGGTAGTGAAAACCATTGTTTCAGTTACTTAAACAGTTTTTACCATCAACTATATTAATCTGAATATAAAAGGAAAAAGTTAAGTTGAAACTAAAAGAATTTACAGGAAAAAAAATACGTGAAGAAGTTAATTATATGTGTGTAGAAGCCATTCTTCAGCTGCATTTTTTTGTTTCAAAATTAGATGCCTTTTTCTTGTGATTAAAATTCTACTGTTGATGAATATTAATGTTGACACTTTTACCAGCAAATAACAAGGGAGGGGCAGGGAACTTGGCATATGTGAAAATCATGGGTGGCTAAACCATTCCAGATTATTTTAGGCAAGCATAATTTCTGTTATGTAGAGATTTGGCAAAAAATGGTTGCTTGAGGGCTGGTGACTCACATGGCTTAATTCAGTTTTACCCTCTTAGAATTCAGACACCATGACTGGATCACAAATCCAGTGTTGACATGTCTAAATCTGTGCAGAGTAGCATGAAGGCTTCTCCCACAGCATATGGCAATAATATCTCTAATTCAAGGAAAGGCATTTTTGCATTGTTATGCAAATGACAGGCTCTCGCTGTGTGCCTATAGAAGGCATGAGCATTCTGGCTTCCACAGTTGTGTATTACTGTTTTTAGAGAATATAAGTTGTTGCTTTAGGGCTTTGTGTAGGCCTAGTCAATGAAAGAATTTGTAGCTTGAACTGTAGACTGAGGAAATACTTAGACATGTGTGGGTTTGCTTGATTTTGTATCTTTTGGATGGCCTAACTTTATTTTTAGTCAACATTTTTTTCTTCTTTCTAATTGTTTTTCTTTTTATGTGTAGGAATGTCAGAACCTTCTAAATAAGTACAGAAATATGAACCTGGAACTAGTGACTCGCATCATTCGAGATGGTGGACCATGGGAAGATCCTGTATTACAAGCAATTCTTAAAGCAAAGCCTGTATCACAGGACTTAGGTACTTCATTTATCATGTTAATTTTTTAGACTACTGAAAAATGTGTTGAATTATATGCTTTTTTGAAATTAGGCTCAGGTGTTGTCAGCTGGCCTTGCATGCAATTTACTTTTTCTGTAGTAAAATGTGCCAGTCCCTTTTTTTATTTGAAAGAAAACTAAATTTATTTGCTAGTAGTTGCTAGGAGTACACTTTTATAGTGTAGAGATCAGATTATTCAGATACAAGAGGCTATTGAGCAGTTACTTGTAAAATTTAGGTGTTAAGCCCCTGAAAGAGCATGGAGAGTGACTTGACTTCAGTTAGGCTACTGAAGTAACATGATGAGGGCAGAGCCTGATGTATAGTTCTGTCTCATGGTTCTCTGACTCATTCAATTTTTCTTTTAAATTGTAAGTACTTGGGCTTGTGGTATTTCTTCGTTCTGTGTAGAATGAGGCCTGTGACTACACCTGATAGCTGCTTTCTGTTTATGTATCTGTAATTCCTTATGTTGGGAGTAGGAGGAAGATTTCTGTTCAGGCTGCAAAGTAAACCAGCATTTTTTAATAGTACGTGGAAAGAAACATTACCAGACTGTTAATGAAAGTTCATAAGGGGAAAATATCCAATCTACAGTAAGGTCTTTACTATCATCTTATGTGACATATGTGCTAGCAGTGGTCGTAGAGGACCTCTTAAAAGTTGTTTCTATTTGATAGTTATAGAAAATACTAGTTCTTCTCTAGTTACTATGTGTAATGCATGATCCAAATTCATTACTGTGTTTATGACAATGTGTTCGTTCTGTAGAGGGAGGAAGAGGACTATAAAGTCAAAACAGCTCAGTGAGCTGCCTCCTTAATCAGAGAAAGCATTTTGATAGCAAATTGACATGATTAGGTGGGTAGTCTTTGTTGTTGTGTCTCTCTTGTGAAGCAAGCACTTGAGCAACATAGTTTACTCATGATTTTATTATATATCCGATAAACTTCTAGTCAAATATCTACAGAAACAAAGTGAAAACAAAGATTATCCTTGTTTTGTTCTGTATCATGTGATGAACTCTAGAGGTTTTGATGGTCATGATCTGAAGTTAGGTCTCCATCTCTCCAGCAAAGCACTAGTTTAGTCCTTTGCCTTAATGATAGCCCTGATCATCATGAAGCCTCTATATGATGGGTAACAGTTTCAAGATTTTTACTTAGTTTTAACTTCGTAGAGTAGGAACCAGGGCTGCCTCTTGTCACTAGGTCATCATTTTGTTTCCTTTTGTTGCAGGCCACATCTCCTTCCCCTCTGAGGTATTCTTCTTCCTCCTTTTACCTTCTGATAGCCCCACATGCTCCCTTGACATATCTCATTTGTGATGACAAACATTTTATTTTAGATAATATCTTTTGAAGCTTTTTCTTTCTTGTCTCACTTCCTCTAAAATCTGATTCTTGTGGAGTCTTACACAAAGCAAACATTCTGTGCTGCTTCATAGGCTGGCAGTATTCGGTATATATTTTGAAACTTGGCCATATAGTTCCCTCAGGGATCACTATTTTAAATGAGGAAAACTGCCTATAATTGCTGATTCACCAACCATTACTTGCAAAAGTCAGTTAGATAAATATGTATTGTGTGAAAAACATAATCCTGTCTTGGATTCATTAATTACATGGAGAAACTTAAGCCAAGACAAACCTTGCTTTACCTGAATTGTAGTATAATTTGAGATGTCTATTTTGAGATGACTGAAAAGGAGGGCAGTCTTTGGATTTAAAGAAAAATAGCAGGGTTGAAACATAGGAGCAATAAACTTGTAATAGATTAGGGAGAATAAGGCAGCCTACTGTGAACATCTAGAAGAGAATATTGCAGGCAGAGGTACACTCAGATGTAAGCAGTTAATTAGTTTCTAAGTTGATGGTTGGCATCTATCGCTCTAAAGCAAAGCACCGCACGTGCTGCCTGGACAAGAATAGATGATGTTTTTCCCAAGCCATTTTTAATGTATCACAGACTTGGCTAAATGCTACTATAGTTAGCAGTTGTGTTTTGCTTGAGGGGTTAGAAGAGCTTTAAATGCTGCCTTGGGAAAGGAGGGTGTTCCACTGCAGGGAGGGAGCACAATCATGCCAGTGGTGTAGCTGGAACTCGCAGACTGTTTAAAAACAGCATTGGAGGATGTAGGAGACACCTGCCCTCAACCCCCCCCTTCCCTGGGAGTTCGTGCTGTCAGAGGTGGGATTCTCATTTATAGAGCAGAGGGGCATACTGACCTAAGAGTTCCCCACACAGAAACCGGGAATGATATAACTGTTGCCCGGAGAAGTTGTGGATGCCCCATCCCTGGAGGTATTTAAGGCCAGGCTGGATGGGGCTTTGAGCAACCTGGTCTATCTAGTGGGAGGTGTCCCTGCCCATGGCAGTGGGGTTGGAACTCGATGAGCTTCCAACCCAAAACATTTTATGATTCTATGATAATAAGTTAACTTGTATTGTGGGCTGCGATTTTTGCTCATTTGAGGGAAAAGAATGTTACAACTAGTTGTAAGACATGCAGCATTTTCTTACCATTAGCACATAACAAAAGCTAAGTATTTCTGGCCTAATTTTTCAATGTGAATATTCAGTAATCTGCTGGGTTATATTTGTATATGAAACCGATGATGAGGTTTATTATCCTAAGTATGTTAATTCCCAAAAGGAGAGGCCTTTACTTGGCTTTAAGGATTGTTGTGTATGATCACTTTTTTCACAGTTAATGACCACTATTAGACACTCACTTTTCTTTCAGTCGTTATCTTTACTAAGTTTGTACCCAGAAGTGCTAATGGACAGTGAGAATGAGATCTTTTCTTATGGTGGACCTTACTGTACATCTATTAGCAAATCTCATATAAAACCTTATATCACCTTGAATAATATTACTTAAGTGTTCATTAGCATATAATACCATTAGGTTACGTAAAAATAAAGATGCTAGAGAAATTCTGTTTCTGAGCATAAGGAAAGACTTTCAAACCAGGTGTCCTTTTAAAAAAGAAGTTTAAGTGAAAGCTTGTTATACAAGTAATCTTTTTGTATAGGGGGAGAAAATTCCCTTGGCTATTCAGACTGGTTTTCAGTAACCACCTCAATTTTTTTCTAATCCTTTTAAGTGTCACTTTAAGTTGCTTGTAACTTTTTCAATAGAGGTTCCTTCTAAGGTATAAAATTCCCATGCTCGCTTCTAGCCTTCATTGACTTTAATTTACAATCTCTTTTCTTTTTTCTTTTCCTAAAATGTGAAAAACTGTACAGTACTACAGGGTATGCACTAGAAATTGTGGGGTTTTTACTCTTAAGGTAGCTGTTAATAATATAAAAGGAAGATCAGGCTGTGTTGTCCAATATATTACATAAATGTTAGCACACCATTAACACCTCAGAGTATGCACTTACTTGACAAGATGCAAACAATTCCTCAAATAAAAGCAGCATTATTGTATTTTGTAGTATTAAGTGATATTTTAACTTATAATCCTAAAAGATACTGGAATCTGTATGATCTTTTATAATAGTGATCTAAAGCACGTCTTCTATGTAGTTCATAATTTCCCAATTACTTAAGTATTTTGAGTATCTTAGTTGAAATTATTTCATTCAAATGTTAGCTTTAAGATCTGAAAAACAGATTTCCAGAAATCCGGGGCTAGAATTTAAAGGTATTTAGGAATTTAGATGTAAGAATTGTGTTCAGTAGCACTTCTAGAGGAAGAAAAAGTATATTTTCCACTTATCCAAGCAAAATCAAGGTGTTCAAAGCTACCTAAAGCAACAGCTTGTGAATTGTAGTTAACTTTTTCACCACTCTGAGCTCTTCCATTTTAATGGATGAGCATCCTGAGTTGTTTTAAATATTAACAGTTATAGTGTTGGAAGTGATGTTGATATATACTTCTGACAATCACTCAGATTCCAGTGATGAGAAAGGAGGGATTTTTCTTTCTCAGAAATGCTCATATCTGCTTCTATATAGTGTATATTTTACTAATCCTTTGCAGCACCTTATGTTAATCTGTTAGGAACAAAATACTGAATTAGATTACTGGTATAAGAAAAATAACAATTTCTGTTTCCAAGCAGAAGGACAGATTCTTGATGGTATTTAAATTCATATTTGATAGCTTCTTTAGCAGAACCTTTTTTATATATATATAAATTATTTGTTGGCCTTGCACTAGTGAAAACAACATTACATTTAGATATATTTGTTGTTTGGACTTCATATTCTAATTGCCTTTAAATCTTTCTTTTCTGTACAGTTAACAAATATTTAAGCTCTGAAAATCCACTGTTCTTTGAACTACGTGCCAGATACCTTATTGCCTGTGAACGCATCCCTGAGGCAATGGCTCTTATCAAATCTTGCATAAATCATCCAGATATCAGTAAAGATCTGTATTTCCATCAAGCTCTTTTCACCTGTCTTTATATGTCACCATTAGAAGATCAGCTATTCCAGGAGGTATTGTTTGTCAGTATACTTTTTTTTAATGAAGTGGTACATTATACTTACTGTGTACAAGTTGTCAAGAGGAGCATATGGAGCTCTGTTTTTTGTAGAACCAAATGTCATGAAATCAGGCAGCTGCACCCGTGTTGCTTAACTTGGTGCTGGCTTAAGCTTTGAAAAGTTAATTGTTAAGTGCCTCTAAATCTTGTTGACCTAAATGCAATTTTTTGGTCAAGTTCCCTTGTAGATATGTTCCCTAAATAAGTTGAGTCATTAATATTTTGTAACTTCAGTGTATTGACTGTTTTACTATTGACTATTATTTTAGCAAAACCACTTGACCCTAATCGATGTCAGTCCAGAGTTTTTTACATTCTATAGTTTTGTTAGCCTTAAAGTTTTTTTTAATGATGGCCTAGTATGTAAAATGACACTCTAGCTGCATGTGTCCCTACTTTTACCACTGATAGCACTTACTAGATAATAATGCTTTTCTTAATCTAGTTTTAAGAACAAGCTACTGTCATGCAAAAAAAAAGTGCTTTTGTGTAGTCTTTTACTCTCTCAGACAATTATTATGGTTGTAATTACTTTAAGAAATATGAATGAGCTCTGAATATCTCCAAAATCTCTGTTTACAGACCTACACAAAAGCTGTTCCGAAGAAATCCTATGTTAATAGCAATTCCTGAAGTTTTCAGTAGTGTCTTTAATATAGCAAGGTTTGATAGGTTTTTATTTCATGTTAGCAAATTTATCTAAATTGATTTTATTTTAATTGTATAGCACTTGTTGAGGACTGATTGCAAGAGTGGAATTGAGATCATCTGCAACACTGAAAAAGAAGGGAAGACTACCTTAGCCTTACAGCTATGTGAATCGTTCCTAGTCCCACAGCTTCAAAATGGGGACATGTATTGTATATGGTAAATACTTTATTTCTGGTGAAGCAGCTTAGCAGATAATAAATGCTTATTGCCAAAATGAAACTCATCTAAATTTGAGATATAGCTGAAGTTTAAAATATCAGAAAAAAAAAATTTAACATGACTGTTAAACGTTCCTAGTACATCTGTTATGCCTGTTGCCTTTTTACACGCAATCGTGTAGAGTGGTAGCCTACGTAGTACATAACACTTATTAAGTGATTGAAAGAAATAGAAGGGTGAGCCTTTACATACCTTAGGCTGTAAATACCTATAAATATAGCATTTATTATTTGCAATTTGTAACAATATGCAGTCTGTAGACTCTCTGGCAATGCAGATATTTTGCTGTCCTGCTAGTTAAATGGCACTGCTTATAATAACTAAACTGCATTATGTCACAAATGTGTCTAAAAAGAGAATATATGGTGCTGAAAATGTGCTATGAGTTATACAAACTGTTACTCCATAAACAGAGCCACAACATAATTGG
The DNA here is from genome assembly GCF_965231255.1 of Vanellus vanellus. Lineage (NCBI taxonomy): Eukaryota > Metazoa > Chordata > Aves > Charadriiformes > Charadriidae > Vanellus > Vanellus vanellus. The sequence continues at coordinate 100,453,726 of NC_138905.1, forward strand.
TGGTCCTCTAGAAAACATTTAAGAAAGAATGTTTTCGTACACACTGAGTCAGCTTGATAGTTGGACATTTTTATGGCTAAGAAGCATTTTCTAGAGTTATCAAAACAAATTTTGTCATTCTGAGAACTGAAAGATAGTTAAGGAAAATAATCCTTCCATTTAGCCTGTATAATTTCTGTACCTAAAGTAGCATCTACATTCCTTAGTAAAGTATGCTTAATTGGTTAGATTATGTAGTTGAAGCAAAAAGGCTTAGTCAGCAAGAATTTGATTGGGTTTGGGTTTTTTTGTTCAATCAATAGAGATCAAATTATTAACCTGCGTAACTAACTTCAATATGGAGTTCAGAATCTATATAGGATTTCCCTGTTGCCAGATTTCAGGGAGTTGAAATGTAAGATGTGTCTTTTTTTTCTTGAGGAAGTAATGAAGGGTAGACATAATACTTAGTTTGTTAATGAAATTTTTTCTTAACTATTGGGTGAGTAATTGATTGCATTGAATCCAAACCTCTGGAATTATGATTATGATGTATGTTTATAATACAATGTATTGGCAATACATAGTGGCATTTTTCATTCAGTCTGTCCAGGTAAAGGTGGGCATGACTGTCCCCATAGGACAGATGAAGAAATTCAACCAAAAAGGTACAGAGCTTGTGTGAGACCAGTGACCAGCTTTGGAATGGAATCCAACTTTGCTGATTCCTGCCCAAATGCTGCATTTTCTGACTTCTTACTTATCAGGAAATTTGCAGATGTAACCTACACGTATTAGTTGCATGGTTCATGCTTTCTGTTCCAGGGATTCAGTCTTTAAGAAATGCATTTTAAATATTTGGAATTAAACCTACTTTTTATACCTTTTGCTGTAGTAACATGTTAACCTTGCTCTTACCCAGTTGATCATTAAGTTTTACATCATCCATTTTGAAAATTGCTATTCAAAACAAGATGTCTGTCCTTATGTTCTGGCAAAGTGGATGTCAAACATGAAATTCCAGGAGAGACTAAAGTACAGTTTGATATCTGTTTATCAAGGAAACCATTTTGGCAACTCTTAGTATTTTAATCTTCTGTTCAGAATATACAGCTTGAGGATCTTTGAAAGAGTTCAGAGCAGTTATGTCTGTACATCTAGAATAGCTGTTTCGTTCTTTACAGATCCTGAGCCTTAACAATTGTGTACCCAAGAAGAGAAATCTGCATAATGCATAATAGAAAGTGTACACTGGAACAAAGCTTGTGAAGGCATAACTATACTGTAATCTGAATTTTTGAAGACATAGGAGCTGGGTTAAATTAACCCATACATCATGTGTTTTTCCCTAGAGAAGATTTTAACTTTTTCAGCACAACATAAATCCTCTTGCCTTGTTTGGAATTGAGGACCTTGCAGATCTAGCAGGGATTTAGCAGCAAACACTACCAACAAAGATATCAAAATAGATTAGAAAGCTGTAAATACCAGATACTTGCTACTGCTTCATGTGAAGCAACCTATATGAAATCTTCAAGCCATTGAAGAGAACCATTAGTTCTTATATTATCTCAGAGGAAGATGGACTTTTGGCAGCTCGTGTTGCAAAACTCTTATGGTTTTCATTGAAGTTAGGAATAAATTCTAGATTCAGATGATCTAAATTATTTTTCTGAAGTGAAAGCTCACTTACAAATTAATCACAAAGGAAGCTGTGCTTGGTCTTACTAGAAATATTTGTGTACAAGGTATTGGTAAGAGATCAGTCCATAATGATGTGATTACTGACCTAGTATTGAAAAGTGATGTCTCTTCAGGAAGACAGCCAAAATTTTGATGGAACAGGTGTAGCAGAATGGCTTGGCTCTCTGCCAGGCAATTTTTAAATGCTGGTTTGGCTGTTTTCAAGCAGTTCCTGTGCAGTAAATTCAGTGAGTCAAGGTTTTTTTCCCACATGTTCAATCAGTCTTTGGCCTTTAGGTAATTTTTATGAATTGCATAACATTTTGGTAAAGTGTGCTATCTATACCCAAGGAAAGATAGACTTTCTACTTATCAACAATAGCAAAGGTTTTAGATCTAGCTAATGTAGGGTGGGCTTAACCATTGTCTTATGTTGCTGATTGAGGCACGCAATGATTTTGGTATTTTGTGGGGTATTAACAAGCTGGAATACCTGTTTGCCTCTGGTCAAGAGGTAGCGAGTTCTGTGATCTCATGGTAACAGTCTGATTTGCCCCAACACACGTCTGTAATCATTTAGGCACAGGCTTCAGTGTGAACTAAGTTATACTATCCAAGAAGTAAGTGTCATTAAGTACTATACCACTATGCCATAATAACTGAGCAAATAAAAAAACTACCCCTGTCTATGTTATCTCAAGTTTGTCATCTGTGTTGTGGTCAGTGACACAGAAACATCTCAAGTGCTGTTAACTTCAGCATTAAAGTTGGTATCCAAAGCATTTAAGTGGTTGAAATAAGAGTCCAGCCAGCTCTTCAAGAATGCTTTAATCCTTAACTATTATCAAAGTCAGAAATGTGCTTGAGGAGAAGCCTCCATGTCTACATGGAATAAGACTAAAATACTATTTCACATCAGGGTCTAGTCAAATGGTGGTTAAACTGATTTAACAGCTTGCTTTTCAACCATGGAGCTGTTCCTGCTACTTTTTCTCCATTCCCTTTTCAGTTCTTTCCTTGTGTCAGCTGTCACACTTGTCTGAACACATGGCAAGCCACTTTAACCACTAATCTCTCAGAAGAATATTTTTTTTTCTCAAATTCTCTGGCATTAGCATTGAAATAGCTTGCTCTGAAATAGAATGAGACAAAGCAGAGAGTGAATTGTGTTTCTTATAACTAAAAGTTGAGTCCAGTTGCCTTTCCAAGTAGGACATCTGCTGCAGACTCTAGCAATCTATTCTTATGTTTCCTTGTATCAGTCAAATGTTATTTGACTGAAGATCAGAGAGATGTATGAATAGCTGTAGAGCCTGATACTTTGATGTAACTGCATATTGGCTAGAAAGACCAGTGAGGACAGCAGTAAAACCAGAAAATTGTGCTGTAATATGCATAACTAGAAAACATCGGTATTTCCTGTCAATGGACCATACCAGAAGCTAGATTTCTACAACGCTTCAATTTTCCACATTCAAACACTTCTTTTCCTGAAGGACTCCTTATCCTTGCACTGAAAGTTACAATTCCAAGAGCACACAGAGCTTGCTGTTCAGCCTGACGTTTATTGCCTGTGGTGTTAAGGGCTAGATGCTGTAACATCTGATTTTATTATGCAGTTCTCTGATACTAAGCTGAATACATTAATATTTTGTTGAATATTTAATTGGCTCAGTGATAGGAGATACCCTGAATGCTTTAACAAAGTTATTAAGTTGCAGTGTCCTTTGTGTACAGTTGTAGCGTTAATTAGATTGGTATTATGCCCTCAAATATGATTTTAGTTGCAGAATATGCAAATAGTTGTTCTTAATAACACATCATGTTTAGTGATAGATCTTTCAAACTCAGTCTAACTGAAGTGTTTTGTTCTATTCTTATAGGGACCTGATCTTCATTTGGAGTAAACTGCAGCTTAAATCTAACCCGTCAAAACAAGTATTTGTTGACCAGTGCTACCAGCTTTTAAGAATAGCTACAAATATCAGAGTAATTTTCCCTTTCATGAAAGTCATTAAAGATGAAGTAAGTTTTGTTTGTTTTACCCCACCCCCAATCTTTTTGTAACTAGTTAAAGAGAAGTAATGTTTATATTGTGTCATGGCTACTTTTTGAGGAAAGTTAAGAAAGGGTAGGGAATTACACAGTATTAACGTAAAAATTTTGTCAGGTTCCAGAATGTGTTTCAATATTATGATTGCCCTTGATCTGTTGTGTGTATTTAAGATTTGTTTTTTGACTGAATTCTCAGTTTTTCTTTCTGTCTGCAGTAAGTTTGAGGAATGTCATCCTCCATAAATGAATGGGAAAATTAATAATAAATACATGAAGTAATGTGAAAGATGCATTGGTGGTTTTGGTTTTTTTAGCCTGGCTCCTTAAGGAAATATGACCTGTTTAATGCCATTGTATCCACCTTTAACCCTTGTTAAGTTCTGAATCCTTTCACCAGTCCTAATCAAATCTGAAGAACTGCTTAATGTAACATAAAGGAAAAGCTAGACTAAAATAGAAGACATAATTTTGCTTCAGAAAAGTGTGCTGTTTCATGCTTCAGATGTTAGTCTTATACTTTTCCATACAAACATCTGCAAAAGATGTTTCACACACAGGAGTGCAAGTTGTTTCCAGACGAATATTGATTTTTTTATCTTTAACCTTGACTGAACAAAGCTCCTTCATATTCTGTGCCCTAAATGAATTATAAATTATTTTGTCATGGGTGCTGCTGTACAGTTCTAAATGCAATGATTTGCTGCTGTTCAAGATTTTAATCTCAGTATATATTCTAAAATACTTGTGGTGACATGAATAAGTTTTATTTGTATTTGCATCTGAATGATCTTATTTTTTAATATCCCACTACATATGGAGCATTGTATGTATTTGTTAACACACACTTAAATATACGTAGGTATTAATTATTTTTAAACTTCCTGAAATCTTTTTTACGCTCATCTGCTACAAGTCGGGCTGTATGTTCCTGATCATCCCTCAGAATTACATATTCATGGCAGGGCTCCCAGCATGAAGTGTGGAATAGGAATTCTGCTTGTTGGAAGGATAGTTTGTCAATTGTGAAAGTCAAGCCTTTTGGAATACTTGGCCATGGGTTATTATGGTTTCCCTGGTGGTCGTTGTTCAAAATTGAAGGCAATGTTTTATGGTTTGTATTCTTATGCAATGCAAGTTAAATGAATTAAATCAGGGATAAAATAGAGAAACTATGCAATTATAATATGAAGCAGCCTAGGTAATGAAGATGCAGACACAAGATACTGCTAGATCAGGTATGATTTGCTCCAGTCTTGTTTTATATCCCCAAATATTTAATGGTCTTTTACTATAGGACTGCACATGGCAAAAGTATCTGAAGCTTTGTTGACAGTAGCTGTATAGTTGTCAGTGCAAACTAGATGTTATTTTTGAGCATTTTTGTATCTGTCTTTTATAGTCTTGTTTGAGCATTATTTTAAAATCTACGTGCCTTTAGACAAAGCTTACTAGCAGGGTGCTTTCTGAACTCCTAACTATTGTGCAAGTAGATTAATAAAAATACATGGCATATTGATGTTTGGCCGTTGTTTATACTAGTTGTGGGTTTGTTGTTGGGTTTTGGTTTTGGTTTTTTTTCTGAGGGTCTGTTGTTTTTTTATTTTACTTTCAAGCTGTAGACTTCTGTAAGCCTGTAAGGAAAATACCATTATGTATACTCTATAATTATGTATGTTGTACTTTCCTTTCTGCAGGTTGGTGAAGATGGTCTTCAGATATGTGTGGAGATATGTGGATGTGCTCTACAGTTGGACCTCCGTGAAGATCCCAACATGAAAAGTCTTATTTATAAAGCAATTGCTCATTTTCTGCCAAATGACTTAGAGATCCTCAGAATTTGTGCTCTTTCAATCTTTTTCCTTGAGCGCACCTTGGAATCTTACTACACTGTTGAACATTTATATAAATGTGCAGATGAAGAATACAATGAGTGCACTAGTTCTGTTCAAAACCGTGTCCGTTTTGAATTGCTTCCAATTTTGAAAAAAGGTTTGTTTTTTGATCCTGAGTTTTGGAATTTCTTGATGATCAAGCAGAACTGTTTAGCGTTATTGGGGGATAAAGCTTTCGTTGGCTTAAGTGAAAGTACACTGGAAAACTCTACTGCAAATACAGAGAAGATAGCGGAGTATAGGGCTCTGAGTGAGGAACGTGTCTGTTTAACAGATGTAAGCAATGGAGAGCTTGACCCTGAAGACCTATCTGAATCCCAGTCCAAAGGTAATGCCAAAAAGAACCATGAAGCTCTTGAGGCATCTAAAATGTTAGATCAAACTGAACCAAGGCACCGCTGTGTGATATGCAACAAGGAATTTCTTGGTGGTCACATCGTGAAACATGCACAAGCTCACCAAAAAAAGGGCAGTTTTTCCTGTGTACTTTGCACCAGAAAGTTCAGGCAAAGAGGACTTATGCTGAAGCACTTAAAGAATCATGTCAGGAAGATAGAAAGGCAACATCTTGCTGCAGTTCTTGAGGCTGGTCAGCGAGCTCCTGCTCTTAATGAACTAGAATGTTCTGATGTTTCTCCGTCTCTTGAAAACGGGAATTCTGATGGTTCCAAAGATAATGAACCAGAGACTGCAATAGTTCCCAGTGCTGACCAGGTGGTCCAAGTGGAGGAGGACAACGCAGAACAGGTATTTGATGCAGTGGAAAACCATCTAAGTGACCAGGATGATGCTACTGAAAATAGTAGTGACAGCTGTTTTAACAATGTTCCTGATGCTTTAAGTACAGAAAGTTTGCCTGAAGATGATGAGAGCTCCAGTAAAGAGTCACCTATTCTGCATAAAGTGAATGGAGCCTTTTGCCCTCAAAAAGACATTGATGCGATGGATGAGGAAGGAAGCTTTAAGTGCCCTGCTAATGGTTGTGCTAGAGTGTTTAAAAAGATAAGATTCCTCAATAAACATGCAAGAAAAGCTCATCCAACTGATTTGAAGGTGCAGCAGCATATAATGAAATGGAATAAAGGAAAATGTCGGTTCTGCCAGAGAAAATTTGCTGATTCCCAACATTTTATAGACCACCTGAAGAGACATGTGTATCCAAATGTTTACTTTTGTTTACACTTTAATTGTAATCAGAGATTTAAGCTGTCAACTGAGCTTGCAGAACATACAAAAAGTCATAGTGTTTTTAAAGCTCGATGCAATTTTGCAGAGTGCTGTGAGCTGTTTGAGGAGCTCCCTTTGCTGTATGAACATGAGGCTCAGCATTATTTAAATAAAACACTAGAATGTTCAGAAGATGCAAGTGAAAAAGATTCTTCAGATGATCCTTCAGAACTTTGTAGTTACCAAGATGATGATGAATCTATTAATGAAAAAGAAACTGTAGATTTACCAATTCCAACTTGGAAGTCAAGGAAGGATTCTACAGAACCAAAGACATATATTCAAAGTGTTGAGAAGAAAGCAAATAATGTAATTCACAATGGAAATGAAAGCTCATCTGAGGGTAACGCTACAGTGTTAAGTTTGATAGACCAAAAGACACCTGTGGTACAGCCAAATTCTGAAAACTGTAATGTTGTTAGTGACCAACTAGTCAATGGGCACAGTGACCTAGATCAGACATCATCAAAGTCATCAGAAATACCTTTGGACAGAGTGGCAGATGAAACAAGGACAGAAAATGGGTCAGTGTTACCAGTTTTACAGAATTGTCATGATATACCACAAAATAATGCTGCTGCCTCGCAATTACCTTCTAAACCAAATCAGACAACAGAGAATACTTCATATGGTGTCATTTTAACAAAACCATATGTTAGACCACTGCCTCCAAGTTATCTTGATGAACGATACATTAGCATGCCAAAACGTAGAAAACTTTTGACTGATGAAGTAGATGCTCATTCTGAACAAGATAAACTTTGTAGCAAATCAACAGAAAGATTTAGATGTGGCAACTGCTTGACCATCTACTGTAATTCAGAAGCACTTGAGGCTCACCTTGCACAAAAGAAGTGTCAGACGCTCTTTGGATTCGATTCAGATGATGAAAGTAAGTCTTAAAGTCCTTCTGAGTTCATTTGTTTAGAGGTAAATATTAATCAGAATATGGTCTTCGCAAACATAATCTGATGGAATAGATAAGACAGACACAACTTCTAAGCAATTGTTGTGTGCTAGAACTTAGACAATTAAATCACAATACTGTGCTAAATTGGACATGCCGTTTAGAATAAGAAAGGTTGTCAGAATTGATAGGCAACTCTAATAGAAAAAACTTCCTATAGAACAGAAGGGGGTAATTCAATCTGTCTTTCCTTGCATGTTTGAAATTAAACATGTTGAAAAACATGAGCAGTAACCAGATTAAAGAATGGTTTATGTTGGTTAGTCTTCAATTTGATCCCAGTGCATTTTCTTTTACAGGTGCCTGATTCAATGTTGTGGGAAAATGTATCAAATGAGGAGTGGTGTAAGAACACTACATGAAGAAGCATCAGTTTGTTCCCCAGTTGGCCTTAATCATAAAGCAGTCTCAAATTACTAAAGAAAAACATGACCTTGATAAAGACAAAGCACATTTTCTAGACAAAACTCACAGAGGAATAATAGGAGCTCTGCAGGTCTTGAGTCCAGAAAGGTTGCTACAAAATCCCCGAAGTACCAGTTATCCGAAAAGCCACGTTCATTCCAAATGTGTGACTGAAGCTTAGCAGCACAGTCTTTCTAGCATGAAGGTTTAAGGGAAATAAGGCGCACAGTTGAGCAGGTGGAGAAAGCAGAGGTGTTAATTGCATTATGGAAACAAAACCAGCCGATTCTGAAAGCTGCTTTCATTGGAAAATGTGTGGTTAAAGGCTATCCATCCACACAGCTGGGAAGGAATCATTCAGGAAGGTGTTACGTTATTATAATATGGATAAGAAATGCATAGAGGAACATGCATTTGTTTTTCAAAGTTTGCATATGTGATTCCATTATCTGCTCAAAAGCACAGAGCGAGCTCATTTAATAAACTTATACTCAGAATCCAAAAAGAGGAATGTAGAAAGAAATCTAAGGTGGATGGAATGCTCGAATAGCCAAAAACTTGAAGTACAGAGCATGCAAGGAAAAGTGAGTTGATGTGATACTAAGTGTGAAAGTTATGCACAGTGGAAATCAGAGGTGTGCAAGAGAAGCCCTTTTCTAGGTTATGGTAAAATGTGTACTTTAAGAGTGTCCTGTGAAACATCTGTTGTACGTGCGGGAAGACTAATACAAGCAGTACATGCACAGATTGTGTGGATATTAACAGAAGCAGATTGAAATAAATGCAGAATGTGAAGGGGGTTAAGCTTGCGTTACAGGGCAGGGTTAAACTAATTTTCTGGCAATACAGAGGTCCTTCGGCTATTGGTATGACTAAAAAACTTGAGATGGCTTCCAGTTTAAAAAAAAAAGTTAAAAAAAAAAAGGGGCAGACAAAAAAAGAGCGCATGTCAAGTTGGGGGGGGGGGGAGATCAGAAAGAGCCTGATTTACATATGTGATGTTGCTTAATGGTGGTAGGTCACAACTCAGTACTGTAACTACTTATTTACTGTCTAGAGAAAGGGAGAAAACATCAATTGACTCAACCTTAGGACACATTACAACCCTATCTTGTAGCATCTCTTGAAAAGATAGCCTTTCCCAGAAGTTAGTGAAGGAGTTAGACTTAAATATTAAGCACTTTATCCAAAATTCACTGTTCATAGAAACAATCAGAATGTGAAGACAGGAAATTTGAGTCATTCAGCTCTATATGTAACATTAAAATACAGGACGCTTGGAAACCAAAAAGATGCTGTTGTGGTTTTTGATCTTTCCACCCCAAACAGAAGTGTGGCAAACATGTACATTGTCTAATTACTATGTTAATTTATCTTACACTGTCTTGCCACCTAAAAATCTTTTATTTGGGATCCGGTTCTCCGTGGGTAGCTGAAAATTTTAATGTGATTGCAGGCACTGAAGGTATAGGGGTGAAAATCAGTGTATACAGATGGAGTCATCACAGAAATGTAGGACCACTGTTCCTGCTCAGCTAGTTCGCTTGCTGAATAGTTCATCACAATGCGTGTATGGAATAATAAGATTATCAACTTGGTTAAATCAACAGATATGTAAAGACTAATGAGTAAAAAAATCAAGAGGTACATTAAATCTGTTCATTGTAGCAATGGCTTACACTTGCAAACCTAAGGGTTTTATTGTAAAATAGGCTGTTACGTAGTTCTGGAACTTAAATTTAATAGTTCAGTAATGCCTCTGCTAATAATCCTCTGTGAAATTAAACAGTTATTTGCATTAATTCTGCTTCCTTTTCACCTCCCAGGAGGTAAAAACGACACAAATTCAAAATCATACTCTTTTGAAGTCTAGAAATTTTTTGCCTTAACTTTGAGTTGGATTAACGTAAAAGGTTATAAAATTATGATCACAGGTATGTGTGCATTACATTATTACAGATAAGTGGCCCACTTTCAGAGCTTTGTATGACATTTGAGGCACCAAAGAATTTTTTTTGCTGTTGCAAAAAATGATTTAAATGCATCATTCATTATATATACATGTATACACACACTATATATATTTACATATATAAATACATTAGAAGTTTTTAAACGTAAATTTAATGGGGACCTTACCAGCCAAATGCACTTTCACATTTTTTGCTTTCAAGTTACCAACTAATTTTTAAGGACCCAGATATCATCTTGAATGTTCCCAGGCTCCCCTTTCTTTGCTTAACATTGTTAATCTAGTTAAATTTGCTGAAATATATTTGGGGGAAAAAAAAGGTTTATTTAAAAGTATTACAGTTTTAAAAATCTGAAAACTCAGTCAGTAGATATGACAAAAATGTTTGTGTAAAGTCTTTTAAATGTACCTTTAATCTTTGGTGCTTTTTTGCCTTTTCCTGGAGCTCCATGTGTTTGAAGGTGCTTTGAAAACATGATTGAGACTTGTATTTTCTTTGGTTTAAGTGTGTAGATAAATGCATCTATGTACATGCATAAACTGTGACCATAATTTTTTGTACCTGCATTAAAATAATTTTTGTTCAAAGATGGTTTTCTTGGACACCACCATTTGTTTATACCGTGTGTTCAGTATATACACTTTGGAGAACTGGAAAACTGAATTCTTACGTAGGTGAACATTAGCATCACCCAACACCTGTCAGAAATATGCTAAATTGACTTGAAGTAGCAAGTGGGTGGTAACATTTTTGTTTTAATAATGATTTTTACTTCAAAAGACATTGCATTTTCTTTAAACTACTGTCTGATACCTGTTGGTATTCTCAGATAGTTGCAGTATCAAGCAACTTTAATTAGGAGCAAAAAGATACTTGTAATGTATGGGGAATAATTCTACATGCTTTTTAAACATTCTTTACTATATTGAGTATTACCCTATACTAAGCCTGCAACTTCTAGGGCTGAAAAAGATTCCAAATCTAGAACTGAAAGTGTTGTGGTTTTTTTTTCCCCAGGCATTAAGCATTGTATGATATAATTGGAAATACTTCTTCAAGATGTATCAGTTTGATTCAATAAATACTGAAGTACATGTGTAATGCAAGCATGCAAATACCTTCTAGCTGCCTGAAGTTATACATGAGCTGAGGAGCTTTGTTGGATCAAAGTTTGTGCATTTCATTGCTGATGATCATATTCTAGTAACATTCCTTCAGGTGGCTATAACTTGGATTTAGACTTTCCTTTTAGACTGTCTAACCCGATCACAGTTCGCTGCAAAGGTCATGTAAGTTCTAATTTTCAAAGAGTTGCCGCTTGGTAGGCACCTTTCACAAAAAAAAAAAAAAAAACAAACCAATAAAATACTGAAAGTAGGTTGAAAGTGGTCATATCTGTGGGGAAAGGTCACTGGTACTTTGGTTATTTAGCCATATTCATTAAAACTATATAAATTGTATAGTTTGGATAATTTATAACATAAAATTTTGTGATTTTGATATCACATTGAAGGTTCAGCTGTACTCATTTCTTTCATTGTTTAACACCAGTGGTATGGACAAAAGACAAAGGGGGGTGGTAGTGTTACTATTTTCTTAATTTATTTGGTACTGTATAACACCTTTCTGATTAAATGCAGTGTATGCATTTTGGGACTCTGTTAATTTGTAAAAGCTGTTACAGGTTCAGCAAGAAAGGAAATTTGTGCTTCCTTGTTGAATGTTAAATTATTTTACTTTGCATTTTATATAAGAGTACAAATTAAAACTGAGCCATCAAACTGCAATAAATCAACAGTAGTGTTTCATTTTAAAAACTTTTTTGTACTGTACATAGATTTGTTCAATAAAACATTGTCTTTGTTGTTGGTAGAAATTGATCTTGTCTTTTGGGGAACCACTCTGAAAATACTGCTGTAATGTTTATAGTTACCATGTTATGTTTGGTGTATGATTGTTGCACAGCTGCTAGGTCTTGATGTTCCAGGTGTGTGGATATTTGGATTTGAATGGACTAAATCTGTTCAATTATATCCAAGAATACCCAGGATTATACCAGGGTCATTAACACAGAACTGCTGTCTCCACACACCCCACACACACAGCCCCTTCCCTCCCTTTCCTTCCTTTTAGTTAATTAACTTACCTGCTGTGGTAAATTTGGGACCTTTTAGTTAAATAAGTATTCAAAAAGTCTTAGTATTATTACAGATTCTTTACAAATAGATAACTGCTGAAGAGAGAAGCATGTCTGTGTGTGAGGGAGACGAATAGCTTTTCTGGTCACCGGTGTGAGTCACGCGAAGAACACGCCTACTGCAGAAAAAGCTTCCATCAGCGTTTGAAGCTTAGACACCCAGCAGTCCATCCTCAGGTTTGACTAGCGCTAACCATCTTCAAAACACTGGCAGCTTTAAGATCATTTATTTAAATAGTCAGCCAGGTGCACTGGGAACCAGGCTTTGTAATTAGCACATATGCCTATGTAATTTACAAGCATCATGTATTTTTTAGATGATATACTCCCCCATAAAGGGAAACAATCAGAACCCATGCGGAAAGGGGGATCTGCTCAGTGATCAACCCAGATCTCAGGGCAGGACATGCCTGTGAGGTCTCTGACCTGGTAACGCAGGGCTCGTGTAGTGGTTTTTAGCATGCAGATGGAGAATGGCCTAAGGCTGGCAGTGCAGAGCTGGATGTGGTAGTGGTTGGAAGGACTATGAAAGCTTGCAAGAGGAAGTTGTATGTGGTGTTTAAAAAAAAAAAAAACACCACCCTATGGACCCATGTTCATTAGTGGCTCGTATGGTGTTTACCCCTGGAGGAGAATGACTTGAAAATATGGTGGCTGTTGACCCCTCTGAAGCTATTGCGTCAGGCTGGGAAGCCAAACTTGGCACCACAAACAGGTCTGGGTGCAGCAGCTGTAAGATCCCTCTGCTTCTACTTGTTTGTCTTTCTCCAGCATAAAATTGTTGAAGCTCTGCAGCGGCCCTGCATTTTGAGTATCGAATGCTGGCCTGAACCTCCAAGGAACATTGGTTGGCACTAACACACAGAGCTGAGCCTCCATTGTTGCACTGTATGAGCTTATGTTTGTTTCTGATTGTGCTGCTAATAGAGATAGTAACCTCTAGTCTGATACACTTCTTTCCATTGCTTTGTTTAGTCCCCCTTGATTTATTGCTGGAGTCCAGTGATAAAAACAGTGTAATTCCTTTTGTCTTTTGCTTCAAAAAGTTCGATGCTGTCATCTGAAAATTCCGGATCATTTAGATTTATTATTCACAGTCCTGTAAATTCTTAATGTTCTTTGATCACGGATTTATACTATCTTTGCAAAACTTTTAATGGTGATTTTTTTGTGTAACTTTTCACTTAAAGTTTATCTTCATTTTCTACTTTGTATAATTTTGACAAGGTCCTTGCCTAAGAAAATTACAAAGTTTGGACATAAGTGTAAGGGTTCTCAAATCTCTGGTCCTATGGCATAGTACCTATTTTGCAGGCAAAGTATTTATTAAAATGGCAATGTATATATAAGCCATTTGATAAATTCATTGCTAAATATATTAACATACCAAATGTAGACTTTTATGCCCTGGGTATTGGTTCAGTTCCTTTGACATGCTAACATTACAGGCAGAAGTAACAATTTTTCAGTGGAACAGTACCCAAAGTGGGTAACCGAATGCAGCATTGCAAGTTTTCTCATCAGTGGCCCACTTCACAGCAGCTTATTGTGGCTGGTAAACATCTGGGTTGTGAGGACTAAATATTGAGCCTTGAGCCGAAGGGGAGGTTGGGGTGCCTGGATGAATGAAGCACCTAACAATTAGAAGCGACTGGATAGAGCAAAGAGGTGCCCAAGTGTGCTTGAAATATTCTATATAAGTTTAAGGCAAATGCCAATCTGAGGTTGTTTAGTATACAGGTGACTTTTAAGTACTTGAATTTTGTGTGCTGAAAGGGTCATATTGGGAACAATTTTTTTCTGATTCTTAGAATTATGTAAGAAAAAAAGTAACTGTCAATGATGGCAGGTAGAAGGTATAAAATACCAGTTCAAGGTTATGAAATGAAATTGAATGAGAGGTACAGTTAAACTGACTAGACTTTATATGGTAACTAGCATAATCTACACTACATAAGTTAACTTGTTGGAAAATTTAGTGTAGGATAGCAGTGGTAAAATGAGTTAATGCAATGGCCAGTGTCATTTAAGTATGTGTGTAAATATCTTTAAATTATTATAGTTTAAGACTGGCCCCACATATAAAACAGCTACTTCTACAGATTACTGTAAAATTTATCTGTTTGCTGTTGTAGTCAGCAATTTCTCATTTATTTAGCTGAGCTTTCAAAGGAAGGAGAAAAAAGTCTGTAACTGGTATTTTGGTTAAGTTCAGTTCCTGCCATTCAAATAACCTTGGCTAAATTTTGTGCTGTTTTGTTGGTGTCAGAGCAGTGCCTATGTGACCTAAAGCATCTAGCGCTGTCTGAAGCTATATTCCTGTGTATCAGTATCATTAAATCCAGTATTTTCTGTCTCAGTGCCTGACTTCTGCACTGGGCTCATAGAAACAAGAGGACAGTTGACTTTTTAGGGATATAATTTGCTGTAAATAAAATTCTGAATAGGGCAGGGGGGGTGTAATCGGGGGAGAGGTTCACTTGTAGTGACTTCTTGAGTTACAACTGCAGTTTAATGTTAAAGTGTTCTATTCACCTTTTGTTTATATAGGCTAATAATTTTCCTGTTTCTTCCCCTCTAAAAATGCCAGTTTACGTTCCTTGTCAATGATCAAAGTCAATTTTGAAAGTTTGAATGAAAAGTCTATAGTGAATTCTGAGTGATGGCAAAGACAATAAAATCAATTTCAGAGGCTTTCCCCTTTCCCCCCCCCCTACCTCCAGAGGGGAAGCACTTACAAGGTATAGGAGTAAATCCACTAAAAGTGCTGACCTTCATTTAAAATAAGAAAGGAGAGGGGAAAAAAAATCAGTTCTGAACATGAAAGAGGCTTTCCAATCTCTGTCATGACAATGCACTTTTCTTCTCAGGATTAATGGGAAAGTGCCAAAAAAAAAAAAAATCACTGAAAACACATCAAACGTGTCAAAATAATCTAATTTTTAAAAAGGCATCTTGATTTTTTTCCTCTGAATTCTAGAATATTCAGTTAGCTATTATTCCCCTGAAGGCTGCAAATCTAAATAGGTTTATTTAAATGTAAGCGAAATGAAGTGAAAGGTCATTTATATTTCTTGGATGCATTTTATAACTTTAAGCTTGTAGGATTAATTTTAAGAAATTCAATATTTCAGCAGCAAAATTACCTTGGTGGCACGGAGGTTGTCCCATTTTTCATGAACCAATTTTGCTTTGTAAACTCTAATATGGATATGCAGAATTCTGCACTGCATATTATGGTGGGAGGTGTGTCTTTTACATGAAGAGCGCACAAGTAACTGGTCTTACAGAATGTGTAATAGCTGTATGGCAATGACATGTATATTATATGTGAGGCTGATCTTGTCAATAGAAGCTGTTACATTCTTAACTGTGTAAAGAATATTAAATCAATATACACGTGAGGGGAAATTTGGCACAGCAGACAGTAAGCATTATTGTATTGAATCTTTCCAGATGCTACAGGACTGAATTTTTATCTGAAAGTTAGACTTAAAATTCATGAGCAATATTGGTTCAGCTGTTTCTGGTTTATTTTGCGTTCATTGCTATAGCTCAAGAGAATAGCTATTACTCTAGCTCTGTGTGTGTGTTGGTTTTCCTTCTGATGAACCAGGGAGAACTTCATGGACAGGATTTTCTTCCTCAAAGAGGAAACAATCACCTAAAACAAATGTATATGTAACGCGATGGGTAGGGGTGTGTTCTGTGTTCATGTAGGTGATCTGTCTTAGGTTTATGAGATCTTGAGGGCAGGCATTCATTACCACAGGTCTGAACAGGGCCTACCATAAAGAAGTGTTCAGTTGTTTTGTCACCTCTTGGCACAAAAGCATCACCAGTAGTTTTAACTCCTGTCTTCAAGCGATGGTCTGTGTATCCGTACAGAATCTAGGTCTTCCTGGTTTTGAAACCACAGGCAGCTTTAGCACCGAAAGGCGGCCTCCTTATGCTACCCATATTAAAGCATGGGTTTGATAAAAGTGCCTGCTTTTTCCACCTCAGTGAGGTCAAGTACTCATTGCACCTGTGTTTTTCTCAGCACCAGCCCTTGTGTTAGCTTATGGTCCTTAGCTTAACTGATGCTTCTGCTGTTGTCTCTTTTCTTTTTTGTTCATATTTTTCCTCCTTTTTCTTTTCTCTCCCTAATCCATAAAGTTTTTTCTGCCCTTGACTGAGAAAATACTGCTGCGTGGAGGGGCAGCACGAGGTTCAATACTCCCAAGGTTCAAGACAAGCAGCTTTGGCTTACAGAAATTCATTTTCTCAGGTGGGTGCTGTGCTGTCAGGTTTCCTAGTCTTGCGGACGCATGCAACTTGCTTGGGGTTAGTTCCCCAGCTCTCCAAGAGCTCCATCGTTCACGAGTGGAAGACTTCCTCCATACCACACTGGCTGCATCTCCGATATCCACAGATGGGTCAGTCCAGCTGAAGTCACCGCCGTAGACCTTACCACAGCTTGACTTCCAAAGGCTGTTAACACTCAAGGGCATCTGCACTGAGCCATTCCCAACAGCTGCGTCCCATGGGGAGCCTGGCTTGTGCCAGGCCTCCCTCTCCAGGGGGGCCGTCGCCCTGGAGAGTTGCTTGGAAATACTGAGACCACATGCCTTGGCTCTGCCTCAACGATGAAAACCTGTTGTTAAACAGCTGGGGGAGGGTCATGTTCCATTCTCCTTTTCGTTCTCGCCTGGGCTTGTGGGTGAGGAGTGGAAGCCACCAGCTAGCTACCGCGGGGCAGGTGGGGTCACAGCACTTTGTAGCAATACTGCACTGGCTCAAGGGATAGGGGAAGAAAATTAGCATGACAAATTCACCATCTGATGGAAGCGAAGTGTGATACTAAAATGTATATATCATTTATGTGAAGGGTTTATAATTAAGTTCACTCTCTTGTGACTTTCCCCTGCCCAGGGGCTGGGCTGGACTGCAGCCATCGGGTCCTTCCCCTGCCTGGCTCTTGCTCTCCACGGTCGGCCGAGGTCGTACCCGTCCGGGGCCTGGGCCCGCCACCTGAGGACGGTTTCTCCCGCTGCGGGGAGGAAGCTTGCGGCCCGGTCTCGTCTCTCTTGTCGCCGGCTCCCAGGCGGAACCTTAGTGTCAGCCCCTATTTCCACCCGGCGCCGATCGGCGGCGGCACGGGGAGAGGCGGGGGGGAACTGCTTAGAGCGCCGTACGGGAAGCTGCCGTTGCTAGGGGCTGCAGCTTGGGGAAGCGGCGGCGCTTCCCGCTCCGGCGGGCCGGGCCGGGCGATGGCGTCGCTGGGGCTGAGCGAGCGGGAGCAGGCCGGCTGCCGCCAGCTCCTGGAATTTCTCGAGACCGAGGAGCTGATGGCGCTGACGGACACCGTCACCAACCGCCTGGTGCACCCGGAGGGCCGACAAGGTGCGCGGAGCCGGTGACGGGACCGCTAACTCCTGCGGCGGCCTCCGCGGCCGGGATGCTATAGCCGGCCCCTGGGCTGCCCTTCCCCGGCGGGCCGCGGGCCTAGAGGCAGCCGGGCCGGACGTGGAGGCGAGGCCGAGGGCTGCGGGCGCGTCCCTGCTCCGCCGCCGCTGGCTTCGGGGCGGGCCGGGGAGGGGAAGGCGAGCTAGGCCGGTGTGCTGGGCCCGCTTACATCTGAACGGCACCGGGATTTGGCTGCGGGGAGTCTGGGGTTTATTTTGGCCAAGGAGCTTACGGCTGCTAGGGGCTTGCAGC
Organism: Vanellus vanellus; assembly: GCF_965231255.1. Taxonomy (NCBI): domain Eukaryota; kingdom Metazoa; phylum Chordata; class Aves; order Charadriiformes; family Charadriidae; genus Vanellus; species Vanellus vanellus. Next base: position 100,471,804 of record NC_138905.1, read on the forward strand.
AGATTTTCGGATCTCGAGCGCTTCTTTTACTCTTTTAGACGCCCCTCCCCCCCTCCCCCGGTGTGCTTCGTGCACTGCTGTGCCCCTGCTATGCCCTGTTAGTGTTTAAAAAAGTGTTTAAAGCTCAAGTGTCTCCTGCTATTTGCGTTAATGACATTTGCTTTCAGGTTTTGAAAGGGTAAAACACAAATCAAATATTGAACTTATTTCTTTAGAGAATGGAGCACTTTCAGGTGTCACCATTCTCCATCACTCTGTAGATGTTGAGATTTGTTTCGTAAAACGTAATTTTGTATGTGACCTGAGGCCATTCAGCATATTGCCCTGAAATACGCTTATCCAAAACCCTTGAATATGTTTCATGTGATGTAACTCAGACCTGTAAGATTTGCCAAACACATTTCTTAAAAAGTTCTTATGCCTTTAGTCTTTCTTCTTGCCTTTTTTCATCTACTTTTTGCAGTGGTTGTCAGTTAAATTAAAAGGTGTGAGTTTTGTTTGGGTTTTTTTTTTTACATCAGCTATTAGTCTCTTCTAGTTTAAAACTTACAGTTTTTATAGGTAACATGTACCCAGCCCCAGTTCAGGTGAGAACTGGCTACTACAACTACTTTAAAAGTGAATTTCAGTTTGTCGTGTTTCCTAATTTTGCCACAGAGCCTTGTAGCTGGATTTTTTTTAATGTTACACTCCAGTGCACTGTCATTGTGCTACAATGCATGGCGTTTATTTATGTACCAGGGAGTAATAATTTTATTAGCATGGAAATAAAACAGATCTAATTCCATTTCCATCAGTCATCGGGAACCGAGATGGAACCTCACTTTTGCAAACTACTGTGTGTTGTTTGAAAAACTAGAAACTTCTGGTACTAGAATTCTTGTTCAGCATATGAGGAATCAGATTACCTTAGTTATCTCTCTGTCTGCATTTCTGTCAATTTTGTATTCATGGGAAACATTTGAAAACTTGCCTATTCTTCAAAATAACAATGTGTTCTCTGACACGTTCGGAGATCACGTGAACTATCCATTTGATGCAGAAATTAAGATTCACATTCCATATTCATAAGAATGATAAAAGATTTGTCTGGTTCTTTCTCTGTGTAATCTTGCTTCCAAGAAGAGAGGTGCATGGCTTATTTTGAAATATCCCAGAGCTTTTCAAATGGAGAATGAAACCAAGCTCAGCTTTTGCTAAGTGAAGGTGCTGTATGGTGACACAAAGCAGGAAGCCCTAAATGATTTCCTGTTGAATGAACTTATTTTGAAGTTAAGGCTAGCTGCATCTCAGGAAGTATAGGTCAAATGCATTGTGTGCAAGAATCTTTATACTTCTTGAAGTACTTGAAGTTTCTGAACAGCTAGAAGATACTTGAAGAATATTGGTAATTTTGGAAGAAAAATCTGCATCCTTTTAATCAAGCTCAAATAATAACAAGTTACAAGCAGTCGTCGATACTGGAAGTAAGCATTACAAGGTAGCAAGGTCTTCAGGAAAAACAGCACTGTTTTTTGAACATGTTCCCAAGTCTTTGGATATCTTCTGTGTCTAATATGATTAGTTCAGATTTCAGTTTGCAAACAAACTTTTAAGTCTTTGCATTTCATTTGGGCTTGTCTTGTATTGCATTTGGAGGTGCTGGTCAGGAATTTAAGAAATGGCTTAGGTTTGGGTTTCAATTATGAGTGAAGCAACGGCTAACTTAAATTTCTTTACTTGCAGAAGCCATTCGTGCCATTTTGGTTTACAGCCAAAGCGTAGAAGAACTTTTGAAACGCAGAAAAGTCTATCGAGAAATTATTTTTAAGTATTTGGCAGCACAAGGAATTCCAGTGCCTCCTTCCTCTGAGAAACAGCTACTTATTGATCGTGTAAAGCAGTACTGGAGTGGGCAGCTTGCAACACGTCCCTCAGAGTCAGGGGAAAGAAAACCACATGCAGAGGTGAGTGCTGCTTTCAGAAAGACCTGAGGATGCTTAGCATTGGTTTTGGAGGATAACCAGTGTAAATGTTCTAATGTACACCCAAAATGTGGCTATTCACCTGTGTTTAAGAAGGTACTGAACCTCTTTAACTCTTGGCTTGTTTGATTTTGGTTTAGTTGTCTGTTGTTTTTTTTTTAAATCACATCATTTAAAGGTGTCTGTGCCAACATATCACTTGCAGAGCAGTCTTCTGCTCTGTCTTGCAAAGTATATTAGTGCATTTGAACTCCGTGTGAGGTCTTCTTTATGCTTTTAATTTTTGAAGTTGTACTGTAAGCTAAAATAGAGGGTATTCACAAATAATTCTGTGGATTCAAGGACAATTGAAACCAGAATTAATGGTATAGAAATCTTGCATAGCCCCTTTTAATTTTTTACTGTGATGGATAAACTTTTGGTATAGATCTGGGATTTCCAGTCATCCTCCAGCCACACCAGGCACTAGCAATACCATTGTTAGGGCACATCCTGGAGCAGAGAAAAGAGATGCTGTTGATAGTGGATCATAGGGCAAAAACATCTGTCAGACTGTCGTCTAAAATGTTGCAGGCGAGGGAGGGAATGGAGAGAAAACTGCCTTTTGGTAAGTGGCCTTGATCTACTTGTAGAGACAGTGCAGTCAAAATAGCACTGTCTGTAAGCTGTTTTCCTTCTTACCTCTTGCAATTAGAGTGCAGAATGGATTTAGCAAATTTTTATTTCATTGAAGTGTAAAATTTGTAGCAATGCCAGGTCTGTGTCATTTTTCCCTGTTGATATTAGTAACATTTAATACAGTGTAACTAAATGTGTTTTGGCAATTACAGGTTATTTTGAACTTCAAAATTTTGCCATTTAGCAAATCCCCGTGGCTCCAGTGTTTTGTTTGTCTTGGATCTTTACCATGTAGTTCTAAATAGCCACCTTGCTTTTTCAAGTGTTGTACTTCTGAGACCTAATGGGCAACAGCCCCACCAGCTGGACTGTTAGAGCTCTCTAGTTGTTGATAACGTATTACGTTGAGCTTTCTGTCAGGGATTAACTGATGTGAATTATGATTTAGCTGAGAATTGTTTTCAAAACAATTTTTTGTGTGCATATTTTGGAAAAAAAAAATTTTACTCTTGCAAGATTGCTTCCCAGTTGTTACCCCACAGTGAAGTTTTATAATTGAAGGTAAGAAAATGTAATTCTCCAAAGTACTTCAAACACATTCACAAAGAACCACAAAGTCAACTGGTTTATTTAGCACATACATCTTTCTTTGCCTTTATTTTCCCTTAATTCTTGTGGCCATTTTGAAGAAATAGGTAACAGTTCTACATAACAAAATTAGAAATTAATTACAGTTTATTGTGAAACAAATATGGCATTACTATATAGAAGTCCCCAAAATTTTCATACATTATTACTTAATACTTACTTAAAACATAATATAATACTTACTAGACTTGGATGTTAGCAAACTTGACATTTGATTTACATCTAGAAGTCTTGCTGTCAAGTTGCAAATACTGCCCTACAAAATAAGTGTACATTTAGTTCTTGTTCAAAAACCATGTCACCTTACAGTTGGAGGTCATGTATCTTTACGTTGGAAAGTTTGGGTGATTTTTTGTACTTAAAATAATCTTACCTATAGTAAGAGAAGGCAGAGGATAAACAAACTACATATGTACAAATTAAATAGACTCACAGGACTGCTACTTGAGCGACCAATTGTTGCCTTTTACAGTGATGCTTACTTTAGAAAGAAGCGTCCTCTAAACCAAATGTGTTTTTATAATCAACTGAAAAACCTGTCTTAAATATCTAATTGCTAAGCAACCTGTTTACTTAGTGTTTGTCCTTAAATTTTGCTATTCTATTACACAGTTGTAGACATACCAAGAATTCAACTGCAAGGAATAGATTTTTTTTTTCCTTAGTTTGACCCATAATAGTGTCTAAAAAAAAAATATTACTGTTTTTACTACTTACTTTGTTGCAGTACATATTTAGTGATACAACACATGGAGCAGTTTGTCACCCTCTTCTGATACAGTTTTAATAACATGACCATTGGTTCCTCACCGATACTTTTGCTACTTACTGTGAATTTGGCTTCAAAACTTTATACCCACCACTCTGTTGTCAGTCTCGGCAACCCATCATTAAACCTACATATTTTTTGAAGTATTTTTTATCCCTCTACATCTTAGGTGTATTTTAGGGGGGGCTGCGTGTCATTTTCTGTAAAACAAGGAAAAAAAGGGCACAAGTGACTTGTCCATAACCTATGAGGAACTAGTGGAAAATGTATTTTCCGTAGTTGCATGCTTTCCTTCACTGACTCATTCTTCTCTAAAGCTTCTAGACGAGATAAGAATCTTTTACTGAGCCTTTTCAAATTATTCTTTGAAGGTTTGGCTGTTTGCTAGCAATGTTTACTTTGTCTCACTACTTAAAAATACTTTCTCATCAGATTCACTGTTGAACAAAGGATTTTATGACAGTCTAAAGGAAGGATTTTATGACAGGCTGAATGGAGTTGCCTTTATTTCCAGAGTAAGCCTGTGCTGCTGTGTGAAAATCCCTGCAGCCCTCCTATCCCAATGTCATATTTTGTCAGTCTGTTTTAAGTGATCAGTTGTACAATTAGAAAAGTAACTGAGATTCCTCAAGACTATTGTCTATTTTGGAGGAGCAAAGGTAACATAAGTTATAGTTTTCTTTGATTTGGGCTCTTTTCCTATTAGGAATATGGTGAGGAATACAAACATCACTCATGAAAGTCACCAAGCATCTTTTGGATGATTTTTGGCAGTCTTACTGCCAAACAGGGCTAAATTCAGGCACGTGATCTGATGGAGAAAAAGTTCTGGAATACATTAATTCTTTGAGTTTCAGCTCTCCCTGGATTAGTTGTGCATTTTGTTGGCGTATTCCACTGACATAGGTAAAATAACCCGATAAATCAGAAGTATTCTGTCAGCTTTGGGTATTAGGATATGCATATTCAAAAGGCGACTTCCTGATAAGTCCTGTTGGTTCTTATCAGCTTACAAAGATGCAGAGACCAACACAATTCACCAAATTAAAAGAGACTGAAGGCAACATGAAACAGGAAAAACATGTCAACATAATTGCTTATTTACAAGCACTTTTTTGGAAATCGCTATGCCTTAATATGAAATTAGCTTTTCAGGTTGAGTCTGTATCTTTCTTGTTTTTCTGTAACATTTGGAAATGTAAAGGCCAGTGAAAAGTTACTAACCCAGCTGCTTTTTGCTCAGCAGAAGTTTTGTCAGTGTGAGAATCATGGTCTCATGCAAGTTGTTCAAAAATCCTTCCCTGCCCTTTTTCAGTAGAGCCAGGATTTCCCTCTTTGTTTATAAATTGTAGACCAAGACAAAACTGAAGGACTATTCTAACTGTAATTCAAATAACTTACTCTGTTTCTCTAGATAAGATAATCATGATCTTAAAAAAAAAAAAAAGAGGTTTTACTTTATTGTTTTTCTTCATGCACTCTGCCTTGGAACACTTGAAGAAGACTTAGAACGTTTAAAATAAGTATTTACATGATTTTGTGTTGTTCTAAGTGGTAATCTTGCATGTTAAGGCTAAGTGGTTCTAAGAAAAAAATGTGCTTGATTGCAGAGTCATGGAGGGAGACAAAAGTCACCACAAGATGCCATTCGTGATCTAGGAGAAGAATTCTGTCAATGGTTCTTTGAACTCCTGAATTCTCAGCATCCCTTGGGAGTAAAATCTGAAGAAAGATGGGGACCACAGCATTTTTGGGAGGATGTCAAAATGAAGTTCTGTTACAACACATTAGAAAAAAACATGGAAGAATACATTGGTGCAGAAATGGTGAGCCTTCGTCTCCTTTCGTTGGTTAAAGAAGAATATCTTCTGTTCAACCCTAATTTGCATGCCAGTGGACTGAAATGTGCCATGTCTCGACATGGGTTAGTACTGGTAGCAGTGGCTGGCACGGTACATAGAGACAACACTTGTTTGGGCATCTTTGAACAAATTTTTGGACTCATTAGCTGTCCTGTTAGGGAGAACACCTGGAAAATAAAAGCTGTGAACCTTAAAATAGTTGGACAGAATGCTCTGGAGCCTGGGATGCAAATTGAAAAACCCTCCCTAAAATACGAGTCAAACCAACTGCAAGAGTTGTTTGATGGGAAAGAACTGACTGTGTTTGAACCTCAGAAATTCTGAGCAATTCTTTCACAACTGAGTGACTGGGTGAGGAGGAGAACATACACCACTTGTCGTGCACAGTTGAATATTGAAATGGTTGCAGCCACGTGATGTTGTCTCTCTTTTGGGTCGGATTTGCTGGATGATGAACTGAGTGGGATACAGAGTCTAAACTATTAATAAAGGTCATGCTTTTGGGCACCTTTCCAAGAGCTAACAAATATTTCATAGTATTACTTCAGTTTTTGTACTGTAGTTAGGAATGGAGTTAGTTTGGTTATTCTTCGTTAAAAAACATGGTTACATTTAAATATGGGTTGGCAGCAGTATATAATGAGCTTAGATGACTTGGGGTTCACAAACTGCAGGTTGCTTTTCTTCAGGTCACCAGTTTAAACTCTTACCTGAGTTGTAACAGGAAGTCGTTGTTTCTGGCTTTTTGGAATTGGGATTGGTGGGTGTCTAAATGGACTTCTAAGTCCCAAGAAAACCATCTGTGCTTTAGGAGTTTTTAGAGAGAACAGACAAAATAATGTGAATGGACACTGCTGCCACTTATGTTCTAAATGTGGTTCTGTCACTGAACAATAGAAGTAGTTTAATGGGACAATGCAGGGAACTTAGCATCATTGAAGTCTTTTTCTCTTTGGGTTGATAGCTTCCTTTCCTTTTACCTTATGGTTCCAACCTTGTGATGAATACAGACAAACTCTCTGTTGTTCTCTCTGTGTCCCCAAGCAGACAAATTTGAAATGGTTGCCCAAGCTTTCTTTTCTAGCACTGACTCTTGGATCAAGTAGTTGATTTAATGGCTTACAGCAGCGCTGTGTGAACCAAATGCTTTGATAATTATTTTGTATATACTTGCAACAGAGTTTTTAATATAAAACTTACGATTTTTGTATGTTGTCTCAAAATAAGAATTTTGTCTACTCTGAGCTGCTTTATCGCATTTGTTAACACTGGGCAGTTACAATGATAAGTGATATTAAATAAATAATCTAATTACTACTTAATAACTGAAATTATTGCCATTGTAGAACTTGAGGGTTTTTTACTTTTATTATTTATAAGTGATAAGAGGTGAAACAAGAGGGAAACTTCTTTTTCTGCAGCTTGCTTGGATTTTTTGCGAGTTTTGTTTTAAGTTCATAGCTTCACCAATACAAGTTGTGAAAATGGAAACATTTCCCATGGCATGGGAACAATTCTTTTGGTTTTGATATGTTTGTTGAAGATGGCAAATCATGAAATTATGGGTGGGTAAGGAAAAACAACAAGATTCAGGTTTGCACAGAACTGATTTTTATCAAGAAGTCTGAATCTTGAGTTCACTTTAAAAATTTCTACAGTAATTTGTTTTCCAAGGAAAAGTTCAAGTACTGTGTTGGAATCTTCTTTCCCATTAAACAGTTGGGTTGTGGCTTCTTCAGCTACTGATGTATGATAAGTAAAAACCAATCTGAATTTAAAATTCAGAAGAAGCAGTTTCCTTGTATGTGTTGAGAGTTGCTTTCCTGTTCAGGTGAGGACAAAAGCCTACCTCCAGGCCTAAATGGATACCTTTTCAACTTTCATTGTAACAGTCTGTGATTCAACTAAATATTTTGTTGTTTGCAGAGCTGTACTTTGTAACTGGCAGCATAACTATTACTTTAGTGTGTTAAATATGAACATGACTAAAGGTATGGTTTTCATTACTGCTTTACACTGATGTGGTGCGGGAGGTCCCCTTCATCCACTCAGGTACATGTCCTTGCTTCCTTCTTGTGTCAGCAGTGATACTTGCGCTAACTCTGAACAAGAGGGAGTGGGGACAGATCCCAGTGAAAACTAACTCATTGTCAGAAACCCTTCAGGCTGATGAGCTCTGTAAGAAGGCTGGCCGCACAAGTGCTCACGTCAGCTTGAGGAACGGAGATGAGACTTTGATTTTTTTGGTGACAACCTGAATTTCTGTGGGATTAAGCAAGTGATCAATTCTTACCTTCAAAAGCTTATTCTTGATCACTTCAAAATACTGAATGCAAGGAGCATTGTGGTAAATGAGCTTTTTACTAAGGCTGGTAGCTAATGAACTTGTTCTAACTCCTTCAGTTCTCCTACACAAAGTTTGCAAGGAAATGTTAAATTGTCACAGCCTTATGACCTCTGTGTAAATCCCTGTTCTGTTGCAGAGTGGAGTAGGCGCTGTATGATTTACTGATGACCTGTTGCAGTTGCTTCTCTTGTACTGTTGATCAGGCTGTAAAAAATCTGCATACATTAGTCTGTGCTCATTAGCTGCTGAATGATAACTGATTTTTGCAGCAGCTAATTTTGCAGTTTTGCTGCAGCAGCAGCTAATTATGGGTTACTCTAAATTGTAGTTGCCAAGGAGCAGCTGGTATTGGCAGTTGACAAGCAGATGATGGCTGCTGCTGCAAAATGCATGAAACGGTACAGTACCTGCTCTTTACAGTCTCGCCACCTGAATATTTGGTAGGCACTGACACTCAACTAATGCTGAGTAACTGTGGTTTTGCAGTTATTAACTGGTATGTGCAGTTATTAACTGGTATGACTTTTTGTCTTGTGATAACACCTTCCTCTTTTTCTCCAAGGCAGACATTCCCTCTTTCAAAAGCATACTCATCCCTTCTAAATGCATTTTATCTCCGCTTGGAAAAAAAAGGATTCTAGTTTTATAATGGTTCTTCAGGCTCTCCGTCTTGCAGAATGGCAGAACTGGGTTTTGAAAGCTGCTGCCTGCCTGTTTCCAGTCAGTTGTAGGAGAGGCAGAGAGATGGTGATGCCTTTGCTCTTTGACACTTAATGTATGCAGAAGCGTGCCTATTTTGTGCCACATGAGAGTTGTGTGGTCATACTTGCAGCACTACACCACAGGATGTTGCAGGTGTTTTTATGGTGTTCTGATTATTGTATATAATATGCATCCTTACTGGGAGGTCAGAATTCTAATTTTCAAATCATTGTCACATTCAGATTTATTTATTTTTTTTAAGAGTAGGAAAACACTAACTGCAGGGTAAATTTGAGAAGGTACTTTTAATTTAACTTTGACTCTAATGAAAATGTTAGGACTTTTTAAATGGACTACAGCCAAAACACCTTACTTGAAATATTTATGGAAGTGATTTCATCACTCCCTCTAGATGCTGCTATTCAGTGCTGAAGTAACTCCTAGTTGATTTACCTTTGGAAACAGTGGCCATTTTTGTTGCATTTAGGAGATTCAGAAAAATTAAATGAAACTCCTTTAAAACTATTTTCATCAGTTTTCCTTTGTAGCACTATTTACTGAAAATATTTGTCTTGAGCTTTGACTAACAATTACTTAGGTATATCACTACTACTTAAGCTGAAATGCTAAATTTATACTTTCTAGATCTGTCTCTGGAAAGTAATTTGATAGTAAGCAAAATGCTGACTTGCAACAAAGCAGGCGGAACCTGCTGAATTATATAAATGTTAAACAGTGGAATTGTGACCCTCTGTTCTAATCAGCCACACCAGACATAGTTAGGTGTTTTGTCTCTGAAGTAGGAAGTTTTAATGTCTTAAAGCAATATATGAGTGGAACTTCTGTGATCATGCAGGCCAGCTAACTTACTACAGGTTATACTGTATTGCTTTGGCTGTGCTTACTCGCCTTACGCAGAAGAAGAAAAGTAATTGCAAGAAGACTTCACACAGAGCATTAGATATGTTCTGACTTGTGTCTGTGGTCTAAATATCCAGCAGTGCTCAATTGCATGTTATTTTATCAAGCTTGTAATAGCAATGAAAGAAATGTGTTTTCTTTTGGATGCTTTTTCAGTGTATTTAGTAATTTGTAAAAGGTGTCTAATATTCTTCATGTATGTCCTGCTTGCTTAATAATCTGAGGAGGAAATTATAAGGTTGATGACTTGACGTCATCAAAATACTTGCCAGCTTGTATTTTTTTCCCCCTCATAAATTGCAAAGGTAGATGAACGTTGCCTTTGCACACTTCAGTGAGTCTTTTTCTTAAGCATTCCATAATGCATGTACCATTAAGCAAGCTGTCAGTTTGACTCTGTTTCCTACATCCAGTTCCCTGAACTTAAAAACCCCAAAGCTTATTTCAGGCACTACTTCACATCTCAGATTAGCTCCAGTTTATTAGGTCACAAATTTATTGTAATATACTCTGCTGGTGGCTGCAGAATTAGCTCAGCTGTTAAACCATTGGATTGGGGAAGACAATTTGTTTACAATCATGATAGTTTTCTCACCTGAAATGTTTACAAGCAATAGTGTGTCTCACACTGGCTGCAGAGTACCTACAGTCCTCTTCACCTGTCAATAGAAATTAGGCAGGATAGAAATGACAACGTTTCCCTGCTAAGGACTCTATGAAGGTGCAGGCTCTTAATTCTCTGGGGGGTCTGGGAGCCTTCAACAGCATATAGATCTCTTAATTAGTAGTTATTTTGGAATTGGAAGCTAACAGTATGTCAGACACTAAATGCTGCTAAGGACTCGTCTTTGAGCTAAGGCTTTGCAGATCAGAAGTAAAGCCTGCTGTAGGAGGTGGGGGCAGGCAGATGTCTGCAGGAGAATCAGCTGTGCTAACCCATCCTCTGCTCTGTTGTTTGAACAGATGCTTGTGCTGTGTTTCTTCAGAACAGGCTGTAGGAAAATATCTTAATGTGGTACACCTCATAAGCATGGATTTCATGCTTTTCAAATAGTATAAATTTGACTTTATTTGTAATATCTTTACTAATTTTTTTTGGCAGTTGAAATAATTTGCATAAGTCAAATGCTTCTTGTGGCCTGTAGCTGAGAACTGATTTATTACCAGAAAGCCAACTGTATCATGGGCTGCATCAAACAAAGCATGACCAGCAGGTTAAGAGAGGTGATCCTCCCCCTCTACTCCACTCTCATGAGACCCCACCTGGAGTACTGCATCCAGCTCTGGGGCCCCCAATGTAAGAAGCATGTGGACCTGTTGGAGTGAGTCCAAAGGAGGCCCAGGAAGCTGATCAGAGGGTTGGAGCACCTCTGCTATGAGGACAGGCTGAGAGAGCTGGGGTTTTTCAGCCTGGAGAACAGAAGGCTCCGGGGAGACCTTATAGCGGCCTTCCAGTACCTAAAGGGGGGCTACGGGAAAGATGGGGAGGGACTCTTTATTAGGGATTGTAGTGGTAGGACGAGGGGTAATGATTTTAAACTGAGAGAGGGTAGATTTAGATATTAGGAAGAAATTCTTTACTCTGAGGGTGGTGAAACACTGGAACAGGTTTCCCAGAGAACTTGTGAATGCCCCATCCCTGGAGGTGTTCAAGGCCAGGCTGGATGGGGCTTTGTGCAACCTGGGAGGTGTCCCTGGCCATGGCAGGGGGGGTTGGAACTAGATGATTTTCAAGTTTCCTTCCGACCCAAACTATTCTATGATTCCATGATTCTATTATGAATTATATGATCGTTTAAAGAGAGCATCAAATCTAAAGATGTAGAGTAAGTTCATCCTAGAGAGTGATGCCATGCAGTAACTGGTGGCAGAAGAAATCCTAGTGTTAGAAAATGTGAAAGATGATTGCAGCAGCAAGATTGTATCATTGCAGAGTACTTTATCTTTACCCTCTCTGTGTATTTTATCAAATGTGAAGATCTAATACTACATTAAATGTGCAATTACAGCTACTTTGCCAGTATTACGTTACTAGGAACTGCAGTATTTTCTTGTATCAGTCTTCAAGCGTCACCTGCTGCAATATTTTTTTTAGCTTGTGACTGATTTCTTAATCTCTTCAAACCAAACTGAGAGAACTCGACAGGTTTAACTGTTATGTGTGAAGAAGTGGAGGAGAAGAATGTTTGCTTGAAATACTGGTTTTTCTCTAATTCCCAGTTACTTTGGATAAATGTCACATACTTTTGACAAATTGGTTTTAAAGAGTCACAGGTATGTATTAGAGTGGAGTCTAAAGATGGATAAGTAATGCCACGTTCTTGTTAGTTGTTTCCTCTAATGCATGCTTGTATTTGAAATTCAGCGTTAATGAACTTCCAAGACCGTGAATGACATAAGCAGCTAAATAAGGCATTCCAGGTGATTAACTTTATAATTTCTTTATTGTCCTGTTTTTATTTGTTTCCTGTTCTAATTGTTTTCATTAGGGCACGAAATTTTCCACATTCCTTTTTCATGAGACACTTCTGCTTCTTTTTGCATTGCTTGCTGGTTCTTGCAATCCCTTATCTATCTTGATAGCTTGTTCTTTTTCCCTTAAGTGTTCGAGAAGGGTAAATTCTGCAAGGTGATAAAGTTCTGTAAAAAGAGAAATACAGGCCATCCGTAAAGAGAGCAGAAACCATAGGATTTGGCCTTAAGTTCATGCAATGTACTTCAGCATTCAAAGAATTTTGTTTTTGAAGACTTACTGCAGATTGAAAGTTTCTTTTTTCAGGAAACAAAGTAGAAATCCTAAATTAAATGTAATGTTTCTCCCACAGCTTGGAATTAACAGGAGCTGGTGTCAACAACTATCTTTCCGTATGTGTTTCATTATAAGCCCTCAGGCTCTGATTTAGAGTTTGACGTATTCACTAACACAAAACATAGGGCTCTCCTCCCTTCTGTACAACGCTGACATGCTTACAGTGCACTTGGCAATTCAAACACTAGTACTGGCAGCAATAGACAGTAGCCAGAGACAGGAAAGAGAGAGACTCATTTAGTCTGCCCGTCACTAAAGACTGATAAAAGATGGATAAGTGGGTGGTAAGGTGGCAATTTATGGGGGCCCATGCGCAGGAACGTTGGAGGACAAGCAGCTGGAAGTGGTAGCTGTGACCACAGCAGTGGTTGTTGGAGTGCCTCGCTAATTGAGGAAGAGAAGACATTAAAGAGCAGAATTTTATGTATACTGACAACATTTCCACCGGCATTAAAATCCTTAATCTGAGATTTTGGGTTTCAGTTAAGTTGAGCATCTCTCTGGAAAAGTTAATTAGCCTGTATGCCATGTAAGTAAACCTGGAATGCAGAGTGATGCCAGTCGATTGCAAGGAATCCTCTTTTCTAAACTCATTTTCAGCTGTTAGTAGTAGAAAGGAGCGACCTTGTGTAACTGTAAGGGTAATAACAGTGCTTTGATCATCCCTGCCCTGTCTGCAAGAAATCCAGAGGCTGAGTTTAGTCTCAGCAGGCATAATGGCCTTTTGGTGACATCTGGTGGCAGATTCGTGGCTTGCCTCTAGCCGTACACTTGTTTAAGGCTTGCACTGATGCAGACACAAGCGCTGGGGGCTTGCTCTGGAGACAGGGGAGGAAGTGCCTGCTTCATCCCTTTCCTTGCTGGCCGTGAAATGGCCTGACATTGCCAGTGGCTCCTTTGCCTTGATCAAAAGGAAGGCTTGAAGGCAATCCATCAGCCCTTGATAAGGATCTGAAGGGTGTTTTGAAGATTTCAGCCCACCAGTGATGTCAAGCTGTGATATTCAGGGAAACCTGTTGTTCTAGGGTTGTAGAGGGGGGAAACGTTATGGTGATAAGGCAGCTTCCTGGCAATAAAATTTCAGCTGACTTGTTAACAAATGCATTTCTTTTGGCATCTGTTTCCCTGTTTGTTTTTTGTTTTTTGTTTCTTGTTTGTTTTTTTTTTTTTTTTTTTCCAGAATGCCTTGCTTGAGTGGCTGGGATCCTAAAGGCAGCGCAGTTGCTGTTTCTCAATATTGCTTGTAACTGCAAATCTTAATCCCCTCTCGGGCCCAATGAGGAATATTGCCCTTAGTCAGAGGTATTCTGTAGCCCTCTGTGTCATGCTGAGATCAAACAGTGTTCTATCTGGTTTTGGGGGTTTTTTTGGTTTGGTTTTGTTTTGTTTTGTTTTTTTTTCAGATTCCCCAGTCCTTATTAAAAATGCCAAGGAAACAGCCAGATTAAATATACTGGAAATTATATTTGAGCAGAGATGGTAGACATGCCTAGCCCATTACATTTTGCATAGAGTAGAATGACAGGTAAGAAACTCCCTGTCTTGCTTTGACAATGAAATAATAAATACAATCATAATATAATAATAAATATGAAATTTATTTAGCCTTGTTGCCAGTAGTAATTGCCCTTACAGGGGTTTTTTAGAGACATGGATCAGACCAAAGCAGAAGTTTTTGCAGCAGTCTTATTTGTGCAGAGAGGCAATGGTTCAAGCTGTGCTGGTTTCAGTTACAAAATTGCAGTAAAACGCATCCAGAAAGCCACTGACAGTCATTAGCTGTTAAAGCAGCTGTAGTTGTTTTTCATATAGGTAGCTGCGGAGCTTGCTGGGCAGGTTTATGCAGTTAGAAAGGAGAGTGGGAACGGCACGCAGCCTGACAGTTCCTCCATTCTGCCCTTTGGTCTGGTTTGGCCCTGCTCTGGAAGAGGCAGGCATCTGCTGGATGGAAAAAGAGACCTGTAATTGGCGCCCAGCCGCCTCTTCTCTGCACTCCGAGAGCATACTGGCAAGGGGAATAACATCATGGTGTACATGCTGCCACAAATCACTCATTTTTAAAACCAGTAAAAGCCAAAGCTTCTCATATCTAGATGAGGTTTTGGTGCCTTGCCAGCATTTTCTCACATGAGACTACTGACAGAAAGGAAATGGTGATTTTTAATAACTTGACCGTGATTTAACAAAAGAGAGGCTCATCTTTTATCTCAGAGCTTTCTCCCTCCTGAGCTGCTGAAGTCTGCCACAAGCCTGGTGACTTGTGTCTGAGAACCTCAAAAGAAGAAAAAGAGTAGTTACTGTCCCTAATAATGGGTGGGAGCAGCTTTCAGACAAGGAATGAGTGAATAGACTGGGGCTCCTCCACCAGGAGAGGTGACAGCAGGGAATAGTAACTCCCCACCTCCTCCACTGTAAGAACTGGGGAACTGAGTAAAACTTGCAGGTGGCAGGTAGAAAGCAATGAAGAGATGCTTCTTCCCTTTCCCCGAGTGTCAGGGAAGAGTTTTCAGTCTTTGTATATTTCCTTTGCTTTTAATGTATCTTCGAGACTTTTGCTGCTTGTTTTCTTTGCCTCTCATATCTACCCAGGTGGCAGTGTCTCAGCTCAGACGGGCGTTTTCAGTCTTCAGGTGTATAGTGACTTGTTTGAGGAGACCTAGGTACTCTTCATCCTTCTGACTACACAAACAAATGTGGGGTTGTGGGGGAAGCAGGTCCTGTGGTAAAAATAATAGTAGATAATTAGCCTATTTTTGACAACTGTCTTTTGCATGTTGGCATTTCAAGCTTCTTCCTCTCTCCCAAGTTACTCCTCAAAGATAATAGGGTGTGACCCGGTCTTCTTTTGTTATGTACAAAGCTTTAATCTCCGGCAAAGAAGCACGTTCTATGGCCAGTGCAGATCCCATCGTGACATGAATGTGCTCTTTGTATCACAACTGAGGCACCAGGAACTCCCTTCAGTTAAATGCCAGTGGAATTAAGGAGCAGTGAACATACAGGTATTGGTGGAATTTGTCTCAGTCTGCATTAGAAGCCTGTAGGAAATTGTTGCAAGTGCTCATTGAAGCAGCCTGGCTAACTCCCGAGTGCGCTATTTGAATAGCCATGTTATAATTCCAAACCACCAAACCAAGCGTTTGATTTTTCCTCTTAGCAAATTGCAGAAGCTCACGAGCATATGGAAACACATGTTTTTGCATTCTGTCTTGACAGCTATCACAGCCCATTGGTATGAAAAACGCTATTTTAGATACCCCTCATTGTCATTGGATCATGTAGGTAACGTGGGTGAGTGTTGCACTTAGATTTATGCTGTGTCTAGCTGGTTTTGTCCTAGAGTGAACCATCTACGGCGTTCTGAGTGCTTCCACTGTAGAAAGCGTTTTAGTGCAAGTCAGGAGGCCTTCTTTGAAGCGAGTTTCATGTTTGCTACCACACACCCGATCAATGTGTTTTGATTCGCATTACAGAGCACCCTTGGAGCACGCGCTCTTGAGTTCCCTTCGGACAAAACCAAACGAGAGAGATCCTCCAGCCCTGCAGCTGAGGTACCCTGCTCCCTGCGAGGCTGTCAGTCCACGGGACCAGCCTGGAGCTAGCTGGCAGCAACTCCCCCCAACATACGTATAGTTTGTGTGCTGGCAGCGTCTCAGCAACAGCTGTTTCATGCTCCTGTTGCACAGCACTGTTTGCTAATGTAAACACAGCTTCAGGGTGTTGAAAATGGTGTTATAGCCTCCTTAGGACTAAATTAAATTAGTTTTCATCATAATACATTTTTTAAATGTGTGCATATACGTACATACCTATTTTTAACAAGTCTTTCTCTCACTTTCTAGCATTTCCCTTACTGGAGTTACATTTCAAATGGAGTAATTGTCAGTTCCTCTTTAACAGCAATAAGCATAAGACATCATGTCAGTGCTTGTTCATCTATTCCTTTTTCTCAGTTCATTAGTATTATTTATTGCACGGCTGGATTTTGAGTATTAATGAATTCTCCTCAAAGTTTGCATTTTTTATTGAAATAAATTGATCCTTTTATTATCTCTTCAGTAATTACGAGTTTAGATATATTTGCACAGTGCCCTCACTCTAACAAGATTAGTGACGAGAAAATCCCATTCTGAAGATTAGTGTGATGTATTGAGTTGAACTTTAGGATTTTACTCTGGTGTTTTCATTATGGAGGTTTATTCCAGCAAAACACTTTGTCTTCAATTACTTGCTAGCTGATGTGCACCTGAAATGCTCAGATGAATAGCCATTTTTTTTCTGAAATTAGAAACTTCAGCTTATGACATGCAAACGCTTTAAACACTGCTATTAGAAATAGTTCTTATGGCACTAAAAGGATCTCCATATTCTCAATTTACAGTTCAATTTTCAGTTTCGTCTGTGGCATGCATTATTGCATCTGGGACAGACTGACAGTGACCGAACCATGAGCTCCCTGTACTCGCCTGTCGCAAGGGGAGGTAGTGCTGTATGCATCCTCATCCACTACTGTTTCGGCAAAGACCGCAAAATGTATGCACCCTTTATGCCTCAGCTAGAGGGTTTATAAGGACTGAATTTACCTGTTGCACCTTAGCCACTGACTACTAGGGAAATGTAAAGGAATGTGAAGTTGAAGTACTCTACACACCTGCCTTGTTGATGTTTGATGTTCTTGTTTAGTATGTTGTGTTTGTTAGATTTGCACTGCTGTAAAGGATTTGTATACAATAGGAAAAAATAAGATGGAAGCCTTCTAAGGTAAGGGCAAATTTGGGATTATGTGTCATGGGTAAAACTGTCTTGACTTGAGGGATTTTTACATGGCTGAATTTACTGCCAAGTAACACAAAGTTTTAATTGCTGATTTGAGGGTTGAAAAGAAAGAAAACAAACAAAAAAACACTTAGGGAAACCCCATTCCTCTCCCTTCCCCAGGGTCAACTTCAGTCAAACACCTTCCTGGTCTCCCCTTCCCTTGGTTTTGCCATGTGTCACCCTCAGGGGTGCCCCTGCCCTGATGTGGGTGGCCAGCAAGCCACGGTCCCTCAAGGATGTCTCCAACCCAGTGTGGGCTGGCTGCGGTGCCTCAGGGTTGTCCCTGCCCCAGCAAGAGTCCCTCAGCTGTGCCCCTCCTTGGCATGGAGCACCTCCTTCCAAGCATGTCTCCAGCTGTGTCTCCTTCCATGGGTCTCCTGTGTCTTCTAGGGTGTTGCCAGCCCCTTGCAGCTGCCACTGTCTGAGCTGGGGTGCCATGGGTTCCTCTGGCTGCCTCTGGACCTATTTCTACATTAAAACTGGTGTTGGTGCTGGTGGCCCTGCGATAGAAACTGATAAATACCTAACTGAGTGCTACCATGGGACAGATGGCTTTGCAGCTACTATAATAATCATAAAAGTCTCTTTCCAGCTGTCTACAACAACTGCTTTCCCCAGACATAAAGGGAAGGGACTCTGCCGGGGGCAGGAGAATAATATACAATTTACTTTGATGTCAGTGAAAGGTTAATAGTGAGGACAAGAGCTTTTGAAGGAACAGAAGAGCAAATTCTTCTCCAGGTGAGCTGAATTTCAGTGCTAGTCAGTCTTCCGTATTATTGGCCCAAACTGGGATTTTCTTATGAATCTGTCAGGTTTTATAGCGGAGCCCAGGATGCCCGGCTCGTGAGCTCGCGGCACGAGTGAGGAGAAAGTGACTGAGAAAACAGCGCTTGCTTCAGCCCAGCGTGCCACCCATTCACAGCTGGCTGGTAAACAAGGATCCGTGCGTATAAACGGTGTCTCTGGTATTCTGAGCGGTGACAATAAAACAATCAGATCATAAAAATATTCTGTTAAAGCATCCTAATTAAAACATGGTTAGAGGTTTTTGCATCAGGGAAAACCAACCACAAGCAGTTTTGCACTGGGAGTGCGAACACCGCGTTTGCCCTAATGCTTTTAACATACGTAACGGAGGGCTTTGATTTAAGCCTGAAGAAAGCTGGATGCTCGCAGCTATAACTGACAGACTTTGGCAGCCAGCTGACACTGCTAAGTATGATGCATATAACGGTTTTTAAACCCCGTCATAGGAAATATCTGGCTGTGGGCTCCAAATAATCAAAGGCTCCACAGGGAGAAACTGGTCTGTAGATGACTCCTTTAGGTGCTCCTGTGACCCCAGAGACAGCTCTGCGGTTCCTTTGAAAAAGACCGCCGACCCGGTCCTCCAGCAGCCCCCCCCCGGCAGAGGTAAGAGTGTCTGGTTATCCTGAAACATGTTTCTTGGATGTGCGGCTCCACAGGTAGAAAGTTGCTGAGCAAAGGCGTCCTGCAGCTTGCTGGTAATGTACTGGTTCCTTCTGCACAAAGAAATAAGCTGTGATTTCTCATGTCCTGGAAGGCAGAAGCATTCTATACCTTTGGAAGTTTAATTAGTAACTACGCCGTGTTGTAATTGCACGTAGACGGTGCAGTTACCTAGGCAGTGTTTTGGGACAGCTACGTGTGCCTAATTCACTTGTACACTGAGTGCCCTAAATCTGGGCTTTGTATCTGAATCTGGGCCTAAATCTGGGCTTTGTATCAGAAAGCACATGTTCTATCCCACCGTGTGCTTCCCTCGGCCTCATGCACCCTGTGGAAAGCCAAAGGGAATTAGTGGCCTTGTATTTCCCTATCTGTTTACAATAACTAAAGCATTAAAAATTAGGGAATAGGCTTAAAAGAAAATTATTTTGACTTCCATCATCTTCTAGTACTCACCCCTTTAACTTGCATACTGGACACATTTCCAGGTTGTTTCCCTCACAAGGTTTTTATTTTGTTGTTTGCTTTTTTTTTTTTCTCCTCAACACAAGAGAAAGATTTAGCTACTAAAGGAGGACAGATTAACCCTTTCACCTTGAAATTCTGAGCTCCTTGCTTCACTTACAGATTCCTTCTGCTCCCAGTGTCCGCACAAGCTAGTAATACACTCCTCATTGACAAATCCCTGACATTTTCAGTGTGCAAAAGGGAAATGGTAGTCCTGGAAGGTTGTTCCCCTTTTCCCAGTCCCAGTGGTTGTTTAAAGAAAGTTTCTGCTTCTCTGAGCTAATTTTCTGTTTCCTCAAGAGGGAAGATGGCTCTGCACATCCTCCCGCGGGGTGCTTAGTGCAGCATCATTGATATGGAGAGTCCTCTGCTGCACACTGGACTGCTTCAGTCCAGTAAGAAAATGGCTTACGCATCTGTCCTGGATTCATCTGAAAAAAAAATCCCATCACCTAAAGGGAGTATTCTTTTTTGTGGGAAACAGTGGTTGCTTGAGTCACCTGCCACACTTCAAATCTTCATTGTCTGTTTTTGATCTGGCAAATCCTAACTAGGTTAGGTAGACTTGCTGGGTACAAAAGTGAGTACTATATGTACTACTGTCTGTAGAGAGATGTTTTTTCTAGCATTACAGTTTTTGAATGCAAGTAAAATTGGGCCAGAAAAGTACAACTTCAGATCGCAGGCCAAAAGTGGAGGGCTGCTAGATTGGATTTCTATTTGTAACTACTTTTTTGTGGCGTAGTTTGATCTCTGCAGGTGGAAGTTATCACATGAACTTTGTGCTCCTGAGTGTATGATATTTAGTATGTTTTAATTTCAAATTCTCATTTTCTTACGTTCATTCTTTTCTTTGGATGCATATGTTTTCTTATTGACTTGCATATTGCCCCCTCTCCTACCCTCTAGCGTCGGTGCTCTGTAGAATATCTCAGCTGCTGAGTGCACACCAGGCAATGTCATAGAATCATAGAATTGTCTAGGTTGGAAGAGACCTCTAAGATCATCCAATCCAATCATCAAGCTAACACTGCCAAAAACACCACTAAACCATGTCCCTAAGCACCACATCTACCCATCTTTTAAATACCTCCAGGGATGGCGACTCCAACACTTCCCTGGGCAGCCTGTTCCAATGCTTAAGAACCCCTCCTGTAAATAACTTTTTCCTAATATCCTAATGTCCTCGAGGAAGAGGGCCAGATTGAATATTGCAAGCTCATTAGTGGTTTTTGGGTTTGGTTTTGTTTTGTTTTGTTTTGTTTTTTTCTCATTTTAAATCCAGAGGTGTATCAGAAACCTGAGGTGAGCAGAAGGGGAAGTGAGTTGTCTCTTCCATTAGCACCGGTGATTGCTGTCTTGGTTGTTAAGTCAGATGTGGTGTCTGAATGCATTTGTTCTCATATTTAATGTACAGACAGAAGTGACCCTTCTTCTTCTCAACCGAAATAATATTTCACATTGACCAAGTCGCTGTCTTTTTCTAATTTCACACTATCCCTGAAGAGTTATTCACACAACTCCTTGCCTGACCTTTTTGTCGGGGTCGGCGATACACCTCTGACAGCACTGTTACCTCTGTATTTCCTTGCTGGGTGGGTTTGAGAGCAAACAAAAACCTCTGGTCTTGTCCTTCAGCAGCATGTGAGTTAGGTATGTCTTCTGTAGGCACCCAGGGCAGGAAGCATTCCCACAGCATTCCTAAAAATCCTGCAAGATCTTTCTCTCTAAGGTGAAGCTGGTTTGCGGAAGATGTCTGTGGATCTGAAAAACACCGGTTACCGGTTTGAATGCTGGAGTGAACCTGACTTTATGTGACCTGGGCGGTACAGAGAAGTTTATATGCCTGTAATTGTAATATTCATCTAACGCTATTGCTGTGCGTGCAGATAATGCCGTGGTGCAGGGAGGCGAGGGCAGGAAAGCAACTTTTCAGCGTGAACTAGGTGGCTTTCCTTCAAGTCCCTGGTGGGGGTGTAGGAGAGAACTAACTGCTAGAGGCTGTCCCAAAAGCATAAACAGGCTTTGACACAGTACCCTCATGCTGTCAGCAGCTGCTGCAGGGAGTCCACCTTCCCCGGCTGCCAGAGCAGGAGAAGGCAGCCACGTCAGAGCAGTGCATGTGTGCTATCCTGCTGATGCTGGCGTACAAAGGAAACCGAGGCTTTGCCCGGGAGCAGGCTGCTTGGTCAAGGTGTTGCTCATCCTAAAGTCTTGAAGGAAGCAAAGTTGGCAGCGTAATTGTGAGGGGACCACGACCCACCATGGCCCTGAGGGTGAGGGAGTGGTCCCCTCTGCTCCGAGCTCTGAGGATGCGGGGGGGCCAGGGAGGTCTGTCTGCTTGTGACACGCACCTGAGGAGAAAATGCAATAATATAAAAACATAATAAATAGAACTTCAGTAAGAACTAAGGGACCTTGATTTTGAGAAGTCAGGGAAAAGAATATTTTCTAGCACTTCCTCCTGCGTGGCTTTTTTCATACTTTCTAATTGATATGTGACCCAAGATTTGGAATCCATAGCAACAAGTAGGGATGGGTAAGTTTGGGTTTTGTTTTTCTTATTCTTCTTTTTTTTTTTTTTTCTTCATTTAGGCTTTGTTTCATGTCAGGACTTTGAACACTCTGCAGAGACACAGCTCAGACCTGACAAAGTTGTGCTGATGCCTTTGGCGGGTTCTGTTAGCTCCAGCCAGAGGGTGGGAAAGGGCTGAACTGTTTTCCGAGGAAACAGATTTTTCAGACAAAGCCCTGTAGGAGGAGCTGTGAGTTAGGAGTGCTGAGCTAAAACAGGAGTGCTGGGCTAAAATGTTTTGTTCTGTTTCAATTGGCGAAGTCCAACCAGAGGAAGGTGATCGCTTCCAGCTCCGTTGATGTGTAGGAGCAGAGAAGAAATGCTGCCGCCTTCTCCACCTCCAAGTAAAAACGGGGTCAGAAGGAGCAAAACTGGTTTGTTCTGTAGCTCTTAACAGCAAAAGGGTTTGGCTTTTGTTGTGCTCCAACCTGCATTTTTGTTTGTGCAGATAAAAAAAAATAATTTAGAATGTTTTAATTTGTTGTTGGATTGTAGGTACAAACTTGCGACACTATCCTATTAGGATGATAGAAAGTCTGTGGCTTTGGTTGTGAGGAAAGCTTTTATAAAAATCTCACATGCCTGAAAAATGACACTTTGAACACCAAACTGCAATCCAGTTCAAGTGACTGTAAATAACGTAGCTGTAACTCATTATTAAAAAAAAAAATAATCATTCAATAGAGTTATTAGCTGATACTAAACCCTATCTCATAATTGGACACATTTCTCTTGTGTTGTATTTGCCTAATAATGCAGATGACTGCATTCTGGTATGATCAAAGACCTGACTCAAAATTTACACTGTAAATTGCTGTACAGCATAAAGGCTCCTCGACTCTGCTTCCTTTGTCAGGAGGTTGTAGTGGTGACAAAGGGTATCAAAAAATAATTTAGTCATTTGCCTGGCAATGTCAGGCTTCTTTCTGCTCCTTGAAATCCATTCTAATGGCTGTGGCGTCAATGGCACTGAATGTGGCTCTTTGGGCCAAAGTAATGGAGGCGTAGAAGCAGCAGCAGCGCTGGGGATTGGTAGTGAGGGACTGGAAGGAAGAGAGTAGGAAAAGATAATAATGGAGCTGGGGAGAGTCAGGCATGAAAAAAATGGCATTTTCTGATCATCCCGAAACGTGGTAGGTATCAGTGATAGTGGAAGTGATGGTTTTCTCAAACTGGGCAGCTTCCAAAAGATGGTTGGAAAAATATTCAGGGGTAGAAATCAGAATTCCTGCCAACATTCATCTACATACTTATTCAGAGCTGAACTTCACAACAGCTGCAGTTATAATACTGTTTTACAGACCTAACACTTCCAAGATGTGGAAAATAAAATTCAGGATGAATTTTAAGAACGTAATAGAAATAACTAGTGTGGCAGATGTAGATTTAGGGTATTCTGCACATTCTGAAGGATTTGTTTTTAATGTGAAGCATGTACCTTCACACTCTGTAACATGTGCTCTGATTCACTGACAGATTCGTTTTGCACAGTCCCGCTGGAATATTGGCACTCACGCCGTCTATAAACAGACAGTCAAGGTTTGTGTCTGTCAGGACTGTACTTCATTTTATTTACCGCGCGGTCTTTGGGGGTGGGAAGAAAGGGAATTAATCAAAAGGAGCATGCAATTCTCCTTCCCTTTATTTATTTATTTTTGAACTTGAAAGCTTTCTGAACTCTTTATTATTCCCAGAGTTCATTTTTTATCCTTTTCCCCAGTAGGAAAGCAGCTGATCTCAGCAGGTGAGGGGCAGGGCGATTAGCTGTTGGAGACAAAAGGCAATTCAAGAGGTCGCCGCAGAGATAAGGAGCTCTCTGGTGATTACCCTGGCTGATAGGGTGAAGGGAACCAGGTGCAGAAGAAGTAGAAGGGTGAGGAGTATCTGGTTATCTGCTAACTTGGGGGGAGGGTGGAAGTAGGTACCATGCCCAGCTGGGCTGGATGCTGACGGCAATAGGCACAGGGCATGGGCTTCTAGGGGCTGCAGGGGGGAAATTTGCCTTTGTACATGTAATGGGTTATACCCAAGTGGGGGATGTGTATTTGTACGGGATAGCCTTCTGTCTGGCAAAGTTCAGGAAGACAGAAACCACAGAGTGTGTGACGTACTAGCAGTATTTCTGTAGGGGACGCTTCTTCTGTGCTACAGTGTAAGTAAGAAAAAACCCTACAAGCAAGAGTCCCTTAGCACAAGTGGTAGGAGACAGCATGAAAGTCTTGATACAAGTGATTATACGTATTAAAGGTAATCTATAATCTCTTTCAGGGCCAGCAAGCCAACATCCATAGTCCATAACCACCAGCAGAGAACAACGTCATCCCATCCAGCAGAAGTTCACTTTGAGGACGGGCCAAGTTAACAGCCCACAGAAAGCTTGCAATAACCAAATTTCCTCTATGGGAAGGCATCTCCAGAAAACAGCCTTTCAGCTGTAATTTGCCATAAAACAAGCGGGACTACAAAACTGCAATGGAAACATTAAAGTTAGGAAAAGAAATGCCCCTTGCAGCAAGGGGTGACTCGGAGACCCATTTTCAACCGGCAGTGAGTTAGAAAAAGGAAAGTTCACCCTTCCTTGCTGGTTGCTGTTCGCGATTTATTGGAGTTTACTGTAAAACCGGAGGCTGCAGCAGTTAAGCTGCAGTCAGAGCTGGGAACCCTTGACAAAACCGCATCTTCGGCACGGCCGCAGCCAGCGAAGAGGCGAGAACCAGAGGAAGAGCCGGGAAGAGGACCCGGCGAGAAGCAGCGGGGCAGCGCCAGGCGCTGAGGAGCAGCAGCCAGCGCTCCCCTCCGCTTTCCCCCATCTCGGCCCCCCCCTCCCCTCCCCGGTGGCAGTGCCCGCAGCCATCCCTAACCCCCCCCCCCCC
The DNA here is from genome assembly GCF_965231255.1 of Vanellus vanellus. Lineage (NCBI taxonomy): Eukaryota > Metazoa > Chordata > Aves > Charadriiformes > Charadriidae > Vanellus > Vanellus vanellus. The sequence goes on from NC_138905.1 coordinate 100,496,690, forward strand.
CCCCCCAAAAAAAAAAGGCTGGGGGAGGAAGGCTTCCGGAGGAGGAGAGAGCTGTACACCCCCCCCCCCCCCCCCCCCCCAATCCGTGCCGGCGCAGTGCGGGCAGCGGGCGCGGCGCGGCGCTGTTGCCCCGCGGTGGCGGCAGCGGGCGGGCAGGGGGTGCCCCGGCTTTTCCCTTCCCGCTGCCTGCCGCGGAGGGGGGTGCGGGGGGGTGTCCAGCTGCCCGTGCCCTGCAGCCCCGCAGGGTTGAACCGGGCAGAGCCGAGCCCCGAGGTGCGGGCGGAGGCGGAGGGGCGCGGTGGGGCAGCGGGCAGGCAGCGAGGATCACCCCCCCACACACACCGGGTTCTGCGGAAAAAAAAGGAGTATTTACGGCAATTAACGTACGGAATGATAGATAAATCTCATCTGCTGGACATTTAGAGCATCTGCCACCTATGCTTATTGATTAAACCGACTTCTCTGCCGTAAATAAGAAGGGCAAGAAGGGGTAACGTGTGTTTTAAATCCCCATGTAAGGGCAGTTGCTTTTAAAGCCGCTTCTGGCGGTGCTGCTTGACCCAGTTATGGCAGAAAGCACTGGAAGGCGTGTGCGGCGGTGGCTCGTCCCATCCCCGCTGCGAGCACCATCGGCCGAGCCCACCACAGCCCCCATGCTTCCCACCCATGCCAGGACGGCTCCCAGTAAGAGGGAAGAAGTTTCCCGGACAACGTGTGCCACCGAGAGATAACCACGGTACACAGAGCAGCGTGCTGACATCCTCCTGCCCAGGATGGATCCCGTCACACGGGATCGTCCTCACGATGGACATCTTCCGTGCGGCGATGCCAATGTGTGCACAGCTCACCTCCGGGGACGTTAGAAGAGAGCTGGTTGGCATTTAGTGGCGTTTGCTCCTGCCCGCATAGTTCAACAAATGTGCTGGGCTTTTTTAGCAACTGTCCACCCACTGCTGCCTGCCATCGCCCCAGCTTGTCAATCAGCCCTGTGCGCGTGGCTCGGCTGCAGTGGGTGAAGCCTGCGGGAGGTGATGAGTGTCATTCACTCTTTCCCTTCCTCACTCCACGGAAAAGTAGGAAGCCACCGCGATCCTTCAAGGAACGGGTGGCTGAAACAATAAGAATTACTGAGCCCAAAACCAGGCAGTTTTGCCCTAGAACCTGGAGGCAAACTTAGGGATGAGAGTTGCCTGGGGTTTAGCTGAGTGATTATTTGAGCAACAGGTATCAGATGCACTGAAGAGGTGGCAGAAAAGCTGACGGTGATGTTTGTGGCACGCTCCACAGTGGAAGCCAAGAGAGGATTTTTGTTGCTGAGGTAACTGGGACGGGCTTTGGCTCACCAGTAAAGTCACTGCCTGCTCTTGTGCAATTCTTCCTGCGTTTGGGGACAAGCTGTGTGAAGACTTTCCTGACTCCATCACCTGCTTTCCCTCCTGAGGGATGTTGTTGGCAAGACTCCAAATCCAACTAATGGCTCAAATTGAAAGAGTAGCAGTACCAATACCGGTCATTTCTAATATTCCTGCTGAAACCCTGGCTCCACAAAGCTTCATTCTTTCACAGTGCTCACCCCGTGCAATATTTGCAACTCAACAAGTCTCGCTCAGATCTGCTTTTCTTCCAAGCGCAATAACTTCGGACGCAAGGAAGGGCATCTAGTCTTGATCTGAGAAATTTAAGCAAAGCAAACCAAAAAACGCCCAGCTTCACCCCCTGGCAGTTCATTTCAAAGGGTAGCTGTTAAAAATGTGTAGCTTGCTTCTCATTTTAAATCACCTGGATTTAGCTTCCAGCCACTGCCTGTGATTATAGCTCTCCCTGCTAGGCTCAGCCACCCTTCGCTACCTGGCATTTCCTCCCCTTGAAGGCTCTTTATACACTGTAGAGCAAAGTGACTGAGGACTATTTGCGTTACAGAGAACTTGCTGGCCAAAACCTTGGACGGAAGTTTGTTTTTCTTCATGAGGAAACAATGTTTGTGCTGTTGGTGATCCCCATCCCACTGTAAAACCCTCGTCCCGCTCCTGCTGTGAAGATGACAGGCTCCAACCTGGGGCAAATCCATGGGAACAGCGGTTCGGAGGGCAGCGGCTCGCGCTTTCACACTGGAAAAGCAGCATTTGCTGGAGGGAGCGAGGAGCTTTTACCTTGGCTCTGGCCCACAGGCTTTCTTCAAAATATTCCTTTCACATGGAAATTCCTGCCAAGTGAAGATTGCTGGCTCTGGCTGGCATGTCAGCCATGGAAGAGACACAAAGGTTTTGTATCATTGGATATACGTGACACAAAGAAAAGGAGAGAGGTTTGTTTTATGCTGGCTACTGTAATCAGCCAGCAGCGTGCAGGGAGCCTGTGGAAGGGGTGGGGGAAGGGGGAGGAAGAATAGGAAAAGAAAGCTAGATTTATTAACATTAATTCCGAATAATCAGTTTTCAGCTGAAGGCAGAACCACCGATCTCAAATTTCCCTGCCTCAGAGTCACTACTTGAGTCCCTTGCCTGCTCCACGTAAAGCCCCTGGCCAAAAAAGCACACCTGCATTAACTCCACTGTGTGTAATTCATCGAACCAGTTTCACTGCAATACTTTTTTTGTTTCCCATCACCAGCAAAACAGAAGTCGTTCCTAGCGTGACCATCCACACGTTGGTTTTTAATCAGCGTTACACTGTGCAGACAAGGCAGCTGCTGCTCGGTGGTATAGTCCCTGCCTGCACTCTGCGCGTCTTTGGAGATGTTCTCCAGCCAGAAGACGTGAGCAGGAAGGTCTCAGACGTGCTGCCCCGATCCCTGGCTGTGGACCTCTGGGTGGCTGGATGGGGTCTGCACCATGGCAGCAGAGCCAGGCAGCTGCGGCAAGTGCCGTCGCAGGAGCCGCCCGGAAAGGCAGGGGACGAGAACGAGAACGGCGCAGTAAGCTGAGGATTTCCAGTGTCACCAGGAGAGCTCTTCAAAAAAAGCAACAAGCAAGCGGGGTTTGAATGAGGAGTTGAGTACAGTGGAACCTCAAAGCACATCGCCCTGCTGCATGGAAAGAACGGATAGCGAGGGATTTGCAAACTTTCTTTTTTCCCTTTACAAATATTAGCCCCCCCCCCCCTTTTTTTTTCTTCTTCTTCTTCTTTTTTTTTTTTTTTTCTCCCTGTTCTGTCTGTGTCTGCAGAATGTCTTCTCCACGAGCTCCAAGGTGTTTTCCAAAATGCTGTAATGCATGCAAAGCCTCATAGGAAGGACCAACAGCTACAGCTGCCTTTTGCCACAGGATGAGAGCAGAGGCGGGGGATGTCATCAACTAATATTGTGGGTCCCTGGGAAAATGGGAGGTTTCCTATGTCAAATTCCCAGGTGATCCTAGGAAATCAAATCGTAGTGTAATTTCTGAAAGAAGGGTAAAAACCAAATGGCCGCACTCAGTCTCACCTTTGGGAAGACTCCTTACCTCAAACCTGACAATCGGGCACTGAGCAGCAAAAGCACGTTGTACGAGCACAAGCAAATTCCCACCTTAGGTGTCTGGTCAGTCTTCAATACCGCACAGGAACCCTGAAATTTTCTTGAAAAAACCAAGTTGTGTATCAAGGGAAGAAATATGGTCCGTGCTGGACCCTGTGTATGACCACAGCACGCCTGGAAGTGTGGAACCATTGCAGCATGAACAAGGGGGGAAACTAAGAGTGATCCCTCTTATTCTGAACCTCCTTGGAGATACTGGGGGGGGGTGGGGTGTCACAGCTGAACTTTCTCTATCGATCCCTTTGTTTTGTTGTACAATCACTTCCATCGGGTTATCAAACTTAAGGAACCTCTGCTGTACCAGCTTATCATCTTTCTTGACAGGCTTTTTGAGAACTTGGCTTTTCTGATTCGTATAAACTTTCAAATGGTTACTTTAAAATTTATTCATAAATAAGTTATGACAATCTGATTTTGTGCACGTAATGCCTTCAAATTAAAGGATTCTTCTCTCTCCCTGAAATTTCTATTCTTGTAATTTTCTAAAAAAGTCATACTGAACCAAAAAAAGAGCCTTATTTTGAATCCTCAGTATTTATTTTACAATTTCCTTTTCTTCCTTTTTGAACAAAAAGTGAATTTCATCCACATCTCATTTCAATTCTGTGGGTGTCTGGAAATTGATAGAGAATGAAACCTGAGCTATTGAATTTGCGTGCATTTTAAATGTCTGTCAGCGTCAGCTTCTGGTCTTTGCTACGGGCTCACACGGTGCTGGGTCTCCACGGGCAGCTCGCAACAAGAGAGCGCTCCACACCTGAAACCTTCTTGATAAGAAAAGGCAAATGTTAATGGGCACAGTATTTTTCCCTCTTTTCTCCTAATTCTTTCTTTTCCATAGATCTCTGCTGTCCTCACTTTTAGGCATACGTGCCCTATTTTCTCTCATTCTTATTTCCTTTCCTCTGTGTCTCTCACCTCGTCGCAAAGCTGTAAATACCTCTTTTGCTACATCTCCCTGTTCATTAGGGTATTTAGGCCTCTTCTAGGGGCTGCAGCTGGGTGTTGTAAGTGGAACAAGGATGCCTGAGGGCGAAAAGAAGAAAAGAGAAGAGGAGGGATCGAGTGGGGGAGAAAGGTGTGGTTTCAAAGGGCAGAACACAGACTTTTTACAGCTGGGAGAGGAAGGAGCTTCCCTGCAAGGAAGCAAGAGCTGGGCAAAAAAGGAGGGAGCTAGGTGAGAGACAGGTGAAAGGAGTTTAAGAAACGCTGATTAGTGAATGTTTGTAAAGTGTTTCTGAGAGAGCAAAGTTATATGTATATGCTAATCTACTAATTACTATTTTGTGGAGTGTCTTGGTTTATGCAATCATCTATGATTAATTGCAGCTGACTTGTCAATAGCAATGAATGATGGGAGTGTAGTACAAAAATTAAACGGCAATTAAGGTCAAGCTCTTTCTTCCAGAGCAGAAGGGGATTCTCTTGAGGCTTCTTTTGAATTTTTTAGACGGTGCCCTGTTTGAGTGGAGCGAGCTCTTCCCCCAGCAGAAGGGTCCCCTGGCATGCCCCCCGTCTGGCACAGAGAAGGTGGGTGAAAGTGGGTGAGAACCCCTCACGAAGAGGGGTGGAAGGGTTATTTCTGTAATGTTTTATACCGATGTCTGACAGCACAGATTAAAACAACAGGGTAAAGAACAACCATTACCTGAACTTTGAAACAACCCTGTCCCATGGCCAGAGGAAGTGATTATGGCTAGAGAGAGACCATTTGGTCGTTTTTAGAGGTAGAAATAAAGTCTAGTTAGAGCTTGTTTGTGATGAGCTATGGGAGTAAAACTTGTAGGAGTAGCTCAACAAGCTGGTGACCATAGTGGGTGGAGCGATGAACTTACTCCTTGCTGACCTGGTCTTCATTGTCATAGTTCAGGTTCTTTCTGAAGGGAAGAGGGCTGACAATCAGCACCTGCAGTAGCTTTAATTCTCCCTCTAGCTGAAAAAAAAAAAAAATAAAAAAGGAATTGAACAGTGGCTAGTGGCACTGAGCTGAGGTATTCTAAAATTTTTCAGAAATTACAGAAATGAAACTTGGTCTTGAAGTCTTAATGCTGGTGTATTCTAAATACACAATATTGTGTTTAAAGCACTCTGACTCTGAGAGACCTGAGGACATGCTGTGAGAGATACCTGCCTGGGAGTAATGACAGTAAAGGCTGCTGTGGTGCTCTTGAACACAATAAAATTCTGGGTTTGTTAGCTACTGGCTGCCGAGTTTTCTGCTATTGTCGTGGTGTTGCTGAGTATGAGGTGTTTTTGATTACATGCTTTGTTTGGCCATGAATATAGGCTCTGTTTGTGTTAGTGCTTTTACACAGCTGCTGACCTTTCTGAAAAACCTTAATGCCTCTTATGTACCATCTATGATAAGTCCCTTTGTAGAATCTTGGCTCTCTCTTTCTTTCTCCCACTCCCATCCCTTAGTTTCCCTACTCTCTTTGTAACTTTAATTATGAGTGGTATTGCTCAAGATCAAAACAATCTCCTTTTTAAACAGAAAAAGGAGTGAGGATCACTTCTTGGTGTGAGAGAACTCAGAGTTGAAACTTGCATGTGAACAGGATAGTTAGAAACCATGCTGGCCTTCATCTATTGCTTTTCTGTTTAAAGAACAAGCTGTGGAAACGGTGGCTGAAATGCATCTATCTTTACAATAGATGAAATATAACTCTTTGTGCCTGAAATTTGTAAGATGTTCATCAGAGTAGAAGTTGCTCATGAGAATTTTTGGGCTCTTTTGTCTTCACCAGGTTCTGGGTGGCTTTATTGATCTAACATCATGTTAGTAGCCTGGAAAGTTGAATTTAGTGGTGTAAGGTAGAAATCAGGACAAGGATGGCATACAAGTGGTAATAGTGTCTTCTGTTTGTAGCAAACACTGATTTAAAGCCATTTACGCAGGTTCCATTGTAAGGGTGTAATTGGGACACCTGAGTTTGAAGATGTACTAGAGTAGCTGAGTCAGTGTAGAGGAAGGTGGTAATGACATGCAACTTCATCAGTGCTTCACTGGTAACAAGATGAGATTAAAAAAATAAATGACGCTTGCTACTGTCTGGAACTTTCTATTAAGGCTTTCTTCATGCTTGTAAATGCCTGTGATGCTAGCAGCACTGTTCCCTTGCGTGTTTCCAAGGACTTGTGAAAGCAAAGCTGTGTGTTTGGGATATCATGGTGACTGAGGTTCTCCCCCTGCCCCTAAAGAAAACTTACTTCTCTGGGGGAAAATCCTAAATGTGTCAAAGCAAAGCAATGAACTGTGGATAACACAGTTTTCAGACTCACAGTGCTGAAGGGAACTGGCAGAGCTGTTTTTCCTTTGGGGGGAAAAGGTGGATGATTGACATAATTTCCAGGGAGGGCAGATGGAGAATGAAATATTCCTCTTTGGAAACATCAGGCGGAGGACTCCTGAATGACAACGAGAACAAGGACACTTGGAGTCTCCTAAGCCTCCTCGCTGGGGAGGAGTGCTCTTCCCCCAGCCTTCTCGGGTCTCCGTGTTCGCTGGCAAAGAAGGGCATGTGAGGAGTCAAACCAAAAGCCTGAGATAGCCCGTCACACCAGGAAGCCTTGCCCTGCTGCAGTTCCTGCCCAGCAAATACAGAGCATCTGCAGGAAAACGTCCACTGGTCTCTTGCTAATCTGCCTAGTTAGGCACTGCAGAGGTGAACCCTCAGCTGTGAGTCTGTTGAATAAACATCAGCTGAGTTAAGTATCTTCATTTCCTTTGGCTGTGAAACTTAACTGGTAAGAGTCCAGTTGCTTGGGTTTCTCTGTCTGTAGTACAATGGAAACTGATGGCCACTGATGGGTTTTCCCCATTGAAGTGGCAATAAGAAATGCAAACACTGTATACCTGTACCATTCTTCTATTATACAGTGGTGCAAGGCTTAGTAGTGGTATTTTGGGCTTTTTATTCCAGGAAAAAAAATTACAAGGTCCCTGTTCTATCTGGTATTGATGGGAAGGCTGCTGAAGGTCACTAGGTCAGCACTGGTGGATTTTATGGCTGATATCCAAGCCTGAGATAGAAGAGGGCCCACTAATTGAAAATCACTATTACTGTATTTGAAAGATAGTATTTTCTTCTGCCACCATAGCAAAGACAATATAGGGCATTGAGGAAGCCGAGGGGGCAGGGCTGGAGGGAAACGGGGAGCCTGTCTACACTGAAGCTCAAACATGTACATCAACATGAGGTGGAGGACAGAAGTTTAACCTAAGCAATCTATCAGATAAACCTTTGGGATGGGCTCGCTGTTGGAAAAATGAATTGCTGCAGGTAGACTGCCTAGTAGTACCTCTGGTGTCACCGTGATCTGGCTCACAAGTTACTTGCCCTACATAATATGACCTATATAGTAAAAGCTAACCCAAGGTAATTATACACGCTTGTACATATAATGTGGGAAACCAGGTCCTTCAACAAGTTCTGTTTGTCTGAAAACCTGAAGTATCTCTGTTTTACTAAGATTATTTTAAGGAAGGGAGATGATCTTGCTTTTCTTAGAGGAGCAACTTAAAAACCAAAAAGTGAGAGTTCAGATTGCATTCGTTGTTACAGTAAACAGACTGATTTAAGATCAGATTTAAGCAAGACACACTCTGTTCCCATTGGTAAGGTTTAATTCTCTTTGCTTACTGCATCTCCTCTCCTTTCTTCCTAGCTGTTCCCTCCAAAGCTCTGGCTGGTCTCCCTGCTTGAGGATGCTGGTGCCAAGCAGAGCGTTGCTGTGGGTCCCAGGGAAGGACGTGCTGAGGTCTTGCACGTCGCTTGTATTGGTTCCTGGAGCTGAAGTCTGGCTGACTTCTGACCTTAAGCAGCTCCTTCAAGCTTCTCCTAGTGGGGACTTAACTGAGGTGTTTTAAGATAATGTGTTTACAAAGGAAGATGTCAGCTACGTGCTGAAAAAATGTGCACCTGATTCCCTCTGACTGTCCTTCTACCCCTTCTCCCGCTATTTCATGTGAAAGTGAAATACTGAGGTAATAGCAAAGTCTGTAAGATTTGACTTCGGAGGTGGTTTGGGTACTGTGTCTCTGGGAACAACACTTTTTGGCTTATGTTCGTTCTTCAGTCTTCTAGAAAATTGTCCTCGTTTCCATCTCAAAAAATACACTTATTAATAGAAATGCTCATCCTGATTAATTTCTAAAATGGAAAAGTCACCAGAGTTTGTCCACCGAAAGTGTGCACATTTTTAACCATTGCTTTACATTTTGGGGAAGCGTCATTTAAAATGTGTGTGGGTTTGTGGTTTGGGGGGGTTTTGGTCTTGTTTTACAGAAATACTTCACATTTTTCCTTTTAGCCGTTTTCATACTCAATTAATTAAAAATGGGGGAAGGGAGTACAAGAAAAAGCAGAAGGGACAAATTTGTAGACTTCTTGAGAGTTTCACTGCTATCTTAATTGGGACCAGGATTTAATTGCACAGAAGTGGTAAGGCTTTCCTCCTATCCTCACAGATTCTTCTCTAGCTTTTAAAAAATTACTGACTTTCCTCTTGGATGTGTGGATTCTTCCTTCAAGCTTCTCCTTGCCATAAGCCACTGTGGGAAGAAAGGAGAAGAATTCCTTTGGTTTTAGTGCCAATCTACTGATTTCAGGACCAAAAGAAGTGCATGGATATTGGAGTCAGCTGTTTCTTTTTCTCCAATATTTCACCAGGAAATATCCCTGGAATGCATTTTTCTATGAAAAGATAATTTAAACCTAAGTCAGGCTGCTTCTGCAGTGTCTGTAAGCAATCCAAGGAGTTGATCTTTTGTCTGTCTGCACTGCCAACAGCCTTGGTCAGCTCAGACACGCGCTTTCACTTAATTCAGGCGATCTGCATAGTCTGCCTTATAACTCCTTCTATTTCCTCCACACAGGACAGTGAGAAAGTTACTGTCTTTTAGCACAGTTGATGTTTTCTGCACCATTTGACTGGTGCAGAATAAATAAAATAGCATCAGGAAGAGAGAGAGCCAGCACGCCAGCAATTGCTGCTTGTGAAGCATTTAGTGGATTACTTAGATTCATTCTTTCAGCTGAACTCTTTGCTGTGGATTTCATGCACTTATTTAGCAGTAGCAGGGTCTATGTGTTGGCCTCTACTCGGTGCTTTAAAGCATTGTTTGGGTGACAGCCTCAAGCCTTTTCCAAAAATTTCTTGCAGGATTAGGGCTTTTTGATTTCGTACCAGTAAATTTTTTTTTGGATTCGATATAGATAGATTTCTGGGACCAACAAATAGAGCTAAGAGAAAAATGTCTAGGCCAACTTCAGGAACTTGGAATGTATTTTAACAGCTCATGGGTATGAATGTTCAGCTGCTCATCAGGAATTTTGCATGACTTAATATACATATTTATTTCCAACTCCTTGCTCCTCTATGTGACTCACTTCTAAACCATTCCTGATATACCATCTTCTATGTTTGGCTATTTTATTTTTTTTCTTTGCAGCCATACTGCACAGATAGCTCCTGTGTAATTTGCTGTCTTCGGACAGGAGACGTGCGATGCAGCACAAAAGAAAAATGCTAGTTTACCTTCAGTTTCATAAAAAAAAAAGACTTTTTGACCTTTAACATCTGTCTCTTTCCCTGGGTTTCTTTAGTGTGAAAGCTGTTTTCTTTTGGGGAAGAATAAGGAGGGAAGTGAGATCTTGGAATTCAAATAATAATAAAAAAAAAAAACAAACAAAACCCCAACAAACAGCCAAACCCTGTGTGTATCAAATGAGACAAAAATTAATGAATTGGTAAAAGATAAACTCAGTCTTTGACTGAAAACATGTGTATTGTACACTGCTTAAGTCACCAGAGCATCATCTAGTGATGCTAAATGATGAAAGCCGAGATCAGGGCAGACTTGATCATGACACTGTAATTTTATAAATAGTTGCAGAATGCAACTTATTGCTGTTTTGCAGAATATGAAAAGTAGGCAGGATGTCTGTGGATGTGAGTGATAGCTCACTAAGCTTTCATATAATTTGCTTATATTTGGTGGGTTTTGTACAGTAGACTTCAGTGTTGACTGCGCAGGGATGTGAACCTCTGAGCTTTGTACTTGAAGAACAATAAAAAAATTATTGACAATTCCTGTTCAGGGATTGCAAAAAAATATATTGGGAATGGCATAAAAAGCCAGTAACTTGAAAAAGCACATGTATTTTTTGACTTTTGAGCTAAGAAATAGTATAATCTCTAAGGCTTTTAGTCCCAAAGTATAATATTAAAAAAGGGGGCTTGCCTAGTGGGGACAAAAAAAAAAAAAAAAATCATGCTCTGCCACAGATTAGATCAGAGGCAAATGCTGAAGAGGTATCTCATCATTATTCTCTCTTCCAAAAGAAGAGAAATTTGAGGGACAGCAGCCTTGATCTTATTGAGAAGAAGATTGAAGTGAAAGACAAGGTTGGTTGTTCTCGCTTCAGAAGGGTCTGAAAGCTGAAATTGCAAAATCAATTTACTATCGTTACCGTAACAATTAAATTGACGTGATGAAAAGATGGAGGAGGAGGATGGATCAGATAATCCACCCCCACAAAATATCTGTGTGTGCAGGTGGCAAGTGTTCGAGCTGCCAAGGTTAGAGCTGCCACGACTGTCTCTCCTCTAACGTGACAGGCAGCTGCCTCCTCCCCTTTCTCCATCTCCTCCCCAGGTCTGTGCTGGGTTCTCCCAACGCCTCCGCTCGGCTCGGCAGAATTTCCTCCTGGGGCAATTCGTGGGTTTCTTAACCCACCCCCCCCCCCCAAGTTCTGTTTCTTGTGTGTCCCTCAAACCCGAGTGTTTTCGGTGGTTTAGGCTGCCATACTGCTTGTGTTTGTACAATATAATAAGACATCTGCTGCCCACCAGCGCTCATCTGCGCCCCGGCAGAGCGCTGCAGTTGACTGCTATCCTATTTATATTAATTGAACATGCCGTATTCTGCATACGCCGCTGATTACCCTCATTTATTTCGTCTCCTAAAGACCCAAGGATTTCTGCTGCTTGCCCTTACAGCATTGTTTTACTCATTTGGCTCCAATTAGCCTCAGCTAATGAAAATACATTATACTGAACCTCTTGTTACCCGTTGCTGTTTCTAATGACATAATTTGTGAGTTTTGAGCCTTTTCAAGTAGAGACATTAGGAATTACGTTACAGTTTCTTCGGTGGGGTGGAGAAATATTAATTGCAGGCATCTGGGCTCCTTCCTTTAAAGAAGACTGGTGATTTTTACTTAACTAATAAATGTTGACATAATCAGGGAGCTATCAGCACCATATGTTGGCCTTTTCTGAGATGCAGATCTTATCCCTGCCCGGCTGGGTAAGGAAATGCTTCAGTGTTAGCACCACGTCTTGGTATATTTTTAAAGCATCACTCAGCACAGGCAGATTGCTGTGAGAAAGAGACGAAACCTATTTTTAAAAGCAGGTGGGCTGTTTCCCCAGCCGTTCAGGTGAGGTTATCTTTAATGATAAACAGATGCCAAAAGCTGCATGTGCAACTGTGCTTATCTAGCGTGGTATTTGCAAAGCCCCTTTTTGTTAGCAGAGCTCAGCCCTGGGGACTTTTACGGTGGGGGTGGAGGGGATTCGGATGGAGCAGTCAGCCGTCTGTTCATTGCGGGGTGCGCTCGTCTCTTCTCCTTCCCTTCCCCTTTCGGGGGCATCATGTGCAAACATTGGGCCCTAAGGACACCTTTGCAATTAATGAGATTTGAGGGTCAAATCTGAAGGAGAGGTGTGCCTCTGCTCTTGGTGGAGGGATTGGTGCTTGCCCAACCACACCAAGGAATCAAATAAAGAGTCTTTGTTAATTCAGGAAAATGTATCAAGTTAAAGAAAAAAAAAATAAAATTTTTTTTAGATGTGACGTGGACTACCAAAAGGCAACAGGCAACAATACTACTTTGTTGTGTCTAGTCCAAGCTGGGTTTTGGCACGGTATGCTTCAGCCTTGAAAGCCATGCATATCCTCCCTCCTAGCTCCTTTGTTACCTGTTGACTAACTTTATCTTGGACAGGGAAGCTTCACGAGACCTTCCTCCATCTTGCTGCGTTCTTTGGAGGAGTTTCTTTGGCCTGGGCTCCCTTGATTTTTCTGAAAGCGTTTTATGGCTCTGGTTCTGAGAGAAAGTGGACGTGAGCTGGGGGGAGTTGGGTGGATAAGGCTGCTATACCTCAGGGATGTTTTTCCGCTGTCAGTCTTCAAAGCGTGTAGAAAGGGAGGTTGTTTAGTGCATAAGTAACTGTTAAAAAGGAAGGGTGGACTTAAGCTGGGGAATGTATGGGGAGGCATTATAAGCTGTGGCATGATTTGAGTGACTGCCTGGTAGCATTACACATAGACGTCTTTGTTTAAGGCAGTAGTTGGCTGCCTGACAAGGACTGGGTGGATCAATTCTTCTCCATTAATCACTCCACTTTCCTTAGTGTCAGTGCTGCTCCAGGCAGGGCCTCTACTGCCACCGGGAAGGATCGGTTTCTCCCAACGTGAGGTGTCCCGTTTCCCCCATTAATGCAATCAATCAACCCTCCCCAGCTCCACGGGCATGAGGAAGCTGTGCGGGGTGGCAATGGCTGGCTGGCTGTGTCTCCTCCAGCCCAGAACAGCCTCTGTAAAGCAGCACAGGCTCAGCAGCAGAGCCTTGTCCTTGTCCCAAGGAGCCTACAGCTGGCACGGCTTTGAGGGAGATGCTGACTTGATGGGAAGGATAAGTGGCGCGGCGGCTGAAGTAGGTGCCTGGAGTCATGAAGTGGACCACCCTCTTGTGACCACCTTTGGTTTCAGATGCTTGCATTTTCTTGCTGAGTTTATTGCAATCGGTTTTATGGAAGAGAAGCGTAATGCTTTGCTCTTGACTCCCTTTAAATTGCTGTGGGTGCTCAGAAGAGGTGAGATGGGTTGTTTCTGCATATATTCTGCTGATGGTTTTGCACCAGCAAAACCAAGAACTATTTGGGAAGCCATTATCTTTATGCAATCCAAAAAACACACAAAAAGATGTGTTTACTTGATTTGTTGGTTAATTTTATTTATTTCTTGCCTGAAGGCAACATGGTAGCTGACATGTCAAGAAGACAAGATGCAGAGCTGGCTGAGATTTTTGTTTTTTGTTTGTAAAATGGTGCCCCCTCCAGTAGCTAGTCCCACTTTTGCTTTAACTGCTGGCACTTCCTCCACATGCATCAGAAACCCAGGGAAAATCAAGCCTATAGTGTCCCTGGAGGTAACAACATGACAACATTTCTTAGCAGATGGGAAGTCTGGTTGGGGAACAGTCCTGACTCTGATCTCTTATATGTGGCGTGTGTCATCTTTTCAAAAAGAACTGCCAAAGAGAGTTAGGTGGTATAAAAGTAACTTTTTACCTACAGAAGCTTTTAGGAGGAATAAGCATAAACAGAAGCTTCATAAAATACTGTAATACAATACAGCACTAAAATATTGAGCATGGAAACCACCCCCATGTCTTTGTTAAGTTTTCACTGGGTTGTGGTTACATCCCTTACTGCCCTGCAAGTTTATCTAGTTTGTTGTGCAATTTGCATTTTGTTAATATTCAGCCACAGACTGTCAGTGAGAGCTTAGATTTGTAATCTGCACAGCCCTTCAGCTCCTGCCCTGGGTAACCACGACTCGCCCCGTTCCCCATAGGGCTTGTATTAAAAAGGCTGCTAAACTGCTCAGAGTATTTGTGCTCCAACCCCTACCTCCACTTGCAGCCGCTGAGGAAGGCAGGGCCCAGGAACAGGGTTCGGGGAGCTCCCATGTGCAATCCAGCCTCTGTCTCCGCTGGCGTGCAGGGGGCATCCCAACCTGTCATGGTCCGTGGTGGGTCTGGACTTCATTGCCGTCACTACATCTCCAATAGCAGCCGTCTCCATTAGTTTTATTGTGCATTTAAGTGTGTGCTTCAGGAAAATGCCCAGAGTGTGTTCCTACATGCTGATGTCTGCTTTTGGCTGATGTTTGTTCCAGAGCACCTTTGGGCTCCTTGCTGTAATGGGTAAACGTATATTGTCCTGAGGCTTAGAGGAAGGAGTGAAGTTGCTCAACTGTTCTGGGCAGTGAGGCAGGCCAATAGTTTGAGGGATAACAGTAAATTTTGTTGTCTCTCGTGGTTGGGGTTGTCCCCTGGCTGAGGTGGATCAGTCCCTCTTAGTGGAGGTCTCGATGGTCACGTTTGAAGGTGGGGACCCACAGGGGTTCTTTCAGTGGCAGGTCTGATTTTTATGAGCTCCTTGCTTGGGGTGCATTGTGCTCTTCTGGGTCTGCCAGTGGGTTTGTAGAGCAGTAAGTGACTGTAGGAGGAAAAGAAGGCTCTTGAGGTGCCACCGGAGAAGGTTTGGCATGTGGAGGGAGGCAGGGAGCCAGAAGGGCTTGTTCTCCTCGGCTGGCAGTGTGACTCTGAGCACGCGGAGCGAGGAAAATCTACTTGAAAAATGACTTTTTAGATGAGAAGTGTCATTTAAGTAAGAAAGCAGTATGTGACTGCATTTCTCTATTAGGATATGACACAGGTGTTATCCTACAAATACTGTTTGGGGTGTCCAGAGCACCATGACCCAGTTTTTTTCTTGATTTCTGCCCCACTCCCCCCTCCCACCCCCCCACTTTAAAGGAGGGAGACATAGTGCTAGAGTACAAGAAGAGAACAGTAACTATTGGGCACTCTTCAGCTACTGTATACCATACCTTTAAATAAATCCGCCCTGCCATAAAGTGGAAGCTAAGTGGGGCAAGAGAAAAAGAGCCTGTAGGAGGAGAGGCTTGTTGATCGTGTAAGGAATAGTGTTGCGTTAATCTTGCTGAGGCAATATCTGAAGACTTATGGCATTTGGCTTGAGGTAAGATGTGTGCGTGTAAATTCCTGTTTCAGTGTATTGTTCCAGCCATGTTTTGGTGAGCTGGCTAAAAAATTATGGCTCGCTTAAATCCAAGCTGACTGCATTGGTTTGCCTTCTTAAATCCCACCACCCACCTCCATGTGTTTTTGAGGGCAACAGGAGCTGCTTCTCAGGGATATTTGATTGTCCCTTTTCAGCAACAGAAGGGCATGGAAAACGATTATGGTAGTTCTGTTTGAATAAGGTGGCTGAAGAAACAGGTTTAAAGTTAACCTGAATAAAAGGCTCACCCAGCTGTAGAAGCTGCCACTGACGCACCCAGTAGCCTACGTCTTGATGTGCATCTGGGCCAAGACCTGGTCTCTGTGCAATATCCCACATGACAGCCTCTAATTCGGAGTGCGAATCTAAGATGGTGTCCTCTCTGGCCTTTATTAAGGGTGATGGCAAAACCCTTTCTATGTTAATTAGCCAAAATCGCATCTGGTGTAACTGGAGGGAAATCCAGGAAAATGGTAGAGTTTACTTGAGGCTAAAATCTGGCCTAATGGCCTTTACTTGTGTGGAGATTGAATAATGTCACCAACAAGTTTCAGTGCAAAAGTCCTGGGGTTGCGTCCTTGATTCGATGTTGCATTATCCCTCCCTATTTTTAATCGAGGGTCACTCTGTCTGTGCACGCTTTACATTCTTCAGTGTAGGAGTGAAAAAGTTTGGAGGAGTTTATTTTTCAGAGGTTTAGTGTCACTGTTCTTGCTGGATTGATAATCTTAATGGGATATGTTTGGAATGGTTCCAACTTCTAATTTTGGAAATTGAATTGTTTTAGTGATTAAACAAAGTAACTGAGGGCATCACCCTGTTAAATAAGATATTTCATGCATGTGATTAATTGTAATCTCAATATAAATCCTTTTGATTTAGAGATTAATGTTGATTCTTTGCTTCGAATTTACTGTCCATTTGTTTTCTTAATTAAAATTAAAGGTAGAAGACAGATAGCAGAGGAACCTCTTCAGGATGTTGATGTTCACTTTGTTAAATAGAACATTTTTCATTAGGAGGCTCAGAAGTAATAGGCTTGGTATAACTATATTAACTCTCAGACAATAGAGGATAGATTGTATGGGTTTTCTATTGCTGGCTAAGCTTGTCATGCTTCAGATCACTTAAAAAATATTGGTAGCTGATCTTCTAGCTTGAATGAAATCTTTTTCAAAATTAAAAGCTAGCATTTGAAAAATAGCTTCCTGCTTTCTAGAGAGGAAATTTCTCCATCGTGCTGCTTAGAGGGTGTGTATTTCAAATTATATCAAGTTTCCAGTCAAAATAAAATAGTGTATGGGGGCAGAGGGAACGTCTCCTATTCCCCATCACTTACTTTCACATGGGGCATCTCTACCTGGTCTTGGTCCAAATGGGTCTAATATCATATCAAGTTTTATAAACGCTTATCTTTTTATTACTCAGCTGTTAACCTAAATCCACTGGAGTGTGTTAATGCACTGTGTTATCTCTGGGTATAAAAGCCCAGAAACAGTACAAGAGTAGTATTAAGGCAATACTTGTGCTTCCACTGTACATTAAGAAAAATGTTGCGTCTGTGTAGGTGCAATACTGTATAAGGCACAAAGAAGCCATAGAAAGGATTTTTCATGCTCATGCAGAGAAAATATAGAATAGGTAATTTAACATTATAAGCTTTTTAGTGCAAGGACATTGGCTTTTCATGAAAATGCATATTACTGATAAAGGTACAAAGCTGCTTTGTATTAATGAGGTATGTCATGATACAACTTGATGATCTTAATTCATCTTAATAAGAATGCAAATTATTGCGACAGCAAAGCATTATTGAAAATCATTTGAGATCAAATAATGACAAGCAATTCCCATATGTCACCACTCTTATGCCTAATTGTGGCTTGCAGTCACAACATCTCATGCTTGATTTCTAGAAGATCTTGAGATGGATTGATAGAACTGCAAAGATGGGGCAAACCTGGAAAAAAAAAGTAGACCACCAGAGTGCAATCAAGTATACTGAAGTCATCCTTGATGGATGTCTGATTGATCTGATCCTTAGGTGCTTCTTGGGTTTTTTTATGGTGCTCCTTCCTCACATCCCATTTGTCTGTCTTTTGATGCAAGAGAGCTTTTCTGCCCTTGAATGTGTAGACCACATGCCCTGTAGTGTAGTAGACGTGTAGAAATCATCTGGCTAATGTCTACAGCCTCTTGCATTGTGCCAAAATTCTTCGATCTGCCTTCTACTGCTATTGAGGTGATACCGATAAGAGATCCTCTCCTTGCATAACTAGTAGTGACCAAATAGTATCAAGCCAAGCTGTAAGCTTTTGGGGCTGGCATTTGTGAGCTACAGCTTTAATTAAATAATTTTTTTTTTCTGAGATGGAAAATTACGGTAAGTATAAAGAGACTATAGTTACCATTTCAATAACGGGAGTTTAAAATGTAAAATTTATTAAATTGTGAATGGTTAAAAATTCAGTTCTGGTGCACTCCTGACATTACTCATGCAGTGAATATTGTTAAGCATGCTTAAGGCATAATCTCAGTCCAATGTTTTCTACCTACTCTCATGAAGGTATATTTCTCCTTGAAAACTGTTTTAAGCTAATGTTTTCAAACAAGAAATATAGGGAAATCCTCCATAATTTTCATTTGCCAAAGAGTTTAATGTTTGTTTAAAATTTAAGGAGCATTTTCAGAAATCCTCCCATAATGTTCACTGGACGTGCAATGCATTAACATAACATGTAACTGCATCGGTGAGACTTGAGATTAAAAGCAGCTTCTACTGTCTCAAAATGTGCTTTTTCACATGTCCCATATGACTATAATTTTCTTAAAGATCTGTTACTCGTTGTAGTTTACCTCCCAACGCTGTTTAAGATTTTCTTCCTTGTTTTCCAGATGTGCATATACTGTGTGTTTATGAGGCAAATAGGGTTTGGGCTCTGGTCCTGAGTGCAGCCAGGAGACTGCACTGGGTCCTTTTCAGTTGTGCAAACACAGCTGGATTAGAGATGGCAGTTAAATGTTTCCTCTCTGTGATTTGGTTTCCCAGAGAAGTCAAAGATAATGATAGGGGAAAGCTGTCCTAATTTAGGTTTTATTGGAGCAAGCCTACCACTTCCTAACCACTACAGAAAGAGATGTGTGCTTTTACAGGTCCAAGCAGCATGAAATTTCCTAATTATCCCATATCAATGGAGAACTTCCCGTGGAGATCAAGTAGACACTGAAGAACTGCAGAGAAGTACCTGTCTATTTATCCTTTCAAAGGCCTTGTGTAGGAGGAAAAGGAGGAGAGAGGGAGGAAAGACTGGAATCGAAACTTTTATCCTATTGTCGCAATTAATTTAGGAATGTAATTTCGGCAAAGCTTATCAACAGTGGGACGCTACCAAAGAAGTCAATGGTGTTTTATCAGGGATGTGCTTCTCTAACAGACTGGAGGCTGGTCTGCTGGTGGAAACCTGCCCCCTTTGATCACATCAGGTACCAGCTACCAGGAGTCCCGGGTTTTGACAGAGCTAGGGTAGTTCTCACGGTGGCATTAGGCTGGGCGATTGACTGCCCCTGTACAAGCAGTGGGTGCTCTTTCCTCAACACAAATTGGTGCAGTGTTTGCCTGTCTGCAGTTCTCTGGTCTCTCTCTGTGCCCCATTGGCTTGTAAGGGTGCAGGATCCTGCCCGCTTTGGAGATCGCTTCCTGCAGCTTCTGACGTCTTCCAGGGGAATGTTGTCCGTGTCTGACAGTTTGCGTGAGACTCGCCTGTCCGGCCCTTGGTCTCCTCTCCCGTTAGTTACCCCATGAGGACGCTTCCCCTTCTGGTGAAGTCTTGTGTCACGAGGGAGTAAAGGCTTCATCATCATCTCTTTAGGAAGAATGTTTTGCTTTCCTTTGTTTCCTCTTATCGTATGCCAACAAAGTTGTTCTTGATGCATTCTGTCTCTTTCTAGTTAGCTTTGTGTCTTGTCCTTAATGCGCTTTGATTAATGTTGGTTCTTTTGTATTCCTCAGTCATGTATACTTGTTCTTGACATATGATTTATGTTTCTTTCTGTTTTCAAGTGCCTTAAATAACTTCTGGCACAGCCTCAATGGTCTTGCTATGCATTCTGTTCCTCTGTATCAGAAGAAAAGCTGTTTTGCTTAAAATAATTATGTATGTATATACACATACTTTTTCAATTGCTTTAATCCATAGCGTTATTTATTACCCCCATATGTCAAACTTTCAATTAATACTCTCCTGTTAGTCAGGGCTAGAGCTGAAATAGCTCCCCTCTAGTACTTCCTCTGCATTTTTTGGGGGAGAGGGAAGATTATCCAACTGAAATGTTATCCCATTGAATTCCAATTTGTCAATGTGGTGCTGTGCTGCTTTACCAACACACCTAGCTGAAGTTCTATGCCCTATGCATCAGGGAACAGTAGCTGCTCTTCTAATGCATTTTTCATCTAGTTTTTGATCTAGCCATGGCAAGACTCCTATAATGACATCATTCTTGGGTTTTTTCTTTTTTTTTTTTTTTTCCTTTTTTCCTCATTTCACTTTTTATATATGCTCTTGAAATTTAACGTAATAAATTTCTGCTTTCTTCCTGCAAAGTCAGTTATGCTCAGCTGCACAGAACGTGCTCAAGAACATCTCTTCCAGTACCAGTTCACATATTAGAGCTTCTAATTCTTCCCTTTCTCTTTTCCACGCTCATAGGGTTACTATACAGACATCTAAGTAAGTTTCCCAAAGTGTCTCTCTGCTGCTTCTTCTGATAGACTCTATTACAGTTTCTTATCACTTCCCCAGATTTCAGCCCTCTGGGCCAGATCGTTGCTTTTAGAACACGAGAATTTTGTTATCCACCGCTATTCAATCTGGCTTAAAATCTTTCCTACTTGATAGGCAAGCTGATACTTCCTACCCTGCTCTTCTTATCTCTGTTCAGAGACACTTCTTCGTGGGATAACATCCCCTAGTTAAAGAAGCCAACGATCTCTTGCTGCTGCCATCTGTACAGCTACGCGCTCGTTTCCGAGAGGCATCTGTCTCTGTCACTAGCAACCCGTGGGCTTCGCGCCTGGGCTTCGCGCCTGGCCTCCACCCAGCCACCATCAGTCGTAGGTGAGCGGGTGACTGGTACCCTCCAGCTCCTCGGCTGCAAATCGGTGGGTTGATTTGAAAGAAGCAGGGAGGGGTAAAAAAAAAAAAAAAAAAAAAAAAAACCACCAAAAAAAACCCCAAACCAGCTTGCTATAATTATGGCTTCAGACACTTCTGTTCAATATTAAAATTTGTAAATGGAGGTAGTTTAATATTGGCACAACGTAATTAGAAAATGTTGATCAATCAGAACAGTAAGTCGGAAAGGAAATTAAACTTTCTTAAACTGCTTTAATGTGGAATGCCTAATCGCCGAAGAGGACAGTGCTTATTCTGACCTGAAACCTTCCTCAACACTGCTTTTCTTGCACAGGAGGGAGAACATTCAGAATAGGAAAGCAAGCTTTTTCAATCAATTAAGCACAGTATATTTATTTTATATATATACATACATATATTTTTTTCCTTATGTCACTGCTTATTAAACTGAAATCCATCACCATAATTTTTCAATGACTTATAATTTAACCTTATGCTCTATGTAAATATTCAGTTCTCCATATAGCAATCAGAAGAAAGCCCGGTGAAGCTATGAATAATGCAGTATTTAATGCAAAATACGTGCAGGAGATAATTGGTGAAATGACCTTTCATTTGTGGCAGTAACTTCATACTCCTGATTCAGAATGATTTCCCCCTCTTCCACCTCTTTAAGCTTGTTGTTTTGAATAATGACTTCTTTCAATTGGCAGATATCAGATTTGAAGGAAAGACAGTTTTCAGGAGCTGGTTTATACCCCATAGATGCGTTTCTGCCTCGGGTGGAAATGTCTGAGAGCGCCTGTCAGTACACGAACCCAGGCTGTAGTGCATCCCTTTGCAATTGCCCAAGCCGACCATTTTGGAGGTGTCAGGTTGCCCTAGGACGCCGTCTAAATACTCTTGAACTTTTAAATATTTGTAACGTGTAGGAACCGAAGGTGCTTATGGTGCTTCAAGGGTTGCTAAGTGCTGCCAGACATCCAGATTTTTCAGGGCTGTCAGTGAAGTAACTGTGACAAGGAGTTAAATCCCAAGTCCGAAGACTCTTGTGCAGGCACGATGTGTGGATCAGGGGACAGGCGTCAATCCTGTGAGCTGAGCGATGTGAAGTACAACTGGAGGTGGCTTCCAGCAACCAAAGCTTGGGGCTTTAGCCTGTCATGGGAAGCCTCCTTCACAGGAGCCATCCTTTGCCAGCTGCTTTATCATGTAATTGTACTTGTGTAGGGGGAAGCAGACCTTTCTGTCCTTGACGTGTCAGCGTGGAGCAGGGACAGCCTGCCTAGGAGCCGACATGAGAGGTCGAGGGTTTGTCTCTGTCTGCAGAAGGGAACTACCTGACCTCCTTGGTGAGCTTGGCACCATCGGCTGGAGTCACTGTGGCGAGAGATGGCAACTCATGAGACAATTTAATGCTTAAATGCTGGATGAGAGGAGTGTGTGTCTAAGGAAAGGCTATTCCCTATGTCCCTGGTCTTCTAGCTGTGTTTAAATGGGGAACTCCTGCCAGGATTTCCTGAGAGCAGAGATTCCTGGGGGTGTCTGTGGCTCTGAGCAGCACTCCCTAGAGCCCAGCCTGGCTGTCTTCTGGGGACAGGCTGGCTGCCTGCTGTTGGAGGACACAGATGTTTAGCGCCACATCTTTCTGCTGTCTCCCCATTTCCATGGCACTGTGTGTTGTGCTGGCAGTACTCACTGCGCTTGGACAAATGTGGTCCAGCAATGCTTGCTGACTGGCTTTAGTGTAATGTGATGGGACCTTTGTATAAAAGCAACTATATGAACATAAGCGCAGGAAATGGTGCATCTCATAGGTAATTAGTGTATTCCAATGAACCGAGACTTTGCGTGCCTTCTGTACTCGGGGAGATACTTGGACACTGCAGTGTGGATCGTCGGAGCTTAATTGTTCATCCCTACCTGAGTATATATTATTGGAAAGCATATTTCTGAACTGCTTATATTTTGCTTCAATGCTGCAGGAAGCTGAATTTTACAAGATTTCTGGAAACGAATGTCTGAGTACCAAATGCCATAAGAACCCAGAAGAAGTTTATTTGTAAGACTAGAAATCTGACTGAACTATTGAAAAAACCTCTTCTAAGGGATTTCAAATTGTCTTGTCTGTTAATATATTTTTTTTGTTAGGATGAAAAGTAAAAGCACGTGTGTGGTTTCAGTACATTAACTTTATTTCCACTGTCTCAGCATTAGACTCTGCTACCCTTTCCTTATCTTTCTGTTACCATGTATGTGAAAATAACTGATGTGATAAACAGACAATTTAAAATTTGTTTCACAGTGGACAGAGAAGCCCAGAAAGCTTCCTGAAATACGTCTATATATGTTGCATCTTGATCACTCCTGAACACTGCAAATGACCATTCTCATACCACAAGCAGCAAAGCGTGGAGGCCAAGTGCCCTCGAGGGTGTATGGGGCTACAGAAATGTATATCGCCTGCGTGTTCAGTCCCAGAGGTGGATTACGTGAGAGTGGAAAGGGATCTTAGCTTACACTGTTCAAAATACTCTGGAGCTGAGAATTGTTTGTTCTTGCTTGTGAAACATTGCTCATTGAAGGAATCCATCATTTTTTGTGCAACTACTTGGAGGAAGGGTTTCTCCTTGATGATTTATCCTAGCATCTAACTAGGTCTAACATATATGAAATTATGGGATCTGATAAAGAGATGATATTTCAAACTTCTGGTGATATTAATATAGTGTGCTTTCTCCATATATGTCTAGGATGCTCTGGAAAAGCAAGTTGCATGTGATTTTTAGGGATTTAGGATGAAATTTCAACTCTTGGTAATTCTCCTTTTGTGAGTAGTGAACTGAAAAATTTCCCTGTTGTGCTTATGCCTCATAGGTAGTTAAAGAATAAGCAGAAAAACATGAGCAGTTTTGTGCTCCTTTTCAGCCCTTTACTAACCATACTTCTGATATTAGTATGGGGTGCTTTCTCATCTTTCTTAAGACAGAGAGATCTTAAGGGTTGATGAAGAAAAGCACTACTGGACTTAAAAATCACAGTTAGAGGCAGACAGATCTGTTCCCAGGTGTTATGTTTGCTGAGCCCTAAAAGCATTGCAGTGAACTGGGCCAAAGGTTTATGTTTTTATGGCTCTATAGAAAGCTTTACAAGACATACTGTAATGTTTTCTTTGGAGCCTTTATGATGGCTCACATCTAGAAAATAGCTGCAGCAGCTCTGTACTGCCGACTGCCTCCCTTGCGCCGGGGGAGCTCTGAGCACCCCGTCTTGCAGCAGCAGCAGTTACCAAGTGTGCTACAAAGGCCATGCGCTCTAGAAAAAAGTTGAAGCTGTGAATAACCTTGGTAAAAGGTGGCCTTCGCACCATAATTTTTAACCCGTGCGTCATTGCATGGAGGTAGAATGGTATCTGCCCTCTGTCTCCACGAGAAAGAAATAAAAAAGGTTGTACGGCACAACTTGAATGATTTCTTTATTCCTTGCTTTATTTTAATAAATCATGTCTGTCTAGCCTGAAACATGTTTTACTTTCCATGCTGTTTGGCATCTTTAAAACTGTACTCAGCATATTTCTTGCGAGAAATTTTCTCGTCAGAAGCCCTAACAGATTTGGAAGTGAGTCATGAACATAAAACTGGCCACGTGCTCTTGGAATATGAATTTCGTGTGCCATTTACCCTGGCCTTTTGAACACAGAGGCTAGATGTATTTGGTTTTGTGTGATTAATTTTCCACTACAGTGTTAGCAGATTATTAGTGTCTCCAAAAATACAAAGGTCCCATAATACATATAATTCCCACAAAAACATACCAACTATGCACAGATTAACAGCAGGGCAGAAACAAATATAACCCCCCCCCTTAAGTGTCTTACGGAGATTAGATACATTTTTTTTCAGTTGTAGGCCAACTTTTTGCAAACAGACATTTGTTGGAGAGGGTGAACCTTGAGGAGGCAGGGAAAGGTGGAGGTTCATTGCTGGGAACGCTTTAGAAGGGACTGTTCTTTTTCAGGACAGCATTTACTATGCATTTTGGAGAGTAGTCGGTATCATATATTGAACATGTGTGGGAAGGACTCTGAGCTGTTTCAGAGAAGAAAATGAAGAACTAAATGGCATAGGTGAGCAAACATGATTCTTACGTCCTGATTGGTGGTTGTCTCGTAACCAGGTTTTCCGAGTTGTGATGTACGTGCTGTATTCTTCCTCCTGTCCTTTCCCCTCAGGAAAGTACTTAGGAGGAACATGAAAACCGTGACCATTTGTCTGCTGGTCAGAATAGCAGTCTATGCTGTGGACATTCAGAAATACTGAACAAATAACCATTGCAAGCGTACACATCAATTCAACTGCAAAAATGGTTTTTCAGTGGTGAACAAGACTGCTTAACATAAAGAATATCCTATGGGTTGTAGCAGTGCATCAGGGAATTCAGTAGTGCCACACCGTGCTTACAGACCGGGTAACTAATCTGTCTTGGGGGGAGAGAAAAACTGCCTTAAAGTTGTTTCCATACATAGGTGTCCTGCTGAAGTGTTATGATACACATTATTTCCTCCCCAAAGTGTGTGGATGCCACTTACTAAAGGGAAGAATGGTTTGCTATCATATCTGTAGTTGTTCATGGCATTTCTTAACTAGTAAGATTTGTGGCTGGAAAGTTTAAGGTTACTGCTATAAAAATGTCATCCTTTATTTAAAAAAAAAAAAAAAAGTAGTGATACATTGCTATATGATAATGAAGCACTTTGATTAAAAGCATCCAACAGCCTATGATGTATGGGAGCTAGCTGGAAGACCATTGGAGTGTAATTAATTATTAGCTGTTCTTTATAAGGTCTAGTTGCTCTTCGCTGAATTGATTTTGAATGGTGACAAAGAAGCAAGCTCTTGTTTGTGAATGCTATGCAATTAATATATGGATGTTGGCAGGAGCAGGTGGTGTGTGATGGGTGATGGAGTACAGAGCCTTTCACCTGCAAGCACTTTCTTATGCCGAAGCCAGACAAGTTGTTGAGGTGACGAAGTTGTTGCTGATGGACTGGTTGGAAGCCAACACAGCTTGTACGTGGTGATTGTGTAGCTGTACCTTAAAAAAAAAAAAAAAAAAAAAAAAATATATATATATATATGATGGTGTCTCTGCAACACTGAGCCTGCATGGGCACTTGGCTTTACCTAGTGGGCTGGACACAGTCTCTGCCATAACAAGACCAAGGTGCCTTTGCAGAGAGTTGCATACTGGTTACTATGCCCATCTCCTCTGCTCTGTGGTTAAGCAGAGGAGTTGGGTAAATGTAGTTTATTCCCTTCTATGACAATGATATATGCTTTAAATTTAGGTTTTCAGAAAGGAATGGTGCTTATTTACTGGAATAGACTTGTTTAGAAGCTGATCATCTAAATTTTTAGGTACTGCAAAGGCCTCTCAAAATCCTTCATTCAATCATTTGATTTAATGAAGCTAAAGTGAAGTAATAAACTCTTTTTTTCCTCCTTTTCCCGTCTGCAATTTAAGATCTTTGTTTCCAGTGAATGCTGCTCTCCGCAAAGAGGAAAACATTTCATACTAACAGTGAGACTGGAAGCATCAGAAAAAAGAAATGTAACCAAATTTTTTGCACAGATAAGACCTCACAAGAAGTTAGAGGTAAAGTAGACAATGTTATGGATGGGGTCTTACTATCCTCGTCTTACTGTGGCTGTTTGGCTAATTTGACTACCTGAGCTGTCATCTGCCGTTCAGGTCAGCTGACAGGTGAGTGAGCAGGTTAAGGAGCTGTGTCCTCCTCTCCTCCTCATCCAAATACTTGATTTGCACTTCTACCCTAAGTGTGCCTACAGACAATAGATACACATTCATACCACCATAAGTATGGAGAGAAAAGGTAATTGGCAAGCATTCTTCTGCCAAAACGTACAAATCCTTTAAAAAAAGCATCTCTGTTTGTAGAGAGGAAAACCCGATCCAAACCAAGAGAAGGGGATGAGAGATCAGGAACTCTTGGAGGAAACAGCCTGAGATACTGTAGAATCTCGTTTCAAATGCAGATGAGAAACTTATTTTTATTATTTCAATCTGAATTCATTGGAAGTTGTTTTGCTGAGTGTAACTTGAAGGGACGAATCTGATATTATGAATGCACATACCCTACTGCTGAGTTCCATAAAAAGTAAAACTCAAAAAAACCCAAAACAACACAACCCCAAATCTAAAAGCATTTAGCGATAATATGAAAAGCAAACTGAAAACCTTTGTGGATTGGATTGGATCCTGGGAAGCGTGTGACAAATCCATGCTAAATATACGGATATCCCATGAAGAAAGAGGTTAAATTCTGAAATGTTGAAACTCTATGTATGTCCCGGCACTTGCTACCCTTAGTCTAGCACTAAAATCTGCTCTTATGTTATGCTCTGATCTATATCAAAAGAAAAGAATGGTGCAATTAGACTTAAATGTTGTCCTGTTACTTTTGGATGAGGAAGTTTGTATTCGAACAGTTTTCTTGAAATGTCGTGTTAACTGGAGCGAGCGAGAAGGTCGTAGGTGTTGCTTACACAAACAGTCCTTTGCGTAACAAGTAATAACAACCCAGAGAGCGGTGGCTGGCAGTCAGGGCTGAGACTTTTTTTCCTTTTTCTGGAAGCATCTATTTGGGGCAACGGTAAAGAAAATATGGGGAAGGAGCAAAGCAAATGTGGCTGGGAATAGTTTTTATTAAATGTGTGAAGGAATGAAAAAGCGAACACCGGCTGCCTGAGAGGCTCCGCTCTGCACTGACCGTGTGAGCTTGAGGGTAAGTTTTCAGGGCCCTATTAACAGCCCAGGACCGCAGCTCCATGTGTGGCTATACTGGATGTGGTTGGGAGTTTCTCATCCTTCAGCTGAAACCTGGAAGCATTTGGGCTGCAGATCTCCAACATAACACAGTGGTTCCTGAAGGCCCAGCCTTGGGGAGAGGTGAGGTTGGGAGGTGAGGATTTCTTTCCCTTCCTCTGGACGGGAAGGGGATCTGTGCTTGGAGGTGGGTCTCTTCCTTGCTATTCAGTTGGGAGATAAACAGAATCCAGCTATGGTAATACTTAATGTCTTTTCTTCCTGAAACGTAGTTTTCTTTTTCAGTCGGTGCGGTCCCACTGCCATTTTACTATGTAGCTTATTTCATATATGAAAATAATAGTTTGTAAATTACATTTGTGGTTAACTTTTGCTTATATGTCATAAAGAGAAATATCCTATAATTATTATGGTCCCTTAGTAAATTCACTATTATTACCTAGTTATTTTGGCCATATGGATTACACCATATTTAAGGTCCCAGTTCAATAAAAGTACATCTGGTTCCTGTGCTGCAAAGACCTATTAAAGATTGAGGAAACCGTGCAAATAGATTTATATGGTCTTTTGTTGGATTTTACAGTGTTTAATTGGCCTTTCTATTGAGGGTAACCATGACAAACTTCAAATTCTGGGAGTAGCTACTATAAACGATAGTCCTTCAGTTACTACAGAGTTAACATCTGCCATTCTTCTCCTAGTACACGTTTTAAGGGTCTCACATGTCGGAGTCTCCTCCACTTCCTTTGGGAGAGTATTCTGCAGCCTCATAGATCTCAATGTCAGGAAGTCTTTGACCACAATTTATGTAACTGCATATGTTTCATATGGATTCCTCCTTGGCCTATGCAAAATATGCCACAGGGCTTCAGCAGGGATTTAAAAAAAAAAAAAAAGAAAAAAGATTTTAACATGAACGACATTAAGAATACTTTCTATGCAGCCTATAAGGGTGGTTGATTAAAGTTGAAAATGGACTGAAGTGATGGTTTTGGAGGAGGGATTCTGCAACTGGAATGAGCAGCAGAGCTGTTAAAGTTCTGCTCAGGGGAACAAGTTTACCAGGAGCAATGCAATGGGTGAAATATTTTTGCTTCCTCTCCACTGACAGGCTCCTGGCCAAGCAGACTCTGTATTTCTACCACAGTTTTCTGATGTTCTTGCACTTCAACCAACCATCGCTTGCAAAGCAGATTTCCCCCCCCCCCCCCCCCCGTTTTATTTTAATTTGTAGATCCCCCATCTTCAGAACTTTTAAAGAAGTACTTAGCATGTCTAAATTTGTTCTACATATTTACAGCAGGTTTAAGGCTTGCTCCCAGTTTAGGTCAAGATAGTGAATTCTTGTCCCTTACCAGAAATGCGTGGGCTCATGTGAACTCCTGCCAATGCCTGTGAAATTGTGTGTGGTCTTCGCTGTCAGATGTGAAATCCATGCTAGACCCCAGAACTAGCACTTCTCTGTTATAAATGGGAGAAGACCGATGTTTCTTAGGCTGTAATATGCTGCCTAGAAGTTTCTTTGAAAAATTACTGCAACTGTTTGCCTCAGCTCTTCTCTTCCCCTCCCTCCTCCCAAGTAAATCTTTAATGAGGATCTGACTAATTTAGTATCTCTGTTTCTAAAGTGAGAGGGGAAAAGTTTTACTTTACTTATTAAGATATTTGTCTAAGATGGTTCTGGATCATTTTCTTGTTGGTATGATGACGACTTTTTTAGCTTCAGGCTGCTCACTCTCTCAGCTGTTATTAAAGTGTGAAATGATAAACTCCTTTATCTGCAGAGATGTTTGAGACTTAATCACACAAAGGACTGAGATAACATTAATTTCTGCTAACCAGTTTTAAGGACTGAAAGTTGAAACTTTTTATAGCATTCTTCATCTTTCTGCAGGAAAAAAGAGAAAAAACAAACTTTGGAGGAAACTTGATCTGGTAACACATGCAGAAAGTAAAATTATAATGCATGAATGATACCCTGCACGACACAGCTGAGTGCCTATGCATTCATCTTACTATAGATGGGGGCAAAATAAGAGTAGCGTCCACAGGATTCACTGGCTCTCTCTTTGGGACCATCATTTTCCTTGGGGCTCTATTCCAGGGGCATGGACTATGCTATACAGTCAGGAAGATAAAACCCCTTCTCTTTCTTCCTCTGAAAACAATTCCTCAGATAACGTGCCTCTGACCTTTGATTGTGCTAGTGCCCAAAGCGTAGTTCCTGTGTACAGAGGGGTATGACACATCTTCTGCCGTGTAGCCCGAAAACACAGTTATCCAAACTTTTTTTTATGGGGTGGGTAGCGCCTGCGAATATAGACTAGTTTTGCTGTGCGAAGGCACGTTTTGCTTGCAGCTATTGCTGGCAGAGTGCTGCGAGTGGGAAGGGGGGAGGAAGAGGGGAAAAATAATAATAATAAAAAAAAAAAGGATGAGAGAAGCCTCAGTCAGAAAGAGACTTGAAGAAAGCAGGAGGGGAAGTTTTGTAGGAAATCCAGCTTCCTAGGAAGAAAAGCAGATGAGAGGGCTCCAGCAGCAGGTTGCCCGGGAGGCAGGCTGGGTGCATTGCTGGGAGCGAGGGAAACGGGCGGCGGGACAGGGGCAGAAGCTCCCGCCTGGGAACGGTGCCACCGAGAGCAGCTGCTCGCCCGGCTCCTGCTCCAGCTTCAGCTCGGCGGCTTTTGCGAGGGAGGATGGCTGCCAGGGGAGGGAGAGGGGTAGCGTTCAACATATGCCACCCTCCCCGTTGCAGTGCTTCCCACGAGTCGCGTTGCGTGGGAACACACAAATGCTTGCCTCCCCTCTGTGCGGTGCAGTGGCAGGGATGATAGGAAATGACAAGGTTTAGTAGAGCTGACTGGACCAAAAAAACCTATCCAAACATGTTATTTTGCTAAAATGTAAGTGTCTTGCAAAACCAGTGACCTATTTCCTCTCCTCCAACTCCCCAAATATGTCTGGAATGGAATGTTTCCTTTCTTTTCAGGGACAAGAGTTTGATTCTGTAAATCAACGTCCTCATTTGGGTGAAAGAAGAGAGCAATACAAATAAGAATAAAATTCCCTATTAAAATGGGCACGTAAAACTTATCTTTGTGGTAGCGTTGTCGTTGTCTTTACATTCAAACTGACAACTTGGAGGCATCCAACTTTAGCTGAAGTCTGTTGAGTCCCTTACACTTACCTTCTGCTCCGTGCACAAGAAAGAAAAGCTATTACCAAATTTGTTTGCTTGTTTTTTTACTTTGTGTAAAATGTGCAGGTATGCTTGACAGAAGAAAACAAAAAATGATCCTTAGGAAAGCAATATGTTTAGGGTCATAACATCTGTCTTTAATGTAAATTGGACTATCTTCAGGCGTTTTCTCATGTGCTGCGTTTGCATGTTTTTGTTTATTATTGTCAGATGAGCTGCCTTTATAGAAAGGACATGATCTATTAACTATTTACATACACACATCTGTCTTGTACGGAAATCTACTGGCAGAGGAAAATGTGTCATAGCTTATAAGTTGCAGGTTGAACAAACTGCTGCTCTCGTGAACTGCAAATGGCTCCCTTATTAGCTGGCTTTTTAGCAGCTCTCGCAAGCAACGTTTGCACGGCGTTGCAGCTGTCTTATAGTCTCACATACATATTCTGCTGGGCTGTAGAGTGCCCTTTGCTGTTTCTAAGGGAATGTTTACATTAGGATGCTCAAAAAATGAAGCAGAATTAAATTTTAAAATGAAATAAATCCTGACCAGATGTAACCATGGACAAGTATGTTAGCCTGCAAGGTTCATCAATTCTGGCCTTGGAGTCCAGGAGCTACAAGAAACTTTTGCCTTTCTGTTTTGCCTTTGAGTAAGTTTCTAGCCCTGTGCCAGATCATGGTTTTCAGGCTTTTCATTGTAAGAACACAACCAAGAGAAACTGAAAAAGAAAAAAAAAAATATCATGTTTTCAATTGAGCTCAGGGTTTCAGGTAGGTCTACCTGATGCTTCATTAACATTTGGGTTTGACAGCAGTGGGGATGCGGAAGTGCAGAACCTGAAAATCAATGTTAGATGGTTTCTTAAGATAATATGCTTGTTGCTGCATACTAGACATCATTTCACGCGTAGATATGTACCTTCACTGGGCAAGAAGCATTCTGTGTTTTGGAGAATAACAATGAGGAGAGCAGACTAGAAGTGAAAAAAGGTGTCTCTGACATTCAGAGTAAAAGCAGAAACACCAGCAGCACATCCGTTGGTGACCTGTGTAGAAACATGACAAGGCATCAGGGCAACGGGTCTCTAAGTTCAGTCTCCTTCCTCAGTGCTGTGAATCTGGAGTTGTGCGCACAGAGTGCAGGGTGATTGATAGCCCCGAGATCCAAATCCATCCTTGGAACCGCCTTCATATTCAAAACCCACAGACAGTAGGTATGTGGATTTGTTGCATTGTCACAAAATAACATTTTTTTTTTTTTCCCCTTCTTACTGCTCTGCCCGGAATGGGATGTAGCTGTGACTTCTTTTCAAAATCACTAATGTAAAACTTGCCCATTTTTTTCCTCAGATGATTTTTTTTTTCTTTAGAAAAGTTTTTTTTTGTTCACACCTCTCCTTTCTTGCGATCATGTTCTAGCAAATGACTTGGATTCTACTTATATTTTTGTGAAAGAAGGCCATAAGGCACTTTTATGAAAGAGACCTTTAAGAGACAAAACAAAACTATATCTGGGCAGCTATTTTTTGTAAGTTACAGGGCAAATTCATGTCAAGTTTGTACAACTTCCTTGGACTCAGTGGAGTTGCCCTGTATTTCTGATACAGGTATGCCAATAGTGGTAGACTTGACCTGTGATTCTGCCTTAAAATGTGTCACAATGAAACAATTAAAGAATAATTCTCTGTTTGCATCTCTAGGACTTCTAAGCATAGGCAGCTCGCTTCTGCGTATGGATAGACTCCCTCCCGGGCTTTCCTTACAGCAGTGCTGGTAGTACAAATTTTAGTTTTTCTTGTACATTAAAAGGTACAGAGGGATGATAAAGTGTAATTTGAACACAGGATTTCCTACTGAGACAAGTGAATTCAGCCTGGCTTTCAAATTCAGAACTCCCGTGCGAGTCTCACACAGAAATATCTATATTCCAGCAGCCTGGGACATGGGGTACGTGGTTCAGAAGTGGTTTTGTCAGGGTAGGTTCATGGTTGGACTTGATCTTGAAAGTCGCTTCCAACCTCAACAATTCTATGATCTTATGAGAAGTCTGATCTTTAGCCTTTTCTTTGGTGTTCTGTGGTGTCTGGTTATGGGACAGGCTATGAAACAGCATTAGACCATGTGGTGCTGGGTTTTTGTCTGGGTGGGTGGGGAGGGTTGGTTTTTTTTTTGTTTGTTTTTTTTTTTTTTTTTGCTTCTCTGTTTTAAGTTCAAATTTAGATTTGTTAGTCATGTGGGTGGTTTTTTTGTTTGTTTGTTTGTTTGTTTGTTTTTCCTTCCATTTTTCCTCCCTATTTCATGAAATGGTCTCTTAGCTTTGGAAAATTCATCTGAATTGAAACTTGGCAAAGATATCTTCAGCCAAAGCAAATTTGAAAAATATGGTTGTAAAGCATGCTCAGGTTTTTAAGCAACTCTTCCAATATAGTGTGGTCTACTTACCTGTTCAGTCGCTGACTCACAGTGAGTGGTGTATAGATCAAAAAATTTGGTATTTAAGTGAGTGGTTTCTTTACAAGTTGTTTATATCTACTGATATTTTCATTCTGGATGATTGCTTTTTACTTTTTATCCAATATTGTCCTCTTTAGAGGTCATATGGTAAAGATGTGGTAGTTGTGCAGGTGAGAATTATCACTCTTTGCAGGTGATGTCATGAATTTTTATGGGATGGGACTTGAATTGCTAGGATTAACCAGTGTAGGGTGAGTCACGGTATAGCATATTTATAACTACACACACATCTTACCTAATTAGTTAGACTGCTATGACTAGTGCATGCATCAAAAAAAAAATGGGTAGAGTGAGCAATAATGGTATTTGTAGCATATTGGTGCAACAAAATTTTTCTTTTTTGAATTGAAAAGTCATAGAACCGTACAAACAAATGTATTTGTTTACTAGGAAAAAACCAGCATGAAATGAGATGTATATTTTCATTAGGCTTCTTCAACCTTTCATGCCATTTCTGGTTACTGGCTATTTATGTAGTTGTTCCAGTAGACAAGCTTGAATCCTTCCCCAAAAAATCGTTGACCTTGCTGCAACCTCTCATTTGTGAGCTGTGCTACGTTTTGTTGAGAGTGATCTCATAGAAGCCATTGGAATTATTTGCGGAATGAGAGCTACATCCAAAGATGAGAGCCGAATATGTTAGGTCAGACTTTGTATATTCTGCACGTGGTGTCACAGGCTTTCCAAATGTGCCCAAGTCCCATGTACTGTCCAGTTAATTCAAGTCCTCTGTGGTGGCTGTAGGCAAGCCTTGAGCCCCGTGAACACAGCGACGTGCCATGGAGAGCACGCTCAGCCAACGCAATTGCTGGCTTTCCGAGTGGAAGCAGCTCATGTCCCTCCAGCTCCCAGTGGCGGAGGCAGAACGCATCCGTAGGCTTGGACCAGCCCGCACAGACACACCTGCGGCTGTTTCTGAAGTTGCTAGCCCTGATTTTTTTTGTCCTCGCTTCTATCGGTAACTAAAATACTGCCAATAGGAATGTCTACTTTCTTAATCTCTAATCTTGTCTTGTTTGTTGGTAGCTTGAAAGCAAAATTCAGCTAATGATATATTTATTTCTGTATCAGGCTATCAATTCATATATAGTGTATTCCCTATTAAAAAACAAATATGCAATATCTAATTATCTAATACATTTTGGAAGGAAGACTAAAAATATTTGAAAAATCAATTGAATTTAGATCTGTATATTTTTTAAATGTGGATTGAATGCAGCT
The DNA here is from genome assembly GCF_965231255.1 of Vanellus vanellus. NCBI lineage: Eukaryota > Metazoa > Chordata > Aves > Charadriiformes > Charadriidae > Vanellus > Vanellus vanellus. Next base: position 100,530,999 of record NC_138905.1, read on the forward strand.
GGCTCTGGCTCTGTTTTTTTGGCTTGCTGTCGGCCTTTAGAATACCACTGTTTTAAAGCTGAATAAATATCTAACAACCAAGAGATAATAAAAACGTTATTTAATATTGTATTCCCAGTGGCTAAGGAAAGGTTACAAACCCTGATATCTGGTTAGTGGCCCCAATGGCTTTCTAGCGAGTTATTTAACTATCCATTTATTCATTTAATTTATAGCAGTTAATGAGAGCTAAAATGCAGCCACAGGATTCAGGTTCCCAGAAAAACAGACATAAATTATGACCAGGTTTAAAGAGCATGACTTATCAAGCTATCATCCCGGTAACCACCGGGAGTTGGGTGTCTGTACCACACATATTTATGGTTATCCAGTTCTGCCTTCCAGGATAGAGCTTTCTTTTAGGCTTCATTTCTACTCTGCCAGTTCACAGTCATCTTTTCTTCAAGACAGGGAAAGATTTCAAATCAGGCATGGCAAGGCACATATGAAGCGCAATTAAAAATGCGGTGGGTGTTTGCAAATGGGTAGGATAATTCTGTACAGCATATTTACGGTCTGATACAGGTTACAGAATTGCAGACATCTCTGGTTTTTGGAAAACAAACAGGTATCCTTGTTATATTCTATTAGCCTAGATCAAAGCTAGTTCACAAATAAATACTTTGTATTATGGAACATCTTTCCTAAATCTTAATATATTTCTGTCCACTATTTGCCAGGCTTTAAGGTCCATATGGCTCAGTCTCGTATATATGCTGGAGGAAAGGACACTCATTTATTTTAATGTTCTTGTAGTAATCATCAAAAATGTTATATAGTCTTGGGGTTGGCTCCTCTGAAAACTTAGATGTGCTAATAGGCGATTGTGAAACTGAGGTCCTTGTGGACTTAGATCCTCAAAAAGGTGGTTGATTCAGTGTTTATTTTTCAAGGCATATAGGGATACAAAGGTTTATATAAGATTATACATAATGAAGTTAGTGGTATAGAATTATGAGCTATTTGATTAAATCAGTGTTCAGCTCCTTAAAGATTAGCTTAGTCTAGATATACGAAAACAGCATTCTTAATGTAAGTCATTATAGTTTTGGTTATTGTAACAACATGTATCTGTGTTCATAGCAGTTGTAGAATAAAGGAGAAAGTGAAAATTAAACAGGAAAAAATTTACTGCTGTCTCAATCATGCTGAGTTATTGTAGTCATGTAAGAACACTTAGAAAAGCATGAAGTAATATTATAGAAACCTGGCATACTAACTATCTGGCAAGAAAAATGCTGCAGTATTATATAAGTTAATATTTCTTGACACATGGTGACATTTTATTTAAAGCTTTCAAATTATTTTAGACTTTAATGGAGAATGCGCATACTTTTTTCTGCGTTCCTGGCAATCTTTTTAGGTTATTCGGTGTGGAACTTACTTTACTGTGATCTGTTCTATATACTTGTAACTTAGAAATTTTAAGTTTAACTTAGGCAGTTATTGATTCTGTGTAGAGGTTGAGTGAGAACTTGTCTGACTTTCTATCGCTCATCTGCACGTTTCCTTTTCCCCTATTCCTACTCAGCATGCGATGAACTCTGATTTATACAGCAGGACACCATGCATGTAGCTGTGTAGGCAGCTTCTCTTTGACCACACCAAAGGATACAAGCCAAGGTAACTGCTCCTCACAGCTTGCACATTTGCTTCTGCTTTATCATTCAGTCTGCCTGCTTTCAGAGGTTGATAAGAGGTAATGTCCTTTGTCCAAAGGGAACTGGTTTCCAAAATAAGCCACTTAACAGAATCCAGAGATGGATCTGGGAGCAGTGCATTGATCCTGGGCAGCATTTCTTTGGTGGACAGGTGCCGTGGGGGTTTAAGTGTGGTTTACTCTGAGCTTGACAGAGAAGCATTTTAAAATAGTGGAGATTAAGGGTTGCTCTGCTGTGCTCCGCCTAGGAACTGACCTAGTGTGTAATGTAACCACTGTGACTGCTAGCAGTAATACCCGTTTTAGAGCATGTACCCCAGATTCAATATTTTACTGTTTGGAGATACCGCATTCATCTTGTGACATGCTTACGGTCCCCTTAAACTGCTGGAAGAGCATTGTAGGAAATGATCATGCTAAACTCTGGGAGAGAAATACAGCTCTGGAGGGAATACAGAAACTGTTTCAGGAAGTGCAATAAGTTTTTCTTGCTTTGTTGTTTTCAAGTTAAAATTTAAGATGCAAATGATGTGCTCAGACATAATAGTAATTTCAAGTTGGTTATCTTTCCTACCGTACTGTTGAAGCCTGCTTTTAGCAGGATGTTACACAGGTACCTTGAGTGTCCTAATGACTTACCAATAGCTTGAGCATTAAAAGTAAGGTATACGCAACAGAAACTCTGTATGGGCTAATGTACGCTACAGAGAAAGAGGTGGATAAATTCTTGTGTGTCTATGGCCAGGGTAAAACATCCTTGATATACCTCAGACTGAAGTGTAGACATCTGCCTGCGTACATTCCTGGTAGTCAGAGTGCAACTGGAGAGGGAGCCAACCTGATGACATCCCTTCTGAGCCTTAAGAGGGAAGTAAGGAAAGAGACTGACCATCTAGCTCTGGATGGCCCGCTTCAAATGAAATAGGAAACAGTAATCCACTTCCTTGCCTTGCATTAAATGGCTGTGTGTTCAAGAGAAAAATAACCGAGATATCCAGATAAACAGAAGATACAAAGCAGAGAAGCTGGATGAATGCCCAGAAAGCATCCAGATAGTGCTTTCTCCCTCTTTGTTTTCTGAGAGGTTTCCATCTTGAAGAAGAGAGCGTGAGAAATTGACTCTGCTTTCAGAAAAAGTGAGGTGGCTTTGCTTTGTATGGTGAAGGGCGTGTTAGATGACGTGCAGGGTGTGTTTGCACTGATAAGTGGAGAATGCAATTTTAGTAGCCATATTTCTGAGGGCCGATGTGCCTGTGGCAGGGTTCTGAAACTTGAATCCTGCTAGCCAACTAAGATAATCCAGGGAGATTAATATTAGAGGGTATTCTACTACCACTCACTAGGATTTGAGGAGGGAATTGAGGATTGAATTAAGTGTGAAGTAAATAAACTGAGTCAAGTCCCACGGCTGTTTCATTATGGTCACGGTTCACTGTCTGGTAGATAAAATCAACTGACTCGACCAAATTGTTAGGTTTTGGGGAGGTGGCATGCCAAACTTGCTGTAGGAACTACCCTGTGAAAAATCAGAAAAATAGTACTTATGAATTGCAGAAACATTCAAATAATGTAATCTACCCTGTTTTTTACACTTGCATCTGCTACCCTACCAGTCATTGTAGATTTACCGTGCATGTTCTGAATTCTAAACGTTGTTGTACAATCTTTTGGGTGGAGCTAGGTTTGGTCTATTGCTTGGCGCTTTGTGGTCACCTAATTAAAACCCCACTAAAATAGATTAATACGTATGATAGATACTATTTGCTGGGTAAAAAACTGGGTGGATGGCTGGGCCCAAAGAGTTGTGGTGAATGCAGTTAAATCCATTTAGCAGATGGTCACAGGTATTGGGACCAGTTCTATTTAATATCTTTATCAATGATCTGAAAGAGGGGATGGAGCACACTCTCACTAAGTTTGTAGACTGTACCAAGTTGTGCGGGAGTGTTGATCTGCTTGAAGGTAGGATGGAACCCCTACAGAGGGATCTGGACAGGCTGGATTGAAGCACAGAGGCCAATGGTATAAGCTTCAACAAGGCCAAGTGCCAGGTCCTGCACTTGAGTCACAATGACCCTATGCAACACTACAAGCTGGAAACCCGCCTAGTGGAAAAGAGTCACAGAATGGTTTAGGTTGGAAGTGACCTTAAGGATCATCTATTTTCCACCCCCTGCAAGGGTAAGGACACCTCTTACTAGACCTGGTCGGACCTGGAGGTGTTGGTCAACAGCCAGCTGAATATGAACTGGCAGCCAAGAGCATCCTGGCTTGTATCAGAAATAGTGTGGCCAACAGGATGAGGGAAGTGATCATCCCCTGTCGGAGTGGGATTGTGTCCCGGAGTAACGACGTAGCCTCAATGTGAGTATGGTCGTTCTCCTTTATTAGGTGTTTTAGCAGACTATATATAAGCTTGCTAGTAGCAGAGTATATAAAGGCTTACAAAAATAGCACACACAAACAATATGGCGAATAAATATGTGTTTACAGAAATAGCACACATAAATAACATGGTGATTGGTTTAACCCTCTTGCTTACACATAACGCCCCCCAACCTGATCAGCGATGTGCTATGCCCATGGACATAGCACACGCTGATTGTTTTCCCTTCTGCAGTTTTGCTCCCATACCAAGTTTGTTCCCACCTTGTTCAAAATAGACTTCAAGGACAGCAAGCATAGGCCTCTCCGCCTGGCTAAAATCCTGGGTTGCTCATTGGAATCAAATCATGACTTCTCTCCCTCAGGAATTCCTCCACAATCCCCCTGTTCTCAGCCCTGGTCAGGCCGCACCTTGAGTACTGTGTTCAGTTTTGGACCCCTCACTACAAAAAAGATACAGAGGTGCTGGAGCGCATCCAAAGATGGAAAACAAAGCTAATGAAGGGTCTAGAGCACAAGTCTTATGAGGAGGCAGCTGAGTGAACTGGCGTGGTTTAGCCTGGAGAAAAGGAGGCTGAGGGGAGACCTTATCTCTCCCTCCAGCTACCTGAAAGGAGGCTGTAGCAAGGTGGGTTTCAGTCTCTTCTCCCAAGTAACAAGCAATAGGATGAGAGGAAATGGCCTCAAGTTGCATTAGGGGAGGTTTAGATTGGCTATTAGGAAAAATTTTGTCAATCATTGGAAAAGGCTGCCCAGGGAAGTGGTTGAGTCACCCTCCTGGGAGGTATTTAAGAAATGTGTAGATGTGGTGCTTAGGGACATGGTTTAGTTGGTGGACTTGGCAGGTTAATAGGTCAATGACCTTAAAGGTCTTTTCCGACCTAAATAATTCTATGATTCAGGATAGAACTTGGAAGCTGCTAATAAAAGTTCTTTTCAGCAGCATGTACATACATTAGCTACCTTGATTATGTGAGATAGTAAGTATTAAAACTAATTATTTACATCTATACGGGCCCCACCAGCCTCCTCTCCTCCAGTACCAGTGCAGGGAGAGAGCAAAGAGAAAGGTTTTTTGGAACAATTTCTGTATTGGGCTGTATTGTTTGCCAAGTCATAAAATGAGCTGAGCCACACATAGTTGCTGCTGTGAGGTCTCTGCTCTTGCATGCTGGCTTGCTGAACACCTGCATCTAACCACCTGTTCTCACTCAAACCAAAAAACCCCAAAAGAACTTCAAAACCCAAAAGTGCCTTAAAAACAGCTGCCCTGTCCCACGCTGCCACACTGTAATTCCTAAGCTGCCCTCTGAAATATGCCTACCAGGAATGAAGGGAAAAGATGGGTGGGTGGGAAAGAGATCAAAACAATCAATAGATGTTACTACTTATAAATCACCACTGGAAAAATTATGCTGCATGTCTTTCATCTAGTGTGGGGATTGAAAAGACAGTCTGCCGTCTTACCTATTTCTGGTTATATTGCAGATGTTTTCTGCTGGAGTTCGTCATGACTTCAGATGTGATTACATCTTTAGCTATCATCTAGTTATTTGACCTTACTTCACTAGAGAAAATGTGTCTTTAGTCTCTTGTCAGGAGACCTCACTCCAATACTGTGAAGTGAAGCTTTGCTTATTTTATGCTTACTTTTTTAGTAGAGTTAATGAACTATTTTCTGAAACATATGTAAGATACAATTAGTAATATATTTTGCTATTTTATTTTTGACAACAGGCAGATGATTACCTTCAAAAAATAATAACAGATTTTAATCTAAATAAGTATCTAAATTATAGTTGTTGGGTTGTAAAGAAAAACAAATTCAGATAATCCCTATTTGCATGTGCCAATTAGCTAAGTGTTAATCAATCTCCTATATAAATGAAAATGAGAAGACTCAGCTCTCTGGTAAGATAATATTTCTCATTAACAACAAGTAAAATCTCCTAGTGCTTTTATTGGAGAAAACATTTCTGCTCCTCTTCCTATTTAAAAAAAAAAACCCAAACAACAATAAAGCACAGCTATGAAGTCATTTGTAAAAACTGTGCCCTCTGCAGACTTAGTATTGTCAAAATCTGTCAAAAGTTCTCCTTAAAATCCGAACTTTGTCTTTAGTGTGACGTTGTTAGTGCAAGGCATACAATTGCAGAGCAATTACTTTGTTGAAGCGTGCTTCGAAAGCGTACTGGATCCCAATGAAACATACTAACTGTAGGTTTCTCATAAATTGTGTGGGCATACAAAGCAGAATAGTTGAATAACTCCAGAGTAATTTTTCTGTTATAACAGTAATCTGTAACTTGAATTGGTTTTTCAAAACCAAATTTTGCATACCTGGATCTTGAGATACATTGGATCAAAATATTATGACAGCTTGTGAATAACCAAAAAGAATGCAGTAATAGTTCAATAGACATGCACTATTGTTCTCTACCTTCTTTACCCAGTGTTTTCTTATAGTTTTGAACAGCATATCTTAGTACATTGCCTGGGAAGCATGAGCCTAGTAAACACGGATTATCATATGAGGGATTGTGGTGGTGAGAATATATTGTTTTTCTATGGAGAAGCCAGGAAAAAACATTTTAATAACTTTTTGGACGTTGGGTATACGAGTGGGAAAATTTTATCTATCCTTTCTTATATTTTCAGAGTTCCCAGATACCTATAGTTCAGGCTGGGACCCAGTTGTTTTTATCAATGAAGAAGATGATAAGGAGGTGAAGTAACCTGTCCAAGCTTCATGAAGTCTGTCTCCACCTCAGTGTCACAACTCGCTGTTTTCAGGTTACCAGTGCTGTGTTTGGCTCAGTGAGTTGCCTTCCCAACCAACTTGACTGCCTGTCTCTTGCGCCCTTCAAAGATAGATAGATTCCGTCAAGGAGAAAGTAATCCCCAAAGGCTGAGGAGAGCCACTAGGCGTTCAGGTTTCACTGGGCACCTGCTGTTGCTATACCAGAAACTTTGGGCAGAAAGTGAGGATTTCGTGTGTGTGTGTGTGTGGTGGTGTGGTTTTTTGTTTGGTGTGTTTTGTTTTTTTTTTTTTTTTTAATGGCAGACAGTGTGGAGTGGGATCTTGTTGCTAGATAGCTGATGTCTCTCATTCTGCATACCAAGCACGTCAAGGTTGGCTCTTCTGTGAGGATCCCCATACCCAGGGCTTTAGCTGCTGCTGTTGCGCTGTCCGTGTGTGCAAGCTGCCTGGTGGTGTTCCTCCCACGCATTGAGTCTCCTTTATGTCCATCAGGTGGTAACGGAGCCAGTGCTCCCTGGCAACATCAGATCTGCTGTACACGCACCACAAAGAACGTGTGTGAGTCTGTGTGTTTGCCTAAGCTATATTAGTTTCCAGGGATTATGGGTTTATTTTCCTCCTTCTAAAAGTTTTTAGAAAGTAAAAGAAGTCCCTCCCACTCTGTGCAAGGGGAAGAGATGCAAACCAGAATTTAATAAAAACTCCATAAGGATAAATGCCATTTTATTCCGTTAATCTCTGGATATTCTAGAGACCCTACTGCAAGCAAAACATAATGGTGTCTAGCAAACATTAGGAATTTTGGCACATACTAGCAATAGTCTATATAAGCAGAATCATATTGGACTTCCCATGCTAAAAGCCCTGCCTGCTTTGTCAAGCCACTTCAGTGGACATATCACTGTAAACAGGTGAATAGCCTCAGGACTACTTATGCATGTTTGTATGGAAGTATTATTTAACTATCTCTAGGCATCTTTCTTGCTGCCAGTTTAATACCAATTTTCTGTGTGGTTTATTTTTTTGTTTTTTTGGAGGGGGTGGGGGTGTTTTCCTTCCTTCTCCCCCCTCCCTCCCCCCGAGTAAATTCAACTTTTAGATGTGTGCGCTTTCAAAATGGAAAGATGAAACAGCAGGCATATGATGTGAGAAAGAAGCGGGCTTTTTCAGAAAGGTGCATAGTGATCATGAAGCGCTCTACTGTGAGTGGCTGGACATACTGGCAGATGTCAATGGGCTTGTACACGTGGAATGGCCCCTAGATGTTAGTGTTTGTGGTTTGTGTGCGGTTTTTTTGGTTTTTTTTTTTGTTTTTTTTTTTCACTGAGTTGACTTAATTCCAGTAATTGCATAGTCTAGTAACATCTTCAGAGACTGATCGTGGGTTGCTCATGACTGTTTCAGGTGCTTTGTTCAGGTCTGTTTGCTCAGATGTTTTTTCTGTGGCTGCTCTCAGCCATGTGTTGGCATTTGCCAAGCGTACAGGGCTGTAGCAGGGAGAGCTGTGAGCTGGGATGAGCAAAGGTGCTCTCTGAGACACTTGATTCTCTGTGCACTGAAATAAATCAAATGGAAAGGGGGGAAAGATGCAAGTTCCAGAATGAGGTGTTTTTTTTTTTTTTATTTTTTTGTACTTGGATACAGTAAATGAGTATTTGATTGCATGGTAACATTGCACATGTTTAATACCAGTAGTAAGCCTCACAGATCACCTTTGGAAGGGTTTGTTTGCTGTATGGTTACTTGCTTATTTCAGGCAGAGTGTGATTTCATCTATATTTTCAAGTGTGTTTTAAAAGACAAAACTAAACCTCTTTAATTGGCTTTTTATTGTCTATAGCAGTATATAATTATGGAAGTGTACTGATTATGCACATACGTAGTATAAGTGTTAGTATTTTAAACATCAATCTTATCAATAATTCTCCTCTGAGGCTGAGTACATCTCACTTTCCCCTGGAGCACGGGGAAAACTCATATCAGAGAGAGTGGCCCTCAGTGTGTTTTCTTCTGTAACTAATGAACCTTATAGATAAGGGCTGTTCCAGTAGTGTAGATACAGTGAAAACAGCTCAGAACTGGGTCCAGGCACAGAAATAAGAGAGAGTTGACTTTGGCAATGGGAGCCTGGGAGGAGATTTTGGGACAGGGCAGAAAAAAGCTGTGGCTGCTGTTTTGCGGAGGGGACTAATTGTGGCCCTCCAGATGCTCTGAGGGTGATAGCTCTCCGTGCTCTTTGTGGCTTTTTCTTTCTTTTGTTCAAGTTCTGACCCTTTATTTTCATGCCCTTTTGTTTTCCTTGGTAGTTGTCTCTGCCCTGTGCAGCCGCCTTACCTGTGGAAAAAACTCAGTTTGGCTTATGCTGGTTGGGTCACTTGAACTGACTGCAGTGCAAAACCATCTGCTGAAAGTGCTGTGGGCTGGTGGCAGAGAAGTGAGGGAGACAAATCTTAGCAAACTAAGAAGGTTGTAGAGTCAGCTGGTTATTCCTTTACGAGCCTGATAAATAGCATACGTGCAAAACTTGTACGCTAGATTACATTTATGTGTAGAGAAGGTGGAGAGTGGAGCCTACAATGCTTGTAGGCAAAGGGCAAAGTTTGTATGCTATCTCTGTGATGAGTACAAATGTATTTTACCAAATTTAATTTTATTTAAAAACAAACAAAAAAATTATATATTTAAAATTTCAGGTTCTTTTAAGGGCCATCATTAACATACAAAAGTATTATCTCTGAAAATGTGATCCTGAAAATTTGTTGGTAGGTGTCATGATTTTAAGGAGTAAATGCGTGCTCATGTAGTGTTTAAAAATTCAGGTATCTCTTGTGGCAATCTTAAAAACAAACAAAAACCCAAAACCAACAAGCCAACACCCAAACCAAAACAACCCCCCCCACCAAGACCCCTCACTTAACCCCCCCACTCCATCCCTACCAAATAAAGGAAAACAAGAAATCCACTTATAAATCTTTTTTCTTGGTTGTGTCAATGTAAGCATGAAGTATCCGCAAACATACAACTGGCGAAGGAAGGAACAATCATTTTCTGTGTCTACTTCAGCATTGTGGGGAAAATTACAGGTTATGAGACCAATTTTGTTTTCTTAATTGTGCTTTGCATGATGCATGTGTTAGCTGACTTCCCACCAAAGTTCTCTAAGCCTGGTTGTAAGTTATCTCTGAATGTATACAACTGTAAGCTATTGAGTAGCCGTAGAAAAACCAGTGGAACTCCTACTGGGTATGCAACTATATGTGTACTTGCTGAACCATGTAGCTAAACACCATTCCTAGAGAGAGTGACATTAAAAGGGACAGTTAGGGAAGTCGTGGGGAGGCCAGGAGGGAATGCTTCCTTCATAATCAAATGCGAGGTGGAAAGTGACCTTTTCTGGCCAAATGGATCTCATTGTTGTGTCCGTGAATTCAGCAGCTGCTCCATTCATGGTGTCTGTTCCCAGGGATACTCAGCCTCATGCCCACCTCACCCGCCAGCATCACTATAAGTACACCCATTTGATGTGCCGAGAGCTTGACTGACTTGGAAAAAACCCCATAGGATTTCCTTATTTCAGCATTTTGTTCTGGTTTTAAAGCTGGATCAGGTGTGTGTGATGTGGTTCATGGTAGAGCCTTTACAAGCATTTTGTAAATGTACTGGGAAGGGAGAGCAGGTCTTGAAAGGGTAAAGACTTCAAGCTGGTATTTTGCGTTCAAGAATCATGGCCTGGGTTGGCCTTCCTGACCCACACAGGTACTTGAAAGCTAAACTGCAGAAAGGACATCACCTGTGCTGAGTTGCCCTTGGCAGATCCTGGCTATTTGTAGGCGCACTGCAATGTCTGTGAAGCAATGCTGCCAGGAGGGCAGGTGGCTCTCTCCAGTGAGGGGGTTTGTCTGTCGTAGTGGTGGGTGGGCAGAAGAAGTCCCGCAGTGCAGCACGGAGAACATACTAAACTTGTTAAATGACCCCATTTTCTGTTTCCAGCTTCAGAAATACATTAAACTGTTCCAATAAATAAATGCGTAAAATTACGAAGACTAGATAGCGTGCCTAGAGTGTAACATATGGTATTTTTCCAATGCTAAGACATAAAAGCTTTTTCAATAACTGTATTTAAATCCTCAGACTAGACTAAATTCTCTTCAAATGCTTTTTTCCATTCTAAAGTGCCATGGAATGATGGAGTTTCTATTAAAAATAACAGCACAACCATTTATTCCTCCTCCCCTCCATAAAATAACAAAAACTTTCAGCATGAACACCCCAAACAACACTGAAAAAAATGGTGTTGCTTTAAGAAACATCAATTTTTTTATTGATATTTTATGGGGAAAGAAGGACTGAATTTGAGCCAAGTTTTAAATGTCTACAATAAACCACTACCTCTTCCCCTACTGACCTTCTTTCCTGAAAACAAAAGACCCTGCAAAAACTTCCTACTAGATTTCATTAGTTCACGAACTGGATATTGATCTCGCACCAATTTCGCCTCAGTCAATTTGACTAACTTGAACAGAATTGCTCTTGATTGAGAGCGATGGGGAACTAGAGACCAGAGCCATCACCAGTGAGTTAAGTATAATTACTCATTCTCTTCTCGATGCTCTGCAGTTAATGTTCAAGTTAATCTGCTACATGGCATGCCTATTATTTTTACTTTTTTTTTTTCTTTCTGTGTTTTAAGATGAGTTAAAGCAGTAAGGTAATTTCCTCATGTATTTCACAGTAAAGATAGATGTAGCCATTTTATCCAACTCTATATACCTTGGCATGAAGAGTTTTTAGGAAACTGAAATAAGATATTTTTCAAGTATATGTGTATTTTCTGGACAAAACCACTGCTGCAAGGATCGAGTCCCAGTTAACACCCAATGAAGTTATTTTTTGAGTTGGTTGCTGTGCTCACAGGAGCCTTTAGGTTTATGAACCAGGATTTGTTTCATTGCTATGTCATGCAATGTGCGAGTAAGTGATAATGTAGTACTCCTGATTTCCTCCTTGACTGGTGAAGCATTCTTTGTTTGCTATTATTAGAAAGGTGAAAATGTTGAGAAGTCTTGAAGATTTTCAAATACTGAACTCTGTGAACACCTTTCCACATTTGCTTGAGACTTGGATTTCCACTAGTTATTTTTCTAGAAAGCAAGTTGCTCTCAGAAGAATTCATGAGGGAAAACTTCAGTTTTTAAAATACTGCAAGAGAAAATATGTGGAATTTCAGCAAGTTCCCACATATAGAATGCTTGGTCATGGAGAAATGTGATCTATTTTTGAAGTTCATGTAGAGTGTCGATGATTGACTGGCAAACATAACCCCACACTTCCATACTAATGAACAAATCCCCCGTATTTTGTATGAGTCACTTCAAGCACTGCCTTGGTACCTGAAGTAAACACAAGGAAAAGCAATAAGATAGCTCTTTTAACCATCCTACTTAATTTAAAAATGAATAACCAACTTCTTCAGCCCTCAAAACACCCTCTTGTTTTTCCTCTAGATCTGACAAGGCCACTCCCTTTGCACTTTTCCCGCAGTTGTCAGCGGCCTCATGATGTGTCACATTTACCTCAGAAATAGCTGTACATATGGAAACAATGTGCTATGAAGTCCAAGACATATAACTTTCTTTTTTTTTTTAAAGGGTACAGGTTTGCAAAACTTATTTTGCCCAGTTTCATACTATCTGAATTTCTTGGTGTAAGGGGCCACTGAAAGGAATGCCTCTGTTTCCCATCACGTATTGAAGGCTGGTATTTGCAAAGATTAGGAGTTAAAGAGAAGGGGAGCTCTGTTTCAAGCTTCACTCTTGTTCCTGTGGTTGGCTGACTTGGACCTGCTGATTAATAGAGAATTAATCCAGAGAAGGACTTCCCTGTTAGTATGTACAACTGGAGGGCTTTTTATGGAATTAATCAAACAGTGCAATTGTAGGCTTTATTTGACTCAAGTTGGCATGAAAATAAATATCCCCAATATTGCAGTGAGAGGCTTAAGCCATCCCTTTGGTCTGCCTGATATTGGTGGTCTCATCGACTTCAGTGATGCTGCTTGAGGCGGCGCAGTTACTGATGTCTGTTTTTGCAGGGTGAGGTCTGAAGTTAAATGAATGATGTGCAGGAGAATGCTGATCAATAAGGTGAAGGCAAGGCAGAAAGGAGATATTATTTAGCTTTGTAACAGCTTGACTTTTAACTATACCAGGCGTTTACTTAGGTCCCAGTGTTGATACTATGCTGAAATGTTTTCAGGTTTTTGTTAAATCTAACTGGCTGGAAATAAATGTTTGGCATGACAGTGAAAACCTGTTGGGTGTTTCAGTCTTTCAGCAAGCGGGTAATTTCCAAACAATAGTGTTCGGGGGAATCCAGAAATCATTCTTTGTAGGTTGTTCTCTGCCATCCAGGTACATCAGACTGCTGTTTTCAACTGTGTGGGACTTCTTTGTAAATCTCGCGATGAGGGTGTGCCACCCTGCGGGAAGGTATTTTCGCAGGGCTATGGAAACTGCCTTTATTTTTCAATTCCTTGCCTGTTTCTGTTTCTCTGTGGGAGCTTGTGCTGCCATTTTTACGCTCAAAATTTATTATGAATTTATTATGAAATTCTTCATTTCCCGCTTCACCCCTTTTATTCCAGTGAACAGTGATATTACACCGCAGTGGCCATCGTGTTTCAGGCACAACTTGCAGTTAAAGGAAACTATTGTGGTACAACAATACAGATTTGTACAGTGGGAATGGGAAACAAGAATTTTGTACCATCAGACACTTTTATAAAGGGACTTTATCATACTTTTTCTTGAGCACCCTATTTGTTTTAAATGCACAGCTAGGAAGGTAGCACCACAATTATGAGTTCCTCTAATATTGTGAAGAGAAACCCTATTATAAGAGATCTAACCCTATTTAAAATTTCTTACGCCTTTATGTTCAAAATAGCAGAAAGAACTTATTATTGTCAGCTTCATATGCTGCGGGGAAGAGGGAAGAACTTTTAAAACTAATCTTTGTATCATATGGATAAATTAGAAAATAATTGTTTATTTCCTTATGGATAGGGAACTACCACATTGGTCATGTATTTGAATTTTTTTCAGTGTCTAATCTCTATTTATATTTGCATTTGTGGTGAAGGGCTCCCTTCACACAGACATAAACTGTGGTAGTAACTAGAGCCTCAAAAGACCGTCCTCTGGCAACACACTGCTTTGTTTTGTAAACCTTAATTCTTTAGGCATAATCTTTCAAATCTTACAAACCTCAGTGAACTGATAGGTATTATTTGTATAAGGCACATATTTTTCCCCGCTGGATATACTCTCATTACTTCTTTGAAGTTTTCCAGTGATCTGGTTTCACTGGTAGCAGTAGAACTGCCAGTATGGAAAGGGTGCTGGACCCTTGCATCTTCTGTGAGCAGGTCGGGGCAAGGCAGTGGATGACACAGCTGCTAAAGCTTTGCACAGTTATTTTGACCATTATTACAATGGTGCTTAATGGAAATAGACTTGTAGCGACCAAATTCCATCTGAATGTGCTAATTAATGTGAAATTATGACAGACAATGCTGTAAGCTGTGCCAGGGCATGATGGGATGGCTATGGCTCAGGAAAATAACCCATTTCCCTACCAGGAGTGCTCAACCTCATGGAGAGGAGATGGAGGAAAATATAAAGTTCCCATCTTGGCTAATGTTGTGATGAGGAAAATTTTTTTCATCAGTTCCTCATAGATAGTGCAGGTTACCTCTTCAGTCTTCATATAGTCATGGTGATGCTAAATTATTGTTGTTACCACCTCACAGCCGTATGGACAAATGGGCTCCATAGATGCATTTTATATGTCTGTGTGTGTTTAAATAAGAAGTTCTACAGATGTATCTAATATATCTCACAATGTCAAAGCAAGTTGCTGCTTTTGTGTTCTTCAAGGCAGAGTAAGCTTAAAAAAAATCTCATGAAACTAAGTCAACTATATTTTCACACTAAAAATTCATGGAGGACTGGAAAAAGGAAAGCTCAGCAAGACCAAGCTTTCAACTACGATCTAGTCTTGTGCCTCCACTAAAAGAATGACCATTCAAAAATGGTGATAAAAAATAGATAGAATTTATGATGTCTTTTTATTTACCTTTAGTATCTTAATATTGAGGGTGTACTTGAGTTAGATTTTGAAGATTTTCTTTTAAACAAGGGTAGATAGAAATGTAATAAATAAACCATCCCCAGCTTTTTCTTTTTTTCTCTCCCAAGAGCTGAGAATTTTAGAAAACCTTTGAGCTGATGCCATGTGTCAGCAGGAATGGATATAGAACCAAAAAGTGAAATTTTTTTTTTTTTTTTGCTTATGCATAGTGACTTTCTGCTATGTTTGAAGGTTGTGTTTCTGATCAGGAGAACTGAATCTTTCCTTCAGATGTTGCTATGCGCAGGTCAAAATATCGTATACACATCTATCTGGAAACCTGATCCTAGTTGGAAATAACTTTTAGGACTTAAAATATGCAAGATGGAAAATATATTGGCGCACTCAGACTTTGTTTTCTCCATATGCATACCATGTATACCACGTTGACTACTGTGTTTAAAAGCTAAGCTGTAAACAATGCATTTATTGCCATTAGAGTACACCAGCTTATTGGGGACAGCGTCCAACAATCTTGTGCCATTTTGATCAAACAGATCCGCTAATCTATTTTGAATTTTAACCCTATTTTTGCTCAAGGTATGACACATGAATTTTATGTCTGTCAAATAAAGCTGCCAATTTCTGCTCTGATACCAGTTTTGTGCCTCTGCATATACAGCTAGAAAAGAACTATTGCTGTCATTTGAGCAAAATGCTGATAATAAAATATTCCTTAGATAATAAGCGGTAGAGATCATGAAACCTTAATATTTGCAATTGCTGCCTACTTTTGCAGTTAAGGATTCAGGTAAAACTCATTGGGCTACCCTCAAAACACTTTAAAAGGGCCAAAAAATAAAAGAGAGAAAAATGCAATATTTTACTAGGAATTTGATCCAGTGATATTTCTGTATTATGATGCCATCCTTGTACTGGTATTCAGCAAATCTTTTATAAAGGCACAACAGCATGAGGCAGCTCTTACCCAAGAGGAGTACTAATTGGTAATTTGAGAGAAATGTTAAGTATTTCTTCCATTCTTTCATTCTGTTGTTCTGCTTCTGTGGTAAAAACCTGAGGAAGGAGGAACCCACAGTCAGAAAACTCTTCACTGCTGATATGTCTGTCAGGAGTTAGATCAATGAAAATTAAGTCACTCCTATAATGACAATTTCATCACTTAATTTCTTCATCTAGCATGAGGGTGCCTTCTCCCCTGCCTGTTTTAAGAGCAGTAAATCAGTTAAGCTTGCTCTTCGAGGCGATACTACTGAGGTCCTCATATTCTCAGAATTATGTGGTGATATTTTCCTTCCCTGTTCATTTTTCTGAGGCTGAAAGTATCGCACGAGCTCAGTGAGAAGAAAGCAATACCTGTTGTGATTCTGTGGCCATCTTGGTGCAGATAGCTTGATGAGAGATTTCAAAATAACTTCTGCTGTTCCAGCCAAAAAAGAGACTTTTTTCATTTTCTTGGTGCTGAAAATGGTGTTTCGTTAAGCCACTCCGCCCTTTTGCCCCATGTGGGACCGCAGGGCTATCTAAGCAGGAGTTGTGCCCCCCTGTGAACATACAAGCAATGAGAGGGAAAAGGGGATATTTAGCGCTGTGATTCACCTGTTGAGCAGCACTGGGACAATGTATGTTCTCTAAGTTACTGCGACTGCCCTTCTCCAGTCACTGCTTTCTGTATGATGGGATGGCAATAATGTCCTGGGGCTGGATGCGGTTTTATCATCTGTTCAATGGATCATCTCTTTCTGAAATCTTAGGGTAACATGTGGGTGCACAGCCTTTTCCTTTAGTATAAACCAGCAAGGGACAATGATATCAGGATGTCTAAGGCAATTGTATTGCTCTTAAGCAATAAATAGTTTTCATGTGGCCTCAAGCCATGTTTTTCCTCATCTCTCCAAGATTTTCTTAAGACTTTTGGTTTCGGCTGTTAATGATGCTTGATGAAATTGACGTTATTCAGGGAGGTAACTCTTTCCTGCAGAAGTTTTCCACCCCTAGTAATTTCTGCTATTTGTTGTATAAGCACATCCTGTAACTGCTGTCGTCAGAGGGCAGGAAAAAAGTGTCCCTAGGAAAACGTAACATATAGATCACTTCAAAATACAGTTGATACCAGTTTGCAGAGGCTATTTGGTAGTTTGGCACATCAAATGCTTTCTTCCGATCCAGTAAAAATTGTAAGGACTATGATTAAGTGTTGACATTTCTGTTCCTCAATTACTGTTTTCTTCTAAGCTATCTCAGTGCAGTTACCCCGATGTTATTTGGCTATGCTGACCTATAGGGCTTTCTTAACCTTTTTGTAAACTCAACTGCCAGTCACTAGGCTGGATATAATTACTCTTTGGTGCTGAAATAGACCTTTTCTCCAACTTTGAAGGCTGAAAGATTGCCTCAGGTATTTAGTTAACTGGCTGAACTTTTTAAATTGGTACAAACTGTCTATAATGATTCCAGTTTGTCTACTGTGCAGCAGCTTTGCTATTTTGTTTATACACTCATTGTGATTATATTCACTGATACACGATATCAATATATGAGCATTGAAGCACAACAAGATTTTGAGACAATCCCTGGAGGCCATCAAGCCAGAATTAAATAGTAATACGTAACTTGGTATCAATTCATTTAAAGTTTATATGATGCATTGGCCAAGTTAATGCTTAAAATTGGATTATCTTTTAAATGCCACTGAAGAGTTTATTTCCCCTTTCTAGTTCATATGAAAACCATATTAAGGAATTCTCTATTAATTGTGGAGTTATGTGATAAAACTGAAAAAAATAAATGTCACTGATTTGTACGAAATAAAAAATCATAAGAATACCCTCTTTCTTAAATAATGTGTTTGCTTAAATAATAACAAATTTATTTCAGTTCTGTGGCATACTGTCTCAAAAACAAATGATGGTAACATTTGTTGATCAGCTCAAATGCACAGAAACAAGTAATCTTACAGATTAGCAACTTTGTCCAGCTGGATAGAGACTCCACAGACACATTAAAAATGAAAGAAAGGCAAAGCCAAAAATGAGAGATTAATTTTCATGTGGAGAGACTGATTTAGTGACAATATTCTATTGTGGTCACTTTGCTTTTGTTATGTCAAATGATTTGTCTTTCTCTGTAATGCATCCACAATAAAGTAGGACCTGTTGATCTAATAAAAGAGACCATAATAATTGTTTAGACTTACAGCTTTAGATGCTGGAAACATCCTTTTGATGTATCTACTTTGAATACTAATTCAATACCTTCTTAGAAAACTTATTTTGCTTTTCTGTTAAATTCTCATTAGGGAGAATATATTTATATGATTCTGGTGATCAGAAATGACCTAATCCACAGAAATACCTGAGTTATGCTTCTGTTCAGAAAATCCATCCTTCCCCTCAAGAGGAAGGATGCGCTCATGGCTGGCTTAATAAGCAGATGGCTTGTGGCTTAAAGAATTGGATGTTAATTTAATTCACAGCTCATTCACAGACAAATTCTGATAATAGGGCAGGTGTCTTAAATGGTCTGTACTCTCCTTTCATTTACTTTCTGTAAGGTGGAGTTGTGCACTGTGCCCTCTTCCCCCATCTTATTTTGCCCATTTAGTTCCAGTTCTGCAACGGATCTTGTATTTACTGGCTGTCTCTCCCCTTCCAAAGTCAGACTGGTTTAACTGTGCTTCTGAAATGGACTGAACTCTGGGTGGAAGGAGTCAAGGGACTGTACAGCAGTATACTAGTCTACCATTGTGATCGCTATTCTTCATGCAATAACTTGAACAACTCTAGATTTCTCTGTGAGGGCATTTATCCAATGGCTGAGGTGATGCTTCTAAGCATCCAGAATCTCTAGGGTTTTTGCATAGTTAGAAGTATCGTGATGGGCTGGCGTGGAAGCGTATTCTTGGCTTCATAACTGAGCGTTCCTGCAGATTAACTCATTGATGCAGGTCCCTAAAGCAGGTGGCAAGCCTATAACAGTTTTTGCTCACATAAAGAGTTATTTTTCATTCAAAATGTCCGAAAGCTAAGCTTTTGGAAACAACCACAAAGAGCGCAGACACTTTAGGACTGTGTGATTTACACAGGATCGATCTAAGAGCAGTCAGTTTTTACCCCAGATACTAAAACTGTTGGGTGGATGTTTAGTTTCTCAAGGTTAGTCTTGACTTTCATATCATTCATGAGATATTTTTATTTGTATGCTTTGTATACGTACATTAATATACATTGTGTGTGTGTGTACACGCAAATGTTTACTTTGCAATCTCTTTGCTACAAGTAGACAGTAACTTCTTTTGTGAAAGGTGTTGTTATGGACCAGGCTGACTGACTCTCCTGTTATCCCTTGAGAAGCCATGGAACAGTTTCAGGTGCTGAATTACTTTCAGAAGTAGTACATGAATTTCAAGAGGATTAAAGCCTCAATCAGAAGGGACAGTTAGGCGGCTCTTGACAAGACTTGGACGAAAAAAACCCCAACCTATAATCCAAACTGAAACTGCTGTAAGACTTCTATCAAAATAATATTTATCAGAAAATGCCTTCTTTCACTTGATATTTTGGCTAGCCTCACATATTCAAGTTCATAAAAATGCTTTAATACTTTGATCCATTTACAACTGTAAATTTCATACAGTGCCTGAACTGTGAAGCAGCTTGACATGAGTAGGCTTTTTTTTTTTTATTATTATGTGCGTTGTGGAAGTGCATTTATACGGAAAATTTATGGAGTTGCAGTTTCACCCTGGCTCTACACCTGCATAGCTTTTTTTTCTTTCAGTAGATGTAACAAAAAACCCAATTAGTCTGAAAAAAAAATATAGCCAAATAGAATGAAATCAAGACTTACAAAATAAAAGCCCGTATACAGAAAGTAGAAGAAACTAATAAATAAGGCTGTGAAAATGGTTTATATGTTGATGATAGACTAGAGAAATTAAACAATTGCAGGAAAGAATGGTTACAGGAACTAAGAATGCTTTTAATCTGCTAAACCCTAGATCACTGGCTCTAGCTCACCTTTGGCTGTAATAGTAAAAAGTATTTAATGGATGACTAATGAAGTGTTGGCTGTACCAGCCTATTCTTTATGGGGGTTGCAGGGAAGGGTTTTATGACTAAAGGCAACTGCATTTGACTATCTAGACAATACCCAGGAAATAGTGTTTTGTGGGTTGAATTTTTTTTTTTTTTTTTTTTTTTGGTTTGGACTGTGAGTATTCCCAGAGCAACACAGCAGGATTTTCCTCCTCCCTCAATACATACTGCCCATCCACTGAACCAAAACTCAGCCATTTTTGCTGTGATATCAAAGGTGATGGGCAGGTTAAAGCAAGAGGTCTGTCTGCCAGGGAGCAGCAGTGGCAGGTGAGCTGGGAGCAGAGGGTGGCATGGGTGCAGGGCCAGTGCCGTCGCTGGGTGCAGACCTGCAGTGCGCCAGTGAGGTGAGTGGGGTGGCTGCAGTGGTAGCGACCTGGTTTGGGCGATAGGCCAGTGCCTCCCAGACCACCCTCTAACGTGGAGATGGATCCAAGGCTAAGCCGATGAGTCAGGCTCAGTGAGGCACAGGCTGGGCAAAGACCTACCTAGGCACAGACCTAACAACAGTGTAGCTCAGGCAAAGATCAGGGCTCGCTCTTTGTGAATGTAAGACAAAGGGAACGAGACAGACAGGGAATATCTCCAAATGCTGTTTGAAGAAGGTTTTGAAATGCAGGAGGAAGTAGTCTCTGTGTCTTTTTGTAAAGGTTATTTCAGTAGTGTGCAGACGTGATGCTTCTGTACAGGCTGAACTTCTCCTTTCATCCTTTAATATTAAGTGATAATGGTAGCACTAAAATCCAGTGGTTCCCACCAGGAGCACCATATGGGCACTCTGTGACCTAAAAAAGTCCCGTAGTCCAACAGTTGTGCGGTTATTGCATGCCCCATGTACAGGTACCCTGACTTACTCTGTTGCCAGAGGCCCCTCACATCAACTATTTAGTATCTCCTTCACAATTCAGGATGAGATCTCCTTGGTAGAAGGCAGGGATTTATTTTTATCACCTGCTTTTTATATTTTCCTCTCCATGCTTCTTTCCCTGCCAGGCCCCTCATGCTTGAGTGGAGCTCTTCCTAGTAATTCACAAAGCTACTTCATTATGGTCCTTTGAAAATGTCTTTATAACTCCTACGATACAGTGATACTTGACAGTTGTTAGGCAGCACTTTGAAAGCAATTCTGATGAAGTGCTGAAAGCATGATCTGTCACACTGACCAGTATTGCTTGTCATCCAGTCATGTATCCAACCCTCTGACAGATGGACACGGTCATTCCTGAACAGCTCTGCGTGCTCATACCATACATCACTGCGCTCAGTCACATCATCACAAACACCCGTGACCATTTTTGCCACCTCATAATTGAGCTTTCAGTGTGTTTTGTTGGTGTGCCGAGGCTTTTTGGCCAAATGCCACATCTTTCTTGGCAGTATCACTGACCAGACAAAGCACATGTTAGGCCATGAGTACCCATACATATTTTTCCTTTTGTAGCCGTTCTGAGGTTGTTTTTCTCCCGAATGAACAATGAGGATGTTGGGTGACTGCCTGTTGTTTTTTGTCAGTGTAGCAGAAGGATGAATACCCCTGAACCAAGCTGCGCCTGTGAAGCCCGTGCGCCGGATCTGGCCTTGCCAGTGGGCTCTGGCCCTCCTAACTAGTCTCTTGTGAGCTAGCTGGTGGCTGTGCAGGCACGCCGCTCTCGCAGCACAGTGCCGAATGATGCAAAGAGGAGATACAGGGCACAGGGGGAACGTGGCTAGCCCAGGGTGACATGAGATGTACCGTGAGAACCAGTCTGTTTGATGGTCTGAAGCTCTGTCCCAGACAGCCCCCACTACCTGACTGACAGCACTCTTGCCCGATCTTGGTGCAGACCTGTGCAAAAGAGGAACTCTTACTTTAAAGGAACGCATGCCTAGGGTGTTGAAGTGAATAGTAAATTATGAGGCTAGTTCTTCTACTGCTATTGCAAAGCTGAGCAAGGAAAGTTGACCACTGCTGAGCGCAAAGGGTGCGGTAAATCCAACCTCCTGCAATGCACCGGTGCTGTGTGTTGGGCAGCGTGAATTACCAAGGCCCTGGGCAGCCTTCTTCCTCTCTGGTTAGCACGAGGCAGCTGATGGGGAGTTTTTGTTCCCCCTGGTAAAATAGGGGGTATTAGTGGTCTGCAACTCCACCAGATGCATCCAGTGAAAACAACAGGGCAAACCTACTTATCTGAAAGTCCCAAAGGGGAGTTAAAAATAATGCTCAGGACAAAGAAATTCCCCTTCAGAAGTGGCAGATGACAGGGAGTGTTCCCAGCATTTCACAGAATCACAGAATCACAGAATTATCAGAGTTGGAAGGGACCTCTAGAGATCATCTAGTCCAACTCCCCTGCTAAAGCAGGACTGCCCAGAGCACATTACTCAGGACTGCATCCAGGCGCGTCTTGAAAATCTCCAGAGAAGGGGACTCCACAACCTCCCTGGGCAGCCTGTGCCAGTGCTCTGTCACCCTCACCGTAAAGAACTGTTTCCGTGTATTTGAACGGAACTTCCTGTGTTCTACGGAGCACTCAGACACATTCCAAAAACTTTTCCCAGTCTGCTGTAAACTCAGTCCTTGGTGCAAAACCTCCTTCCTTCACCTCAAGCTGGGTGAATAATTGCTTTTGTTCTTTGAGGCTGCACTGGGGCTACAGGAGATGGCAATACTTGTCCCATGCCCTCGGGGAAGAAGGCAGTCATTCTTGCGAGCTGGCAGGGAGGCAGCTCAAACCAGGCACCTGAAACAGGGCTCCAGCTGCTGGGAGCGGGGGCACTCATGAGTGCTTGTGTACCCCTCTGGCTGCCCACCGCTGATGATCTTTGCATTCCAGATCTTGGAGGAAAATGGCAGTTTTCATCCAAAAGCCCAACCCTATAAGGCTTTGTAGGGGAACTACCTGATTCAGAGTGGGGTATCTCAGCGCTGTGGGCAAAAGTGCATCTGGTACCCTGGGGCTGGGGGAAGGGGCTGTTCCTTCAGCAAACCAGAGGAGCAGAGATGGGAGAGAGGCTAGGGAGGGTTTGAGAGGTTGAACAGTAAATGTGACTTGGCTGGCCTAGGAAAACAAGCTGCAGCTCAGGGTTTCTTACTCCATCCAATCCTAGGTGGCAGGTGGTTAATTAACACCACGTACCCAGGCAATCTTCCCAAAGCAAAACATGGTTCCGTCCCGGAAATTACCAGTCTGGCCAGTTTCTGCACAGGCCACCAGAGGCCAGTGTTAGTTGTCCCATCTCTGAGTGTCTGCATCTGTCTCCTTTATTTTGTATTTCTATAATGCCTAGGATGAAGGGGTCCTGGTTTATAAAGGCACATCAGTGTAAGATAAATAAGATGTACAGTAATCCAGTTATGGTCCTTCGTTCTCCAAGAGACCTCGATATGATGTCTCAAGGCTATAAGCAGACTTCCAGGGCACCGTTGTCAAAAAACTTTAAACGCTGTGTATAAATACAGAGTTCAGGAATATGAGGTGGCAATAGCAGTGGGTTTTTCTGAGGTGTATTATGTATCTGCCTAATGCATGCTTTTCTTTGTGAGCAGTGATCTTTCTCCCTTGATCCTCAGTATTCCCTGTTGTATGTGATAAGAGGTATTAAAAATAAGCAAGCATGATATAGCCTTTTTCCGTTTTAAGAAGGGCTAATTGCTTCCTGATAATTTGATTCCAAGTGAACTAAATAAAAGCTCCTAGATTTTGGAGACATGGATATGAAAGCAAGAAAGGATCGCTTTCAACTATTTTGATCCATCTTGACCTAAAATACAGGTGGATTTAAAAACTTTTTTCACCAAGCCCAGTGAATTAAGACTGAAGCACAGCACCTCTTTTAGGGAGAAAGTTCAGTCTTGATTAAAAACTTCTGTTGAAGGATAATTTTTACATCTCTGGAATAATGTCTAACTGTCTTATTACTATTTTCGAAATGTAGGAAAACTTGAGCCTTTTTCAAAAATATTCAGGAGCATGTTATTTGTCTTTTTCCTTCTCCACCACTGAAAGGTCTTTCTGATCTTTCTTTGATCTTTCTAATGTTCTTTCTTTATGTTGGGGCTAGTTTGCAAGGCTGGTGAAAGCAATTTATGATTATCTCCAGATATAAAAGATGGATCAAAAAAACATCTCAGTATTAGAGCTCTATTTAGGACATGTAATGAAGCTGTGCTTGAGATCTAATAAAATTGAATGACCCAGCAAAGGGGCTTGTGTTGCAGCTGGCTGTCTGGCTGTGGCTTTGAGGCTGTTGTGGGGTGGTGGGCTCTGCGGTGTGGCTCTGACTCCTGGCCTGTGTGCTCCAACGCCTTCCCAGAGGTACATGTGAGTCTTTCTCCAGCACCTGGCTGGGATGCAGCCAGAGCGCTGGGAGCAGGGAGATGTCTCCCGAGGCTGAATGGAGCTGTGGGATTTCCCCTCAGATCCATGCATGTGTGTCATTTCACTGCTTGGTCCTTCCTGGGCCAGGCCCTGCCTACCAGTCCTGTAACCCGAACCCTGCCCCATTTCCCAGCGGAGTCCTGCATTAATCAGGAAAAAAAATAAAGAAAATTATGGCCTCCAAACCCTATGCATACAAAAAGAGAGGCAAAAGTTTGATAAAAGAGCAGAAACTTTCAGAAAATTGGCATTCATCTTAGAGTAGTTCATTGCTCGTATTCATTACATTAAAGATATTGATGTCATCACTAAGATCACCTTCAGTCTATGCATCGTACTTTCTTAGGATATTGACAGGGAAACCTAATTGAGCAGGCATTAGAGGAAGGCATTAAGAGTGGAAGAAAGAGGAACTCTGTTGTACGTGGCATGATTCACAAGGACTCTCCAACAACCATTAATCTGTGGCATGTCTGCAATAGTACATCCATAATTAAATATAGAAGGGATACATTAGTGCCAAAGGGATGTTTCTCTCAGGCAAGCTAAGAACCCAAAATGATTATTGTTTCAGTTCTGCGTGCTTTCTTTTACTCTTTAGATGCCCATCCCAAAAGTAAATCTTGAAGCTATCTTGGTAAATCTCATCCTAAATAGTGCTATTGCACTCACCTGGTATATAACTACTTGAGTTCTCAGCTTCAGGGGTAAATCCACTCTTTTTCTCACACTTGATCTGTAACAGGTTAAAGGCTTTCTGTCAAGCATTTCTGCAAAACTCGCTCATATTAGTGGGTTGAAAATGAGGATACTAGGACTCGTAATGAATTTTAATCACTGTTTTATATCTTTCTTCTAAAGAATTTGAAGGTCTTCTCATAATGTCTCCTCAAGGTTCAGTTGCACAGATTTTTTTTTTTTTATTTTTTTTTTGTGATGAAATTTGAGCAGATGGTGATGGATTGCCAAAGGGTCTCTGTCCTACACCTTCCACTTCTCTTGTCGTTGTCATATATAATTGCGATTGCAAACAGGCCATCTTTACTTAGCCAAATGAATGTCTATATTTGGACAGACAAATGTTTCAATACTAGCTTGGGTTGTGATTGTCTCTTCTTTCCCTCCTAAATTTATCAGAAAAATTTTGACAGTATTTCATGTTTAGTTTAATTAAAAAAAAACAAAACCAAAAACAAACAACAAAACCAACCCCAAACCATCAAGCTACAACTCTTAAAAGAACCCCAACAAAACAACAAAGAAAACCCCTCAAAACCCCAAACACCAAAAAAAAAAAAACAACCCAATGAGCAACTTGTGCTCATTAATTGCACACAATAGTGTATTTGAAGGTAGATGTAAATGAAGTAGAACTAAAACCTGTTTCAACATGTTTGGCAAGGGATAGGTCAATTCAATCGTGAAAATGCAATTTCTCATTTCTCTCTGGTTTCTTCAGAAATAGGACACATTTATCAACTGTTCTTCCTTTTCTTTTTTTTTCTCTTCATCTAGGTAAATTCTATTTTTTTTTTTTTCTTTTTTTCCTGTACATTTTAGTGACCGTCTACTGTATGGTTTTCTTTGTGGGCACCATTTAGAGACAGACAGGAATATTGTACTGTTTTCCTTACAGCACAACAAAGCTGCAGATGACAATGTACAAATTCTCTACAGTCAGAGGCAAAGAAAACATAAGCTGAAACTTCCTGGTTGTGCTGGTGCCTTTTGGGGAAAGGTGTGGGAGTAGTTCCAAGATTCCTGTGCTGGACCCTCCTTGGGCAGTGATGAGAGGCAAAAAGCTCCCACTAAATCCCTTTTCTCAGCATTGTGCACCAACCTGGAGGCTTCTTCTGACTGACAAGTTACTCTCTTCCAACTGCCATCAAATTTCTATTACGCTTAAGACGCCCCAGCTCATTTTCTGTAGCCTGCCTGCTCGAGAGAGCGTGCTTGCGTTAGTGTGAGCTGTCCGAGAGCCTGACAAGCCTCTTTCCCTGCAGCTTAGTGAAGGAAGGGGGCACATTAGCATACAGTTGCTCTTTAGGCATGGAAAAACATAATAATCCTTTTTCAGACCCAGCACTGCTCAAACATTGAGACCAAGGGGTTTATTCTGTCATTTATTTGCCTGAATAATTGCTATTACTAATAATGGAAATAACATACTAGGTGACTAGGTTACCACGCTGATCATATGAGATTTGTGCAAACTGTTCCTATGGCTCATTTAGTTTGCAAGATTTCACACTCTGTGAGTCTTCTCACACTCAGTAGGAACTGGCACAGCTATGCAAAACCATATTACAGGCAAACAGTAATGATGCAGACACATGAATTGGGCATATCTCCTTTAGACAGGGGCCCAGCCTTTCAGGGAACAGGAGCTGATGTTTGTATAGACATTTGAAACCATGCCAGTAGAATTTCACCTGATTTTTCTGCCTTTTTTTTTTTTTTTGCGTTCAATATTGTTATTTTTAAAGCCCTGTTATGAGTAGTTATCAATGCAGCCTGAATCGCCTGTTTAGAAAAACTGACCTTCAAGTATATATTGACAAGAATATGCTTTGAAGCTTCTTTCCACAACAATGTTTTCCCTATATAGTTTGTTTGTGGGGTTTTGGTTTTTTTTTTTTGTGTGCTTTTTTTTTTGTGTTTTTTTTTTTTTTTTTTTTTAACAAACCCAGACTGTTGAAGGCTTTTGGAGCTGTCCAGCTGATGAAAGCATTCTCTTTGTCTCATTATTTTTCAGATTGGGACAGAAATGTTTTCTTTGAAAAGCAAGTGTACACACATACTCTGGATTATTTGATTGTGCATCTGCTCTTTTCAGTTCTTGCAAATATTTATATAAATCTTCATGCTCTCCTGTTCACTGTCAAATTTTACTGGTTTGCTAATCCTGATTGTATCTCTTTCACCCTCTTAAATCTTCCAGTTCAGCACACAAAAACATAAATGGGGAAGGTGAACACTGCACACTTCAGATAGATTTTTGTTTTGGCTCAAGTGAAATAAAATCTTTGTCTAGTATTTATTAGTTCTAAATAGAAACTGCTCAGAGGTATTTGAATTGAAAGGTCCAGTTAAATCTTTTCCTTTTATTTCTGTATTATATTAATCATAGGCTATGACAGAAGTGTGCTGGCGGCAGATCAACTATCTTTCACTAGACAAGAATTGTTTGTTGTAGTATTCAAGCTCTTCCACGATGAACTGTCATCAGAGTATTTAGATGGCAGGGTCTGAGGTAGGTTACATAAATGAGCATGGTGGAATGGACTGCGCTCTGTCCCTTGCAGTTAGAGTACCTTGTTCTCTTCATTTTAAATCTTATGAAGTCCCCAGGCACTTTGAGCAGGCATTTACGGTAGCGATAAAAGCAAGTACACTACTCTTTTTTTTTTTTTTTTTTTTTTTTTTTTTTTTTTTTTTAATTCCACAAAGAATCCCCTTAGAGTGCCTTCATATCCGTTCCAGCTCCCTTAACTCATTAAGTCATATGAATACTGTTCTTAAAATCTGAGATCTTTTCTCATTCCGAGGATGGAGCAGGGATGAGAGAGGTGCAAACACTATCACCTTATGAAACCCTCCTTAAAAATGGACTTTTTTTTTTTTTAACTATTTTTTTTAACTAGAGGAAAACTTCAGAATGTTCATACAAGTGAGCTTTACGGAACTATGTTCAAAAGACCTTGGAACAAGTTGGAATGTGTCAGTTTGTTGTTATGGTGCAACTATTCACACTGTTATGTGGGTTTTATCAAGCGCAACATTTCAGTTTTATGTAGTAATGGACAGTGTAACTTCTAAATAAATATCCATTTAAATTTCTTATTCATATTAAAATGGATGTGAATTAAGTACTGTTAATGCATCTGGTGCCTCAAGACAGACAGCATACAGAGGTTTCGCTCTGTTCCTGGTCAGAGACTGGTGCTAGGTAGGTGAAGCCTGTGTCAGGAAGAAGTACCAACTTTAGCAAAATCATGTGATCAAGTGGGTGAGAAACTGGAGCTGAAGACAAGCTGCTTGGTTGCCTTCCAGCTAAGCACTGTAGCTCAGACAGGGACACAGGAACAGACACTTAACTGCTCACTGTCTCTTTTGCTACCTGCAAAATGAGTGCCAGCATCAGTAGAGCTGCTACGTGATGATCTGTGATATTGCAAACAATGAGTGGAGGCGAGTATGTGCTTTGATTTGATAATGGGAACTTGTTTAATAAGACTGCTCTTAAGTACAAGCATAGATCCAGGAAAAGGGGGATAAAAAGGGCAAAGAAAAATATAATACCGGGAATCAAACAGGATCAGGACCCTAGCTGGGTCAGAGTGATATTTTCTCCTGACTGTATGGGATCTTGAGCTGGTTTTTGATGAATTCTTGGCATCTGCACCAGGACTAGAGAGCAGCAACAGCTAAAGTTCTCGTTCCTGGTCCAGAATAAACTGACCAGATGCGAGCTGCCTCCTCAGATCTGCAGAGCAACCCTCTGTGTGCACCACCCTTGCTTCTGTACTATCATGTGCTGCATCGCAAAGCCATGCGTGGCCTGCTGAGTGTTGGACTTTGGCATATTGCCAACGGTGAGCTCCTGGTGGGAATGGACTGCTGTATCTTTCATTCCTCTTCTTTCATGGCAGAAATCTGTGCTGTATTGTTACTAGCTGTGTCCTGTAAGTTTCTGCTAAATATCTCAATGGTTTCCCATTTAAAAACACCAAAATGCATCCTGCACTTTCTGTTGTCCTTCAAGGAGCAGAGATGTCCCATCCTATCTAATACACACAAATGTTGTGAGCCAGAAGATGTCGTGCATTAGGTGAGCCAAGGTAACTCAGTGCGTGTTCTGACCTCACAAGATATACCAATGCATTTATAGTAAGGTTAGTCTGCAATCAAAAGCAGGATTGAGCGAATTTGAAGTATCTCACCTTTGCTGCAAGCTTAAACATACATGTAAACTGCTGCTGAGGCTCAGTGGGTGCTTTTTACCTTTGGTGTGTGTTAGAGTTGTAAGTCAGGCCTCCTGAGGCATGTGAGAGCAGTACTGGAGAGCTGGAGCCCAGCTGGGCTTAAGCTGGAAATCCCTCTTTGACAATGGTGAGAAGCCCACGAGTACAGCTGACAGGTCTGGATTTCTAGTTGAGAAGAGCGTGTGCCCATTTTGCCTGGGAGTTGAGAGAAGGGAAGAACACATCTAATTTAGAGTGTGTTATGTGTTATCATTGTTGGAGTAAAGCTTCATTGGTAGCACTTTTCTTCCTTGGAATTAAGAAAAAGACTTCCAGATTCTTTTGTTTTGTTTTGGTGTTTTTTTTTTTTTTTTCCTTTTTTTTGCAGCATAGGGTTTATCAGCATAGCTGATACAGTATGTGGGAGATGGGAAAGTGAATCCTTTCTCTGCTGTTAGCAGTTTTAACTGAGTGCTCCAGTGAGTGCATAGCTTACGAGATGGGAGAGAATGTTGTGTTGCATAATTATGCAATCTTAATCACATTTTTATACATGCATGATTGCCTTGTACTTTATTAATTTAATTTACTCAGGATACCAAGACTTTTATATCCAGATGCCTTTGGATGAGTTTAAAAAAAAGCAAGTAGAAAATTTCTCAGTTCTCAAAGCCTGCGTATCACCTGAATTCTCTATGCCATAATTAATATTGGCTCAATAGTTGCTTGCTTTACTGTACCTTCTGGAAATAATTTAAGTTCCATAATCTAGATTTTCAGAACTATTGGTAGTACTTTGAATAACTTTATATTAGCATGTGTATGCATGCTTTCGTTGTGGCTATCAGGACTGCATGCCTTACCCATTGCTGATATTAAAAGAAGTCCCATAAGAGGAACTTAACTGATGTGATTCCGACTTGGCCAATTTCTAATTTGGAGTGGTGTTTGGAACAGCAACCAAAAACTATATCGGAGCAGGCATCTGCCTGAGAACTCCTGCTTGTATTATTCAGCTTTTAGGATCTGTTGTTTGTGTTCCTCTTATGGAAACAGGGAGCCAGCTGTGACATGATATGACAGAGTGCCACTGAATTCAAAAGCATATGACAATGTAAACAAGTGGAGGACTGATCTGTTGTTTTTCAGTTGTGCTACAGCTAACAAGCGATCTTAGTACTTTCCCTAGGGAAGCCTGTCCTTTTTGTGAGATGCAATTGTTTAAATCCTTGAATGCACCTCAATCTTCTAAGAAATACCATAGGTCACATATTTCAAGAGTATATATACAGCTTTTCTGGGCATCGTTTGTTTCTGGGAAAAGGATGGTGGCAAAGAACATTATAGTAATGCTCTGGGACTCATCTCATCTTGAGAGATACGAAATTATTTAGCCGTGGAGGTTGAAAAATCCTAGATTTCACTGCATCTCCATCTCAATCCTTGCAGTCATTCCCTTCCCCCTTTAAAATTAATACTTTTCATGAAAAGCTCCATTGCCATTTAAAAAAAATAAAGTTTCAAACTCTTTTGGTTTTGGCAGGAGTCTCAAAAACCTGAATGAATGCACGCACATGTACATAGGCACGCAACAGATTTCTAAAGTTAAGAAAGAAATCTGGGTGATTTTTAAGGCAATTTCATGATCCCAAATTGCCCTTTCTAAATGAATTGCTTTAGTAAGGCAGTTTTCCTCTTCTGTATGGTTTCTAGCTGAAGCAATGTTTAGTTGTACCAATTACTTGGCAGAATTCTTTCAAGCTGCCCTTAATATGAAAGTTTTATTAGTAGGTCAGTCATTTTGCTTTCAAAGCTCAATTATGAAGAAGATATGTGTAAATATTGTTTTTCTGCTTTGCCTTTTATTGCTATTTTGCAGAAAACAAGGTAGCATAGGAAACCTTCTGTGTGTGAGTGAATCAAGCTGATTAAGGGTACATCCATCCTAATACGCTGATGAGATCACTTTGATGTAACAGGGAAAGGAACAAAAAGGTTTCAATTCTATTTAAAGGAAAAAATCAGGGAGTAAATAAACTATCACAATAAATATGTTTGACAATATTCTGTAAAATAGTCTTTAATGTTCCTGAAGTTAAAGTTCTTTCATTTCACCACTTCTTTTGCATTTTGCATGGTACTGTAGCTGAAAAACATTCTTTTGTTAATGTAACCTCAATGCTGAAGTAAACCATGCCACAAAGCCCTCAGTTTTACTGTAGCTCAGGCAACAAACCCAGAACACACTAGCACTGATTTACCATGGTTCTAATCAGCATTTCGCACATGGAAAACTCACCATGTGTTTCAGAACCCTTTGACACTCATCTCTTTCTAATACAAGTGCCTGTTTCTCCCTCTGCTGGTTTCAGAATAAACGCCTTGTCAAAAAAAGAATTAGATTTTGACAGCTTTTTTCCTATGGTTAATTGAGGTGATAGATACACTTGACATTTATCTCAGCACAGAAAAGAAGATTAAGACATATTTTTCTACATGCATTCTCTGTATTAGAGGAGGTCACTTTCCAGGGTCTTTTTAATATGCCTGTGCAATTAATAGTGGTGATAATTCCGCTCCATATCACAGCGTCTTTAAAGTTCTCTTTCAAATTGACAGATAAAACTCTCTCTTCTGTATATAGGACTTGAATTAGACTAATCTTTTTCAAGTTTGCCCTCCAGGCCTTCCCCCTCACAGTCCTGAAAATTAATACTGTCTGAAAAATACAAAGGATATCGTGCTAACTCACTTAGTTCAAAGCTAATGAAAAAAAAAAAAAAGCCATATTTCAGATTCCTTTAATTATTCCCACTAAATTTTTGAGGGCATCCCCCTAAATTGTTACTTTTACAGTAATGCGATTTGAATGTTCCACTTTTTAAGTGTCCAATCATACTGTGCAGCAGTTTGTTCCTTGTTGTAATGCAGAGCGGCTTTCTTGATTTTTTTTTTTTTTTTTTTTTTTTTTTTTTACAGAAGTTACCAGATGAATGTAAAGTTTAGATGCCCTAGCTTATGTAATATGGTTATATAATAATAATTTCCAAAGTAGAATTAATTAATGCGTTTCAGAAGACCGCTGATTAATTCATACAGTTAAACCCTCTTAAGCAGAGTTATTAAAAGATCAAAGCCCATATATCACCCTTTCATGGCCACAAAAAGAGTGCAAGTATTCAAAGTCTGCAGTTCACACATGCACAGTTTTGGGTTAAGGGCTGCTAGACATGTTTTCTGGGTGACATTATTATTATTTTAAAGCTTGATGTCTAGCATAAACTTGTTATAAGGTAATAGAATATTTTTCAAATATGTGTCTTTACTAGGTCTGTTGACCTTTTATATCTGCATTAATTACTTGGCTTTGACATAAATTATTTTTTACTAATCTCTTTTCCTGTTTTAAAAATACTTTTTCTCTCTACTAAACTGTTCAGTGAATATGCTAGGTGGGCTCTGTCGTCCAAACATGTTGCCTTTGGACAATGCTTGAAGCTACAGCTAGATCAAGCAAACTAAAATTTTGAATATTAGATTAAAGAGTGTATAAATGTGGTAATGTTCTTGCAGATGGGAATGCATGGACCTTGGGAGAGTTTTATAAATCCTGAGTATTCTTAGTGTTTTCCTCACAAAACTCTTGCTAGGTCTTCAGATTGTCGGTGATACTAATGAAGATGTAAGAGAAGCATTTGAAAGATGTAACATTCAGTATGGATATGTTGTCACTCCATTTTTTAAATTTAATTTTTGGAAAATGTCTCCATTTCTCTTCACTAAAGGTTTATAATTGTTGACTCAGACCAAGAATTTGGCAAAGTATTTAAGTGTGTGTTTGGTTGGTCTCTTCTGAGAAAAACAGATGTGTGAATGTCCTTTTGATGTGGAAAGTATTTATCAAAGGATTTTTATTTTACACTTTTGGTTGAAACCTGTTTTGCTCTAAAGTTCTGATTCTGTCAGCAATCCTACAGCTATACTAAATACGACCAGTACAACAGTCCATGCTTAGAAGCTGGAGTCCTTATATTCTTTTTACCAAACATAGCAGTTCTCCATTATAGATCTGCACAAAATACTTTTTGATGAGTAGTTCTTGACTAACTTATTGTCATCAGATTCTTATTCTTCAATAAATGTGCTTGCATGAATTTTAGTTTAACCCAGCAACTCAGTTGGAATTTTCTATAGGTGTTTCTTGAAAGAAGTAACATTAAAACCTGGAGTTAATAAAAGTATTTGCATTCCAATTGTCACTCATTTAAGTTTGCGTTTCCAGCAGCTGCTTACCTATTTCATGCTCATGAAGAAATCAACTCTGACACATAGCTGCTTGCTGCTGTTTCCATGGAAATAGAACTTTGAATTAAGGGTTAATATATGAACATCATGTGTATATGTGTGTGTATAATATATATACACAGATGTATTTTGAGAGAAGAGATGGGTATCTTCTGTGGAGTGAAATGTTCAAAACTGGTGTAGCTCTTTAGACCTTTGACTGATGAATGAGGGGCAATTAGCAACAAACCTCTGATCTCTCCATTCAAGGATCTATTTGCTACCTGCCTGCTGTAACCTGAAAATGAAAGTTTAATTATAGAACTAAGGATCTACTTTAGTTTGTTTGTTAAATAGGGTTGGCATTTTGTAGTCAATGCAAAATGCATATTTTTATCTGCAGAAAAATATATTTGTTATAGAAATCTATCTTGTATATGAGAGTTATGTTTCTGAGCTTCTGTAGTGCTGAAAATATCTGAGATCTTCTTCCCCAGTTTGTCAAATAAAGCAGCTAGATGATTGAGACATATTGTATGGGGGCATATTGTATTAGTTATACCAGATTTGAGATAAACAGATTTTTCTGTAGTGTGTTGACTTGCCAATGTACCTAAACCTCGGAACAGCAGTACAAAGGTACAGTGATGCCTTCACCATCTGTTGATAACCCATCAAAACTGTTCAGTGTGGTTACTAAGTATCTGGGAGGCTTCCTCTCTCACTCTAGAAATTATAGACGAAGTTTCACTCTTATTGACAATAAAAAGTTTTTCCTTCTGCTTCTCTTCCATGCAATATGCCATTTTATTTCTGAACTGTGTGGGGGTTTTGGATTTGGATTTTGTGTTTGGAATTTTTTTGTGCAGGGTTTGGTTTTTTTTTTTGGAGGGGGTGTTAGGGGGTGGTTGGTGTTTTGATTTGGTTTTATGTGGTTTGTTTTTTTTTGTGTAATTTCCAAGTGAATTAGTTTGCTAGAAAGGTAAGAAGAGATCACTTGATTAAAAAGAAAACAAAAACAACCAAACAAAACAAAAAAAACACCCAACAACAACAAAAAAAACCCCAAAAAACAAAAAACACACACCATTGTCTCATGTGATATTCTTAGAACAAGAGCTAAGGACAAGAGTCCTGAAATACTTTGAGGTCAAACTCAATTCAAAGTTGATACAACTAAGAAAGAAGTACCTATTTTAGGAAATTCACCTTTACTTTATTTAATCAATATGATTTAGTAACCTACCGGCTCACTCAGACCTTTGATTAAATGCCTACAGAAAATTTTCTCATTTGCGAATATCTTGGTGTCTCAAAATTGGCTGATGCAGGTGGCTGTATTTTCCTGGAATATTTTTTGTTGCCATTATCTTCCAAGTTGATCATTTATTTCTGCCCTAGTGATCTCCAGATTTTACAACTGCTGCATTCTGGTATTGGGTTTTGAATTCATGTGCCAAATCACTATTCGGTTATATTAGCCTATAGGTAGCTAATGCACAGAACCTTGTGTGTATGTTTATTACATTTCTCAATTCTCAAGTGTGAGAAAATTAAAAAAAGGTTGTATGCTTTTCAACGGTGTTTTAAGCACAACATGTATCTGGAATTGGTACATGTTCAGTGCTTTTGAACTCTTCTTTACTTCATTAGTAGATCTTTCCTTTGCTTTTTGTTTCCAGCTGTCAGGCAAAAAGATACACCCCTACTTTGTCTTGCTCTACTCCATAAACAATGCTGGAACGTATAGTCTTTGTGGTTCTTGTTTGCTGTGGGATAGGTATATTGTATCAAAGTAAGATAGGCACTTTGCACTTAGTGATTTAGCATTAGCTTTAAAGTTTTTGATGATGGTTCATGTCTTACCTCCAAGAAAGGCAGGTGCTGCTTCTGATGGATTTGAAGGCTACAAAGGGATAGGCCATGTTTTATAAAGGGAATGCAAATTTCAAATATCTCTGGAGAGGTCAATAGCTGTCTCTTAAAACTGGAGAAGCTGAAATTCTGAACATTTATCATCAAGTGCCAGCTCTTCCGATCACAGGTGTGAGGTAACCATTTTTAATTAGGAAAGTCTTAGGCCATAGAAGAAGAAAATGTGCAAAACCATAATGATAAGATATCTGTGTCCTTTCTCTTCCCTTTAAATAAATAAATAAAAGGCTTGCATTGCATAAATACATGAAATATTATCTTCACACCCAGAAAATCTCCGTGTCAGAGCCCTTTTTAGGCATTTGTTAACCATTCTTGGTATAACCTCAAAATTATCTGGTAGCAATGTGGTTGGTATCAAGGAAGTTACAAAAAATTTTAAGTGTCGCTACTGCCAAAGAATAAGCTAAGTTTCTAAGGCAATCACAACTATTTTTCTCTAATTTTTCAATAATGATTTTGTGCCTTAATAAACAATATGGTATTACAGTGCAGCTGATGCTGTGATTGTTTAAGCAGCACGTACAAAATCTTTTGGTTTCTATTCCTCAATGAAAACGTGCTACTGCGCTCTGTTTTTCTAAATAAAAGAATAAATTGAGTTTGAGAGAGAAGGATTGTCATGGGGCACCTGGAAACCATGACTAGGAACTCTCCTACTGAATTACTATGCATGCCTTTTCCCAAGTAATTTCAGTGTTTTATTCTTCAATTTACATTCAGAACTGAGGTAACAGCGCTTGGGAGAGATGTAACAAGTTAAAGCATTTTTAAACCCTAAGACAAAAGGTACTGTGTAAGAACAAAATATTGCAAATTCTCTCAAAAACAGGTGCCTGTACCATCTCTGTGGCACTCTGAAAACATTAATCAATTCCTTGCAATACCTGTAAAAAGTACCTTTAACTTGATAAACAGTAAAACAGATGAAAACAAAAGTAATTTTATTTCAACTCCTTTTGGAATTAAATAGCCCTGAGATTTGAGGGTTTGTATGTCTTTTACTTAGGATTTAAAAAAACCTAACAGATGTTAAGAGATGCTGTTACTGTTTATTTTCTTTGTTATATTTAAAAACTGGTTGCAAATCTGGCCAAATGGGAGTCCATCCACTCAAATTAGTCTTCATCCCATCATGTCCCCAGGCATCGAGCCACCTCTGTTAGGGTGGCATGGAGGAAACAACTGCCTCAGTTGTACCTCATAAGACTTGGGAGAGAAGAGGGTAAGATTACACAGTGTTTTGTCATTTTCCTTATGAAGACAAAGCAAAGTTGTGGGGCTCATGGTGCCCAGACCAGAGCAGCATTTCATGGCAGACAGAAGTTGACACTGGCTGCCTGGCCCCAGCCCTTGAGGTGCCCCCATGCCCAAAGCAGTACCACTGGCATGGAGTAGGGGCTCTTCTTGCTTATAAACTATATGTAAAAACTATCATGTATAAACGATCATGTGGGGCTTAGTTCTAAGCAGAAATAGGAATCAAATAATATAGAAGATGGGTTTTGTAGCTGCTGCTTTTCTGAAACTGGGGCATCAGAGAAGGGGGGGGGGGAGAAAAAAAAAAAATGAAATAAGAAGCTTCTCCAGGCGCCTCTCCCCAGAAATCTGGTGGGTGTATGTTTGTTTGAGATGAAAAATCCTGTTTTGGCAAAATGTTGGCTGAGGTCTCCCTATTAGTCTGTCTTGATGAAAAAACAGATGTTAAGATCTCAAGCTGGCAGATGTTCATCTATCCATTAAAATTCCTTCTGTTGGAATAATAACAAGGAAAGAACATAAAGGGTGAAGTTTTAACTATCCAGTGCTGGTTAAAGTGGTAAGCTGTAGATGAACATAACATGTTCCAGCTTTGATGCGGAGACAGATACTCCCGAGGACTTTGTCTGTTTACTTTCTACCATGTAGTTTATTTGCTGAGGGGGAAAAATAGACCAAAACTTTTATTTACTACCTAATTCAGGAAATAGTTTCAAAATAGAACACTTATCTTTGCAAACAAAGCTTTGCAATGTTTTTTTTTGGTTTAAAATGTTGTTTGCTTTTCAAAATGAGCTGAAACTGAAGCTGTTTCAGATCAAGTAAAATATTTGATTTTGAGTTAATTTTATGTTGCTGTTCTGTTTGGCACGTCACTGGAAAAATCAATTATTTACATAGGTGTACTTGAGAATATTTCAGGACAGCATAAAGTCTCAATGATCTTTACATGAAGAAGTTCAGATCCCTTAAATGAAAGATGCCAAAACTGTGGCCCATATCTCCTTAAGGACTTTTTTTGGATGCTGTTCAAGAATCTGTTCATCGTAGTTAAAGTTGTCATAATTCTGGATGCCCTATTCACACCATCAAAATCTGCTTGAAAAGTTTGATGCTAAAACTTGTGCTTCCAAAATCAACTACTTAAATTCTTTTCTGCCATCTTGAGGAGTTTTGTCACTGTGCTCCGAGATGAAATCCTAAGCTCATTTTGCCAATAGGGGCAGGACTGACAATTCTCACTTTTAGGCTCGATGTCAAACAGTCTTTGCAGCCAAAAATCTAGTTTATGCAGCTCCTTGCCTGTAAGTGCTTTCAGATCTCTGTTTTTGTCCTTTGGCTGATTTTAGTCTGTTTCTTTCATTTCAGAGCTGTATATAATTTTTAGAGATTTTTCAAGTATACCAGGCTGACAATAGAAATGATATAATCTCGTAGTATAGCAATATCAAACAATGTTGAAATGTTCTGCAGTTATTGCTTATCTTACAAGCAGATCATTACCATTGCTCCTGTTCTACACATGCTTAAATGGATGCAGTAGTTTGGTTAAAAGATTCAGGCATATTTATATCTTATTTTAAGAGTAGGTTTGATCTGGAGCTGAGTGCATGAGCCTTTGTTTAGATGCAGATTTTTGATGGATTCATTGGTGGTGATTAAACCTGTTCTATTGCCTGTAAGCAGTATTGGGCGTCAGGTTGTCTATGCCTAGTCAGGCCACATCTGTCATCAAAGACATGGTCAAGGATTTGGCCCAAGCAACTTAAAAAGGCTACTACCACGTGTAGCAAGGTGTTATGTTGGGTAATTGGTGTTCTTAGCCTCAGGTGGTTAACCCCGTGAGGACGCTACATGTTAGGAACAGCCCTGTGCTGCATTGTATCCTCAGGGATGTGAGATGGAGAGTCCTGAATGCCTCCCTCATGCCTAAAGTCAATCTTTTCATCATCTACGTATAAACTAGTAACCTCAATTTATTTTTGTATTTAGAAAAGCATAAACACTAGTAGTGCGCTTTTCATTCAGAAGTGGTAGCTGATAAATTTTGTACGTGATGCTCCAACAATTGGCACTGCAGTATCATTTTTCTTGTTGATAAAGGTATGGTGGCATTTAATGTAATGGAAGTCATAAAATCATTATTGAAA
Source organism: Vanellus vanellus (assembly GCF_965231255.1). Classification (NCBI taxonomy): domain Eukaryota; kingdom Metazoa; phylum Chordata; class Aves; order Charadriiformes; family Charadriidae; genus Vanellus; species Vanellus vanellus. The sequence goes on from NC_138905.1 coordinate 100,570,042, forward strand.
AGCTCAATAATTTGTTCAGAGAGAGAATCGGTTTTGAATACTCACTGGTGAGCCTGGGCTCATACCACACAATTATTTTTAGGGCACTTAGTTTACTACATAACAATATATTTTTGTCAATCACAGGCAGGCTTACCTTGCTTTATATTTGAAGACTCGTGTACTGTATCACATGATTATTGGCCACAAACTATGCCACATCTTTTAGCAAAGACAAGCAAGTTTTAGTCACTGCTATAGAATTAATGTTATTGATAAATAATAACTAAACATAGCTGGGTTTTTGTAAGGTGTAAAGGCAATATTGTGGCTCGATTTGATTTGCTGATGTAACAGGCAATGAAACTTCACCTAGGAATTTCTGCATTGATGGTCTTAATTTGTGGCTAAATAAGATCATATGTTTTAAAAATTTCTACATCTGTCTCACTGGTGGCTGTGGTCAAGTTTAGCTATCAACATGAGCTCATGGTTTGTAGAATAAATCCTGCCTTGCATAGCTTTCATTCTTATTACTGAAAGTGAGTGCAGATTGTTACCAGACAGAATTATACAGACTTCCCCAGACTCTTTTTCACCAGCTTTCTGATGAAAGCCTAGTGCATCTTCGCAGCATATGCTTTGTCCCCTGACTCCTTATTCCTGTAGGAACTTCAGGGATGTTTCTGAAAACAATGTCCATCCAGGGTCCCAAGGGACTAAAGAATGTATATGTTCCAAATTATTGGTGTTGGGAGGAGAAGGATTCGTTCATTTTGTTTGACTGCTTTTGACCAGCATGATCAATTTTTTGATCATCTTCATGTTGCCTAGAGCTTTCCTGCTCTTCTGTGGTTTTGCACACCTCTGAAGTCTCTGCGTTTTCTTGCATGCTCTGGGCTACTTTTATCAGACCTGACCGCAAGAGGAAGACATGGCAGGTTTCTTTTCTCTGAGAAAAACAATTAGAACAGATTCAGTGATTTGATTCAGCCACAGGGGAAACTAACGTCACAAGATGGTGACGGGTCTAGAGCACAAGACTTATGAGTAGGCAGCTGAGGGAACTGGGGTTGTTTAGCCTGGAGAAAAGGAGGCTGAGGGGAGACCTTATCCCTCTCTCCAGCTACCTGAAAGGAGGCTGTAGCGAGGTGTGGGGGGGTCAGTCTCTTCTACCAAGTAACAAGCAATAGGGCAAGAAGAAATGGCCTCAAGCTGCACCAGGGGAGGTTTAGATTGGATACTAGGAAAACTTTCTTCACCAAAAGGGTTGTCAATCATTGGAAAAGGCTGCCCAGGGAAGTGGTTGAGTCATCATCCCTGCAGGTATTTAAAATGTGTAGATGTGGTTCTTAAGGACATGGTTTAGTGGTGGACTTGGCAGTGCTAGGTTAACGGTTGGATTCAATGACCTTAAAGGTCCCTTACAACCTAAACAATTCCATTATTCTAAACGTGGCAAGAATATTGTGAATAGCTGGTTTCTGCAGCAATAACAGTTTGAAATCAAAACAAGACTGAACAATTAGAATTACCTCTTAAAAACCGTGAATTGTAACATATAAAAGTGATATTGGGAAAACAGTCAGGGCTTTGAGGGCACTAATGGGCGCAACTGTCCTTACCAGAGCTTCCCCTGACCTTGTCCATGGCCCAGGAGCAGTCAGGCCAGGACCACTTGCGGGCCGATGTCTTGGCCTGTCCCCGGCCCAAGGGAGGTGCCAAATGCCCAGGGCTGGGGCAGTCCCTGCTGTCCTCCCCTATCACCCTGCTCCTGGCTGGGATGTTGAGACAGGTCCTGGCTGCCAGGCCCTGCCCTGCAGCCCCAGGGAACCGCCATCACTCCTGGGCCCTGGGGAGGCCCCGGCCCCTGCAGTGCCCTGGCAGAAATCAACAGCCTGATATCTTGCTGCCTAACTGTGTGATAATGGAAGCAATAAAACCAATAATTCACCTGAATAGAGGAAAATATTGTTCAAGAGTTTTAAGCTAGTGTCAGCTAGAGAGGGAGGAAGCAAATAAAAAGCTGCCAGTCTTGTGCTGAAACAGACTGCTTGGGAAATTGTAATGTGGCCTAAAAGGGATTTTTGCCACTTTTACCCTGAATTTCTATTCGGTAATACTGTCTTCTAGCATTAATCATTCATTCTCCCTAGCCTGTGAAGCTATAATCTTTGTAAATATTTCAGAATTATGCTTTATGCATGCTGCCTTTGTACCCTGGAAGCGTGACAGTGGCAGTACAGGAAAGGAAGCTGGCTCCTTCAGAGCAGATATATCGCTGGTCATCTACCAGCCAAATAACTGACTTCAAATATCAGTCTAAAAGTAAAAATTGGGGTGGTTGTGTGTGGTTTTTTTTTTGTTTTGTTTGTTTTTGTTTTTTTCCCTAAGGCACTTGATATTGTTACTTGGTGGGAAGTCCTTGCGTGTGGTGTTTATGACTAATATTAATCCATATTTAGAAAGCAGGAATTGATCTAAATTCTGTGCATTTAAGGACATACATGAAGTACAGCTACAATAGTTTGGAACCAAGCTTTTCACAGTGGTACACAGTGGGAGGATGAGAGACAACAGGCAGGAGTTGAAATAAAGCAGTTCAGACTGGATAGAAGGAGAAACTTTTTCCCCTTGTCAGCAGTGAGGCAGCGGAGCAGTTGCTGAGAGCAGTTCTCCAGCCTTGGAGGGTTTCAAGACCTAACTGGATCAACCCCTGAGCAACCTGGTCTGGTCTCATGGATGACCCTGCTCTGAGCAGGAGGTTGGACTTAGCAACTTCCTGAGCTCCCTTCCAACCCCTGTTATGCTACGATCCTAAGCAAGATATTACCGCGATGGCAGACTTCTTCCTTCCTCCCCCCACCTGTAAACAGGCTAAGATGGAAATTCATTGCTAGAAAATTAATATGTTGCTGCACTACTGGTTGGTTTCCAACCTCAACTATATAATTGTATTGCTTTTTCTGTGGTAAATATACAAGAGTCTGCTATGGACAAATTACTATAAAATACCCTGTTAGTTGACTTCCAACTTCTTCAGATGCTGTCTTGCATAGGAAAAATACTCAAGTAATTGTCTTTTCTTACCAACTCTGAGAAATTGAGAAACCTTTGGGGAACGATACACCACTTTTTCTCACTCTTATAAACTTAAAACAAGTGAAACGAAATCCTCTACCTCTGTCTTTCAAAGAAACATCTGGTATGGAAAAGATGTCATCTCCAGAAATCCTGTCCTTCTCTTTTGCTTGCATTTTTTACAGAGATTCTGAGTTGTGCTGTGCATAAGTTTGGCTTCATAGTTGCCGTAAGTTTCTTGGTTTAGGATAATATCATATGCCTTGATAGGTGCCAAAGGCATGAGATGGCTCAGTACAGGTCTGTTTCCTTCAGCCTTATTGGAACACTTACTGGAGTTTGTGGTGTTTCCATGGTCTGGGGAAGGAGAGGCACTTTTCTGCTCCTTCACTAGCTTTAGGTCAGCAACTACTAGCAAAGGACACTAAAAATTATTATTCTGAGAAAACATTTTTGAATAGACTGACTGTTTTGCTCCTTTGGATGCTGAGTGCTCACTGTCACCCTCCCCATTCCCCCAAACCTTCTTTCCAGGAAGACCTAGTATCAAAGTCAAGGATGTTTGTGTTGAAACTCAAAGCTTGGAAGATGCATTAAAACTTCAAATTCTGTTAAAATTTAACATTATTGACTCTTTACTCAGTACTTGTAGGCAAAACACATTTTTCAGAGATAATATAAGTGTTGAAATACTCCAGGGAATAATTATTTGCTGGTGTCAATCTCTTTAGTAAAGATGCACTGAGAACTTCTGTAAAGACTCTCTGAGATGAATTTGTATTTGGAATACCTTGGATATTTTATACTTCTCTGAAAATTCAGGTTTAGCTTTTCTTCTTGGAAAGTATTTCATAAAGCAAAACATAGATTAAACTATTTCTGGGCCCTATGCTTTCTGCTCTCTTGAAATTAATGTATGAAATCCACCAAGCAGTTTGTTACTCTACTCAGTAATAGGGAATGTCTTTGCAGGGTGTGGGTTTAACAAATTCTGTAATTCAAAACCTCTTTTACAGCAACGCTTCAGCATTCCATGTTGAGCTGATATCCTACAGGCTTAGGATATGCACTCCATTTCATTGAGACTATCTTCTTGGGTTGGTAATCTCTCCTTTTATGAATTATCTATGCTCCCGAGGTTATGCCCCTATAAGACCTAGCATGATAGTCACAGGTAATGATGTTGAAATTCAAAGCTTACTTATGTTACCAGAAAGCAAAACAGTCCTGGCAAAATATTTTCATTTGTATGGGGTCTGGAAGGCTATTGAATTGAGTGATGGCCTCCCTGTGATATTTTTCTTCTTAGAAACGAATCCTTGTTTACTTATACTTTCTCTTAATTGGAAAGCTGAATTTACCTTCCGTGGTGCATTAAGTTGTGTAATTAAGGGTTGATTAAGGATTTGGCTTCAGTTTAGAACTCAGCCTGAAGAAATCTAGTCTTTTAATAAAATTCGTTGCATTGCTCTATTTGTTTCCACTTTTGTATTTTCCTAAGAGTGCATTCAGTTAAAAATCCTGGGTGTAACTTTGTGAATGTTTGGGACTGAGATGTCTGAGACCTCCTGTTAAAGCATATCATATCCCTAACTCCTGTTTCTGCAGTTGTAGAAACAGGTGAGCAAATGGGTCATATGGAAAATGGATTAAGTGTTTAGTAAGGTTCATTAATGACTATGCAAACGGCTAAAAAATGCCATAAAGGGACCAGAATATTTTATTACAAATATTAAGGAATGCATGAAGCATAATTTTTTTCAAACATGGAGGTAGGTCAGTTTCTGGCAGACTCTGAAGTTCTTTGGCAGAAACTTTACCAGATCATGCTAGAAATTTTCACCCGAGAACAACACATAAAAGCAGAAAATCCCAGTCTCTGGGGGCTTATGCTGTTCCTTGTTGTTGGTAAGTCCTGAGCTGAGGAAGAGACCATAAAAGATGGTAAAACTGGAGAAAAAAAAAGTGTTGCCTTGAATTTTTGGAAGTGGACTAAGATGATGACTTAAATAACAACGAAAAGTAAATGATACACCTGACAAAGATGGATACTCTCGCAGATCTCATATGAAAAGTACTTGGAGTTTGAAGAGCCAGGCCATAATAAAGCAAGAAAACAGGAACAACCGGAAAAATATTGTGAGTACTAACTTTCTCAGGGGGATTTTTGAGTGACTAGGCTAGACCTTTCTTTGCTGAAGGCTATTTTATTTCCTTGAGCAATAACAGTAGTTTACATACATGCAGCACTTCTAAAAACCAAACTATCTTCAATTTCTTTACAAGCAACATCCATGGCAAATGAAACACAAGGTAACATGGAGATGTACACACACGATAGTTTAGCATACCTAAAGGAATTGCTTACCAAAATAAATTGCCCTCTGCCCCCAGGTTTTCGTGTTAAAAGGTGATGTTTTCTGCATATGCTTATGGGTTAAATACTGTTTCTGTGTGTTTAGGTTCTGCTGGCACAATAAAAAGGACATGCAGATTACACATACTCTAAGGGTTTTCTAGTTATCGCTGATGAATTTTAAGTTGGTTGAACTGTATCCTCACATTAATCGTGATGGTAACTGTAATGGTAACTCTCCATCAAACTATAAAGACTGACAAAATGGCTCCTGTAGATGTAACAGTGCACCATATTTAGAGCCATTCGTAAACATTACTTGTCTGTGACAAGAAATTATATAATTGTTGCCCAGGTTCACCTGTAACATCTCTTCAACCTGAAACGTCTCATTTTGGCTATCTGAATCCTAGAACTCAATGTTTTATTGGAAAGGGCATATTTTTTTTTCTCTGCAACCGCTGATATATTGCATGGATATATTGCTCCATTAGTTGGGAAATAAGGATACTTAAAATATAAAAATATCTTGTATTTGCATGTTTTGTAGTTTAGCTGTATACTACTTAAAGATGTTGATGTTCATGGTGACTTCAGGAGATGCTTTTCTGTTATCAAATAGAAGACAAAAGCAGTTACCTACTTTCAGGGAATTGCCTGGTTTATATGTTGCATGTGCTAAAAAGTGTACTACATGTAAGTCAGCATTTAATCTTGAAGGCTGTGTAATTAAAGTTTTCAATCATATATTTTTTCTTATCTGTGGAAACAGTTGCCATATAACAGAAAACATTTATTTTGTCAACTTTCAATATGTGAAAATGCTGAGATACGTCCTCAGAAGGTACTTATTCATGTATCTGCATGCCAGAAGATCTTGAAATGTTTTCCAGGTCTTAGAAACTACCTAATTCTATCTTTAAGTTCTTTAGGATGGTGGTGACTAAAACGTTGGAGAGATGTTTTCATTGACAAAATATTACTGGTTTTGGGTTTTTGGTTGTGTGTTTTTTTTTTTTTTTTTTTTTTTTTTTTAATTCAACAACGTCTAAAACTTTTTTTGTGATGCTCTTCAAATTTGGATAGTATGATGTTATACTTCCTGAATGCCTGTATCTTCATTGAGGGATAAGTTACAGGAAAGTATTTAGCAGAAACATCTTTTGGTCATAAGCTTAACTTGCAGTTAAAGGCAGAACAAAAAATTACAAAGCGGTTACACTGTAATTACTGTAAACAAAGAGAAACTTTGAAGTGTGAATACAGACTGCTAGTATGAGGAATATATTGTGCTGATATGGACCATACAACTCCTTCAGAGGCTTAGGAAATGAAACGGTCTGATGTTCTAGCCTCTAGTATTGTCCTTTCAGTTTCTTTAAACTCCTGGAAAGTATTCTTTCCCAGGGGAAAATATATTTGTAAGTAACATTTAAACAAATCCCAAAATGAAGTGTTGCACTTTACCTTTGTGAAGGTCTGTATTCCTTTTTCATGGATCTAATGGCTTTAGAATTTGGCCTAACTGCCAATGAACTGATACCTAGTTATTGTATCTAAAAATTATATCAGACTATCTGTCTTCCCATTGTCAACTCTTGCTTGAGTAAAATGGTATATGCTTTTAGAGTTAACACTTCCTCCTCAGTCCCAGTCATGTAGGAGTGTTGGAAGTTTTAGAAACTTAAGGTCAAGTTTATTACTGATATATTTCAGCTGAAGAACAATTAAAAGATATTGATAAGCCTGGTAAAATTAAAGGATTTGTTTAATGAAAATCAAAGACATGCAGGCACTTTGTTTTAGGGATTAATTTTTACTTTAAAAAAATATTTTTCTCATTATGGGTACAACTTTTTCTCCACAATTTTAGTCCTTTAATTCCAATGTTACTACAAATAAATATAGAAAGGGATAAGAATTGCTTTTCTGCAAGAAAAAAAAAAAAGACTGCTGAAACATGTTTTTTGTAGTGCAACACTGATTTTAGCACTTTCTAATTTAGAAATAAACCTTTATTTTTCCTACTTTTCCTATACATACATATATATATCAACAAAGTATTAATTCTAAAAATATAAAGCAATAAAGGTGCTTTATTCATTTAGTGAAAAATCTCTTTAGAACAGTTGCATCCCTGAAAACTGTTTCATCTCTATGAAGAGCTCATGTCTTTAAAATGGAAAACTGTTTTGTCAAAAGATATTCAACCAGCTCTGCTACTAAACAGAAATTCAATGTTTTGAGAAAATGGATATTCTTCTTGATGGTATATTGTAACAGTGAGCTGTTGAAGTAATTTGAGGCACATGGGTATTTTTGAAATAGGCACCCAATACGTAAAAACCAAACCATGCTTTTACCTGTACTGCTTCTGGATATAGCAGAGATTCTACATAGCTATAATATAATTGTAGCACTATGAAAATTATCATGCAGTAGTTTAATTTATGACAATGTTTATAGTGCATGCACTTGTGTGTCCTGCAGAAAATCAATATAATCATGTCATAAGACTGCATCATAATAGATTTCCTGGCTTACTAGAGTTTCATGTCACAGCATTTTTCTTTTAAGTCCTGCAGGACTTCCCCACCTCCCTTCCCTACACTAAAGAAAGGGAGAACTAAGGCAGGAAAGAGTTACAACCATGAGACTTATGAATGGAAGTCAACAGTGGGAAGGAAGCAAGGTATTTAAATTTATAAAAGATTGGTAAATTTCAGTCATTTGAATTTACCTGACAGGGTGTTGAAATCAATGCTTATATAAAACATCTCAGGCTGTTAAAATGAATGCTTATATTAAAAAAGCGTGAATGTGATGCTTTTTTTATAGCAAAGGTGTTATTTAAAAAGACAAGAAGTCAAATTAAATCTCTTTGATTTCAGAAAGAAATTTGCTTACATCTGAATTTGAATTTGCATTCAGATCTGTGGGTAGACTGTAATCCGATTTTTCTTTTTGTAATGGCATAAATGGGAACCGTTTGCTGTATTGCCAATTCATGCTTTTTGGATGTACTTCCTAATATGATCGTTTGAGAAATAGCCTATATAAACTACATTGTGGACAGCTGCTTTTTACGTGCAATTGCTGTACGGACAGAGACAAAAAGGCAACAAACCCGAGAAATATGCTGCATCAAAGAACTGTTCCTTGCTAGAGCACTTGAGCACAACCTTCTTTTTCTAGTGCCATCTAGAGGAGGCGCTTTTTTTCCCCAGTCTCTTACTTAAAAGCTCGGGAAACACCCAGGAGAAGATGGAGTGGTTTTCTCCCAAACCTCTGTCAGGCTCGCCGCCCTGCTCCCAGCCCAGGGATTTGAGCCGCCTCCTTGTTAGCGGGGGCGCTCCCTTCTGTTTTGATGTTTTGGTGGTTTCGTGATTGCTACCAATTTCCCGCAGCCAAAACATAAATTTGTCATAACTCGAAGCCTGTGAAAACTAATTGAAATAAATCAGCCGTGACCACTTAGGGCCAATTGTGACGGTTAGAAAAGGGGTAATGGAACATCATAATTAGTTGCTGTTTCATGGTGCTCACCTGAAATTTTTGCACAGATTGGGGCACGCTGGATTGCTTAAGTAAGTATTTGCACGCAAACTAGTGATATTTGATCCACCTCAGTGTCAAGTGCTTCCATAACTTTAAAAATTAAAGAAGTGGAGAGTCTCAAGTGGATTCCAGTCGGCAGTTTGATTCAGATATTTTATTATCAGCAATGGGTCTATAATAAGCATGAACTGTCCTCTCAGATTAGCTATGCCTCAGCAACTGCCCGCTCTGCATCTCCCTCCTCCCCTGCCTTTCGCTGAAAATGGAAGAGGCCATCTGCAGGCTTTAACTTGCTATTCAAGCTGGCTGCTAGGATTCTGGATGAAACAAGGCAGTATATGTGCTTGTCTCCTCACAAAATGATCTTTCTTTCAGCCTGAAAAAATCCTTCTCTGCCCTCCTGCCCTTCACTTTCTCCTTTGCGCGCCCTCCATGCTCTTAAGCATACAGGCTGCAGAATGGCAACGTGGCACTAGGTAGACAAACATGAAATTTAGCCTAATGATGGGGCTTTTCAGTTGAAAACCAGTGGGATTTATCTCCTCCGCAAATAGCGGAATGAACTGTAACGATAAAGCTTTTTAGATACAAACAAAATCCTTAAGCAGCTGCACATACTTGTTTGTTTTGCAGAAATTGTACTCGGTATGCTATTTCATCTGCCTTACAATTTAGCAGCTTATAACTGCATTGATGAACATGAACTGTATAACAGTTTTTAAGCACAAAAACTGAAAAAGCCTTTCCTTTGTTTTGGTACTTTCTACCATACTGATAGATTAATTACCATAATGATTAATCTCTGGTGATCTCCCTTTGGTAAAGTCTGCGGCTTATTATTAATGGCCTCTTGTTATGGGCATTATGAACTTGTTATATTGCTCAGCGAGTGCGCGAAAATTCTGGAAGCAAAAGAGCTTAAGTGGAGACTGACAAAAGCACCAACAATAGCTTGCTTCTAACAGAAGTGAGATTTTCAAGTTCCCTGAAGCCAACATCCCATAGTCATTGTGTGGCGTAAGAGGACACTTAAGTTACCGAAGCAGCGAACTCCTTCCAAATTCATTGAAACAATAAATCTGTCAGGGAAAAGAAAATTTTGAAATTACTTAATCCATTACATAGCAAATGGGAAAATCTGGTTTGAAGCGATATCTAGGCATACAATGCATGTTATTGTTTGCAGTTAAACATAACTTGCATTAGGAATTCTCATGGCAAACAAGTGTGGTGCCAAATAGAGGGGCGTGCTTTAGCTCAGGTGAGGGATCATAAAGATTGGGTTTTTTCATGTGGATGCAGGACAAATGAAAACAGTCTCCTTTGGATCCTGATGCTGGTGGTGAAAACAAAGTTGTAAACTTTCATTGTTTTGTAGCTCTAAAGTCAGTGTTTATAAAAAGAAAGGTGGAGTATAAACATGTATGTTCTTTGCGGGCATGATTTTCTGTAGGAAATATGTATTACTTTGTCTTTTATACAGCACAAAATAACATAATTTAAAGACTCTATAGCCCATGAATGGTTTATTTGCACTAAACAAGTTGTTTAAAGAAAAAAAGAAACTTTATACTGAATTTAGGAAACCTGCAAGATCATGTTAGTTTCTGTAAATCACATTTTATTCTTGAATAATAAAGTGCACCATTCCAGAGGGAAAGCTATACTCTATGGACTATGTAGAGTTAGTTCACCAGACTAAACATTGAATTTTAATTTGGAGGAGACGGAAAAATTTCAAAACCAAGACTTACAAGTTCTGGTTTTTCACAGCCAGAGCTCTTAAACCTTACTTGGCTATCTACTGTCTAAAAGTCAGGCCTTGGTATATAGCTTATCAAAAATATTTAGTAAACGTGAGAACGGGAAAAAGAAATTGAGATCTTTCTTATACTGTTAAATAGTATTCTAAACATTTATCTATAAATACTACGTTCCTCCTTCTTTCCTCACTGAGAAAAATAACATCTCTTGAAAGCAAGGTTCAAATATATTTTGCTCAGAGATGCCAAAGCAGGAAACCCTTGGAATCAAGGAATGAGTAAAAGGTGTATTAAATGCTTTAAAAAAAGCCAGAAAACAAAGTAAAATGCCCTGGAAGTTGATATATTGCTTATGTATATTATGGCTGTTTAAAGAATGAAAAGTCAGGAGACCCGTAATATGTTGTGAAAGCTTTGTATTTGGCTTGATGCAATTATTGGTATTCTAAAATGTATTTGCTTTCAAGATACCCAGTGCAGCATGCTGAAGAACCATTAGTCATTTATCACACTAATACTCTACTGCAACTTAGTTCATATGGCTTCTGGACTCAAATGGAATGGACTGGATGCTGATATAAATCCTCTTCCATTAATTTTGATTTTGTTCTTGAAGTCCTTATTTTATTTTTATTAAAAATACATGACTAGGAAAGCCAATGGTTTATCCTATGAACTAAAACCAGACGCTTTGTTTAATTTCCAAATTAGACAGTATTTCTTTTTTGTTATATTGCATGTGCTAATGGTCTTTAAGTGTGGGGGTTTATTTGGAAAAGCGAGGCGGGCAAGGCAAATAATGTAGAGTGCCATGCCTGTCTTGCTGAACTCTCCCTGGTTTACTGCATTATTAAATATTGCATAAATTATTCAATGTCCTTTATATCAAACAAATATTTTTTTGCAAGCAGTACTGTGTGAACAAATGGGTATTAAGTAAAACCCCTGGACAGAAATGAAATGGTGTTTCTTTTTCATTCCTAGTAAAGAGCCACTGCTCTTTTTTCTTCCTTTTTTCTTTTTCTTTTTTTTTTTTTTTTTAATATCACTCAGATAGTGGAAGGAAAAAATGGAGACAATTATGTGAGCTACTCATTTTTTGTGTGATATTAAAATCCTCCCTTTCTGAGCCAGCCAGCGTTGGTACAGTATACTACATTTGGGAGAAAGGCATATGCAGCACATCAGGTCTGGGCTGTCCTCGGTCGCTCGCTGGGGCCAGTGATTTGCCCTCATGCAGGCGAGAGACAGCGGTTTTTGGCTTTTTGGCAGCATCAACCCACTTAGTACTAGTGTAGCCTCATTAGGTGGTCAAAGCATGGCCACAAGATCTACTGTGGAGGAGAGAAGGCTTGCTGGGAGACGGAGGTAATGCCACACAAAGAACAACCATTCCTATTTATTCAACCTTAAGTACGTAATGGCCCGAGACTACTTATTTTTATTTTTTCTTTTAATCTCTTTGTGTAGGGCTGTATCATCCTTAGGCACCTCAGGAACTTTCCTCATGTGAGCCGTCCCATTATATGCATGAAGATGACACTCCTGAGTGGTTATTTGTATGTGCAAAAATAGCAGCTGGTTCAGGCCCCTCAAAAGCGAGTGTTACTGGTAAGGAGGGTCTTGAAATGGGGAGGCGTATGGAGATGAGGTGGGGGAAGGCACCGTATGGAATAAAAATGCTTTTAATGTGGACGGGCGGTGGCTGGGGGGAAGGGGTTTTTTGTTTTGTTTTGCTTTTTTTAAACAAAGGGGCAGGTTCCCTGTATGAGCACTTGTTCTGAATATTGCGTGGTCAGATTAGCCATGCTGCTCTGAGCAGTTTAAGGAGGTCTGGGAACTTAGTAATACCTTCCTCTGCCTCTCCCGCTGCCCTCCCGCCCTCCCCACCCATAGCAACAGCAAGGCGATGGACTAAATAGCAGAGAAATAAGGAACCAGGGACGAATAATGGTCTCTAATTCTAGAATGAGGAGTTGTGAATGCATTACTGAGGTTTGTGCATCTTTCCGTTTCAAATAACTGGAAACGTGTAGGGGCAATTGGGTTGGGCAGCGAGAGGTCAGGGAGTAGGGAGACTCCAGGCTTCATTACTGGATTTTGCTCTTCAGCTTTTCACAAATGAAGGGGTCGGTAGAGGGAATTCCCGCGCCTGATCTGCGCAGAGCTGGAAAGAACGCAAAGGTTTATTAAGCTGCTCTTATTGTCGCTTACATTTTCTTTACAAAGGGCAAACCTATGACTTTTTTGGAAAGCAGTTTAAAGACTCACTGCTTAGTACAGAGACAATCTGATTTTGCTTTTGCTTTATTTTTGGGGGGGAGGAGTTGGCTTAAGCCCATCCACGTTTCTGTGTGCGTGTATTCATTTTGTTACGGTTTTCCTTGGAGAAGATGACTGTCTTCAGTTTGTTTTTAGTCTCTGAAAACACGCGGGGTAGATTTTGTCACTTGGCCTCAGCCTGCCCTGCGCTGCACGCGATATTATGAAAACCTTTTATAGCAGCCTCTATATTAGTTGTGCTCAAAGGTGAAAATGAAGTGGTATTGACAGATTAGAGGCTGCACCAGCATCCACAGTTTTTCCAATTGCGTCTTATTAAAATAAATACTCGATTGCCACATACTACTTGATTTCTGAGCAAGAGGCTCGCTGTAGTTGCTGTTATCAACAAAGCCATACTGTACAAAAGGAAGTGTTTATAATTATTTATTGTGCTGCAGCAACATCCACAGGGTGTGAGCAGGAAGGGGCACCCTCTCTGGTTTGTGTCATGGAAACGGAGGAAAGCGTAGTCCTGGCTCCTGGAAAGTTTATAGCCTTAAAGCTTGGGTTTTCTTTCATTTCACCCTTTCTCTTGAATCCTAAATGATAAGCAATAATCAGCCATTTCGCAAGAAGAGCATTTTTCTTTTCATGAAAACAATAGTACTTGTACTGTATCAGCCAGTTAAGTTTAAAATCATTTACTGAATTCGTCTCTTGTATGGCATGAGGCACGATATGGGACGATATGAAAGGGAGCGTAATGAAGGCATCAGGGGCAGGATTTTAAAACAGATAACAAAATGCTGCTTCGTAGGAACCTAATGGAGTTTAGTTTTTGTGGACATTGTTTTACACTCAGGAAATTCAAATCATTTATTTTAGACTTCTAACTAGACTATGTTGGATCTCCACTGTGCGAAATGTACTCAGAGAACTATTTTGTGCATTTCACTGGTCACTTTGGTCTGGTCCTAAATTTCCATCTGTTCCTAGTGATCTCCAGTAGACTTTATTTCATTTCTAAGAGGAAGAGGATCGTATCAAAGGCTACATATAGGAGCAGCAATTTTTAATTATTTTTGAAATTTAAATTCATAAATCTACATTTTCTGGACAATTGATATTGCAGGTGGTAGTAAGTAATTTTTTTCTTTTTGAGCTATAAGAAATCTGAAAGCAATGAGTTCTTTCCTTTGTGGATTAGCTACCACAATTACTTTATCATTTTATCGTAGATGAAGCTTATTCCAAAGAATAGGCTGGTTTAGGACATATATTTTAGAATATATAGTTAGGGCATATGATAAAAATCCTGGTGTCTAGTTATTTATCATTATTGAGAAATGCTGCAGAAATTGGCTTTTTTCATCTCAAATTTCACTCAGTGCACCTTTCATAACGAAAGTCCTACTTGCTGGTTTCCTTTTTAAAGGGACTATATTAAAATTCCATAATAACAACTAACATTTCAAAATCTTTTTTCACATATTTTTTTTTCTATCATTTGTATCTTAAATTTGTGCACTTGTTAGATTTTCTTTGTTATTTGAGGGTGTGAAAGCTCTATGTCTGATTCTTTTGCCACTTTTAAAAGGTATATATAGTCTAAATGAGATCATATTGTAAATCTGTATTTTTGTGTTACACTAAAAAAAGAAAAGAAGGACTCCTAAAATTATAATCTACTGATAAGGAATCTTGTCCTCCAAATATTGTGTGGTTTGACCTAACGGATATTTTGTGGCTTGTGTGTATGGGGAATCTCATTCAGCAATTTTACATATGAAGGACAGTAATTGCACTCCTGGCAGACATGTTCAATTGATATTCAACTTTAGAAAAAAAACACCAACCCAACAACAAAAATCAGCCAAACCCACCTAACAGCATTTTTAAAAGCACACATAGTGAATTCAAAAAAGTCCTCTATCTTCCAACATTTTATTAGGATGTAAGGATTGTTGGATTCCAGGTTGCAAGTTGTGTTTTGGGAGTAGCCTCACATGCACATACAGATTTCTTTTTTTTTTTTTTGAAGATTTATGTGCTTTAAAAATAAGCCTCTTTTAATAGGGGGATAAATTGCATTTGTAGTTCGAGACAATACTCTGAAGGCTTTTATTGCTTTGGGTAACGGGATGAAAACATCAAAAAATTCATTAGAAATGAATTGGTTTTGATTATATATCACTTTTAGTTTAATAATTTTTATTCTTCTTTATTGATATTTATTATTTACTTCATAATCTTTATTTTACCAAGAGAAGTTTTACAGCATGTTTTTGTTTATAGAAATTAAGTGTGTTTTAGATTTGCCTCAAAGACCAATGGGAATAAGAAATTATCTTCAGGAATTTGTTATAATTACATTATATCCACATGAGCACCAAAAGAATTTAGCATGATTAATGCTATTATAAGGCATTTGAGGGTCAGGAACAATAGTTTGCTCCTGTTCTAAAAAGAATTAAGTACTTGCACAAGAAGAAGCTCAAGAATTTAAAATAGCTTTTTTTTATAGTTGAGAAAATAGCAACAGTAGTTGTTTTATTAACTTCTTAGGCAGTTGCACAATGAGAAGCTTAATAGTAACTACTGACAACTTTGATTTAGTTCTGTTGTGGATGAAAGCTGACAAGTGGAATAACCTTGCAGAGAATTATGGAGCACATTTTCTTCTCTGTTTTTACTAGTGCGCGTTAATTGAAGTGACTCAAAATTTACTCCGCTTTGTACCAGAACTTACCTATTCCCCCCCCCCCCAATAAAATAATGCTCCTTATGTTTCAAGTAGTATCTTTTTGGTATAGTGTGTGTGTGTGTATATTAAGGCAAGACTTGTGAATCTTTTATTTGTTTGGATTCTTAAAAAAAAAAAACACCAAACAACAAAATAAATGGGTTTCAGTGCTGTCTCCGCCATGAACAACCGTTGGTCAGCCCTGCACACTGCTTCGTCCTCCGCAGCTGCATGTAGCCGTGCTTCCTCTGGCTTTACCCTGGAGCTGTCAAACCTGGAACAGCATCCGTTGCAACCTATTCTTGAGGCTTTTTCTGGGCAAATAGAGGGTGGATCAATACAAAACTCCCAAAATCTTGTATTAAAAAAAAAAAAAAAAAAAAAAAAAAACCAAACCAAAAAAAAACAAAACCAAAACTAAACAACAAACGCCTAGCAATCTCACGGAAATGATGCATAACAAAGCTGACCTGTGATGCAAGATACAGCTGTGATTAAAGTAGTGTAAACAAAGTAGCAATTTTCCTTGTAAACTTCCCACTCGAGCCCTAGTTTTCATCCTTCTAAGTAAGGTTCCTGTAGCCAAAGGTACTTTAAGCACTAGCCCGTTTATGGTCTTGATGATATTATCCTGATCATTTGCTTACTTTTGTAAGCAAGTGTGTTTTAGTACAGGTTGGAGTTTGTCCCCGTGTGCAGATGTGTAAGAACAACATATATTATTCTGTGACAGTGTTCAATTAACTATCTTGTACAGCATTATTTGGTGTGACAGTGCTTTAGTTGTCCATCATCCATGGACTCTTTAATTATCATTAGGTTATTTGTTTTTAATATACATAAGACGTTTAAATAGGTCTTTTTCTGGAGTTACCGTGTTGAAGTAAGGGGTTTTCCTTTCTTTTTTTTTCCTCTGACAGGTGGAATTTTAGTATATTTAACTATTCATTTAAGTATGATTTCGCCTGATTGCTGGGGTGATTAGCATACCTAGCTTTTGTAATACGCTAAAATGAAATATTGTGACTGAGACTGTGTTCTTACCTCTGGTTAATTTACTTCACTAAAAATTAGAAGTTGAATTTTTCCTTGTGCTTCATGTTGCTCTACTGCTGGCTAAGAAACTGAGGGGAATTCGCTTTGTGGTAACTGCAAAACATGGCTCAGATTATTTCCTTATATAATGGACAATCATTTTACAAGTCTATTTTTTAGTTAATTGTGGTCAAACAACAGCGACTCCAATCATGAATGGAATTTCACTGTCAGTGCAAACGACCATAAGCTTTTTTCTATATTTTATACTGGTATTTCTTTGTTATGCTGTACACTCTTGATGCAGTATTTACTGATTATTCCTACCGTGTCGTCGTCCCCCCCCCCCCCCATCCATCCCTGGTGACAATATAGAAAAAAAAAGTAGCCTAAAGGAACGTGATAGATGGAAGTTTTACTTGTAAAGAATTTTCATTTCACGTTTTGACATCTATTCAGTAGATCTGTTGTTTTCATAAGTGAATCTTGAATGTTTTTATTATTCACTGTTACGCAAATCTAAATGCAGTTCTTGGTACGATAGAGTTTCTCCTCCCAATAGGTTGTGGGAGACATGGAAAAAACACCTTTAGAAGGGAACAAACTAATATAATTGTTTCACGTATTAAATATACAAAGGGGATTTATAGGTGAACGATAAAGAGGCAAACACAGTCTGAGTGCACTGCTGGCCACAGGCAGCCAGAGCCAGAGGTTCTAAGTATTGTGGTAGTCCTGAGGGGAAGGGAGGTCACAGCAACTCCTGTCAGCTTCAGCTTTGGCCAAAATAATGTGGGTGCTTTCAGCTACTTTTCATTTTAGAGTGTGCTTGGAAAGCCTATAGGTCTGCCTTCTAGAAAAAAATGTGCCTCGGAGTAGTGTTGTAAGCTGGTAACGCCCGCTAGTTAATTTTACTGTGGGTAATGGATGATTCCTTCTGGATCCCTGAAGTCTGCGTTAATAGTCAATATAAAAGATAACATTTTTATTTATCTTTAATTTAAGAAAAAATGCACCTTTGGGAAGTAAAACAAAGTTTCTGTTATTTTCTTAGTTTGCCTGATGAAATACTAGAACACCAAAAAGGTGTAAAAATAATTACTCCAACTTCCAAATCCCTCACTTAAGAGTTCAATGGCATTTTCCCTCTGTTACATTTTAACCTTGTCCTAGTGTTAGCATGCTTTGAAATTACATAATGCTGACCTAAAAATTGACGAAAGCAGGGGTTTTCTTTGGTGGGGGTAGGGGAAGGATCTTTTCTGAGAAATATTTTCTCAGATATCTTTGTGAAATATTAACTGTGGTAAATATGCAAGTACTGTGCGCATTACCACTTTACAAACATTCAGAAATCCCAAATCAGATCATACCTTGAGATGAGTTTAAAAGTCTAGAGCTTGAATCACAGAATCATTGAGGTTGGAGGGGACCTTTGGAGGTCTTCTGGTCCCAAACCCCTGCTCAAGCAGGAACACCTACAGTCAGTTGCCCAGGACTATGAAATGAATTTGAAGTTCTTTTTGTTTCTGTGATGTTCAGTCTCTTTACGCTTTTGGTTTTCCCCATCATAATATAATATTAAAAGCCCCTTTTTAAAAAATAGTGTGTCTGGCAAAATCCCCTAGTTCAAAGATGACCCTGAAAATATTTGAAAGGGACATGGGAGGGGCATTTGAATTTGTGGATCCAGAAGGGGATGGAGAGAATAGATGGGCCCTTGGGGCTCTATGTGTTGGAGCTCAGTGAGCACATAGTCATGTTTTTTGACTTGCTCCCTTGAGCGATTCATCAGGAGGAAGACGGCTTTCGATTATTATTGCTTAGCACATCACCCGCACACACAAGGATGCTTCTGCTGGTGGAAGTCAGCTGAATATGTTGTATTTGTTAGTAAGTGCTCCAAGAGGGTATGCAGTGAGATTGCTAATGAAATTGTGCAGAAGAGTGCCAGTTTCTGTACACTGAAAACTGTTTTTTTTTTTTTTTTTTTTTTAAATTGGTGTACTGAACTGCATGATCACATGAGTTTGGTAATACTGTTTTCCATCCTATGCATTTTGCATGTTACATCATCTTCTAACAACATGCTTGGGGAAATGATGAGGTTTATATTTAAGTGTAGAATGTATTTCTTTAAAAGTTGTGTTACCTGGCTGTAACAATAATTTGGTAGGTACAATATATTCATTAGATGATTTTTTTGCCTGACAGTTTGGAAAACATTGCTTTAATATAAAAGAGCTAAATAGCAATTATTTTCTCTCTCTCAAAACCTGTCATAAAGATCGTAGATGCTAATAGATGAGATGTGCGTGTACCTTATGGCCTTTGTAAGTCAACTGCTCATTAGACAAATATGAAAAGCGACAGCCTCCTTACATCACCACTTTAGAATGGCCACAAATTATACCTCAAGTTTGCTCAGTTATTTTCCACCCAAATGCTGGAAAAAGGCTCCCTTTAGATTGTTAAATTTCTGCTTCCAGAAAAGGAGCTTGAAGTTGGTTGAGGTGTTGGGGGTGAGAGGGTTTGCTGTCTGTTGCTTCCACACCTCCAATTTGGATAATGCATGCATTTACCTAACTTGCTTCTGCGTGCGTAAGGCTCCTGCATATTTAAAGGCTGGGTATTCAGGGATTGTCTGTAGTGCTTTTTCTTTTTGTTTTGATCACGCAAGGAGAGGATACTAGCCCACATAACCAGAGCAGAAGGGTGGTTTTTTTTTTCCTGTTGCATTTTTTTCCTTCCCAAAAGCTTTGCTATGGCCACATGTTCTGCCAGATACTGCATTTGGGGAGAGGAAAAGTTGCCAGTCTGAGTGTGCAATTTTATAAATCATGTGTCTGTAGAATACTTGCTTGTTAACGCGCACAAGGCATTTAGCTTAAAGGCACAATATTCCTTTTCAACCAGTCCTTAGCAGTGAAGCAGGAAATCTTGAAGGCAGGCATATGAAAGTGCTATCAAGCACTGCCAGTAGCAGAGAAAGAAAAATAATAAAACTGTAATTAACGTATGAGGGAAAACACAATTACAAAGTGCCTTATGAGACATCAGTTGATTAAAATTTCATGTTTATATCTGACAAAATTGAAAATTACATTTATTTTTCTCAGAAAGCTAGGAAAAATGACAGTTGTACATAGCATCACTTAATTAGCTCTTCATTGTAGATTTGTTGCTCTGCTCCTTAAATTATATTTCAAGTAAGATTTAAACTGTTACATAGTTAATTAAAAACTTACTGTACATGTTTTGTTTCATAATCATGGCAGCTCTCCTCCTCGTCCCTGGAGATTAGTGGCAGGGATACTGGTAGAATAAGTGAATAAGAGAAACAGCCTGGTGTATCTACAAACAGGAGTATTTTGCTACATAGCTTAATTAAGTCCCAGGTTGGATAAAAAGAGGTTCCATGTTCTGATGACTCTCCGACCCTTGTTTTCAATCTAGATAACTTTAATTTTCTTATTCAAATGAATGTAGCTGAATTAAAAAAATGTGTGATTGGTCTTTTTTTCTTCCCAGTGTTAAATTCTTAATCCCATTTGAAGTACCAGCAACATTAATGACAGTTAGTAGTAATTACTGCACGTGTACTTTGATTCAGAAAAAAGCAGAGGTTTAGGGATTGGTATCACACTACTAGTATTCTGTGTTGCAAATTATTTGCAGATGAGGATAATTGAGCCATCTCACTCCAAGGCTTTTATTCTGACATGTAGGTCACAAATTGAATCATAAACCCGTACAGTAATAATCAGCACATACCCTTTAAAGACTATCCCTGATGAAACTCAGTATGAAATAAACAGTTACGTTTCTTAAAGCCTGCTCTGAATTGGCATCTACAGCACAGTATAGTTTACAGTATTACAGAAAAATTACTGTCATAGTATAAATATGTACATATTTTCATATAATAATGGATATGTTAATTTGCAGTAAATGTACAAAGATGATTAACTATTTTTATTCAGTGTTTCATTTTAGCAAATTTCTGAATCGATTTTAATAAAATTTTCTTAGATGTAATCACTAATTTCAAAACCATAGAGAAATTAAGTGTAGAGACTTAAAAGTTGATCTTATGCTTTGCAGTGCCTCATAATTACTTTCCCTCAATTCTCTAAAAAATATATGCATCCAAAAGTCTTAGTAACTTCTGCAAGTGATCTCTAATGCCATGGAAAACAATGTAAGCGAAGCCAATTTTGATAGTTTCCCATATGAAACTAGTTTTAACGCAGCTCTCCCAGCATTGTACCCACCATGAAAATTTGAATAATATACTTGTGGCTTTGAAAGCATGAGAAATGTGTGTCTTACAATTTAAAATAGGACACAAAAGAAGTAAAGAGTAATGGAAGCAATTCATTCCTCTTTCTAAATATGTCTCACTTTAGAAATACTTTGGGAATGCTCACAACATTCAAGCTATGTGGCAAGACCTAATTTGAACTATAAAATGTTTAGAATTTTGAGATTTGGGGGGGGGGGAGGGGGGAGTATATTGCCTAACTCAATTTCTCTCATTTTGTTGAAAAAGTAGTGTGTATATATATCTAGTAGAGGTTGAATCTCATTTCACTTTAACACTGAGAGGACCCAGTACAGAGTACCGTGAGTTTGTGATCTTGTAATATCTGTATTACTTAAAAACATTTTACAAGTGCTGTGCAAATACATGCAGTGCACACTAACAAGCGTCATAATTTAAAGAAATGAAGTCTCTAGACAGCATGTCTGAAACTGTGCAGGCAGGTTTACTCCCATGCAGATTTTCACCACAATGCGTTTTAGGAACTTTGTTAGTTGTTATACTTGCACATTTTGGCATCATGTCAGTTCACATATATAAGAAACTATATTTTACTATACAGCGCAGCAAATACCTTTGGAGGAAAGTGCCTTTTTATTCTATGTTACTTTTGAGGGGAAAAAAAAAAAAAAGTCCTTGAATTTGCAGTAAAAAGGCACAGTGTATTATCACATTGTGCTTTTTTTTCGGTGCAAGGTCACAGAAATAAAAAACAATGGATGACACTTTTCAGTATAAAAGCATGAAACATGTGTGGTTGTGTAGCACAAAGGATGTTGGCTAATCAGTTATTCTGCATTTAAATATGGGTTTAAACAAGATTAGGAATCCAGACTGTGCAAGAGATTTTTCAAGTCCAGAGGTCAGAAAACATGCTAATGAGATAATAGGAAGTATTCACAAAGGCTTATCTGCACTAGAAATTCACTTCTGCATAAAGAAATCCTTCCACCAAAATACTTTTGGCCGTGTGTTTTGACCTATTAATGCCTAAATTCTATCAGACTACCTGTTCATTTAAAAATAATCTAAGTCTCTTGAGGAAAAATCTGAATAAATTATAAATCTTTCTGGGGAGGGCTTGGTGGGACTTGGTATGTTGTATTTCTTAAGTCTAATTGCATTCTCTAGTACACTAGTGTAAAGCAGAACAAGCCTGATTCCTGTAGGGTCTTGGTGATTCGATAAATATGTGGAAAGAGAGACAGCCTTATTCTCAGCTTGCTTGGTTGGTTCGTATGCAGGAATTAAAAAAAAAAAAAAAATCCTATTTTCTGTAACCAGGTTATCAATACTGGCTATACTGAAAAGGTGATTTGAGGTTGATCTCCTGATCTTTACTTGGAGTTGCTTTGGCTATTTCTCTTCTCAGGAAGAAATGCCGAACTGAGCCATAAGAGTAGATGATGATTGCAAGTAGCTCTGCTGCGCCTGAGGGATGCACACCCGATCCTAAAGGGGAAACCTGATTTCTCATTTTATCAAATGAAAAGCTAGTTAACTTTATAATTCTTAGAGATGAAACTTTAACTTTTCTGATTAAAATTATGAGGCAAATTGCAGTTTTATGGAAGTATGTATGTTTTGTAGACAAATAGGAATGTTTTTAGCATACTCAACACCATACTGAACCATTATTGTACAATATTTTCCTGTTTTAATTTTATGCTATTTCATGTGAAATATTAAAATTATGTGTTTAAATTGACAAGTGTTTCATTTTGAAGTGGCAACGGAAAAACTTCAGCTAGCATTTTGAAAAAAAAAAAATAAAATTCATACTTGCTTTTTTAACAGCCTAAAATCTGTAGGGTTTTTTAGTTGGTTTGGGTTGTTTTGTTTTTTTTTTTTTTTGACAAGTCTGTTAATAAGCCCTGTTAATTGAGGAATGCTTTGGAATGCTTTTATAAGATGTCCTACAATGCGGCACAAAAGTGGATCTGTTAACCATAATAAAACGAATTGTAGAGTGCTGCAAATGTGTGGTAAGATCTATAATACCGATAGCCAGGCACTTTCTTTCAGCCTGGTTTATTCAAGAGAGAGAGTCGTCCCTGTCAAGGATATCAGAGAGAAAAATGTCAGGTTTTTTTACTTCCTCTTTCACTTTTTCTGAAGACGAAATGTTTATTTTGCGTATGCATTGCCAAACACCATTTTTAAAAAAAAAAAAAAAGAAAATCCAAGAAATTCTTCTGTGAAAATTTCTGTTTTCACAGGTATTTTTGTCCTTAACGAAAAATAGTTTCCACCAGCGTGGAGTATTTTTCTTAATCAGCTTAGTGGTACTGTGGTTAAAAATCAGACCAAACAAAAGGTCTGACAGAACCGTATGTCACATTCTGGAGAAACCTATTCAGAATGGTAAATCTGTGGGGAAAAGTAATTACTCCAGGAAATGTATAGTTGTTGATCAGATGTTATTACACATAATATAAAAGCATGTTGTTGAAGTTTTTTGGTTTGGGGTGGTTTTTTGTTTTTGTTTTTGTGGGGTTTTTTTTTGGTTTTTTTTTTTTTTTTTTCCATGACAGGGAAGGGGGGGAGAAGCAGAGGAAGGAAATTTTTGGTGCTTCTCCTTTGAACTTTTCCTCCCAGGAAAGCTTTTGTGAGCCACGCTGGCGGTGCGGGGCACGGCATGTAGCCAGCGGTGCAGGTGCTCTGCTTGCATGCAGGTGTGTGCTCGGGCTGACCCTCCTCTTGGGCCCTTCTCCTGGAGGAACAGGTGAATCAGTGGGGTCTCCGAGGGGTTTTGTGACAAGGGTCTCCCTGCCAGGAGGCTGGGACAGCCACCTCCAGCAGGCTGCTGGGGGGGATATGGAGGCATACAAACCACGATATTTTCCAAAGCGACCCTCCCTCCCCCCAGCTTTGTCTTGGGAATGAGATGTCATTCATAGCTGAGTCTGCACCAATTGTGCTTTTATGAGCAATTAAATAATTAACAATGTTGACATCTAAATTATATTTGCTTGGCATCTGAGTTAACCCCTTACTGAGACCTCTGGGAAAATTACCCCTCTCAGAGCCAATGCTTTAGACTTGAGCAGACATTTCTGCCACAGTTCTGTGGTTTCACATTCATGTTTTCTTTCCTACTGTTACACCTGGAGATATAGGAGTTTATTCTGCAATGCATTTAACACTTTGATGCAATCCGGTGAGATACTTTAATATCAAAGTCAATGAGACCATGCGTGTACTTGACGGGAAACGTCCTTAAGCAAAATACTAATTGGATCAGCTTCTTTACTGGCTTTTTTGTTTGTTTGGTCCTAAGTGAAACCAAGTTAGATTTTACAGAAGAAACAGTGCCTATTAAAGAAATAAACTTAGGCTATTTGTTTGACTCTAGTTTATACCAGAAAGTTTAGTATTTTAGTGTTTTTTTTAAATTTTTTTCACTAGAAAAACAGGAGTGTTAAGCTACAGCGAGGATAGCATCTCTTTGTGTGTATTTCAACAGGTCCTCTCATTCAGCCCTTGGATTATGAAAAACCTTAGAGCTTGGGAATCAAATGATGGTCATGTATCAGCTCACTTGTTTTTAACAGCTTCATAACTGATGACAGTAATGTAGTCTCTATTGTTTCAATGCACCTTAAACATTAAAAATAGCGATGTGATCAAGTGAAATCATAGCTTGTCCCCCAATAGGAGCTTAAAGAAGAGAAATCCTTCCCTAGGCTTTTCCTTGCCATTTATCTCAGCAGTGCAGGCTATTATCAGGAAATAAACTCAGATCCAATTAGCTTTATCACTTAATTAGAGACGTATTTTTGGATTTATGCTTTACTGACCTCACAGCCATTGAAATTAAATTATTTAACTTCTGAAAAAAAAACTCTGCAAGTTCACACTTCTCTATTCATTAAATTGTGCTGTTTGATGCCAGTCCACCAGCTGTTTCTTTGACCCCAGAAATAATAATATGATAAACACATTTGGGTAGATGCTACTCTACTCATCTCTAGGGATTCATTTGTTCATTCTCTGCCTGTCTTTCTGTCTCTCAAAACACATACATGCAGCTACTACCCACCCTGCCACCTTTTGAAAGATAAAAAACAGTCTGACAAAAAGATCAAGAAAGGTTACTTGGAGAAAGAACATGTGAAACCATAAGGACCTTTGGAGAGTCTTGTCTCTATTTAGAGAGACCGAATAACTGTGCCTCTGTTTTTTGGTTCAGTGTCTTGGTAGTTTTCTTTTTGTTTTGTTTTGGTTGTGGTTTTTTTTTTTTTTTTTTTTTTTTTTGGGTTTTTTTAAGCTAATGCTGGCTGCTACAGAGCCCAAACTCTAACCGTGTGTTCTGGACCCAGCTTCCCAGGCAGTGCTTTTATAGGCTTGCGTCTGAAGGAAATGAAGTTTGCTTAGTTGCTTTCTCTGTCTCATCCTGTCTGCCTTTTCCCCCCTCCCAAAGTATTTTGAAATTCATTCACCCACTTTAACTCAACTTCAAAATGAAACCGAAGTCTTGAATATTATTAAAAGTACAGTAAGTTTCCTAATAGATATCCAGGGATAGGAGAAAATACCCCAAAAAATGCTTCAGTTGAAGGAGCAAGGACTTAACTCGGCAATCTCACCTAACAGCTGCTGGCCAGCTGCTCAGCATGTGCGTAGGTACTCTGGCTGTTACATCTCAGGGAGGATTTATAGTTGTTATGGCCCGTGACTGAAAGTAGCCGTCAACAAAATTTAAAAAAAAAAAAAGCCCTCAGAAAAGCATCTTTGTGACTTCTGTTCAGGGAATGAAACAGCCGTACTACAGCCTGGACCATTTTGTTCTCAGAACCATTGCAATCAGTGTAAAAAAGCTTAGCATGCTGTGATGTGCTCACTCCAGGAGACTTCAGTTTTTTGGAGCTTGTTCATTTACTTTCATGTGTTATGCTTTATGTGAAACCCCTACTGTCTACTGGTGGGTGGGGAAAAGCAACTTGAACACAGTGTGAGGGTTATCCCTCCAGAACAGGCAACAAAGCATTTGCATTTTAGGGCTAAAAAATGATGAGTATTTCCACTTATAAAGGTGTTTCACTCCCATTAGTCCACCAGCAGGAGCTGATGACCCTATGCCCCCCTTCTCATTTAATTCCGTAATTTAAATTCTGCCTATGTCTTCCAGAACTTCTCATTCTTGCTGAGTTCTGTACCCATTTCTTCTTTCATGTATCTTTTATATAGGAGCTATGTGTTTATGGCACTAGGGTTTGGTCTGTTTGCTCACTTTGAAGTAAGGAATTCTCTCTCCAGAAATTGGTAGAAGTCTGGTAGGGGATGTGTTATTTGTGTGTTGGTTGGGTTTCTGGTGTCAAGTTTTTTTTTTTTTGTTGTTTTCTACTGCAGAAAAAGTTAGTTCAAAATGAGTTGAGCTCAAAGTAGCTATGGAGTAGCTGGATACTGGGAAGTGCAGTGGAATTTTTTAGAAGAGTAATTTGCAATGAAAATTTGATCAAACTGAAGGTCAGAAGGGACTGAGGATAAACAGATGTCTAGAATTCATCTGGTGGGACCCTGATTCCCCTTCAGGTATATTCTCCTGGGGTACAGGGTGAAAAGAATTAAATTCCTGCAGGGAAGGAAGGTTGTGAAGAGTGGAGTGCTCCTGGAGTTGTGGCTTAATTCATGGGAGCCCTCTGCTTCCTCACACTGGACCCACTTAGTTAGTCTTATTAGGTTGTTACAGTTTTGCTGGGTTATTTAAATCTGGCTTTATATTCATCGCCTCTCCATGATGTGATTAAAGTTTTAGTCTTTAGTGAGAGTGTTTACTAAAGGGGGTGTGTGCGTGTGTGTCCCAGTTTATTGGGAGGCAGAGAAAAGGAATAAACTGGGAAGCTATGCACAATTCTTCACTTAGAAACTGCTTTTTGAGATTTGCATTCATAATTATCCTGAAATCATGGATGTACTGCAGGGCAGATTAGCATCTGTTAGTGAGAGTTTAAGAGAATTAACCCTGTCATGATTGATTATAGAATGGTCTCTCAAATTAAATCAAATTTGAACGACAATTTTTTTGTTTGTTGTTGGAGCAGTGATTTTTAAGCATGGATTGAGAGCCAGTAATGCCTCGCTTCTAATCCAGGCTGTCATGCTGTCCAGGCTTGACCTATTGCTCCTTCCTGTTGTACTCCTATTCTCCTCTTTGGCATAGGAATGACACTACTTACCTTTCCTGACATGTGGTGCTATGGTCAATTAAGATTTGTAACCTCTCTGTAGTCTTTTGCTGAAAGGATTTGGGGAATCAAAACTGCTGTTTTTTCAGCCTTGCATGTACAAACTCTGTGTTTCTCCTGTTTAAAAACCAGTATGTTAAAACCAGCATTTCAGTGAGTATTTCTTTCATCTTTTGGACTGATTCAAAAAGCTCAGATCCTTGGTTTCAATATTCTGACTGTACATTATGTTAGGCTTTGAGAACTACTAAGAAGATAACTTCAAATATAATTTATTTTGCTGAATGCAGTGGGAGAAAAGCTATGGTACTACGTGCTCTGTGTATTTTAAAAGACTACATTGCACAGCAAAAAAGGAGTATTTTTCCCAGTTAAGTTAAATTAAGGGCTAATGAGAGCAGTGCTGTGTCAGTTAGCCGGCAATTTACTAATGCTACGTCCTCCTCTTGTATTTTGTCACAAGTATTTTTACACTTGAACAATTTCAGCTCTTCTCCAGTTTTAAAACAGGTCCATTCTTCCACTGGAGGTTATTTCATTATCTGCAATTGTAACCTGATTATTACAGGGTGTTTGTTCATCATTCAGGACTTCAAAATGTTTCTCTGTTCTGTCATCCATGTGCTGTAGCCCACCCCCAGAAGGGTCAGTCCTTGATGCTGTGGAAGTGGGAGCAATCTTTTTGAATTTGTTATTTGTACGTACTTTAGGGGAAGGGTGACAAATAGGTGTTGCATGCAAATACACGAGCAAAGTAGGTATTAGTGGAGTGAGGGAGGGAATAGCAAGCTGGGGTGAATAATTCACTGAGCAATTAGGAGAATCTGTGAGGGCTGAAAGATGAGTCAACACTGTGTGCTGTTTTCCCCAGCCTTTGAAAGGAGCACCTGTGAGCCCTGGCGCCATTCCTGACCAGGTCATGTTTGTCCGGCTGCTACACCATCCATCTTGCAGTTATTTAATCCAGTTTAGAAAAAGGAAGTGAAATGTTTTAGCTGGTTTCCTAAGGAAATGAAGCTTAAGCAGTCATTCCACGTGCCAAATTTGACAGAATTTTATGGAAGTCAGCATCTGGGATCAGAAGAGAGACCAATTAATGTTGATGCTAGGAAAAAGCAAGGCAGCGGTCATCAGGATTGTTAGTATGTGGAGGGCTGGAGTGGTCACAACACATACTGTTCCTTGCCAAGCTAGTCAACAAGCCTAAGATTTTAAGCAGTGGTCATGGAAGGAAAGCTAAGAGTATTGAAAGGAAAAACAGGAGGGAGGGAGCTGGGATTATGACAATCACAGGAAGGATGGAATGAAGCAGAGAGCCACAAGGTTAGGCCAGGAAATATAGAAAAGGTCTAAAGGTATTGTGGTGGGGATGACATAGAAGAGCTGAGACAGAAATCCATAGAAAACCAAATTTTCTACAGTTCCATAATTCTGAAACAGCGTGCTTTTCTGTCCTGAGACAGAATGAAAGAACAGGTGAATAAATATTAGGTGATAATGTTCCAGGGGAACCAAGAGGAAGAATTTCTTCTCAGTGATGCTAAATGCCAGTTACAAGTAGGAGCATGGGTTCAAGGTGCTCAAGGTCAGTTTCCAAGTCAGCGTGACATCTGATGCAAGCGTCCTCTCCATACCTGGAAAACTCAATCTACAATTTCAGATTTGTCCATCTTAGTTGTGCGCCTGATCCCTTTTCTCCAAAGCACCATCTGCTGCAATACCAGCATGATGTACACATCATGGCTTTTCAGAAAGAAGGGGAATTTGGTATGAGGCAGTGAGAGGAGACTGGAAAAGAATGCAGGAATGCATAGGGGACCACATGCAAGTCTTGTGCGATGAAATGCACTGCCCTGGTGATAGAGACCGTTTCAAGGAGAAGCAAGAAGTCTAGGCTTCAAGTAGCAGAAATAGTCAACTTGAGATAGGTGAAGGAAAAGTGAGTGTTTCTTGGATGGAGAGAGAGCAGGAGAGAGAATACTGGCAGCAAAGAAAGGCCTGAAAGGATAATTGAAATGCACTGCCAAGCACAGAGAACCAGCCAGGGAGTGAGCCTGAGCTTTCCGTTGTTCTGTTTTCTTGCGGGGTGACAGAAACAAATCTATTGAAGTCAGAGAACATGTTTAAGTGCCTTTTGAATATTTTCTGTTAATGACTCTCCTGGCAGTCCTTCAAAATCCATAATCTTGTTGGTTTAAAGAGCTTTTTTTATTAACACACTCTCCTTAATCGCTTTCTGTTGTTCTCCTTTATGGGAGGGGGGGAGGTTGAACAAAAAAAGAAAAAAAGGCACAAATAAAACCCTCTTGGTCTTTCTAAGAGGAAGAAGATTTGCCGTCTATGCAGGAGATACATTAATTTGAAATATGAACTCTTGCCTATATGGCCATACTGAACACCTTGACAGCACCAGACCACTATGCATGTTCCTACTGTTACAGGAAAACGAGAATTCTCCCTTTCAGCTTTGTGTGTTTGGAACAGCACTTTATGCAGTTCATCGTAAAAGCAAGATAGCCTTTTAAAAAGGGATATATTGTTGAATAAAAAAGAATTAATAAACTAGAGGTGAAATCCATGTGCAACCTATTAAATTATCCATGATTTAGACTGTGTTCTCAAATTTTACACACCAAAATGTCTAACCTTAGACACACAATGTAATCAGCAGGTCCCCAAATGTGTAATAATGTTCTTCATAGGGTTCTTCTTCTTGTTTGCACAGCTGCCAGATGGTGTATGCCATATCCCATTTCACCACTTTATTATTATTTCTGTCTAAAGGTTGGTGAGTGCTACAAGCCGGATGGGATATTTCACACTCAAGGCTCGTCTGTGAGTTTGATCCATATATTAACAAAGATTGAACCTTTGCAAAGTCCCAGGCTGTGCAAGAAGTTCATTTATGAAAAGTGTACGTTCTTTGGGCCAGATAGTTTTAATGCCTGTCCGTAAAACTCCTAATAAGCTTAGCCCAGCGCCTACCTTTCTCAAACTCCTCTTAATCAAGTTTCCTCTTTTCCCAGTAAAAATACACTGTGGTCATAGAATCGTAGAATGATTTGGGTTGGAAGGGACCTTGTCCTGGTTCCGGCAAGGATGGGGTTAATTTCCCCAAGGAGCCGGCAGGGGAGGCAGGCATTCCAGCCCACGTGCCCCATGCCCCGCTATAAAAGGAGCTAGCCGGGGATAGGGAGTCAGTCGCCACTCGGGGGCGGGCTGCGGCGGTGCGGGTCCGGTCGGTGCGCTTCGCGGTGGTACTGTAATCGCGTCCTTATACTCCTTTATCGGTGCTATTGTTTTTATTTCTTCTTCCCTTTGTTCTGTTAAATTATAATATTTCAACCCCCGAGTTTTGCTCTTTTCTGCCGATTTTTCCCACGGCTGTGGGAGTCGATCGAGCGGCTGCCTGGTTCTCTGTTGCTGGCTGAGGCCAAACCACGACAGACCTTTAAAGGTCAGCTAGTCCAACCCCCTCTGCAATGAGCAGGGACATCTTCAACTAGATCAGGTTGCTCTGAGCCCTGTCCAACCATAGTCATTTTAAACTTGACCTTGACTCTTCCATATCTTAGTATTACCCGCTTTCTCCCTCACCTCTGAATTCCCTAAATAACCTCTCCATGACTGTTGTCTGTGCCTCTTGCCCTTCAGGTTCACCTCATATTCTTTCCAAACTGAATCCTTTCCTACATACTTCACTGAAACTGTTCTGCCTGCCGCCCCTGTGTGTTTCTTGAGTGCATATTTTAGGGTGATCCCTTCATCTTGTCTCCATCTGTTGCCACCCCCTGCTAGAGATCACCTTTCAGTAACCAAGACCCATTGCTTGCGTGTCATGTGTGCCAGAACCCTCATTCTTGATTAGACAGTGTCCTGGTTCCGGCGAGGATGGGGTTAATTTCCCCAAGCAGCCGGCAGGGGAGACACGTGTTCCATCCCACGTGCCCCATGCCCCGCTATAAGAGGCGCGAGCCGGGGAGCGGGAGTCAGTCGCCTCTCGGGGGCGGGCTGCGGCGGTGCGGGTCCGGTTGGTGCGGTTCGCGGCGGTACTGTAATCGCGTTCTTCTATTCCTTTACCGGTGTTATTGTTTTTCTTTTTTTCCTTCCCTTTGTCTGTTCTGTTAAATTATAATATTTCCACCCACGAGTTTTGCCCTTTTTTGTTGATTTTTCCCACGGCTGTGGGAGTCGAGTGAGCGGCTGCCTGGTTCTCTGTTGCTGGCTGAGGCCAAACCAGGACAGACAGAAATGGTGGCTGAATCTTGCTCCTGGGGACCCACATCCAGGCAGTCATACCTTGCCATCTTTTCTTTGGTCTTGACTGCTGCCACTGCACTTGGCTCATTTGAAATGCTGCTGCTAAAATAATCCTGCTAGTACATCACACCGGTTACATTAACTCCCTTTCCTCTTCACATTGGTGGTTCTCTTTTCATCTCCTTACGTGATTTCAGCCTCTGGCATGTGCATCATTTCTAAAATAAGCCCTTTTTCATGGCCTATGTGTGGCCTACACTCAATAGTAGACGTGCACTGGATGGCTTGTTCCATGTGTAGCTAAACATAGGGTCCAGTTTTCCCAGGAACAGGGAGAGAGTTGAATGAATTGTGCTGTGGAAATCAGCATGTGGATGTTGCTACCTTTTATTCCTGTCTATGTTGTAGCTGCTCTTTATGATCTTAGGGAATTAATTTTACATCTCTGTGCTTGGTTGTTTCCCTGCATAACTGAGGGAATGGTAATCGGCAATGCTGTGGAGCTAAGCTCAATTGTGCGCTATGAGTTGCTTCCACAGTACAATCATAAGCATGACAGAAAATCCTAGAAAAAGGAATGAGCAATGTTTACAGCTTTTCATAGATGATTTTCACAGCCTTTCCCTGGTGTGTGTGTCTGTGTGTGTGTTTGCTTTCACAGTCAAAAGCATTCTTGGCAAAGGTAATCTCTGAGTGAAGAGAATGCCCCAGCTGTTTATCTATTATGGCTTTTGTCACCAGGGAGTCAAAAGTTGGACTCCACAATAAAGCAATCAGTTGCACAGAATTTGGCCAGCTTTAATGGGAAAGGAACACAGCAGCTATTTAAAATATCTATTCAGTAGATTAAAAAAAAAGTTTTTATAAAGTAAATATCTTAGGTTTTGCATGATGAATGTTGTTGTTTGTCCAACAACTAAAGAAAGAAACTGTTTGAGAGAGTTAGAAAATAACAAGATATCTTAGCCTGAACAACCATTTTTCCGGTAAGTAATGAAAAAAGAGGGGAAAAGTGGATTTGGTATTGGAATGGGCCAAAGCTCATCTGTCAGCATGTGAGACTGATTTCACCCATCTTCAATTTCTTGTGCAGATGCATGTCACAGCCACTATTAAGCTAAGAGCATCTTACTTCATCTGCTTGTTGTCATCAGATTTCAATAATTCTCCAAAGATGGGTATCTCCTTTGCATCCCATAGGACAAAAGAGCTCGTGATTCCTTGCAATATAAGTGGTAATTCTCTTTAACAGCTTGTATACTGACAATGAAATGGGACCACGGTTTAATGTACCTTATTTGTAGTTTCAAAGTTTAGTCTCATTTTTCATCTGGTGTCAATTCTATTCACTTCAAAGTCATTCCAGTAATTCTCATGGGATTAGTCTTTAACTTCACATGTTGCATCCTCTTTTGTGTTTATATAAGTGACAGGATCGTACAGTCTGAGCCTCATCATACGAGGTAAAATTTAATAATCAGAACAGTTGACTTTCCCACCTTCCCCGTACTTTCAATACATTCTTATCCCTAAATTTCTACATAACTGGGCCAAATTATTTAAACATAGTTTCTTAATCTGATCCATAATTAAGCTTCCAAAAAAGCTTAATTCAAATTTTCACGACAATAAGTAGCTCTGCATCAAGGCAGAAACTTCTCTTGGCAGTGTGGTTGTTTCATTAGCCATCTATGTGCAAATGTGTGTGTTCAGCTTCAGGCACTTTGATAGTTGTAGTCCTTTGAGGCAAGGCTGGGGGACAATTTAATGTGCACAACAGAAGATGGCATTAAATAGTGCAGGAAATCCTGAAAGAAGCAGGGATGAAAAAAACTCTTCAATTTCTTTTATTTATTCTTTGGTTGTATGTTAGTGCCAAATCTTCTCATGAAATTACCACTGCAGTTGTTCAAATCACCGAGTGGCAATGAGAGGTCAAGCCCAGGTGGGACTCAAGGAGATAGCTCTGCATTTAGGGTTAAGGTTGAGGTGTCACTGCAGGATAAAGTGAAAGACCAACTTCTTCCCACTGTTTCCCTCCTTCTTTTCTTCATTTTTGAATCATATAGTCATAGAACCAAAGATACGTTTAGGCTGGTGTACTGGGCATAGGTGCCAAGGTGCTGGCAGCTGGGTGGGCTGTGGGCGGTGGCCTCTGTGAAGAGATACGAGGTGCTGCCCTGTGCCACACACAGCTGCCTTTGATGGAACTACTACAGGATATGGCTGAACCCATCATCCACATGTGTAGCACCTCTGTGTAAATGTATGTAAGAAAGTAAAAATACTGTCAAAGATTTGGGGGAGTGTAAGAAACAGCCCTGAAAACACCAAAGTTGGAGAGGGAGGTGAGGAGACACTCCAGGAGCCGGAACAGAGATTCCCCTGCAGCCTACAGAGAGGACCACACTGGAGCAGGAGGCTGCAGTCTGTGGAGGACTCTACACTGGAGTAGATCGATATGCACTGAGGGAACCGTGGCCGGTGGAGAGACTACACCAGAGGAAGTTTTTTTTCCCCGTAGGACTGTAGCTTGTGGAGAGGAACCATGCTGTCCTGTTGAGGAGGAGGCGGGAGAGAGCAACTCGATGGGAGGCTGGCAGCCAGCCAGGGTCAGTCCGTCACAGCTGGAAAAGACAGGTCGGTTCTGCTTTGTCCCTTGTCCTTCAGTATTGTCAAATCGTTGTGTCATACAAGTAGGAGAAACCAAGTAGCTAAATATAAATAATGATTGAGCTACTCGGGTCTGCCGTGCTGTGACTTTAAACTAAAATAAAACTTAACCCCTGGATTATGCCAAAGAAAACACAAATTATCCACAAGTACCACTTAGGCTTATCTTGTACAGCATTAGTACAGAAATGCAGTTAGAACAGGCACAAATTGATTCATATTGTGTTTTATTTTCCCCCAGTCAATAAGACTTGTATTCACTAAAGAAATCTTATGTTAGCTTTCAGCTATTTTACAACAAGCCTATTTCTTCTGGGTCAGGATCCAGTCTTTAATTCAAGATCAGAGGAAGTAAAGAAGTTATATGGTGATGGATCTTTAAAAGGAATATCCACCTGAGCCCCGTTCAAGACAAAATTCATAGACATAAGAGTCTTATAGATCATTTTTGCATCACGGAAAGAATTTGCAGCTCTGGATGGACCCTTGCAGAAAGTGTGTGCAGGGTATGGGTGTGAGGCCTCGCATGCCATCGGTCTGGCTGTTTTTCTGACTTGCAGTTGAATTGTAACTCCTAGTTTGAATGCTTGTAGCGATAGCTCTCTACAAATAGCAACTGAATTTGCAGTTACTTCTCTGTGCTTCTATATTTTCCGGTTAATGGTTGTTTCTGTTAGAAAAGTGATCTGTCAATGAATCAAGGTACTCTATTGGAAAGTGGAGCTCCTGCGGATGTGTGCCGATAGCTGCTCTGGAGGAGGGAACCTAAAAGCAAAATTTCCTGGATATTTCAGGAGAAGCATCAGAAATAGTATCCCTAGGCAGTGGGAAAGGGCAAGGTATTATGGAGCCATCTTGTCTCATAACTTCCATGATAATGTGAAATGCCACAGGAACAGGGTGTAGATCCCCAGAGCAGTAATTCAGAGAGAGAAAGACTTCTGCTTTTACTCTGTAGTGCCTTATTTTTTAATTCATTGACTTTTTTGTTAGCAGATCTAACAATACTGCGATACCTAGCAGTATCATAATAGTTCTTTTAACATTGTGAAAGATTTGAAAGATTGCTCATCATTAAAGTAAAAACAGTTACTCTTTACCATGGAAGTTTCCCTGGAAGTGGTGAGAAAAATGGCAGATGACCTTAATATGCACACACAAATGCATGTACATCAAGTTACCTATATGGATGGAGTATTGAAGCTTTTTTTCCTAATTGAAACTATTACTTCTCTCAATTTTGCCCTGATAAAATTTAATAATATAACATTGGTTATTCACTTACGTGCTAAGGATGGAAGAAAGCGTTAGTCTGTTTTGTTGTTTTTTTTTTCTTTAAAGAGAAGATATTTCTTCAGAAATGCAGTTTTTTGGAAGAGTTGTGAGCTGTGATTTTCACAGTTCCCCGCTCAGACTTCATTAATTTGTAGTCAGAAGAAAGTGCATCAGAATCATTTTTTCAGCTATTGTCCAAGGTTGGACCAGATGATCCTTGAGGTCCCTTCCAAACTGGTATTCTATGATTCTATGATACTATCAGACAGCATAGTAGCTTGATGGAGAGATGCAGACGGTAGCACTGATGTGATAATATTTTTTATACAAGAAAAGATAACTCTGGTTCTTAGTGATATGAACATTTCCTTAAATTATTGCAATATACCATATAATGTACTGAAGAGCTCAAAAGGTTCCCTCTGAGGTTGGTTGTGAAAGGAGCTGCATATGCCTTCAAGATACTGAAAGTAACTAACTTAATTGAGAGAAGAAAAACTCCACAGACAAAGGCTGTTTCATAAAGTGCTTCACTTATGAAGACTATAGATTCTTCATTGTAATGGTACAGGGTATTCAGCTTAAGTCTTCTTACCGTATATTCAGACAATAAACACCTTTAATTTGAGAAATAAGACAACCCGCTTTTAGAGCGGTAACTTGTTTTTATTGGCAAATCTGCTGTTCCTGATCAGTCTCTTTCACATGCAGGTTCAAGTGTATCTTGCAGATATATCAAAACAAAAGCTCTCTTTCTATCATTAATAAGTTGCTTTTGTGATTTTGAACTAGTTTGCACTGCTGAAACTAATCTTGGAAGTGTTTTTTCAATTTCTGGGGGTAGTCAAAATGTCAATGCATCTCAACTGTCTGAAACAAAGTAAGAAATTAAAGTATTTTAATGACTAAGTGACATAAATACAATTTATCACTCTTTCAGTGGTATCTAATGTTTATGACTTCAAATGTAGTTCAGACAGAGAACTTGCTTTGCTTAAATACTACACAATTCTCATAGCCAGTGCATACCTTTTTAAGGAAAAAAAAAAATCTGAAGAAAAGAAAGAAAATCTTACTATTCAGGGGAAGATATATTTCACAGTTAAAAAATCTGTTCTAGTATTTTTATATGATTTCATCATCAGAAATGTTTTTAACTGGTATAGTAAGTATGAATAGTTCAGTCGGTGGCATAAGCATGGCTTTACAATATATAGTTATTAGGAATACTTATAGTGGAATAAAGTACTAAACCTTGAGGATAAACACTGTAGAAAATGGTAAAAAGCAAACAAGACAAAAAGCAGAAAAAGTCCTTAATTGTTCGTCCGGCATTTAGATATCCAAGATATGGTGCTTTTGCTGTGCCTTGAATGGTACAGAGAAAAGGAACAGAGCTCTAGCCTGCTTTGCTGGACAACAAGGCAATATTCACTGATCAGAAATTGTGCGTATTGTTTGTGTCACAAGGTCTGTAATATTTCAGAGAACCATTGCCAGTGAGTCTCTGAAAAGAATTAATTCCTGAAAATAGAGTACTCAATCTCAGCTGTGAAAAGCAATGACAGCACTGTACTTCAGTTCTCTGCTTCTGGGCGTGGTTTGGTTTGAGATCCTTTTTTCCTTCCTCTTTTCCCACATTTTAAAGCACTGCTTATAAAAGCAAAGTACATTTAGTTATGTTTCCTTTTTCTTCTTTTTTTTTTCCTTCTTTCTCTTTCTTCTCTCTTTCTTCTTTTTTCTAAAAGGTGTAATGTTTTGTACTCACTCTGTAATTTAAATAGCTATTTTCAAGCCTGACTGAAGAATGTCTGAAACAGTTTGAAGTTCAAGGGGATGTAAGAATGTGTTTCTGTGCATGTTTCTGAAAATATGAGAGTCCTGGCATCTTACTAGATGAAGCTTCTATCTCCCAGTTGTGAAATTCTGAGAGCTTATTTGTTGCTTTACATGCTCTGCCTGTTTTGGCAATGAAACACTTCCCTTTTCAGAGATTTCAGTGTGCGAGCATTGCTCTCCCCTCTTCCTTTTTGCTCTCCCCTCTTCCTTTTTGCTCTCCCCTCTTCCTTTTTGCTCTCCCCTCTTCCTTTTTGCTCTCCCCTCTTCCATAACAAAAAAGGCAACTAAAAAACCTGACTACGCACAACACAGTTAACATCTTGTAAAACAGTCTCTTAAATAGGTAGTCTGCCAAAAGAGTGAAGAGAAATTGCACTGCAATTCCCTTACCACTGGTACATGCATAACGGTAGTCAATGACCAGTTTCTTGGTTATCATATACAACTATTGTGTTTTCCAACTATGTTATGCAGTCTTAGTAGCAAAAAGGAGGAAAATTCTGGTTAGACTGAAGATGAGTTGTCTGAAACAAATAATTGTTCCTTTTTAAAAGTATAAGAAGCCTGTAAATGTTCTGCTATTCTAAAACTTGAAAACTGATTATTTGATGAGAATACATGGCGTAAGTGCCTGATTCACCTACCAATTCCTCACTGACCTTTTGACTTTCTTACTGCTGGGGGACACAAATTCTGTGATCCTGTCTTCATGCTGTTGCTTTTTGTCATTATCCATGATTCATCTTCCCTGTGACTTGTCAAACTTGAGTTATTTTTAGTCCTTTGCTGGGCCTCCCTAAAGGCATTATATCATATCGCTTGACACTGCACATGATCTCTCAGTCCCTATTGTTCTACCCTATTCAGATTCCTTGTGTTTGTCTCCTACCCATGACATGGTTCCAACTATTATTCCTCTTTTTTAATAAATCTGCAAATTTGGACAACCTACAGCTACTTTCGATTTTCCAAACATTTTATATGAACCCATTAAACAGAATCAGTCACAGTAACAAATCCTTCAGGGCCTCAGTTGTTATCTTCTCGTTTGCAGTAGATTGTTCTGGGACACAATTTTATGGCAAAATATAGTTTAGCTGTTTTACTTTAACCTCTCACTTCATTAGCCAGAGTAATATCTGGAAAAGGTTGCAACTCTTCTCACTATTTAGATTAACCATTTCTGCGCTTTTTAAATGCAGATTGTGTTTAAAACAAAAATATAGCTGTTGTGCTTGGTTGGATTTTTTAATATGATTTATTAACTATATTAAAATGGGATGTTTTGTAGAGGGGGTCCTTACACCTTTTAATGCCTCTGTGTTTACTGAAGAAATATAGTGTTTGCAAAGCTTTTCTCTTCTCAAGGGAATACCTTTGCACATTGGTGTGGCTATGGATTTCAACTTGTAATATTAAGTGAAGGTACACTCAAACCTGTTTGCATTTGTTCCAGAAATGAAGTGAAGCCGGAATGAAGCTAAAATTTTGGTTTTTTTTTCCTTGATAATATAATAGTTAAACTCTTGCTACTAAAAATTACAAGAATTTTGGCAATTCTACTAAAAGTAATCTTCATAAACCTCAGGAATTTAGAATGTAATCCCATCTTTAAAAGAACGAAAGTACTTTCAAAAACAGGAAAAGCAGAGTTTAAACATCCAAGTAGTTGTAATTCTGCCGTGTCATGACTTTTCAGTCCTACTTCCATGTAAATTACTGTTTTGAGGATGTAGAAAATGATATATGAGTGGTAGAGTTGCTGACATTCTTGCATGGGTTTCAGAAGTAACTTTCAGTGACACTTAGGATCTGCTTAACTCACTTGGAAAACAGAAAATGGAATTAAAAAAGAAAAGCTACTTTGGTGTTGCTAGAGTCTCTCCTCAGAAATGATATATTTGTTTATTAATACTGTATTTGATTTATGAAATTTACATCTATACGAGTAAATGACTGATTTCAACAAGAATTAGTGCTTAGACAACTGTGAAATGTATATGCAGTCTGGTGGAAGTTGTATGGCTGTGAAGAAAGTAATATTTTCCAAGTACCCATATAGAATTACAATGAATATGTTTGGATGTGGGGCTGAACCAGAGGGTGTTTAACTGGCATGCTGATGCTTTTGTTGTTTTTCATTATTTTTCCTTTCAATCTCTACAAGACTAGATAAAGATTAAATGTATGTAACAGCTGTATGTTTTTATTTTTAATTTTTTAATTTCAAGAAAGTGAATTGATAATTGTGAGACAACTGTGAAATGTAAACTCAGGAAATATCATGCTGAGGATGAGACAAGGATTTCCAAATCCATAGTTTTGAAGTGCTATGCGTTTGAAATACCAGAGTTACAGAAGGCCATTTCTTTAAGATGTGCATAAACTGGTCTTTGATTTCTCATTTCACCTAACATGGACAACACTGAGTGTTATCCGTGCCTGATACTCTGTAGTGTCTGACAGTTCTCTCTTGACTATAGACTGTTCCCCAGAGGCTAAAAAAGCCTGAGATTAAATTGCTTCTCTCTCTGAGGACTAGATGGGTGCTAGCCACTGAGAGGGACAGTCCAGAAACCTGGGGGGCTGTGTGACCTGATACCCAATCCAAGGGCTCAATCTCAGCCCCAGTAGCTTCTTGTCAGGTCTCCTCAACTGAAGATGGTCAATTTGTGAACAAACTGCTAAAACCTCCAGCTCCTGTGTACTTCTGTTTAAGAGTAAATGTTAAAATGTAAAAAGTAAGGATAATACCTTACTTTTGTAGATCGATTTAAAATGCAAAGAGGTGACACTCTCTAGCTTTGGCAAATACATCAGATATAATGTATATGTGACTATCAGATTCAATGTAGATCTGACTGCTTTTGTATAAGGAAGGGCTTGTCTAAGGAAAGCTTGTTTCACTGTTGTGGGTGGCAACACTTATTTTGTCACTGAACTCAAAACTCAGGTCTTTGAGTTTCATATGTATTCACCCAATATCCTCTCCATTTCTCTAGCTCATCCTGTTAGTGGCTTCTTTGAATATCCCGCCCACTACATACACCGAAACAGATTATTTGATTTTGTAAAACTAATAAATCCTGAAAAGGTGAATTATTATGTTTAGATAACACCCATAGATTTAAAAACAAACAAACAAACAAAAAAAAACCCAAACAAACAAACAAAAAAAACCCCCAAAACATATAGGGGTGATATTGAAAGCATGAGGCAGATGAGCAGCAGGGTCAGGTAGGTTGGGGTTTTGTTGTTGTTTCCAGCCTACTGTGTGGACTATTTCTGCAGTCTTTGGCCATTACAAGAATGGGAGGTGGGAAGTAATGCAGGAAAGGAACGACTGGGCATTTATATGCATGGATGCACTTACCTCTCTTTCCAAACCAATTGAGTAGAAGAAAAGCAATATGAAAGACTGATGATAAAATACTTTCCAAACTAGTGGAAAATGCTCATGTAAATTTGCCATTAGTAGCTGAATGAATTAATGAAAATATTTCCTGTCACCAGCCAAGCAATAGGCAGCAATAAGTTTCTTTCCTATTAGTAAGAGGCTTCTGGGAAGAACATGGTCTTAATTTTTTGGAGTGTTTCTCAATCATATGAATTTATGGACGAGTACGTCTTACTGTTTCTGGTTCACGTGCTCTGCCAGTAGTGGATTATGAGTCTTAGAGCTTGATAGATAGTCAACTGGCCTTATCAACTCCTTTCTTGCACTCTTTTGGAAAGCTTGTTTAATTTTATTTTGCACCTTTCCTAGTTTAGAGCTGATAAATACTCAGTATTGAAATCATAAACAATGTCAATGTTTTTAAGGTTTTTCAGAACTAAAATGCGTGATCTGATCTTGGTTCACTTTTTCAGAAAATAAACAGGATGCAATAGTTTTTTTTTTATTATGTTCTGTTCCAAAACTTTGTCAGATTAGCTGCAAAATAACTTTTGTTTGACAATGTTGTATAAATACTTTTTTCTTGAATGGCGGTGATACCAAAAGGTTTAAAACCAAAGGCTTTGAAGTATTGTCCAATTGTTTCAGTATATACTGCATTAAGAAATGTTTTAACTCTTGTAGCTTTGAAGGGTGTCTTAATATTAAGCGAAAGCTGGTGTGCTTCTGCACCACATGGAAATGAGGAAATATTCAAAAGCACTTTTCCTTTCTTGATAGTCTTTTATTGGGTGATACTGAGTGACCACTTCAAAGATGAAACCCTTGCATTTGTGTGTTTGCATAGATCTTAGCTCCAGCCTAACTGGGGCCTAAGGAACTGATGTAGTACAAAACGGCTGCTGAAGTTTTGGGGAAAAGCAGCAATGTTTTAAATCACACTTCTGTGAAATTGGAATCTCGGTCCCTTATTGTGAGAAATGATGGATTATATGGGTTGCTTTTTACCGCGTAGAGGGGAAGATTATTTCAGAAAACGGCATCAGAAAAAAGCAGACAAAATTCAGAAAAAGGAAAAAATATATCTCTATCATTCCTTTTATGGAATTTGGTAGCAGAAAGGAAAAAAAAGAAAGAAGACTAGATGTGAAATATAAAAAAAAAAAGACAGCAAGACATCAGTAAGTCTTTGAAAAAAACTGAAAGCTGTCTGAGTTTTCAGCTTAAAAAGAAAATCTTTAAAATATACTTGGAGTTAAAAGACATTAGCTGATCCTACTAGCATCAGTAGCCGTAATAGAACTACTCATTTTCAAATCCACTACTAGTTCATTAGGTTTCCTACTGGTGTAGTGCAGTGGTTCTGTTACACTGCATTGAAATACTTGCAATATTCTGTTCCAGCAGTTTGCATTTCTTCCTGCATTTGCAAGGTAGGTAGGTACAGTTTCAGGATGGGAACTGACTCAGTCTTTAGCCTATATAAAAAACTTCCAAGGGAAATCACTGAGTAGGAACTATCCTTTTAATTCAACCACTTTTTGCAACTGGGAAACTCTGGAAGAGAAGCCTTAGGATAAAAGTAGCAAATAAGACTATGACAAAAGCCTTTAGATATTCTTCTGCCTTTCAATCAGTATCTGCTCTGTGGTCGTGGTCTTCTTACCTTAAGACACCTTTCATCTCTGTGAATTTTTATCGCAATCCTTATGAAAATGGAACAAAAGGTTGAAGGCTTTAAGTAATATTTTGAAGTGTTGTTTTAAGAGAACGTTGAATTTGATGAAAAAAGAAGAGGTGGTTTTGAGTGAACAATTGAAATACAACAAAGTTTCACATCATTGATTAATAATAAATTAAAAGTTCACCTTTTAAAGGTCTCTTATGCTTTCTAGTAGTGTCCCTACTCAAAAGAAAAATAAAACTATTAGAGACTTTCCATAGTGTGGGATAACAGATATTCTTATAATAGGAAAAATATTGTATGACAAACTGTACAAAAGCATGAACAAAAGTACTATTGTACTTAAAACTGTTGGATGAAGTTTAAAAAGGACATATTATTCCTAGATTATAAAAATTCAATAATAGCAAAGAATACATCTTCTGCATATGGATACATGTATTTAATATAAACAATTTATTTTTCTCCCCCACTTCTCGCAGATTATTTCTTAAAAATTGTGCAACCTTTATTTAATGCTCTGAAGTGTTTGACAGTATTTTCTCAGTTTGTTTCCTTTTTTTTTCCTCCAAAAGTACTTGTGAAATTTAGCTCAAATGGAGGTTCTCTTCATAATTCAATATAATTTCAATATAAAAATACCTATGCAGCATGGTAGACAGTGCCATATGATCCAGAAGTACTCACAGAATCACAGAATCACAGAATTATCAGAGTTGGAAGGGACCTCTAGAGATCATCTAGTCCAACTCTCCTGCTATAGCAGGACTGCCTAGAGCACATTACTCAGGACTGCATCCAGGCGGGTCTTGAAAATCTCCAGGGAAGGGGACTCCACAACCTCCCTGGGCAGCCTGTTCCACTGCTCTGTCACCCGAACCGTAAAGAACTGTTTCCGTGTATTTGAACGGAACTTCCTGTGTTCTAACTTGTGCCCATTGCCCCTCGTCCTGTCACTTGGAACCAATGAAAAGAGCCTGGCTCCATCCTTCTTCAACCCACCCTTTAGATACTTGTATGCCATAATAAGGTCTCCCCTCAGCCTTCTCTTCTCCAGGCTAAAGAGTCCCAGCTCTCTCAGCCT
Organism: Vanellus vanellus; assembly: GCF_965231255.1. Taxonomy (NCBI): domain Eukaryota; kingdom Metazoa; phylum Chordata; class Aves; order Charadriiformes; family Charadriidae; genus Vanellus; species Vanellus vanellus. The sequence continues at coordinate 100,613,546 of NC_138905.1, forward strand.
TTCCTCATAAGGGAGGTGCTCCAAGCCCTTAATCATCTTAGTTGCCCTTCGCTGGACTCGCTCCAGCAGTTCCCTGTCCCTCTTGAACTGGGGAGCCCAAAACTGGACACAGTATTCCAGTTTTGGCCTCACCAGTGCCGAGTAGAGGGGGAGAATGACCTCCCTCGACCTACTGGCCACACTCTTCCCTATGCAGCCCAGGATTCCATTGGCCTTTTTGGCGACAAGGGCACATTGCTGGGCCATGGATAATTTACTGTCTACCACAACCCCCAGATCCTTCTCCTCCAAGCTATCTCCCAGCAGGTCAGCCCCTAACCTGTACTGGTGCCTAGCATTCTTCCTCCCCAGGTGCAGGACCTTGCACTTGGTTTTGTTGAACCTCATTAGGTTCTTCTCTGCCCAGCTCTCCAGCCTGTCCAGGTCACGCTGGATGGCAGCACAGCCCTCTGGGGTGTCAGCCACCCCACCCAGTTTGGTATCATCAGCAAACTTGCTGAGGATACACTCTGTCCCCTCATCCAGGTCATTAATGAATATATTAAACAAAATAGGACCAAGTATTGACCCCTGGGGGACACCACTGGTTACAGGCCTCCAACTAGACTCTGTGCCGCTGATCACAACCCTCTGAGTCCTGTCCCGCAGCCAACTCTCAATCCACCTCACTGTCACCTCATCTAGCCCATACTTCCTCAGCTTCCTAATGAGGATGTCATGGGAGACAGTGTCAAAAGCCTTGCTAAAGTCAAGGTAGATGACATCCACGACTTTCCCCTCATCCAGCCAACCAGTTATAACATCATAGAAAGCTATCAGATTGGTCAAGCACGATTTACCCTTGGTAAATCCATGTTGACCACTTCCAATAACTTCCTGTTCCTCAACGTGATTGGAGATGACATCCAGAATGAGTCGCTCCAATACCTTCCCAGGGACAGAGGTGAGACTAACCGGTCTGTAGTTCCCTGGGTCCTCCTTCTTGCCTTTTTTGAAGATTGGAGTGATGTCGGCCTTAATTAATCAGCCTCAATCTAATTAATCTCACATAAAAGCCAGAGGTTGTTGCATAGATAGTTTATATTGCCTGCCATTTTTATCTAGTAGAGTAGTCTTTCCAGAAATAGACTTTTGCATGGTATTTGGTTCCTCTATGCCCATTTCTCATCCTTTTCCAAATATCCCATGAGACTCATACAGCAACTGACCACTGGACTTGTCAATTTCAGTGGAATCAGACTTTGTGGAAGTACGTAGAAATCAGTGGAAAAAATAGTCCAAAGGGAAACTTTTATTTGATTTTTTTTTTAAAATATATATATTTATTGTGTACAATTTTTATTTTTCCCAGGGGCTTTCCTTTTGAAATTAGGCAGGCCAATCTGGTTGAAGGGTCCAGGCTTGCCTTTCCTCATCTGTGTAGATCTGACATCACGACAGCCGTGGGTGCTTTCAAAGAGAGAGAGGGGGTATTGCCAAAAGAGGTTCAGCGCACACATCCCCACTAGGCTCCTAACTGGATTGTCAGGGAAAAATAAGGCACAAAAATGTCCAGCAGATGGGGGCTTCATAGAAGAAGGGAATGGAGCACAGTGTTAGGGGAATATCTTCAGAAATATGGAGCTCTTCCCATGCCAGCCCATGGGTACTATCAGCAATGATGATACCATCATGGTAGGGTGGGAATGCAATACAAGATCTTTGGTCTCTGCCTGGGGCCATGAGGGATGTCTGAAGAAGTGTCTCTTCTGAAGCACTGCTGAATTTTATTTAGTTGTAATCTGTTTCCTGAACTCTGGGCTGACATCAGTGGCACCTCCTGGCTGGGCTGTCCTTCCTTTCCACAGTTAACATTTTGATCAGACCTGAAGCAAGCGCTCTGTTAGGTAATCATGCAGAAGAGGATGATGAGAGTGCCTTTGCCAGTACTGCACTTCTTGGGTGCTTTTCTCTCAGGTGGGCACTGTGCTTAGAGAACTATTTTGGCTTCTAGCTCTTCTTGAGTTTTTAACTCTTCTTATTTCAAATGCTGGATTTCCTGCATGATGGACCTATCACTCTGTTGTAGGTTCCTCACTCAACTTGTCTGAAACACACACTGTCTCCCTCTTCACTGTCCTTTGAAGTATACCCTTTTAATGTGAATGGGCTGCTTCTAGGGGAAGGCTTAATTGCCTTTCTATTTTCACTCCTTTTTTTTTTTTTTCTGAAAAAGGGATAGCTATCCCTTTGATTTTGCTGCCTTTGGATGCTTCAAGCGGGTCCGAGTAAGAACATTTGAAATGATGTATTGACATTTCAGATGCATCACTGACAGCCTTCCATGGCTACTAAAACCAAGCTATGGTTTTGCATAGTGGCCTTCATCAAGTTGCTTTGTAAAAACTGTATTTTCGTGTGAGGTGTTCTCCTAATGTTTCATATTTTAAGCAGAAATAAGTATGAAGGGAGAAGTAACTAAAGAGGATCTCTGTGCACCGAGGTTATGAAAGGTTGGACTGAAGGCAGAGGAGCATGACTTGTCTGTGGAGAACGTCGTGGTAGCACAGAGCTAGTTTAGAAGAGCAGCTCCCTGCTCCTTCCTCCTCTACACCCAGAAACAAGCAGATGTTCATCCCCACGCTGTGTGGACCCATTGCTCTGGGCAAGATGGGAGGTGACTTTCAGTGTTCAGCAAGCAGTGTATGTAATTGGATGAACTGGTGAACTGGTTTCCATCTGTTTCCGAGCTGACTTGGTTTTGGCCAGGGTAAGGTGTTGTGTAATTTTTCCTCTCCCTTGTACAGGGAACCCAATGTGCTACTTCCCTGGACCTTATTATTTGGCGTAGTCTATTTATGGTGGCAGGGCTTTCAAGTTGATTGGTACAAGCAAACTGATAATGTGAAAAGTTAGTTTTGCTGTGCCTGTGGAAAGTGGCGTCTGAAGACAGCAGCAGGTTTTAAGTAGTAGAAGTAGGAAAATATTTATATTGCAGAGCTCTTGAGTGGCTTTGCACTGCCACTTATTTTGCCACTTAATGTCTGTTGCATTTCTGCTCTTGGTTCTGCTGGAGTGAATATGTTGGTAGGGATCTGTGTATTCATATTATTTGAAGATAAACAGACACATACTGTGGTCTGGTTCACAATGTCATATAATAATGTTGGCTATATTTTTATAGGTAGGTGTGGTAATTTTTTTTTTTTTTTTTTGGTGGGTGTTACGAGAAGCTTGCAAAACAGCGGTAAAACTGAAGTGATAGCATCTGTATAGTTTTGTAGAAAACCTGGGACATCAGCTGCAGTGTTCAACTCAAACTAAGCCTGTTCTGAGAATGGCTCCCTGGGGACAGGATGGACTTCAGTGTGATGATTTGTTTGACTGGGCATTGCAGCAGGTCTCCCCCTATAGCATGTATAAAAAGTTATTGTCCAGATAAAATGTGTTGAGATTAAATGCTTTCTTTGCGGGAATGGACATAAAACAATCTCAAGATCTGGAAGAGAGCCTGCTCAGAACATGATTTTTTTGGAGACTGGCTTTTGTTATTCCAAGAGGGGCGAGTGTGAGGGACGGTGAGCTTGTACACAGTTTCAGCAGAACCTCAAGTCCCTGTGCAGCTTGATTGCCATACTGGAGACCTCAGCCATGATGATGGCAGGCGCCGCTCTTGTATGCGATACCTACGGGCTGGGTCCCAGTACCAGGCTGCCCTGCCCATCGTAGTGGCTTTATGCAGCACTGGAATGTCGAGGGGCACAGCCCTCTTCTAGAGGTGGTTTCACCTTCCTGTGTTTTATCGCGATTTCACCTGGTTTTTAACAGACGTCTTATTCTTCCTTTCTAAGTGTATATATGGAAGTAAATGCAGGAGTAGACTAAAGGGAGACGGTAGTCTTCTTGCCCTACGTTATAGTAAAGACCCACTGAACACAGTTTCTGTAGCGCCAGCCCTGCAGCACAGTGGTCAATTATTAAAATGGCAATTTAAACAGATATTCCTATGTAGACAATGAAGTAAAAGATACTGAGGCAGCGATTTCTTTCACCTCCCATTAATCCAGGTGTGACCTCTGAAGCTAAAGTCTGGGCACCTTATTTTGAAAATGCTGTTCTGTGCCCAAACTCTGATGTCTACTGCTTACATTATGTTATCCATCTTGGAAACCTACTTCGAACTCACTTATAAAGTAACATAATACTCAGATATTTGTGCCAACTATATTTGCTCTAGTCATTTTAAGCATAAATGACAGACGACTATTTTAAAATATTATGATTTTGTATAGATATATATATGTACCTATGTATAGGCTCATACTGTTGTAAAGGCTCTAAAAATTAAAATGGGGATACCTTAAAACTGCGTATTTTCCATTGTGTACATTTGTGTGGTAAATGCTATGCTCTTTCATTTTTAAAAGTTAACAAAATATTTTCCTGTTGCTTACAATATTTACCTTTTATATGCTAGGAGGAGCTCAACAGGCTGAAACTCATCTTTCACTATTGTGCATTCAGTGAATTGGGGTTTATATTTTTAAATACTCTTTTTTGCTGGAAAGTGGTAACAATAATTTGCTGATTACTTTCTCAGCTATATATTCAGGGCCACTTAAAGGTTTAAATACATTAATTTTTATTGAGGGAGAGGTTTGTTTTTGTCTTTGTAGATTTCTTTTTTTTTTTTTAAGGGAAAGAATGTGGTTCTGTAATGACATCTTTTTCTGACTCATTATAGAATTTCTTTTCAGTTTTTATACGTACATGTGTCAGGGAGGATTAGCTGTTATCTCTTTGGTCTTTGTTCTATTCACTGAGGAGTCTGTATTATTTCCCAAAACTAGCATGCGACGACTTTTTCCAGAAGGACTCCAACCCATCCTCCATATTTTTTGTACACAAGTTTATGAATCTTCAAAGTCCAAACACTCGTCTTGAGAAGAGCAAAGGTAGCCAACCGAGAATACTGGGCTGAGATATCCTGACCCTTGTGATATTAAAATAGTGATTTGGATTTTTTTTTGTTCTAACCCACTTTTTCTAAGAGTGACTGTGGGACAGAGAGTAGTCTAAATTGGGTTGGTTTAAGTCATCTTTCTCTGGCTGTCTCTGTAAGAGATTTTATGCCTATTTGTTAAATTTACTTATCGAAAATGCTTTTTAGAAAGCCCATGTATTTTTCTTTTTCCATTAGCAAAGATGACTACAACCTCCTTAGGGCTTTGTGCAAAAGACTGTCTTGGGGGACCCAGTCATATCAATGTGGATGCAATGACAGTGTTACGTTTTCAGGAGTATTAGGTGTGTTTCTACTCAATAAATGCTAGACCCTTTCGATAAGGGAAAGAAAAATACTCTACAGAATAGAGAAATACACTGAGGAAATGGTGAACAAGTGGAGCCTCAGGTACGTGCCTGATCTTGAAAAAACTGTGTGAAAAGATTCAGAATCAGTCTTCCCTCTAACTGATCCTCCCCCCCCCCCCCCCCCCCCCCCCCCCCCCCCTTAAATTGTAAATGAGGTGTCGACGATCAGGTGTTGCCCCACACGTGTACCTTGTGCCATTGGACCCATGTTGCACCTCCCTAGGTCCCCATGGGCACCTCCTTTGCTGCTGGCATTGGTAGTGGCTCCCTGCTGTTGCACACATCCTATATTTATTTATCTTCAGAGTGTAGGACGGTACCCAGTGAAAGAACACACACTTGCTTTAAAAGGTTCTTTTATTTTCCTTTTGGAAAATCATAAAATGAAGTCATTATAAGGTACTTGCCTGTCTTACATGACATGCATCTGACAGATGAGAAAGAAATTAATAACAGAGGAGTGGGTTGTCGTTCTTTCTGATATTAGCTCGTTTTATGCGATCGCCTTGTCATCCCTCACCTTTTTTCCTGCTCCTGAAAGCTAATGAACGTGCTGGCCAACATCAACCAAACCTCTCGGGAGCAGAGAGTCCCAAAGGGATGCAGTTCCTGGAAATGGGTGTCGCTCCATGGAACATGTCACCAGCCGGTGGCACCTCTGTCCCTCCTCATCAGGATATCTTCTCGAGGAGGAGGAGAGAGGATGGGGGAAGGGTTGTGGCAAGCACAGGAAGCAGGAGGGACTATTTCAATGGCAGGTCATAGGGAGGGAGAGTCACAGGGCATGCGTTTGTTTGTTTGTTTTTACTTACATTTCTGATGGAATAGCTGTTTTGGTTTTTAATGATGTGTGAGGAATGCTGCCAGAAATGGAAAACATTCATTTGAATTTTTAATGAAGCTGATTGTACCTCTTTTCCGTTTCATTTCCATGAATATGCTACAGAATATAAAGGGAATATTCACTGGAGCAATAAATGTTATGCTAATTCTGCGGGACAAAAATGGGAAGTTAGTTTTGAATTCATAATTGTGAGTATTCACAATGATAACCGATTTTATACAGTACCCATCCAACAACATGCTTCATTTGCATTGAAGTCAGAGACTTGAGTGTGTTTCTAGACTTCAAGGTATGTGTACAGCTGCTGCAGAATTGTTGCATGAGCAATGAATCTAAAACACAGTGAACAAAACTGTGCCTAACCAAAGTATTACAAATTTTAAGGAAAAAAAGGAAAGGTTATTTAATTGCCAGAGTCCAGACAAACAGTGAGCTGTCTTCATTGTGTGAAAGTTTTCATTAGTCTTGAACTAATCCCAAATGGTGAAAAAAATATTAGGAACTGCAATTTGTTGATAGGTATTTGGTTTTTCAACAGAATATTTATTCTTCACAAGGATAGTTCTTCCAGACGTTACAGCTGTGGAGTAATGGTTCCTTTCATCAGCAAGTCTGGCATCAGACCCATCATACTGGGGAAAATGGAGGGAAAAGGTACAGTAAAACAGGGGAACAGAAAGAAAGAAAAGGAAAGGCGTCATGCACCTTAATCCTCAGATAGAACGGATTTGGGACAATGCTCCCCACCAAGCTCATACAAATTAGGTTTGAGACTTTTTGAAAATTTGCTAGTATTAAGAAAGTTTTTATATAATATATAATATCCCATTATTTTCTCTATGTAATTAATATAATCTTACCTAATGACATCTGCTTGTAATAATTATATTTTCCTTGGGTTTCCTCAATCAGTTTCCAGTTCTCCTTTCTAGGTAGTCATATATCTCTGATAACTGTCAGGGATAGTTCTGTGCATCTCTTACCCATTTAAGTTGTCCTACTGACTCGCGTAACTTTATTTAAATGAGTAAGGGATAATGTTCCTAAGGCTTACTCTTTGTAAACCCATCCTGATTTTTGTTACTGGCTTGGATAAGGTGATGCTTTTTTATTTTTTTTTTTTTAACGCCTTTGTGCAAGGGGAGATTTTTCTATAAAATCTTGCAGCATTTGTTGTCATCGCTAAACGTAACATGGCGTGTGACATAAAAAGTTTTGCGAGTCTGGTGCTGAGAGTTTGCCTCTTCCTGGCATTTTCCTGCTACTGTTGAATTATCAATAAATCAGCTAGACCTATTTGAATAATGCTGTTAACAAACAGTTATTTTTATACTAGAGAACAGACCATTGTCTTACAAATGAGTGTTCTTTTTGATTTTTTTTCTGAGCTTTTCTTTTTATAATTAAACGGAATTTTAATAATGCTAAATTTCAGTGTATCTTCAGTGACTGTTTTAAAGCTATTTTAACTCTTAGTTCAACAAAGTTTTTCCTCTGGGGCTTTTTCTGCCTGAGACGTCCTTCAATGCAGACAGGTATTCTGACACTGCATGTTTTAATTTTAAATGGACATTGTCTTTTATCTCAATTTCATTTAAGTCTCTTACAAGCACTATAATTTAAAATTAATAGGCACCCTAAAATCTGGAATAAGTGTCCAGAGGGGATCATTTCAGAATCTATTGCATATATCCGTCTAAATGCATGCTTTGTTATGCTGATTTTCTTTTGTAGAAAGGAGAAAGTCTAATATTTACAGGCTGCATGGTTTTATTTTAGTGTCAATTAAATCTCAAGCTATCGCATATATGAGAACAACATATTGAAACTTCTGCAACAAAACAGCTTTTTTCCCACCTTTCAATGAAAATGTAAATCAATAAATAGTATTTAATTATTTTGTGTGTATAGCTAAGTTGATTTAGCATTTAAAATTAAGTGATATGTGTTCTATGGCTGACAGGGTAGTTGTAAGGTGCAATTGATTGATACCTTTCACCTTTGGAGACCTCAGTTTAATCCTGGCATAGGTCACACTGGAAATTAGTTTCGATAGGCGTGTTTTAGTCTTTTAATGCGTGTTTGTCCACATCATAAACCCATCAAGCAACGTGATGCAGTTAACAGTCAATGCCGCAGACAAGCTGGTGACCAGATGAGTAGACAGGATTTTGAAGAGTAATTCGTGTCCCTCAGCAGAATTGTGATTGTGAGCGGCCAAACTCAGATTCTCCTCAATTCCTAGTTCTGACTAGTCACTCAGTTACTTAGTTTTCATGGACAGCAAATGCATGTACTTGAAAAGCATGATTTTCTCAGCTGCCCGATTTAAACTCCTTATTGCAAGTTTTAAGAGCCTAAGGACAACTCTAGGATGGGCATTTTGATATAATCGGGAAGCATCCATTTGAAAACACCTCTTGTTGATTATTTGAACTTTAAAGTCACAGTGGCAAAATAAATCCAACCAAAACATTAGCAGATGTTCTCAGAGGTGATGCTGATTTCTATTCCAGCCTTACCTGTGTTCCCCAGGCAGTCAGGCGGCCCCATCCCAGGTTAAGCAAGAATCCCCGAGGTAGAGCTCAGCACCGAATCCAGAGCTCCACGACAGGAGCAATGCCTCTCAGTGACTTGAGTGCAGGTAAGAGCTTTATTATTTCACACGCTCTGTGTATGACTTCACCATGCACACCCCCTATTTCTCATAAACTAACTGCATGCTGAGCAGCAAAAAGGAAAAGCTAAGTGGAAACCAGTAGGGATCTGTCTGCGAGAGGCACTTGTGCCACTCACACATGCAGGTGCAGTAGCCTCATCAACCGCAGTACCTCTGTTTCACACAGAGCCTGCTTGCGTGAATAAGGATTCCAGGATTAGTTGCCAGGCCTTTTATTTATCTTTTCAAGGTATGGTATGACTGTATTTCTGACAGGACCGTAGTGCAATCACGGAATAATTTTGATGGATATTGATGGGGGGAAAGAGAGATGCTCACTGAGCCCAGCTGATGCATATAGGGTCATTTGCGTCTTGTCCATAAACATATGAAGTACAAGAAGAGACCCCTGGGAGGCCAGTGACACTAATGGAAAAGTTAAGTGTGAGACTGTACAGCTGGACTAGATGCCTTTTATTTAGAGTTGTTATTAATTTAGACAAAGCAATCTAGAGCTGTCAGGGGTGTAACCTCCATGTTCACCTCTGTAAATTATCATAGTCTCTAGCACCTTAATATAACAGGAATTCAGGTCTGGGTCTTTGTCTTAGGGGCGAGTCTCAACCTACTAGGTTAACTAGTGATTTGAATAACTGGGTGATTTGGAAGGAAACAATTAATTGTTATTCTCTACTATGTTTCATCTTCACCGTTGCCTTTTAATAAGTTTCTTCACTTTGTTAGCATCTGATCTTCTTGAAAGTGGTACAAAGTGAAGACGTATACCAAATACAACCTGTAGAGTAATAGGCATTGGTCCTTTGTCTAACCAGACTGTGTATGGCCATCAGAGGAAACATAGCCTAAGCTCCAAATCTCCATACCAATTTTTGATATTGAAAGGAAAGGTTAGTCCTAGCAGTGGTGAATTTTTGTTCTCATTTCCAGTCGCAGTTGTGTACCAGCTGTACCATGTAATAGCTGTAACGTTTTCTCTTTAAAAGAGAGCATCCTTCACCCTGATGAGAATTGCAACCTGAAAAGACCATTCTGATTCAGTGGTCCTAACTGTCACCTCCCTGACCTCACAAAATAGACTTTTCGGCTTTTGTATATCACCTCCTGCCTTCTCTGTACCCTCTGCACTCTCATCACATCCTCCTCCACACTGACATTTGATTCATTGAGCTGGATTCTGACAGAGAAATCTCATGTTAGCCTCTCTTCTTGTGCGACTGACAAAACCTTTGTGATAGATAAGCTTTCTTCTGAAATTTGAAATAGCCTGGTATATACCTGCCTTTTCTGTGATTCTGCACCTATTGGGTAGGGCAGAATGCAGCTTAAGAACCAGGGCATCTGTTTCATGATATTTTTAAACTCTGCCATGGAGAAGCAGAAATGATTTCATGTTATGTTAAACAACAGCTAGGTCTCTTTCCTTTTCCTTACCTAAGGAAACATAACTCATTCTGTGCCTGTGTCCCTAATTAGCAACACTTACAAGCCTTGACCTTTCAACAGAGAGGGCAGCTCAGCTTCATCTCTACAGAATTGCCCCTATAATGTAGCTGTGCATAACAATAAAAACAATTTAAAAACACATTAAAACATTAAAAAAAAAACACTTAAAAGCTTAGACACAGACTTTTCCACATATATTCATGTTGAGCAGTAATTTTCTCTGTTAATAGTCCCAGTGAGACTGTGGTGAGATACTATGCACTGCAAGTAAGGGAGGCAGAGTGTTGCTTAATAAATAAGCAGTTCTGTCCTTCTGCTTTATTTGGTTATGGCTTAATGCTCTTTGTGTCCAGTGCATGATTTCTTTCCAGGACCAACCTAGTTCCAACAGCCACGTTCTGGCACTTTATATGTACTTATACTCCTTTGGCTTATTTTTTGTGATTATATCTCATAACCTGAAAAAAGTTATAGATGTTAAAGCGCTAGCTGGAGTCTAATGTTTTTATCCAGGCTTGTGTCACTGTCAGGGAAGACTGAAAATGTTTGCTTTCCAAGTGACAGTGTAGGCATGCTCACTCTTGTGGCAGATTTCTGCCACAGGACTAAGTCCTGGCAAGCTCTGTGAAATCAAGTCAGTGATACCACAATCCCTCATGTATTTGGGAAACTTCCAGCTTGTGGAAAAATTGGTCAGGCTTCGGTATAGTCCTTTAATCTGTCTCCTGTGCCCCTCCACCTTGTCTTACCTTTATTACTAGCCTAAAAAGCAATGAGAAATAAGCTCTGTGTAAGAGTAAGCTTTTTTTCTGATTTTAGAAAAGCAATGCCTTCCCATGCCCAGAGAGTGGTTGCATGTATTGCAAGGCCCCCATTCCTTACTTCGGATGATGAAAGCGTCCTCTGCTTGAAATAAATTTAAAAATTAACAAACTCTTACTCAGAAACTGTAATTGATTATACTTAGATGTCTAGTTCAGAAGGAATAAAAGGCAGTCAGACTGCAACCCAGTGAGTTTTCTTTCAGCTGGTTCTGTGGTCTGAAGAAAACAGAGTTGGAGTGCTTGTCCAGCGATTTCCATGGGCCATATCTCTGTTTGCTCTAAACTGAACTGCCCTCTTTGCATCAATCAGTGTTCAACCAAATGATGAGTGTTTACAGCTTATACTAAGAAAGCTGCTATTGGTAGTACCTTAAATGTAACTTATGCAGGTTCTCATGTTCCCTTTTTTTCAGTTTGTCTTATGCTTGAAATAATCGCTTTTATCTATTCAGTTTTATTCAGAGAAGAAATGATGGTAAGCCCTTGTGCCAGCTGAAATATGTTTGATTCCTTTGCTTAGTAGAATGAAGTTATTTTGAAATAATTTCGTCACCTTGAAGGTTTTAGAGTTTAGGGAAGAAAATTTCTCCTTTAAAAGGAAGAGATTTTACTATTACATCAGCAAAATTTGAAACATAGTCTGAGTATGCTTTCTCTTTTTTTGTGAAGGCAATAACACCAGTTGCTCATTCTCATACAAGATAATATCATGATGTGCCCGTTGTGCATTTTACTACTATCTACTATCAGACTGTCTGCAATGGAGATGCCAAATCTATCCTCAGGCAGAAGGCAATATTTCAACACCAAACAACTTGTCATAACCCCAGCACTAACCACGGTGTATGTTCTCTATCTACCTAATCAAATTCTTGCTATTTATCACAGTGATGCTGTGTCATAGTTACCACAGGTCGTTGATTCAGAGGAACGTGTTTTCTTAAGATTAAAAGAGAAAGTATGAGCTTGATTGAAAGAGTTCATCCTCTGCAAGATTACACAATACCCATCAAGATTGATTCTATAGTTAAAGAAGTCTATGGTCTACTATATGGTCTGGCCTGGAGTAGCAGCCGGTTTGGTAGGCAGTTATGAAAGCACTATCTTAAGTTTGCTTTTCTCTAAGCTGTTCTTTATAACTGTCTTGAAAAATCAGCTTTGAAGAGTTATTTAAGGTGAATAAGGGATAGACATCATTTGCCTGAATTGCAATTCAAGAGTAGCAGCACCATACTTGGTTGAGTTTTATTTCTACGAAAAACATACAAACACACTGTGATCTGCAAAAGCAAGAGTGAACATTAATAAAGCACTTTTCTGCCTACATGCTTTCAAAAAATGTGAGATGGTAGAGAAATTGGGTATGCAATACCAGAAGTGAGCTTTGAACCAAACAAACCCTTCCTCAGGAGTGGCTTATGAGAGTATATCCTATACACTACAGATTATCCTTGCATAGGCATTTTTTCCCAATATGCCTTTTTTTATAGCATTCACAAAGATGAATATTACTTTCTTTGATCTAATAAATATGGATGTTTCTCTCCAGCTTCCCCTATTTTATTCCTAAAGAGATAATACATTCTTTTGGTAACTTTCTTTCAAATGTTTAATAACTGAAGTGATGATGTTCACCTCCAACTTGGAACATTTGTTTTTTTTTTTTTTTTTTAATTCAACATAACTTTTCAGATTTAAAGCATCTGAAAAGAAAACTGTGTCTACACATACATCCCAGACTTCTGGAGTTGTGATGAAAACAAGATTAAAGAAGAAATCATTGACAATGGAGTGCTTCAACTATTGAAGTGATGCATTTTTTTGGTGGATGTTTGGTGGATTTTTGTATAGCTGCCATTTTAGCAAAATTGCCTAAATTCCCTTCCATACTGTATTCTAAGCTTTCATGGGTATAAATAGAGCTAAAAGATGCCCTGTGATTTAACATGCTCAATTTTCTGCATTTATCTATTAACGCTTAATCTTCTGCTTTGGCGTGTGCACCTCATACTTTTTTAAGTGCCGTTTCCCTCAGCCGTCATGCAAAACGTTGTGTATTTCAGAGGCGGCTGAGATTGTACCAAACTCATCTCCATTAAAAGCTACCAATTCAACTCCTTCTCTCCCGCTACTTGGCCCAGGCTCCTTCTGAGCTGTTCAGCTGTGGAAATAACTCAAAAGGAAACAGATAATGATGGTAAACTGGGGTGTCATGGTTCTCTTTATGTGTATGGCCATTGTAATACAGATACAGCAGGCCAACAATGACTCATCAGTAGCACCAAGCCTGCAATTTTGCTGTGTTTGCAATTTCAAAGAAGAAAAGCAGCTCACAATTACATGTATTAAACTTTCAGATGATGCAGAAATTATGATGTACATCATTTATATTATCAGTCAAACTATAGGGAGAGATTGTCAGGTCTTTATGTGGCCCAGGTGCACATTTCTTATAATTTAATCAGCACAAAGCACCCTCATTTCACCAGAGAACTCTAATTCATGCAGTGAAAACCACACCATGCCCTCTGTCCTCCCCCCACCGCAGTCAGTAAATTACAACTAACAATTCATAACCGTTACCTGCATTTAATCTAGTGCCCTCTGCGGTGGGTTCAGCCAGCTCTGCTCTACAGTCTGGTAACGTTGTACAGAATGCCATGAATTATCTTCATGGAGATTATGGATATCAAAAGGGACTGCTTTAAAACATCCAAACCAAACAGCTAGTAATCTGGTTTAGGGAAATGCATGTGGGAAATGCCTTTGTGCTGGTCTTTGAGAATGATGTCCCTCAGGTCAGTAAGGATGCATTGGTGGTGGGAGAGAGCCAGCTACCTGTCCGCTTTCCTCTTTGTTTCTTACTGTCTGCCTTTCCTTTCTGCTCCCCTTTCTTTCCCCAGTCTGTCACAGGCCAGGGTGTAGGGTAACAGGCTGAGGAAATAGCTGCCCTGGCAAGGGAACCTCAACTCACCTCTTGGCCAGATCCAGCCAGCAAAGTCAAATTTGGAAACCCAGGAGGAGAAGGTAGGGGCAGAGGGATGACCTGAGTTAATGCCTGGGGCAGTGGGAAGCATTTGCTGGGTGTAGAAATGCGATGTAGGACTGGCAGGAGGGTTTTGGGGGTGTATGGGGTGTGTGTGTGGGGGTTTTTTTTGTTTGTTTTTTTGTTTGTTTTTTTTCTACCTACAACGTGGCTGTCAAGAGCTTGCTGTCAGCGTGGGTACTTGCTAATTCCTGCTGGTGATGGGGGATCCTTATGAGGGGTGCTAGGAGGGGGAGGGGGCAGATGGCTGCGAGGGTGCCCATGGGTGAGGGCGGCCATCCGTCAGAGCAGGAGGCTCGGGGAGAGCCCCAGCTCTGCCCTGTGCTGCTCCCCATACATGTCCCGTGGGCTGCACCACCCTAGAAAGGTCCTCGTGGCTGTACGCTCCAAGAGCTGCAATGGTTGCCTCTATATTACCTAAAAAGTATAATGAAGAGTTTAGGGCTGCTGTTTTGAAAGCTGTCCAAAGAAGATTTGGATGCTCAGTTCTCATTAAAAACTGGTGGGAAAACAGGTGCCAAAATCCTGGCTTTGACATCGTAAATCTGTCTGCACTTAACAAAAGCAAAGGAGAGAGCAGAGAAAGACAAATGCCTCTTCAGTTGACTGAAGCTAGCTAATATCATGTCAGGTTCAAAGAATTTTTTTTTATCCCTATGTCTGTCTCCCTTTGCCTACTCCAAAATGAGGGGTGGGAAAGGGGAGAAAAAAACCCACCTAGAATGTTAGAGTTATTTTGATGTTTTTTATTTTGGAATTATATTATATTTAATTCACTTTCATTTTTAAAGGGAATTGTAAAAAAAAAAAAAAAAAACCCCAACCAAAAAACAAACAAACAAAAAAAAAACAAAAAACACTAGTCAACCAAAAAATTAATTTCTTGTACTGTTCTACTGAAAACCACTTCTGAGTACAGGACCTGCCAGTCTTTGTGCTGATTAACATTAATTAGGTGAAATACTTGAAAATAGAGAAATCTACTTTTTTCATGACCAAAAATATATTTTCCTATTCAAAGGGTGGGGGAGGAAAAGGTAGTAAAAAATTAATCTCCCCTTAACAAAAATATTTCCATCTGTTTTACTCATATGTATAATTCATGAGAAATATATCATAACGAGTTAAAAAACTCACTAGAAATTAACAGAAACATTAACAATGGTTCCTCCAGTTGCCAACTATTTTTATGTCTTGGTTTAAAGGGTGCTGTTAAAGATAAAAATTCTGTGGAGGGTAGAGAGGACCAACATGCCTTATTTCTAAACTCAGAGCTGAGCTCTGTCTTTTGGTAATCTAGGTAACAAAAGTAGGTTTTTTGCAAAGAAAAATAATTTCTTTTAAACATTAATTATTCTTATTTGGCATATCTCTGATCATCTAAACTTTTGTAAATGAAAAAGATACTGAACTTTCTTTAGGAGTCCTAGGAGAACGTCTGTATCCAAACTAAATCCCACTGTTTAACTGGAATAATAGACGTTCATCCATGTGATTGTAGGGAGGTGTCTGATACGTTTGTTCTGGTGGTTAATACATTGCCCATGGTGTCCTGAGATACTTAGGTATTTTTCAGTTTCAGTTGTATAGATTTGTCTATGTCATCACAGGTAAACAGGGCTCCCAGCACGTGAATGGGGACACTTGTTCTTTGAGTTTCACAGTTAACACTAGGATAAAAGAGTCCAGATCCTCTTTCCAGAAAGGATCCAAAATCTGTTTGAAAAATAACATTGTTACACAGCTTCATGTTGCCCATAGTACACTGTGCTGCACTTCAGGCCTCCTGAACCTCATTTGTATACATTGCAGATGGGAAAAGGGATCACCAGCCGAAGAGTCCCGGGTCACCTGTATAGCATATCCGCAGGTTGCTGCGCGCCAGTATCATGTATCCCAGCTAAAGGTAACGCTGATGTCTTGTCTTTGATCTATTGATATTCTTGATGGTGTTGAGGTTTTCCATGTTTCAACTTAATGCAGAATTACTGAACTGTGCCTTTTTACTCCATGTATTGGGTTTTTTATTCATTGCTAACATGCTTGTAGTGGGAAGCCTATTGCTGCAGTAGCAGTGGTATCCTGTATTTTGCAACTTAAACTCTGCCAAGGACTGTCCAGTACAGTTTGTTACCTTGAGAGAAGAGGTTGGTGTAATGGAGCAACAGGTCGAGGCTGTACAAACACAAATGTAGATCAGAACATAGAGTAAGTCACTGGAAACCTCATCGTGCTTTGAGTTTCCAACGAAAGGCTGCTCGCAGATCTGTAAATAAATCTGAATACCTCTTACTGTGATGGTGATACCCAACTCTCTACAGGTTTGACTAGCTATATCGGAGCAGCTGAAGATTGTACACTGTTACTGAGGTGACATGTACAGTGTGTATCGATGTGTACAGGTTACAGATTTTGCTCAATATTTATGGGATGCACGATTTGTATCGTCTGATATTTTATGAGTGGTGAACACAAAATTTCAAGAGGGTTCAAGTCCATGAGAGTTGCCAGTGCTATAGAAAGATGAAAAGTTACTGTGAACAATTTTCCCTTAGCTTCTTCACTGAATCTCTTCCACTTACTTATTTTAGAAGGACCCCATATTCCCCCAGACAATTTCTTATCTTTCCTGTTCCTGTCAGTGCCAGATATCAGTGCCAGTGATTTTTCTCCTGCCTATTGTGGTTACAGTATTTCTCCTGTAGAAATTGTCTGGAGGCCACAGACTAATTTTACTAAAGTCAGTAGACGGGAATTACATGGCATTGACTCCTGGGCTCCCTCCGTCTGTTTCAGATTATAACTATTGACCTAGAGGTGAAAGGCTCTGTATCCCATTACCAATTCCCTGAGTCATATGCTTCCTTATAACAGCACTTTAAACAGATGATGCAGGATGCTAGTACTCAATAGCATCTGTATGAATAGCACTTACTCAAATTTACTGGCAAAGATACCTTCCAGGTTTTGGTTATTGAACAAAAAATAAATACCTGTATGTAGCCACAGTCATGAACTCCTCATGAAATCCTTGAGTCCTTATGCGTCTAAACTTTTTGCTGAAGACAAATATCTTAAACAAGAGTTAAAGACCAAAAGATCTGGATGCTGTTATTCACAGTAACATACTGGATAATATAAAAGCCTTGAATTCAGAAAATCCCCTGGTATCACATTTTTCTATTTTTAACGCCAGCATAGTCCTGTTCGTTTGTGATTGGGACTTAGCACACTTTCTCATTACTGCTATCTTAAAAGCAATGCAACTTTGCATTTCAGTCCTATTGTTTAGTGTGTATATCTGAATAGAGAGGAACTGAGATAAAAAGGAGCGAGAGGTAGGGAGGGTAACCCTTCTCGCTATTGAATGCAGGTGGAATCTGCACCATCACTACCCGTTACGTGTATTGGTTTGTTTGTTTTTTCATTTCTTTCACTTTCACCATTACTTGAAGCAACAGGTGTCATGTCCCATCCTGTATGTATTATCCTCTGAACGGTTTTTGGTTAACTCATACAACACAAATGAAGCTGCTAGGCAACTCAAAAAATTATACTAATTTCTTTTATTTTTATATAAATGTGTGACCAGATCCATTGAAGACAGTCAAGCACCAGAATTTGGTATGGAAAAACTCGGTATTTCGCTAGTGGAATCTCTATGATCTGATTTTTAAATTTTTTTTTTCCCCTCCTCTCACTTACTCTGGAAGACCTCCACTTGAAGCAAAAGTCCTGCGTTATCAAAAAGTTAGCATCAAATAAGTCGTTTTGGCCTACATAACCAAAATTTATCTGCATAAATCCCAGATAAGTTTTTGTAGAGTTTTTCTGATAAAAGTGGGTAGAAAACACAGCTTTGCACAGGAAGCACTCTAACTTATAGTGGTCAACATCTGATTTATATTGAACTTCTTTTACAAGAAGTAACTTCTGAAAAGCAAACTGGCTCCAGACACGGTTAAGCTGTTAAATTGTTTTCATGTACTTCCAAGTAGCGTAAGTATTCTAGAGATAAAGTTTATAAGTTACCATCATTCCTCAGGCCTCTATGAACCAGTTATTTCCCATGCTGTCGTGTGGCTGTACTGTTATTTTTTGTTGTTCTTATTTGTGCAGTGGTAAAATTGTTATAGATCGGCAGCGCCACAAAGAAGTAGCTTTTTGACATTATCCTCAATACATTTGGCTAACAACTAATCGCACATTTTAAAAAGTAATTCTGAAGCACTGGATAAAATATGTGAAGGTACTTAAGACCTGTAAGCAAGTTCCTATTGAGCGATGCATCTAGCATACCTATGCTTAATAGAAAGAAACAAGACACTGATAACAACTGAAAAATAAATCTCACACGGTTAATTATAAAGGACGCTATCAGTATAAAACTACAAACAGGAAAAGGTGCTCTGTTTTCCCAGCACTTTGAACATGTGAACTGGTAAAATGTATCTATTTTCTTCTCTGATACTACGCATAAGGAAATGAAAAGACAATCTACTTTTTGGTCTCTCTTCATCTATTACTACAAAACAAATGTCTATATCAGATGTGCAGATGTTGACTGAAGGTGGGCTAAGTTTTATTTGGTATGTCAACAAGAAAATTGCTTAAGTGAGGAAAAGATAAGGTTTGGAGAAGGGATGGGTTGCAGATACTGTATCAAAAGTGGCAGCACAGGAAAGGTTAAGTAACAAGTAAAAAGTCAAAATGAAAAGCGTAGGTTGAAAGAAATAAGAGTTAAAAAGAAGCCTAAATAAAAGGCAGTGAAAGAAGTTGATTTGGAGTAGCATTTCTGGTAATACTCAGAAAAAATCTTGAATATAGGAAAAAGAATGTTATACGTCTGCTTTTATATTGAAATATAGCAAAAAAGAATCGAAGAGCAAAAGGATTCTTTTCACGGAATCATGGAATTTTCAGAGTTGGAAGGGACCTCTAGAGATCATCTAGTCCAACTCCCCTGCTATAGCCTAGAGCACATTACTCAGGACTGCATCCAGGTGGGTCTTGAAAATCTCCAGGGAAGGGGACTCCACAACCTCCCTGGGCAGCCTGTGCCAGTGCTCTGTCACCCTCACCGTAAAGAAGTTTTTCTGTGTATTTGAACGGAACTTCCTGTGTTCTAACTTATGCCCATTACCCCTCGTCCTGTCACTGGAAACCATTGAAAAGAGCCTGGCTCCATCCTCCTTCAGCCCACCCTTTAGATACTTGTACGCCATAATAAGGTCTCCCCTCTGCCTTCTCTTCTCCAGGCTAAAGAGCCTTTCCTCATAAGGGAGATGCTCCAAGCCCGTAATCATCTTAGTTGCCCTTCGCTGGACTCGCTCCAGCAGTTCCCTGTCCCTCTTGAACTGGGGAGCCCCAAACTGGACACAGTATTCCAGTTGTGGCCTCACCAGTGCAGAGTAGAGGGGGAGAATGACCTCCTTCGACCTACTGGCCACACTCTTCCCTATGCAGCCCAGGATTCCTTGTTTTTGGCAACAAGGGCACATTGCTGGCTCACGGATAATCTACTGTCGACTAGGACCCCCAGATCCTTCTCTTCTGCGCTACTTCCCAGCACGTCCGCCCCTAACCTATACTGGTGCTTTATGTTCTTCCTCCCCAGGTGCAGGACCTTGCACTTGCTTTTGTTGAACCTCATTAGGTTCTTCTCTGACCAGCTCTCCAGCCTGTCCAGGTCATGCTGGATGGCAGCACGGCCCTCTGGGGTGTCAGCTACTCCACCCAGTTTGGTATCATCAGCAAACTTGCTGAGGATACACTCTGTCCCCTCATCCAGGTCATTAATGAATATATTGAACAAAATTGGACCGAGTATTGACCCCTGGGGGACACCACTGGTTACAGGCCTCCAACTAGACTCTGTGCCGCTGATCACAACCCTCTGAGTTCTGTCCCACAGCCAACTCTCAATCCACCTCGCTGTCACCTCATCTAGCCCACACTTCCTCAGCTTCCTAATGAGGATGTTACGGGAGACAGTGTCAAAAGCCTTGCTAAAGTCAAGGTAGATGACATCTACAGTTCTCCCCTCATCTAGCCAACCAGTTATAGCATCACAGAAAGCTATCAGATTGGTCAAGCATGATTTACCCTTGGTAAATCAATGTTGACCACTTCCAATAACTTCCTGTTCCTCAATGTGTTTGGAGATGACCTCCAGAATGAGTCGCTCCATTACCTTCCCAGGCACAGAGGTGAGACTAGCCAGCCTGTAGTTCCCTGGGTCCTCCTTCTTGCCTTCTTCCAGCACCTCTCCTGTTCCCCATGACCTTTCAAAGACGATGGAGACTGGTCTAGCAATAACATCTGCCAGGTCTCTCAGCACTTGCAGGTGCCAGACTTTTTTAGACTTATCTTTGAAAATCATGACCAAGGAAGGCTTATACCAATAACTGCACACCAACATCAGAAGCAGAATTCTTGTTTTTGAGTATGTTTTCTCCTTCTGTCCTTCTAGGCGCCTTGAGGCTTGTGAATAGAAGTCACAAAATGTTTAGAAAAAAAAAGTTGGGAAATTCTTAGTTAAGAATGGCCAGGGTTTCAAATGAGATGTCTGTTGCCAAATGAGAAATGGCAAAGGCAAAAAAAAAAAAAAAAAAAGTAATCTGAAGCTTTCATAGGTTTCCTTGACATTATCAATGTTAACTGGAAAGTGGAGCAGACTGGAGGGAAGTGGACAGATTAAATATAGCTAAGTCTGCCACATTTCCATCTGCTTTTATGTATCCAAAACAGAAAAGAGCCACCTGCTAATCAGAAGCGACACATCTCATTTGTGAATGTAATTAGTCTTTTTTAGTTAATCATCTTAATTAGTTTTGAAATCTTTAAACATACGGGAAAACAGCAGAAGATCAAAAGATAATAGTTCTACAAATGAAAGTTGTAAAAATATGATGAGTAATCAAATGAGTTCAGGGCAAAATCATGAAAATTGCAGCATAAACAAGATTGTGGTAAAAATAATAATTAAAAATCCCAATCAATCTAAACAAAACCGCATCTAAACAAAACGTATGATAAAAAACGGAAGAGGGAGAAAAACAGTAAGAATTATCTCCCTAGTGCCTTAGTACCTTCCTTACCTTCAAAAAAACCCACGGTATAAACACAGGTTGAGGAAAAGGCAGACAAAACAAGCTCAGTTCACCCTATTTAAATGTTGCTTAATTGCCGAGACCTCCTCCCTATAGACTTCAAGTGGTATTTTTTAAGCTACACGTTTTCTTCTTCATATAAAAAAAAAAATGTAGCTAGATTTTTTACATATCAAACATTGCCATGAAAGGCAATGATATGTGATTTTTCTACATTTTCTCAAGACTTCTACTCATTTTATTTGGGTTTTTTTTGTTGATACAGCTGTGACCACGGTAAAATGCATCCATGGGATCCATACAAAAAAAAAAAAAGGTGTTATGTTTCTGTGAAAGCTTTCACTAAGGAACAGAGCACCCAGATGCTTTGCAAGCTTCCTTTGGAAGCATAGCTTTGTGGTTGTACGGGACTGGATTTGTTTCTGTGCACCGTTTTCGACCTGCTTCTCCAGGCCAGTTGTTAGTTGGAAGCAGCTTTGGATTAGCTTTGGCCAATCAGATTCCTAGCCTTCTGGGGCAAAATTCATGCTTTGAGTAACTTCAGTGAAGTCCTTGGACAAGACCTGATTCTTTAGGTGTTTTACATCATTATGACATATACACCCTAAGAGTTCATTTCCACTCTTATTTTCCCTTTAATTTCCCCAGTAGCATTCATCCTTTCTTTCTGCAAATCTGCGCTTCCAGGGTAAAATCTTCCCAGGGCCAAGAACGAGAGGACACGTGTCTGATACTTTAGGGTGTGCTGGAAGTGAGAAGCTGTGTTCATGAGCAGGCTTGTGAGTACAGCTGCATTGGTGGGCAGGGGATAGTGTCAAGCCCCATGGCCTCATCAGCATCAGGAGCTCTTGCACATGGAGGTGCTGCAGCACTGAAGTGTGAGCTCAGCCACCCAGCACAGGAGATTCATAGAATCATAGAATGGTTTAGGTTGGAAGGGACCTTAAATATCACCTAGTTCCAACCCCCCTGCCACGGGCACGGACACCTCCTGCTAGACCAGGTTGCTCAAAGCCCTATCCAGCCTGGCCTTGAACACCTCCAGGGATGGGGTATCCACAGCTTCTCTGGGAAACCTGTTCCAGTGTCTCACCACCCACAGAGTAAAGAATTTCTTCCTATTAACTAATCTTAAATCTGCCTTCTTTCAGTTTAAAAGCGTTACCCCTCATCCTATTGCTGCACTCCCTGACAAAGAGCTCCTCCCCATCTTTCCTGTAGTCCCCCTTCAGATACTGGAAGGCTGCGATAAGGTCTCCCCAGAGCCTTCTCTTCTGCAGGCTGAACAATCCCAGCTCTCTCAGCCTGTCCTCACAGGAGAGGTGCTCCAGCCCTCTGATCATTTTCATGGCCCTCCTCTGGACTCGCTCTAATAGATTCACCTGATCTGCCTGTCAGTCAGAGGCAGCGGAGTTGCAAACTGGCCACCTCGGTAGCTAGTGTATCTGGGAGGTCTGCACTATGTCCCTGCCCTCCCTCTACAGTGACATCCCCACAGAAGAGCTGCATTAGCGTCTTTGCTGCTGACATCGCAGAGAGCACCCACAACTTCAGCCCTACGAAGTCAAGGTGGAAGGCCAGCATGCAGCTCGCTGCTGTAGGCTTTTTGGCTGCATCAATGTCAAGTGTGCGGCATGTATTTTCAGAGGAGATACCGCTTCACACAGTAGAGCAATACTGTCATTTTGCAGGTTGGTTTGCTACAAATGTGTTTCTGTGGTTGAGTCAGGATGTGTTTGGTGATGTACAGGTCCTGCTTTGCAGTATGCGCATGCAATCTAGTTTCCTTATAAAAGAGAGCAAACGGGTTTTCTGCAAGACATACCTGGAGTGTCAGGGAATGATAGAAAGGTTGGCTTTTAAACGTGAAACAGACTTTTGGGCTAAAGATGAGGAAGAGTGAGTTTTAATTAAAAAACCTCTCAGCTTATCTTCTTACTCAAGGGAACACGATTTTTCAACCATTAAAAGCAACTGGAGCATTGCAGTTCTTTTTTCTGGAAGGAGAAATAGGTCCTAATAGAGTGAGGCTTACACTGTACAATTCAGAAAAAATCAGGTGTGCCCCATTTGCTATGCATGTGTTGCTGTACCGTGTACAGGATGCAGTTTCTCCACCCCGACGTGCTTTCAGCAGTGGGATGCATGGGATGGCTACACAGGGGGGGTGTACTTGTAGCCCACCTTTTCCAGAACAGCCTGCGTATCAGCTGGTAAGGTAGGGAGGTGTAAGCTGTGCGCTCGTGTCACGCTGAACCCCATCATGCTAAAGAGGGAGACTACCGTCAGCTGAATGAAACAGTAACCAGAGAATTGTAGGGAAACTTTAGAAAGAGGAGTCAGCTTGAAGAAGAGTGACAAAGCAGCGAGAATCCGGGACATTTGTGAGCGCAAATTCACATTTTGTTAAGTGTCCAGTGTAGCAATTCACCTGGTCTGTCATGGATATTGAACCTGAATGTATAGGTCACAGATTGGCAGTTCTTTACAAGTTGTTAATAAATTGATAAACTGATGTAAACTATGTGAATTAAGTGGATTCCCCCCCCCCCCCCCCCATTATACTGGTGAACAGCAAGATCAGACAGTTGTGAGAGAGAGAATGGAAAATGAAAAGAGTGAACTGCAGAGAACATTTTGCTCTTTTACGGTATTTGACTGTGGTGTTGCTCAGAGATATTATAGCTCCTCCGTGTGTTTTTGCTTTAAATAGTATATGTGTTGTATTGATATAGTTGTTTCTTTGCTTTGTAGTTGCAAGGAAAAATATTTTAGAGCCTATATCATACAGCAATTTAACTTTTTTCCTCTGCTTATAATATTTATTATATAATGGATGAAAGGGAGAAAAGACAGGTAAATATCCCCCCAACTCTTTCCTTTACTTCAATTACTAAAGAAAAAAAAAAAGGAAAAAGAAAAAGAGCAGCTGTTTGAAAAACCCTGCCATATAAGATTTCCACTTTCTTTGGAAAGCAAGAACATTGAAGTGAATCTACAATTGCTAGTTTCCTCTAGAAACAGTAACACTGACCTTCCTCTAATCCTTTTGACCTACTATTGTAAGGCTGCTTATAAACAGAAATAGAAACCACATGCTGTCAGTCAGGGCATCCTTAATTTCTCATCCCAAGTAAAATAAAGCTATCTCCTTCATGAAAGAGCTCATAATTTTTCTCCTTTCTTGCAGCTGAGAAGGAGCATAATGGAAAGCGACACTGAAAAATCGCAGGTGGGTAGAAGTTGTGGCAACACCTTTCAAAGCTGAAAAATATCCATCTAAAAGATAAAAGTATGTAGGCTTGGGATGGTTAGTTTTTTTTTTCTTTGTTTTGTTTTGTTTTTTTTTTTTTTCTCATTTATTCTGTGTGTGAGAGTGCTCCTACAAACAGCTTCTCACTTATCCGTAAGTGGACGATTTCCTGAGTAGGTAATTCCTGAAGGGGTCTATCACAAAATACCAAACAACTGCTGATCACATTCATGGTGACGCTTCATATCGCCAGTGTTTTTCTACTTGCTCCCCTGTGTGCCAGAGAGACTGCTGGTGGCAAACACGGGGTGAAGGCACACCTGCCTTTGGGGATGGAGGAGCAGCGCAGCTTTAGTGTGAACAGGGAGACCCAGTTCACCCATTGACCATCCCCATGTATCTCTTGGTGGTTCACTGCACAATTTTAGTGCATGTGAAATACGTTCCTTTAAAGGGGAAAAAAAAAACTTGCTCCAGGTGTTTGCTGGAGAGGAGAACATGTCTGTACCAACAGCTCTATTTGAGCCATCTCTGAGCTATGCGCATAGTGGGGATGTTCAGTCAGGCAATCAGACTGTGGCCCAAAGCAAAACCCCCAAAACACCTGTAGCATAGGTATGAGGACCTCAGAAATTTTTGTTTCCATAAGAAAATCTTTCCCTTTTACGCTAATTTACTTGCTAATGTAGATAGAGCCCAAAGTAAATTCTAGTTTGTAGAACTGGGTATCCTCCTAAATTACTTTTATTTACATATGTAAATATCAACAAAAAACCGGAATGATTAAATAAAAAAGCAATTCTTTGAGAAATCCTGATTACTTTAGAAGTCTTTAAAGACACTGTTCAAATAAGAACAAAATCTGAATCCAAGTTGCATGTACTCATAAATACTCTGTTAGAAGGCCTCACGTGACCCAAGCCTCTAGAAGATAACATGGTTCCGGGGGCAGGGGGGGAGGAAAGATGTGACTATTCCTGTTTAAGAACTAATTGGTAATGTTTCCAGCTTCTTAAACTTTTAGTCCTTTAGCTAGTCATAACCGCCACTGTGCCTCAGGTCCTCATCATGCCATTTATGCTAAGGCAGTTTTGATTATGTAAAAGAATGGGTTGCACAAACATTTCTCAGGATTGGATTTAGGTATTAATGATCCTGCTGTAGGATTGGGGGCTGCACTAAATCACCTTTATTGATCCTTTAGGGCTCTCTTTTTTTGTATTATTCTATATCTTCCTGTTAGTGATTCATGGTAAGATATTGTCTGGTATGCTGTGTATCAAGTAGCTTGGATGATGGATTGCCATCCCAAATATCAAGTAATTCGAGTGATGGATTTTCATTCCACAACAAGTCAGGACCAATTGCTCTAGGGGTCAGAACAGAACTGATGGTGCAGCCATAGTTCAGAATGGCACAGAGATTATATGAAACCTTATGTTTTCATGAAGTTCCTCATTTCCCCCAGACTTCCTCATTTATAGTAAATAAACGTGCCTGGGTAGTGAAGTGTTTCTGCCATCACAATATTTGAGTGTTTAAAAAATAGCAATGAAAATTAGATATGATGGAATTTTGTTCTAAGTTACTTGGAGGCCTGTGGATATTTAAGGAACCAGCCTTTGCTTCTCTTTCAGGGCTGTGGAGTGACAGGAAACGGCAACTGATCAGAAATCCCATTGCTTGTAGGAATGGTTTTGGTTATGAGGCTGAGGAAACGCATCTCAACTCGGAGATCAGGTTTCTCCTGAAGGAAAAGTAAAACCAGTTAGCTGTATGGAGCAAGACCTCTGCCACAGATGCTTGGTATTTCGGTTGTTTAAGCCACAGAGAGCAGATTCAGGTGCAAACTTGTGTCTGTGTGTGCCGGTCCTACTGAAGAATCGGGATTGGGTCTGCCATACCTCTAGCTTAGTACCCATCACTCGGTGCTTCCACCTGCTCACACACAGGTCTTTCCCACTGCTGCTGCTGCTCCACCTCATATAACTATTTCATTGGATTGGAGACTGACTGTAACCCATCCACCTGGTATGTAAAAGCCTTGCTCCAAAGAGTTTGTGCGTGTGTTTATATAAACTGGAAGGCTGTCACTAGAAAGACTAAAACATCCAATACTGCTAAGAAATGGCCAAGGGAAAATATTTTGGTTTGTGTATTTCCTACAAGACACCTTTGTTTAGACAAATTCCATATTAAAACCACATTGCAAACTATTGTGAATTTTTCAACTGAAAATGTAATTACAACGGTTGTATTTTGTACTTCTTTAGATTGGCTTCGCATAACTTTAAAGCACATTGGTTTGGGGGAAAAAACCTCTACCAAGGTCATTCTTTTTGCTGCATAACTTGCATTTGTTCCCTTACATCAGGAGGACCCTGCAGTGCACAGCAGTACCTTGAGATGACAATTATTCTGATTTGGAATTTTGTGTACAATAATTAAACAGTCAGGTACCAGCAGACATGTGTTACCCTGAGATAACACACTCCTTGGAAGTATCATGAGACAGAAGGTGAAATTAGTGCCTCCAATGACCTGGGAAACACATTATCTCGCCACTGCACAAGCTTGAGGGTGTATTGTTACTGTATACCAACTATTAGCGTTATTAGTTGCATCATGATTGATTGCGCCATGTAAAACATATGTTTAAAACATGTTCACTGTTGTGCATCATGCAATAATTATGTCTGACTCTGAAGGACCAATATATCAGGTGTGAGTTGATAGGAGCATGAAGTATTGTTTGTTGTTTTTTTGTTTTTTTTTTTTTTTTCACTGGGGTATGCAAGACTGGTGAAAGTTATCTTGAAAGGGACTTTTTAGCATCGGAGCCTCACAGCTTCCACAAAACCAGCATCCATAATGCGGTAGAAAGAGTACTCACACGTGATCGGCTAAAGCGGGGTGTTCCCAAGCATCGTGTGTTAAGACTATGCCATGCTTTCTTATGAATATATGTGTGCGCCTGTGTGTTTGCGTGCCCGGAGTGAT
This sequence comes from Vanellus vanellus, assembly GCF_965231255.1. Classification (NCBI taxonomy): domain Eukaryota; kingdom Metazoa; phylum Chordata; class Aves; order Charadriiformes; family Charadriidae; genus Vanellus; species Vanellus vanellus. Next base: position 100,641,100 of record NC_138905.1, read on the forward strand.
CTTCGCAGTGTTTATTTTTAACCTGCTGTTATTTTTGTCGCCCCTTCCTGTGCCTGGTGCTGTCAGTTGTTTCATTCTTCAGGTGACTGTCAAGAAGCATTTTTTCCACCACCGAAGAGGCTGGCGCTCTACCCGGGACACGGGTCGGCTGGTTCGCGCAGCCCGGGCAGACAAAGGGCTTTGTGCTGCTTGCTCCTTCTCACAGCTCCGCAGCGAGGCACCACATCAGACGGAAGAGAAGGTCTATCTTTAATCTGAGCTACTCAGGAAATCAAAGGAGGTGGATGAAAACAAGAGCGGTGACTGATTCCCGTAGGAAATCACTTTCCTGTTCCATTTGATATAATGAACAGGATAATCAAAGCAAGGTTAGAAACCCCCTGTACCTTTTCTCCGAGGACTTTTGTGAAGTCAATTCACGAGGTATTATAATAATTGAACACACGTGTGATAATGATTTAAAAAATAGTTTCCTTTTTTACCTTAGAATAATTTACATACAGCTGCTCTGGCAAGGTGCAGGTCTTATGAGTCATCAGGCTTGTAGTTAAACATGTTAATCCTTATTACACCTGCAGCTGTTTGTTTCTTTGCCTCTCAGTGTCTTTTGGTCTTTGCTAAAAATAGTTACAGTGCCTACATAAGGACTATATTTCAAAGATATGGTGGGATGTTGTTCAAAGATATGGTGGGATTTGAAGTTCAAATGCAATAATGAAGCAGAAATCTGGTTCATGCTCAGAGAGAAGAGCATTAGAAGGAAGAGAGATGCTGTGGAAAAGAGGTACCAGGTTTGATTGGGCTGTAACAACCTACTGACTCATAGCTATTGCTCATTCCTTTGAAAACCGGTGTGCTGCCAGGACTGTGCTCGTTTCTCAACAAAGATCTCCGGAAGGGCAAGAATGAGTTGCTACCCACATCCTGCAAGGTAGGTTGTCCCTGAGGCTTCCCCAGCGGCTCTACATCAAGGTCTCCCTTTCCATGGCCCCACTCGGCGCCGGGGGACACAGCTCTATGGGAGCGGGTGGCCCAGGAGCCGCCTCCCGCTGCATTTGCTGCAGCGTCCCAGGAGAAGCCAAGAGAAACGTTTCCTGGGCGGGCAGTAATGCAGTGACCCCGGGTACTCCCGCCAGCTCTCGTCATAGCTGGTACCACGTGACAGCACAAGTAGTGCTTTAATGCGAAGGGAAGCGTTATGGCCTTTACTGGCAATACCTCCCATATAAGTGAAAAGTGCTACTCTAATGCATTTTAGACAAGTAGGTGATTTTTTTTTCTTTTCTCTTTTTTTTTTTTTTTTTTTTTTTTTTTTACAATGAGGTTAAAGTGGCAGTGCGAGATCTCTCCTAATTCTGTGCTGGCTTTCTTTGCACTTCTGTTGAATCCACATGGGATGGTGATATTCAGCTCTGCATTACTGCTATTTCTCACTTTAATGACCCTAGTAAATCTTTAATGATTGCCATCACTGTCAGAAGGGCACAAAGGGCCCTCGTCTGTCTTGATGCAACCTAAGAAAATATGCTCACAGATGTCAATTAAAATAATGGCATTGATGGTAGGTCACTTGTATTTTTATGGGTAGCCACATCTTCTTGCAAAAAGCAGCATAAAAATTCTATTCATAATCATTGTATTGCCTAAAAAAATGTAAATGTAGATGTCTTAGGTTTTGTTTTGATTGAGCAGGGCAGCACATTCCAGACAATATGAATAGGGACAGGCGCTTCACGGAAATTGGCCTAATCATTTCAGTAAGCCAAAGTACCTAAGATATAAGTTGTTATTTTAATTTAGGTATTCTGAAGTGTGAAATTTTCATCCAGTAATACTTGTTTGAAAGTCTGTGTTGGAGAAATTCATTTAACATTAGAACCAAGATTTTTCCACCACTTAAACATTGTTTCATTGTGAGTGATTTCTCTATCACAGTATAGCCTTTAAGACATAATTCTCTCAAATTACGGGGTACGTTAGCAGCCCTGTGAGCTAGGAGCTGGATATACAGATCTCTTGTTTTCATTAATAGTAGTTGCCTGCCTAATTCACTGAGCACCACAGAGAAAATGTAGCCCCGTGGGTCAACATCAATGGACTCAATGAGGTCTTCACCCTCTAAAAATGTCATTAATGGGAGTAATAGCTGGCTGTGGACTCTAGCGCTCGCAACAGCTGCAGTCAGCCAGTTCTCTGGAGAGCAGAAGTCTGACGCAGAGGTGCTCAAGCTTGTTTGGGGAAACTCCCATCCATCATTCACTGCTTGCCAGCCATTTGGAGTCTTAAGGAGTCTGTAAACCTTATGGAGAGTTAGACTTTCGGCCTAAAATTAGGCTCTTCTTAGTGAACCGTGGGCTGTATTTAACAGGGTGGGAATGATGTCTACTGCTCTTCTGCTTCCTCCTGCTTGTCCTGTATCACCAGCTAACCTGAGTGTAAGGATAGACCCCGACTCATTGCTGCCTACCTCCACCCCTCTCAAAATTAAATGCTCATGCTAAGCCAACCCAGATCTTGAGCGGGGTTCGCTGCCCACCAGGAGGTGTCCCCATATAGGTTTTCATGCCTAGTTCTATTGCAAGGCTGAGGACTCAGTTGGCAAGTTGATGTAAGGGCTTTCATCAAACACAGTGAGAAGGTTTGTATGGTCACCTCCAAAGCAGGGACCTGGTGGTACTTCTGCTTAGAGGTGATGGAGACTGGGATCAGGTTAGTCTGTTTCCAGAGTCAAAAAGTCGGCCTTGGGTATATTTTCTTCCTTTGTCATAATGTATTCCACTGCACATTAAAATCTAAATTTTTCTAGAAGATGCTTCCTACAGAAATTTCAAGATACTTTGGATCTAAACCTGATCAATAGAATGTGTTTTTATAAAAAGAACTCACCTTCTTGTGCTGCATTTCAGAAAGGGAAAACTCAAGAATATTTTTGCTGTATGTGGCAGTTAGTATTTTAATCCATACAACATCCTGAGCATGAGAGTGGAGAAGGGTGGATGACCTAGGAAAACACTGTGTAATGTGAATATTATTAAAAAATAATAATAAAAGTATTCAAGCATTAATATTGGGTACTCTAGGTCATTATTTTATCCATAAAGCATATATTAATAGCAGATTTTTATTACAATTCTGTGTTCACCTAACTTTGTAGTGTCTTTTGATTTCGTTTTTTTTCTGTAGTTATTTTCCACTTCTAAGTCATTTGATCTATGTTTTCCTTTAGACCTCTGCCTCTGTATAGATTACCAGAAAGAAGTTCAATTACAATTTTGTCTCTGATGTGGATATTTCTTTAGTGAAGGTTGTACAAGGACATGTCCTTCCTTGGGCTCCATTTCAAACAGGGCTTCAAATGCAAACTAAAAAAAACCAAAAAAACTAATCTGAGTAGTCCAAGACATGCTTCACTTCAGCTTTCATGAGTATGTGCTTGATACAACGTCAACAACAAATGTTTCATAATCTTCAGTGCTACAGGATTTGGGTAGTCCCAGGTCTGATAATTTTCTACTTTGGATTTTACGTATGGCTTTGGATTTTACATAAGGTTCCTTAAAAAATAATAGTAGGTTCTTGAAGAATGTGTGATAGTATTGGATTAGGTTGGAATTTTAGGATGAAAAATTCCTCTGTTAAATATGTGGGTTTTACTTGGATGTGGGATTTTCTGTCTGCATTTTGTGTTTTCCTCCTGCAAATAAACATTTCACAAAACTTTACAGTCTCATCATGAGAGCATTCTTGTGGGAATACATTTTTTTACACATGTTTCAATATAAACTATGCAGTAGTCCCTTAGGTAAAATTCTCATTTAAAATATTTTAACCTGTTTTGTCAAATATGAATTATAGAAAGACTGTTCACCCTACATTTACAGCACTTTGGTTGCTGAGTGAGTTCTGTGAGAATTTATGAGTAATTAGTCGGGTTATACATTTTATTAGATATAATTTTCCAGGAATATAATTCTTGAAATTTGAAAGATGAAAATTAACCTACTTGGAGTTTATTCCAAAGTCAAGGCTCTAGATTTTTAGTCTTTCTTTGTAGGTGTATTTTTATGTAAGGATATAATTATTTGTATCCATTTCCATTTTACTTCGTAATATTTTCTTCATGTTATTTTGTCTTCAGACATCTCTGAGATGAGCATCCAACTGAAATAGTGCTGCTTATTTAGGAAGAGAAGGGTGCACAGCTGACTTTTCCCCAGATGACTTGCATATAAAGACTAGATAAGAATATATTTTTCTTGGAGAAGGTTTGGACTCCAAGATGCTAAACCCTCAAGTTATTTGAACGTTGCTTAACTTGACATTAAGCAGTGATTCCAGAGACAGCTAGTCTTTGTGTTCAAAGTTAGGTCTTGACTGCTCTGCAGGATCCAGGGCTGTTCTACATAGTCTTCTAACCTAAAAGGAACAAACTCATTACTGAGTGTTTAATTTAAACACTCATTACTGAGTGTTTTAATTACATGTGATTTAAGCTGGGTGGAAAACAAAACAAAACATTGGCTTTTTCCAGCCTTCGAATGGCAAGTGGTGGTGGGAGCTAAGCTACGCTTGCGCTTTGTGGGAACAGGAATTGCCACACTTGACAGAAAATGTCACCTTTTTTCAAAATATTGAATCCAAATCTCACTGAAAAACTGAATATGCTGAATGGTTGGTGGGTGTGGGTGAGAGGATGCTTTAATATAACACAGATTAAGGAGGAAACAAATGGCATTTGCAAGCTGAAGGCAGAAGTTTGGATTCCCAGCTGCCTGGTTAGCCTGAAATCCCTCAGACTCAGGGGCCTCTCTGAGCCTCAGAAAAGGACCCGAATGCCACATCAGGCAGCCAGGTACCCCAGGTACCATCTAATTTCCATGCTTCTATTGTGAGTTATTTTTCCATATGTATCTTAGTTGTGTAATTGAGAAACCTAAGCATTTCTATAAGCTTTTGGGTTTATATAAATGAATTTCAAACTTGCTATAACAAGATGTGGTTCTCTATTGGTTTTGTGTTATGGCAAAGGTGCACATGAACAGTAAGTTACTAGCAAATATGTGTAAGACATTAAAGATAAAAGAAAATCTCTACTACTTGTCCGAGATGTTTGCGAATGATCCTTAAGGGATAATTTACTAAAACAGACCAAATAAGTTGAGATAACTGACAGATTTATGTGTGCATGTTAACAAATGTTAGCACCTATTCTGACTAATTTATTATTTCTCCTTTGACAGCCATCAAACATTCTTGATTTCAGAAGTTTCTTGAAGATATACACATGTTCCTGTGCAACCTGCTCTAAGGTGTCCCTGCTCTGGCAGGGGGGTTGGACTAGATGATCTCCAGAGGCCCCTTCCAACCCTATGATTCTATGATCTCATAATGCAGGGAAAAGCTTTTATACATAGGCTTGCTCGCGCAATTATTTTTTCTTTTTCTTTCAGAAAACACATCATATTGGACTTTGTAGTAGATTTTGGAATATGTATTTCATATTTTTAGTTTATGTCCCTGTATTTACTATTCATGTTGTAAAACTTGAAGACAAGAAGTAAATGAGAACATTTCACCATCATTTGTTAACGTCTTTCTAAAACTGGTTTTGAGCTGAAAGTGTGAAAGACGTCATGTTACGGGTACTTGATGTTGTAATTCAGCCACGCGTTAAATCGAAACTGCCACCAGAAGAAGTCTTCCTTTGTTTCCTCTCCTGTTCCAACAAAACTGCTTATGACTCTGAGTGGTGACTTTTCTTCAGTCTTGCTATTGACCATCTACAAAACACCCAAACCTAGGTCCTTTTCAAACAAAAGCCTGTAGATAGTTATATTTTTTTTTCTTTCTGTTACAGTTTACTGTGAACTTCAGCCAGGGTAGTTCTACTGTTGTAATTTGGCATGTGAAGATTATGAGCATGGTGTATTACTGAATGCTTTTTTCAGATTTGTGTGTTTGGAAAGGCAATGGTAAAAATTCCCTATATACCCCAGTCTTTGGGCATTTATTGCAAGTGTTTATTTTGAAGCTTAATTTATATGTGTATTTCCCAGAAATTAATAATTAACTATTTATACAAACATGTTCTAAAGGTTTTTCAAGACGACAGTAAAAAAAAAAAAAGAGTAATGGGTTTAAGATCTACTGGAGTTTTAACTTGTGGAACTCTGATTTTTGCAGACACCAGCTGTAAGTGACCTTCCTCAGGGCATAGTCTGCTTCCAGAATTGCTCCACAAATTTTTGCCTACTTAATCTTAGCCTTGCTGCTGAAGGTGGCTAGTAGGCTGGTGAAACCTTTGATCTCCTCCAGTGTTTCTCTGTTTCCTTTAGGTATGGCTGGAGGCCTTGAACTGAGAGAGGACAGTGAAGTGTGATTTGTGCATGAGGGTACATGGAGCAGATGCTCTGTCCGTCCTACTGGATGCCACTGTCTAAAGCCTCATGGTTTTGGGAGACTGGACTGATCCGGTAGATCCCTTCTAGCCTTCTGTACTGGTCTTGGAAGGGAGAACGTTTGTTAGAGCTGCCATTTTGTTAATTACAGGTACATTGATTCCTTTTGGAATCTTAGTTATTTTCCCTCACGAGATTATCATCTGATATATGATTATGTGGTTTATTTTCTTTTTCTCCCCATATGGTTTTGCTGAGTCTGGAATTGGAGATTTGCTAATTGCTTGGTCCTTATAAATATGTAAGAATCTTTTTCTTTCCTTATCATCACCCCACCAGCATCCTGTAACAAATAAATATGTGTGTGTTTTACTTGAAAGCCGTAGTAATATTATTCAGGTTCTCTTAGGCAGTGGGGTCCTGCAGGATCTTGACGTTTTGCAAAGGAGATGCTCCACGCACGGGGTTCTTGATTTTGTTAGTGCCATTACAAAAAGGATTCAGATGTTTTCACCTTCAGCATTAGGAGTTAAGAAAACTTGGTAGCTATGCTTAGGGCAGTGAATGTGAAGGAAGATAATGAATGGTGTTATTTATGTGCAAACTATTCTCCGTGTCTAACTGCATTTTATTACTTATGTTTCCTCTTCGTTCCTATGTTAGTTTTCTGGGGCTCATGAAATGATGACAGACAAACATCTACTCTACATCCATAAACTTGTTTTTTGATTTTTTTTTTTTTTTTTTCCAAAAAAAGGTTCTGCTTCTGTACCGTAAGAATCAACTATCAAAACCTCCTCACTTTATTTCTCTGGCTATAGGAAAGATGAGCGCCCCTGAGAGTAGAGATAGAAATACATTAAAATATAAGTGTTTATGCTGATGTAGCGTATTCCAGTTTGGGAGACAAAGTAAACTGCATTGGCATAGGGTCTCTACGTTAATGCAAGACTATGGTCAGATTTTCTCTTGCAGAAGCCACTCTGTCGAAATACAAGATTACTGCCTCTAGACTGCTCTTATTCCTCCTTTCAGGACACCTTTGCTGGCCTAACAAATCCTGTGAGTGACCTGAGGTCCAAATGAGCCCAAAGTCTAGAAGCATTTGCATGAACAGTTTGTGTTTTTTGCCTTCTGCTACTTCTTTATTTTCTGCAGCTATACTTTATTAAAACTTATTAGGACCAGTTAAGTGTCTGATAGCATTAACGTATAGCTGCTTTTATGTTACATGACGGCAACAAGTTCTCATTTTTTTGCACGAGTAGATGAAAATGCTAAACCCCTCACATGTTCTTTTATTGAAATTATTTTAACTGATTTAAGTCATTAAGAGCTTTTATACTTACCTATTAATCATTATTGTACTGGTAGATTGGCACCTGAGTCTCTTTGATAGCACTGCAAACCTCCCAGAGTTTGCATGTGTCTTTGTGCATCACTACTACAAACACTCCAAACTGCTATCTTGTGCCATTACCTTTTTAGCATTCTCATCAGGCACCAGCAGTATTTGATAGGACAAGTCTTTATTTCTGTGTAGTATTAAATAGATGATGTGGTCTTATTTCAAAGGTAAAATTGGGAGTGCTTTCTACTCCTTTAACATTGTGCACATGGTGCAGCTTTGGAAGGGTGAGTTGACACAGACTATGTAACATCCAAAAACTGCAACTAAATTTGTATTGCAGACTTTATATCACCGCTGGAGAAATGTGAGCCAAAAAGATTTCAAGTTGATTTTTCTGATCATAGGCAATAGTTGCAGAGTTTGCTGGTGAGAAAAATCTAAAAGCCAAATTTGAATTTTTATTGTTTGAGGTTATGTGACACCACTGAGAGGCAATGAATGATGTGTTTGCAGAGTAAATTAGGGCTTGTAGTAAAATGTTAACCTTAAAATCCACACATTTGAACAGATTTACATGGGAGCAAACTTGCTCTACGAATTTTTTAAATGGCTCTGTTACTTAACTGTTTGTGTAAGGTGGTTGTACATATGTCTGATAACAATTTTGGGATCAAAGTCATTCATTATGTAAGTCAGTATAATTTGAACTGGAGATAATGAGGGTTATGCCCAGTTACACTGGAGATACATTTGGCCCAGTGCCTTTGAAATCATTGTATAGACAAGTCTGAAAAGAAGAGTGAAATTATCCCAATTGCTTTATTGTTTGATTTAGCAGGTTCTAAATCAGAAAATGTGTTAAATCTTCCCCCTTTTCCCCCTAGATCTTCTTAATAGCTGTTGTGCTTCCTAGAGTAAAATTATTATTACTCTTATTACTGTTATTAAAACAAGAAATACTTTTCAGCACCTCACCTTTAAGACAGCTTGGGGAATTTTTCTTTTTGATCTTCACTCTTTTTTTTTTTTTTTTTATCCTTATGTAAACTTGGATTTACACTCCATCTCATATTGGCAATCTGCCATGCCCTTCTGTGTTCTCATTTACTTGTCTCTTTGTTTCACTGCTATCTTCTGATGCCTTTTTCAGTAAAATTAACAAGTTCTTGCTTACACCACAGCTGAATTTGGTCGACTGACTGATCCAAATAAGCTGGTTATGTCTGCATGTTCTTTGTGTTTGGAATGACTTCTACTTTAATGTTGCAATTACTATATATAGCTGGCTGCAAAATAAAATTTTTGCATTAAGAATGTTTCACAAAAAGCAAGTTTCCATTGAAAATACCTCCATTGGAGATGGTAGAAATGTTCCCATTTTCTCTCTGAAAGACTGCAAGCAAATTTTTTTGTATTTTTAGTATTTTGTTGAGACTTTGATATAAAAAAGAGAAATTGCATTGTGGTTTTTTTAATTGTAGAAGTCATACAAGTGTAAAAAATAATTTTATATACTAAAATATCCTTTCTGTATATGTATTTATATGGTGCTGAAAGATGTTACTGAAATACAGAAGTCAATATTATACTATATACCATCACAACGTGTAAGAGTAAAGTAGTGCATTTTGCCTACCACAGACTGACTTTAGTTTTCCTACAGAATCATATCATAAAAGCAGCACTCATGAAAAACCATATAGATTCACTTAATTTTTCAAGTTCTGGTAAGCAATTCTGTCTAAATGCTTAAAATAGTTGTGCTTTAATACTGCTTAAAATGTTCCTCTAGCATAGCGGTCTATTGATTGCAAAGCGCACTGCAAATTAAATTGCATGTATAGACGTTCTGCATGATTGTAGTCACTTCATGTTATAGTTTCTATTGCTAGAGATTTGGAAATTATGACCAAAATTGTATAAAACACAGCTAATTAATTGGGAGGGATATATCAACTATCTATATAGTGCTCTGAATCTGTAATTAATGTCCTGCTCCTGTATTTCATCTTCCTCAGTGAAAAGCAAGCCCTGTCAAACCTTACATTGTATGCCCCAAATCAAGAGCGATTTTTGCAAATATTGGCTTTAAAAACTGTCTATGAAATTTGAAATGAAGATGGATTTTGTAGGCTTGATCCAGGCAGTGGTATAGCTAAAACCACGGAAATCACCTGGCGGTCTGGCAGAGGGAGGAGGATTGTCTATGACAAGGAATGTGGTGTCAAACCAGGCTGGTGGTACCAGAGCAGAGTCAGGTGGTGGGGAGGGTCTCGTAGATCCTGCCCACACCACACATAGCCACATCACTCCACTGAACAGTAGAAAAAATAGCAGTACTGCTATTCCAGAATTATTTCAACTTTTTCACGCTCTGCAGAAAGTAGCGCAGCGTATTATTTCTCCAGCTGAAAAAAAGAAAGCATTCATTTGGACTGTGTCCGCTGAGCGATCTGGCTGTACGGGCATCATGGCAAACTGGGCGTGCCTTCTGTAGACAGAATTCTAAGCCGGAAAACATCACACTGTACCTTTATCTAAGCCTGGGGGATGAAAACACTGATGTTGATCATGAAGTTAGCCCTGGTACACAGGTACACTCTGAGGGGAAAAAAAAACCCTGGCTACCTCGTACACTCTTCCTTTCTCTCTCTGATCCAAGCACATAAACCAAATCAAGCACATTTATGTACATATTACACAAACAGTTACAGATGAGCTGACAGTACAGCCGTACCGGTGCTACTATTGAAGCTAGTGTTTGTCGTTCACCTGTTTATTTTCCATAAAATTTAATACCCACGGGAGCCATCATAACACAAACCCTGGCATTGTGACCCTTCAGATGATGTTTTGTCTCTTCCCAGCCTGTGCAAATATCCATCAGCTCTCACAGCATGTCTTTGAGAAAGCATAGGAAGGAATTTCTGGCCTGTTTCACAGATGGGAAAATGAGGCGGTGCGAGAAAGGACCTGCGGGAGGTCATGTGCCCAGAGAGTCAGAGAAACTGGATCAGAACTCATGACCTTCAGTCCATCAGATTTCCAGTTGGGGTTTTGGTTTTGTTTTGGTTTTTCTCCTTCAAAATCAGTGTGGTTTTGGATGAGGTAGGTCAAAGTAACTGAGCTATCTTCAAAATAAATAACTGGGGAAGCTGCTTCTCACCATTCAATACTGACTCATGCTGGATCATCCTGCTTCCCATGCTTTTGCAGAAACTTAGTACTATGTATTTAGCGTTTATGCTACAGTGGAGCTTTGTCACCAAACAGGTAGGAAACCCGTTGCATTGGACTCTGTCCAATGTTTCAATAAGTGGTCCATGCCACAATGCAGCTTCCTTCATAGTGACTGTTCCAAAAAGACCCCATGGTAATTCCTGATGTTCTGCTCTGGAGCCAGAGCGCCCTATGCCATTCTCAGCTTTCTTTCAAGACATTCTGTGTGACCTTGGCAAATTCATTTACTACTTTTCTGTCTTGTTTCTCCATATGTAAGAAGGGGCAATAATGATTGTCTTCCTTTGAGGGCCTGGGTGAGAGTTTCAGATACTGTGTTCAGGAGCTGAATAACTTGATAAATTCATTTAGAGCTCTTCAAGGAAACCAGGAAAGGAGATGGGACTGCAAGATGGCAACTCGGGGAGCAATGTCTCTCCCACTGTAAGAAAAGATCAGGTTTGTGACCACCTGAGGAACCTGAACATACACAGAAATCTATGGGACCTGACAAGATGTCCTGAGGGAACAGGCTGATGTAGTTGCCAAGCCACTCTGTGATATCTGAAAAGTCATGGGAGTCACATGAAGTTCCTGGTGACTGGAAAAAGGGAAGCATTGCACCCATTTTTAAAAAGTGTAGAAAGGAGGACCCTGGGAACTACCAACCTATCAGCCTCACCTCTGTGCCTGGGAAGATCATGAAACAGATCCTCCTAGAAAGTATGCTAAGGCATACGGAGGACAGGGAGGTGATTCGAGACAGCCAGCACAGCTTCACCAAGGGCAAGTCCTGCCTGACCGATCTATGGTGGCCTTCTATGACAGAGTGATTACATCAGTGGACAAGGGAAGAGCTATGGATATCATCTTTCTGGACTTCTCTAAGGCCTTTGACACGGTCCCCTCCAATATCCTTCTCTCTAAACTGAGGAGAGATGGATTTAATGGGTGGACTGTTTGGTCGGTGAGGAATTGGTTGGATGGTTGCATCCAGAGTGTAGTGGTCAATGTCTCAAAGTCCAGATGAAGATTGGTGACAAGTAGTGTCCCTCAGGGGTCTGTACTGGGACTAGTACTATTCAATATCTTCATTAATGACATGGAGAGTGGGATTGAGTGCACTCAGCAAATTTGCAGATGACACCAAGCTGAGTGGCGCGGTCAACATGCCTGAGGGATGGGATGCCATCCACAGGCACCTGGACAAGCTCAAGAAGTAGGTCTGTGTGAACCCCATGAGGTTCAACAAGGCCAAGAGCAAAGTCCTGCGCCTGGGCCAGGGCAACCCCCGTTATCAATATAGTCTGGGGGACTAAGGGTTTGAGAGTAGTCCTGCTGAGAAGGACATGGGGATACTGGTGGATGAAAAGCTGGACATAAGCCAACAATGTGTGCTTGCAGCCCAGAACGCCAACCATATCCTGGGATGCATCAAAAGAAGCGTGGCCAGCAGGTCAGGGGAGGAGATTCTGCCCCTCTACTCTGCCCTCTTGACACCTCACTTGGAGTACTGCATCCAGCTCTGAAGTCCCCAGCACATGAAAGGCATTGACCTGTTGGAGTGGTTCCAGAGGGGGGCCACAAAAACAGAGGAATGGAACACCTCTCCTATGAGGAAAAGCTGAGAGAGTTGGGGTTGTTCAGCCTGGAGAAGGCTCCAGGTAGACCAGAGGCTGCAGTAATGCAGCCTTTCAGTACTTAAAAGGGATGTTTCTTCTTATAAAAAAAGATGGGGACAAACTCTTTAGCAGGGCCTGTAGGGATAGGACAAGGCTGGATGGGGCTTTGAGCAACCTGGTCTAGGGGAAGGTGTCTCTGCCCATGGCAGGGGCATTGGAACTAGATGATCTTTAAGGTCCCTTCCAACCTAAACCATTCTATGATTCTAAAATAGGCAAGATTTAGACTAGATATAAGGAAGAAATTTTTTACAAAGAGGGTGGTGAAACATGAAACAGGTTGGCCAGAGAGGTGGTAGGTCCCTGGAAACTTCCAAGGTCAGGTTGGACAGGATTCTACGCAACCTGATCTTGTTGAAGATGTCCCTGCTCATTGCAGGGGCATTGGCTAAATGGCATTTAAAGGTCCCTTCCAATGCAAACTGTTCTGTGATTTTGTGAAAGGAGGGACATACTTCACAAGAACTAATGCTAGCCCTTACCTGAGTCCGCTATTTTTTATTTATTTTTATGTCATCTCATAGAGAATTGTAAAGACCTGCCTCTACTTTATCTCCCTAGGTTGGATGTTCCAGACCTCTGATTGCATGCTATTGATATGTGATCCTTAAATGCTGTTGCAGTTTTGAACTAAATACCAACATATTTTTTTTCATGTGATTCAGACAGCTGAAGTCTACTTCTGTAGTTCAGCAACAAAACCAAGGACATCCACCACACAACTCAAAAATAATTAGAACAGATGGCAAAAGATGGCATCTCAAACCTTCCAGAAAGGAGCACCTAACATCCTGATTACATTTCATAGACTAAATGTTGACTGACGTAAGTGCAGCAAGACACTTTTTATAAATGTATCGACAGTCTTTGTTTTCGACAGACAGAATTATGGTTTAGTTGGATTAGTACAGACATTGTAATATAACTTTAAGACATATTTCACAAACAAAATAAGGTAATACAGATTGTAGCACCTGTATTCTTTAATTTGTAATTGTTTGCATGACCAAGGAAGAAATAATTTGTTGCCAGTGAATTTGAGCTTATTACATCTTTTTCTTTTCCACTGAAATATTATTTAGGTGTCTCTGCCCAAAATCTCATGGAAATGTCTGGCCAAGTGAGTTGGCTTGTAATGGGAAGACTTGTGATGAGGTAAATCACACCTGGCAATCTGAAATAGCTCTTTAGTCTCTTTTGGCTCGTCATACCTTTCCAAAGTCCTGCTGTGAGGTAAAAGTCGATCAGCACCTGTGAAGAGGCTCTCCATCATTGCATGGCCAGAAATGGCCTCTTTAATCACGACTTGGAGGGCATTTCAGTTCTATGAGAGCTAGGAATTTGAAGCTATAAAATAGGAGGATGAAGAGAAGAAAAAGATTTTTTCTGTCATTTTAATGGCTTTAAATCTCACTTCAGTAAGATTTTCAGGCTTAGAGGGTGGGATACTGACAGGTATTCCCAAGATGAGTGGTAAATGAGAAAGAGGAAGATGAGGTTTTGACTTCGTCGCTAACTTTTTAGGAACTGCAATTCTAAGAAAAGTAGCGAACATAAGATGTACCACAAAAAAATGTTGGTGTTTTCAGCAATAGGCAAATTTCATTGGTTCCAGTACGTTTTCAATCAGGTAATGTAGAAGAAACCCCGTTTTATTTGTAAGTTAGATCTAGGTGAAAATATAAATTCTGCTTACTGCTGAATCCTATTTCTAGAGATGAGGAAATCAGACCATCACCAGCTTTTAAACCCTAGGGACAGCTTTGAGTTACTAAGTCCCAGGATACACACTCAAGGTAAAGAAGGAAAAAAAAGAGTTAGAAATTAACGGTCCAAAAATTAATGGGGAAGCTCTTGTGTTTTGAAGAGCTGCATTGTAAGAAACTGTGATGCCATGGATGGAGCCAACAGCTATTTTACAAGCTCCCTCTTATGCTGGGAACACTGAAAGTGAAGATTAGAGCAAATTTTTTTTTTTTTTTGAAGGAAGGGGTTTCAGGAACCTTAAAGGCTGTTGATAAGTTGAACTTGTAAGCTTATTAGATAGCTTAATTTATCTTTCTTGATGCAAATAGATAACATGTCAGAATGGGCCAAAAGGCTCAGGTGATTGTTATCAGCTCATACAGCAGACCTCTAGTGATGAAAGAGGAGGTGAACAACTCAGTGCAGCAGCTGTGGAGGGGAGGAGAAGAGAAACAAATTTTAACCAATTTCTAGTTCTTCTCTAATTCTAGTGGTACTTTGGGTAATTTTGGCTGGTTAGCAAGGTGGAGTGCTGTTATCTGTGCTGCTCCACAACTAACCTCTGGTGGAGAAAGGACACTGGAAGTTGCCAAGTTGTCAAAATGAATGTTGTTGCAAGAATGTACTACTTTGGGTGATATTTTCAGGCAAGAAAATGTAGGTCTTGAATAGAACATGCAGTGAAATGGGAACAAGCGACAGCTAAACTTGTCATGGGGGAGAGCAGCGTCAAGGTGCTGCTTTGAACTTCACATAACAAACTAGGAACCGCATAGCATGCGCATAGTATATACAGTGCTATATACAGTAATCTGCCGGGGAGTGGGAGGGTGGGAGTTGCTTATGGAAAATGGAGCAGTGAAGCTGGCTTTTTATCAGGGTAGGGAGAGCACGTTTCATTTCCCAGGTACGTCAGAGGCCCTTGTGTTCCTGGTTTGCTTTGAAACAAGCACAGCTGGAAGCATAACCCAGATCTTCCGCATCGCAGGTGGGTGATTTATCACCAGCAACTCAAAAGGTGCTGTATTGATATGAAATGATCTCTCAGTCAAATGTCAAAACTTTGAAATATCTTCTTAAAAAGGCATCTTTTTCTGATATTTTGCAAGACATGGAGACAGAAATTAATTGGTTCAGGCTGGTTGCTTCACCCGTTGACAAACTGTGAAGACATGGAAGACAGCTCAGGGTGGCCATCTGTACAACCATGCACCCGGGAGGTAGCACAGGAGCTTTCAGAGTAACCTGCTCCTCTGGCAGGTCTCCATGATTTGGTCTGGGGTTGGAGAGCTGGTTTAAAGGCCTGGGCTCAAGCTGGGATGTACGGAGTACCTCTGGTAATGAACTGGTTTCAGAAGAAAATGCTTAAATGGAGAGTATGTAATAACACGCAAGCCTTGATTTTTCATCTATTTTTGGGGCACTTAGGTGTTTTCACAGCTTGGAGGTTGTTACCTGCTGGGGAAGGGGAATATTTTGGGTGTTCTGTTTCAATCTCCCTGTATCTGCTGGGAGGCTGGAGGGAGAGGACCCCACACTAAGAGTCAGCGTCAATAGAGGTACTTTTGTGATGTTTCCTTCTTTGGCTGGTGAAGGCTCCTTGGCTAATGTTAAGTGAGGTCCAGGGTCAGGTGTAGTGACTGGGCTGAGAGATAACGTGCTGCAGAGAAAGTCAGAAGAGCCAAAGGACGTGGTAGGTACTGAGTCTGCATTCATTTTCAGAGATGGTAGAGCTTTAGGTCTGTGAGCAAAGTGCCACCAGACTATCCTTAGAGCTACTGGGAGATGCTCTAATATGAAGCTGGTGTGTGTTATGGTGTCAGCACAATTACAAACTGACATTATTTCTATAGCTTAGGTTGGAAGAAGCTCAGGGAAAAGGGGCTCGTGTGGCATTATGAGGCAGGAGGGTAGAGTATTAGACATTGTGATGGGGTATGGAGAGAGTCAGGCTCACAGGTCAGGGTTGAGCAGAGTGCCCAGGCTGAGAGAAACCGCTCATCTCTGTTAGTGCAGGGGTTAAGCGGGAGCTGCAGGTCCACACAAAACTTAGGGCTGATTTTGTGAGGGCCTGAGAAACAGAAAGGGAGAAATTGCAAACCTTCATAGTTTGGAGCAAGATGAATCTGTCTGCATTTCATTTCTGTATTATGTAACTTTAGGTGCATAAATTGTTGCCGAAAAATGTTGTGTGAGGAGTAAGAGAGCTGATACCGCTAACTACACTTTTGCTTTTTGGTGTAACAGCTTTATCCGAGCTTGGTCCCAATGGTAAGTTTCCGGCTGTGTGGAGACACCACGTTAAATGGCGTGCTGTATACATAAAGCACGCTGCCAGGTTGGGTTTTTATTCTTTATGGTGTTTAATTTTTGTATTGCCGTAATTGAAAACTGCCTGCATTGTTTCCTGAAACCTAGTGTGAGGCGAGACAGTTGCCAAAGTAACATCATCTTTACATTTCACCAAGTCACTGTAATGAAATTGCCTGGCCTTTAACATCTTAAAAGAGTACTGAAATGGAATTTTACTTCAGAGAAGAAATTAAGTGCAGGTTGCAAATAGGACAGGATTTTCTGCTGTTAAGTGGATTATACTCCCATCAGGGTACTCCAGATTTTACTCCAGACACAAATCTGAATTTAACATATGGCCCCAGCCCTAGGCCAGGGTCCTATTTGAATTATTCCAGGCTTGTACATAGAAAGCTGTGCTCCAGACATGAATCCAATTACCAGCTGCAGTCAGGCGATTGAACGGCTACAGAAGAAATACTCTAATAGATGGGGGGGGGGGGGGGGGAGCAGGGGGAGGAGTGGGGAGAGGACTATGATTTGTGTGGTAATCAAGAAGAGAAGGTCAATTGTAATAGAACAGGCTGGTTTAGAAGACAAAGCTAATGCAGGATGCCTTCCACTCTGTTGAGGGATGCTATCAATAGATCTGCTGCTTTCATTACAAAAAACGTCACTAACTGACAAGATGAATATAGGCAGGGAAAGAAGGGCTTTTGATGGATCAGGTGATTAAAACCTAGACTGCAGACGAGCAATTAACAAACACCAAACCGATGACCTGTACAGGAACTTAAGTATATGAAGGGAGGAACGGAAAAGGTGCAGCAGCGTGCACACACGCATGCAGCTGGTTTTGATTGATGACACTGAATAGGCTTTTAAGCGTGTTTTCAACTACTGTGGGCTACTGAATAGAAGCACCAAAAATGCCTATTGTCCCCAGAAAGCACATGGTTTTGTTAACAGTTTTATTGCGATTTAAGCAGCTAGCATTCTGCGTTTCTAGAGGCAGCGGGACTAGAAATGAATACCTATTGATCACCCTTTGTATGATGACTGTGCGCAATAGCTGTTCAGAGCCTGGTTTGAAGTGGCTGCTGTGTCAGTGCACGAATGCACCCATTATACATTTCAGCTGCTCATTTACTGACAGCAGTCTGGGCAGCTGACACCCACATTCCTAGAAAATTGCTTACTTCTCCCCCCCTCCCCTTCATCACCTCACAAGATGAGGACTTTTGAAAATTCAAATCTGAGGTTCGTTTTCTTCTAGGATTGAGAAATACCACTTAAACACTCAGTGTGTTCCCCTAGCCTACAGATCAGCCTATAAATCAGAAAGAAAAAGACTGTGGATACTTATGTTTGGTTTACTACAGTTTACATAATGTTATATGTGATTCTTGAGATATGGCAAATGAGCTAAGACTTTCATCAGTTTTAAAGTGCTGGTATTTATCAATTGTGAGAATTGATTGTCATAAAGCCTCTAGAGAAGTACATATTCAATTTATGGTTGAGACGAATGCTATGGGTTTTTTCAACTATTTCTGGGATTTTATGGAGAACATAGGAAAACCTACAGGCTTTGTTGAAAACATCTGCATTTTCATTTTGAAAGAACAAGCTTGTAAAAAATTGGGGCATCAGAAGTTGTAATGAAATGTCAAAAGCTATTTATTCTATAAAAGCATATGGTGTTAATGTATCCATCAGTGCTGATAAATCCATCATGGCTTAATCTGTTGTGCTCAGTGTGGTAACAGGACAAGAAACAGCCATCTGCTTACCATATTTGATTGCTGTTTCTTTGCACAAATACAGTCCTGCTTCCAGCACTTAAGAGTGATTAGCTGTAACTTATGGAGCTTGCTGTGGCGTACCCACTGAGTAATTACTGGAGAAAGCAATCGCAAGAGCATCTGAACATGGGGGCAAATTGTTAGCAACTACATTTGTGACAAGTTTAAGGTCTAACAAATCTCCCTACGCGTGTGCCATAAGGCAAAGAAAAAAGGGCAGAGTACAGTCTGTAAAGGACAGGGATGTCTGTTACAGACATTTTCCAAAGCCTACCCTGCAAAAGCTTGAAAAGCCTGATTTCCTTCCCCTCCAAGCCCCCAAGGCAAAACAGTCCTTGATTAAGAAAGGGGAAAAATTTTAATTGCTCTTTCTCTCACATTCCTAGCTCAGTAATTTATTTTTCCAGGAGTTGCACAGGACCAGGGATGGGGGCTTTATACTGTGCTTCCCCCCATCAGGCGGCCGTGGGGCTGGGGGGGTGGTGGTGGTGGTGGTGAGGGGGAGGGCTGAGGCACAGGCACGACAAAAGCTTCTGTCCCACTGCTTTAATAGATTATTTTATTTAGCGTGTTAAAAGGGGCTAGTTCTCCAAAGTCTTTCTTGAAATGACTAGTTTGGAGAGACCTACTCTCAAAACTGAACCTCACTGCATCCCTATCCTGTCCTGGGATTTTTTTCAGCCAAATATCCCCCCTGGGATTTTATTCAGCCAAATGTTTGTTTACCGAGGGGCAGATTAAATGTACGATGAAAGAGAACTGATTTAGCAGAACAGCCTAAGATATTCAGAACAAGTCCAGTGTATCTCTTCAAGCACAAATTTTGTCCTATTTTAAGTTCTTAAGAGGGATTTGAGGTTTTCTTAGAACTACTTATGGTACTGTGAGCAATTTTCTTTTTGATTGCCTATAACTATTGCCCTTCTCCTTTTGCAGCATTATACTAACACCTCTCCCTCTGACCAGACCCCAACTCTCCTCCTTCCCCCCCCCTCCCTTCTTGCTCTAAGGGAAAATTAAAATGAAACTTCATCTTGCCTGTCACTGGGCTTTGTTCCAAAAAAAGGCTTAACTGTGACTTTAGAGTTGTATTGACCTGACACAAAAATTAATTTCTCTTAAATGCATGATGGAGCTTTTTGAAGTGCTTTGGGATATGTTAGAGATTCTAGATGTCGTACAACTAACGTATGTGTATTTTGCCTGCTCTGATAATGGCCAGCTGTACCTCAGGGTTCTGTTCCTCTTCCTCAGCAGAAGGAGCCCATCCAGGTTCAAAAGTTGGCTTCCTCTTGGGACCAAAACCAAGAAGTCAGTGTGTATGAAAGCATCGCCAGAGGTGCAACTGTACAGTGTCAGTGCAACTCCAAACATTCAAGGTTGGTACAAAGATGTTCCTCATATCCCTTTAAAAATATCTCAGGAGGAAGGTGTTTTGTCCTTGCTTAGGATCTGCTGTAAGAACAACTGATTATAAAAGATAGGGAGACGTCTTAGGCAAATCATTTCCAGTGGCAGTAACATCCAGGTCCTGATTATTCCAGAGGAACCAGATCCCTTTAGATCTACTTAATGCTGCAGCATATTTTTTTTTTTTTTCAGTGTCCAACTGCATTTTTTCTACTTCACACATTTTTTGAGTAAAGGTTTGATTCGTTTTACATATCTGGTGACAGAATTCGTGTGCAACCCAGAAGAAATGAGAAGATGGTTTCCCTAGGCTAGTTCTTATTCTGCCTCATGGTAAGCGCTTTTCATTCAAAGTAACTGAATTTTTGTTCCATGCTATAACTTGTTGCAGCATTAATTGCATCTTTGCTTTAAGAGCTGGGGTCACTAATACAGAGTGATTGTGCTGTTGCCCTTTACCTTGACTGAGAAGTGGTGACTTTTGTTTGCTGCTGCTGTTGACTGGATTTTTGCCAGAGCCATACAGCAAATTAAATATTATCTATCTCCCGTATAAGCCTGGCTAATTTAGATCCAAAGTAATTGCTTTTAGAGTAATTGATTTACATCTATAGCCAATATTTCCACGTGTCTTTTGTTGTTTTAATTATCTAATGATCTGATTGTGCAAGCAATACAGGACAAAGACTTCATGTTTATTTCGTTTTGCATCACAGAAAGCCAACAATTTGAAAAGCAGAGATTTGCAGTCCAAATTACATTGGACCTTTAACCTGGCCATCAATTTGACCCGCACAACTCAATGCTCACATGACATTTTTATATACAGGCATTACATATAAGAAACATCCTCTGTTGTGGTGAAGGTAAATACTTATTTCCCTCATTTTATATGTGATCATAGGATTTGCTTTTTGTCAAGGAATGAATTTGTGTATTTTTTTATTAAGGAAAAACCAAGACTGAGAAAAGACTACCTGGGTTTTTTTTTGTTGGCTTTTTTTTTTTTTTTCTTTCTCTCCCCTGACCTCCTTTCCCCCTCCCCCCAGTAATACTATGATTTGATGTTGTTTGTCTATACTTCTTTTTTGAAGTCTGATTATAGCATTTGAGAACGTAGGACACGATCAGTTCTTAGCTAATTACTTTAGGTAGTTCATTATTAATTTGCAATGCAACCTCTTCCGATATAGCAGGTTAGTGTCATGCCAATAACAGTGAAAAATGAAGCAGAAAGGAGTTAGGAGCTATGGAAAAGCGGGAGGCGATGTTACAGTTTTATTCCATCACTGCTGGCTGCAGGACCTATCTGTGACGAGAAATGGGAAAGCTTCCCGCTTGTCATCAGTGGGACGCTGCAGGGTGGGAATCCAGCTACTCCTCAGTCACTTACCAACAATTACGTCAATCCGAACACGAGAGGGCAAAATCTTGATAATGCTTTTGTGGGAACCAGAGCCTGAATGGAAGCCATAAATCCACAGCACGTAGGAACTGGAGACGTGAAAGAAGACAGTTGGGATGAGAGAAGGGAGGGAAGCTGATCCCAAAAATGTCTATGAAATACATGAACAGAAAGCAAACTGTTGTGACAGTCTGTGCTATCAAAAGGATTGAAGAGAGTATGTACCCTCAAGGGCCTTGTCAATAAACTTACCTGAAATAACCTAAATTCTCACTATGTCTCAATTCATTGGAACTGCTATTTAACAAACGTTTATGGAGGGCGTTTGCTGCCAGCAGTATCCAAGTAGTCTTTCTTTTGTTGCTGCAGGATGGGAATGAGAATAAAATTTTGAGAATTCTGCATCATTAGAGGATGTTTGCAGGTAAAATTAAGTATGTGGTTGTCAGAGCCACCGGATTTCATCAGATTCCTGCAGTTTATGTTTCTGTTAAATAAGAAATCTGCTACTATTTTCTCCCTTTGTGCCCTTCTCTCTCTCTCACGCGTGCTGCAGATTTTTTGCTGTATGCACAGAAAGAAGGATCCAAGTGTAGTTTACACTGATATAGGACCTTTCACAATGGCCTAGTGCAGGTTCTCCAGAGAGGCTATATAGTCTTGCTGCTATTTAATTTCTTTGGCCTTTTAAGTAGCTGTTTGTAAGTGACTTTAATACCACCAGAATTTCCTTCTCTGAACTGCGTAGTGTCCCTGCCTGATAATTACGGCCGTATTGCCACCTATTTTATTGATGTTGAATTAGCTATAGCTTTAATTATTGTTATTATTTTGGTAAATAATAAATTTTTCTGCTGTGTCCCATTGCTGTATATTGTACATATTGTTTTAAAAGCTTTACAAAGTGCTTCCATAACTGTGAAATCCATGAATGCTGGAGTTTAAGAGAGTCACATAGTGCTTTAAAAAAAGTTATTCTCATTTTATAGTCACTTGTCAGGTAATCAATTTAAAGGTCTTGTATACTGCCCTTTCAACATGTAGGTGTAATTCTTATAAGCATTAATAGGATTTACATTTCCTATTCACTGGAGACCATATTCTTTAATTTGCTTCTCGTTCTTTCAGTACATAGGTAATGGGAATCTGGCGCAGGGTAAAATACTATGGTATACAGTATATTTGCAAATATTTTCAGTATATCATTTTACCAAGTTTGTCTTCAAATTTATTCTAGTCAGAAGTGAAACATAAAAGCATCAGTTTTATCATATCTCTTTCCTAATAACATGTTACAAGATAACATGCCACCCTCTCTGGGTTTTATTTCATAACTAATATATTTAGAGGGACATAAATCTGACTCTCAGTATTGATTACCCACCCCAGGGAAAAAGACTCAGCGGATTAAAATTCTGACAGGGGAAGCCAGGGCTGTTCCTGAGGGAGCTGCTGCCAGAGCAACCATCCGGGCAAATTAGAAGATGGCAAATTAGGAGGAGAGATGGGGGGGGTGATATCCAGAGAATGGTGAGTAAGCAAAGAACTGCAAAGCAAACTCAAGGACCTGTGGGCACACCGAAAACAAAAATCCAGAAGAAAGAAAAGAAAAACCTTTGGAACACGTTCTTGAAAATCCTGGATCTGAGAGATCGAATTTTACCCTACAGTAAGTGGGTACGTTTTACATGTCTCTGCTGTCTTGCATTGGCACTGAAATTGGCCCTGGCATCTGGAGGCTACTGTATTATCCAGGCTTTCATCTTTTTTTAAAAAGGGTAGAGTAGTGTTCTTCCGCAGTGAGGCAAGTCTCTTGTGCTTCAGCCACGCTTTTGCGAGTGAGTTTAGGTGCTATGAAAATTGTACAGAGACAATGTTCAGACTTCAGGAACTCCATCACATATGCAATGCTAATAACTGTAGAGCTTTCTACAGGCTCCATTTAGTAAAATAGGCTTGCAAGGTTCATCAGGACCTACCAAAAGAAATTCACTGCAAGCCGTAATATTTTTGTAGTATAACAATTCCAGTCATTTTGAGTCACTTTTACTCGATAATATGTATGGTTATTTAAGAGTAGCTTACTTTTCTTTTGGTTCACGGAGAAAAAAATATGCCTTTGCTAGCTAACTTTCCGTCCTTGCCTCAGAGCTTGACTGATCATTTCTTTCATCAGAGGTCATCTGTGCTTCTAAAAATGAAACCTGTGTGGCCATTGTTTGTTCAGTTGTTGCATATTAGCTCCTCAGTGGTTGAGAAGATCTGAACAAATAAGAGGGCTTACCCTACATTATATTACCCTTTATTAGTAGGAAATTGAAGTCTAGAGATTATTATTAAGCCTCAGCCACTGAAGGCTACCCATACTCCGATAAAGACCCCTCAAACTGACCCTTGATCAAGCTGCATTAAGAGGATTTTACCGTTGTTACTAATTAAATAAACAGTTCTGATGGTATTATTCTTCCTCATAGCCATTTCATGACATCAGCTCTCTGTGGCACCCACGGACAAAGAGAATCGGGTTCCTGTTTGAGACGCGATGGTGTATTAAGGGCCTGACACTGGGCCATCCACTGCTCGCCCGCCCTGTTGTGTTTAACTCACTGGTGTATCGAGTGTCAGAGGGCTTTTCATTGAAGTTTGGGGAGAATAAGGACAAGGTTTCCATTAAAATAGAAACTTTGCTGATTTGGTTTTTCAAATGGGGGAAAGGCAATTTAATTTCTGCCTGGGTGTGCCAGAAAACACAGAAGGAAATAGCCCGATGAGTCTGAGAGGCACAGACATCAAAAAAAGGTATTTGGATAACTTTGCCTTTCCACTATTTAACTCAGTTTCTTATTAAGACTGTGCCTTTGCAAACACATTTCTCCACTTCAAGGTAGGCATGAGGTTAAGGGAAAGAACCCTTAAATTTTTGCAGTGTTTCAAATGGAAATTTCATTTTGAAGAGCGTAATCTCTGTGCCAGTGTGACCTAAAAGTAAATAAATTCCAAGCAGAGTATTTATTATTTTCTGGGGAAAAAAAATTCATCTCTGCTTTAAACAAACAGAGTTCACTGGAAACAAAATAGAGATGGATCTGGGGTTTATTTTGTTTTTCTGATTTTGTCTGTGTGGAGGAAGCCCTGAGGTTCACACAGAGCTACAGTCCGATCAGAAGGTCCATCCTGGATAACAGAAATTCTTGTCACTCAGAATGACGTAAAGGATCACCCCATCACTCTGCTATGGACTCCACCACTTTCCAGTCCCCATTATGGGGGGCATACAAGCAGGAGCCAGAAAAAAAAGATGTGCATATTATCAAAATAAATAATCAGCTCTTCTTCCCAACATTATTGGTTTTGGTTTTCTATCTTTGGCACGATGTGCTCTTAGGGAAAACATATGGGCCAGGGCATTGGTTCTCCAGCTACCGAAGGCCTGACTTCAGCATCAATATTCAAAAGAATAAGATCCTAATTTAGCTGATTATGAAAGAGCTATTATGCATTTTTGTTCGGTCATCTCACATATCAGAAATTTTATGACTTAAGTGAAATTAATCTTGTTTGAATTAGAATATTTTGAAATTAAAAAAATATCTAATTCAAATGCTAAAATTTCTAGCAAAGAAAAACATCCACTTACACTTGTTAACAATTTGTTCCAGTTGCTAATTTTCCTCACCATAAAAATAATTGGTTGCATCTTATTTTTCCTATCCTTTACCTTTTTTCTTGTACTAGGCTTCATTAACTCTTTTTCTTACACTTTTTTGTTCCAAACTGTAAATCCCTACTACAATCAAGTTTCTGATCTTCACATATGCACGTGTAGCCTGTGGTAAACACTCATTAATAATTTCTAAATAGGTAAACCTTCTTGGGTAGTCCAGTCCGCCAATCATTCCCATAGCTCTTCTCTAAACCATCCCTTTACTAACACCCTCATCAGCAGGGCACCCTCCCTGCAGTACCACACCATGGCTCGCAGGAAAACATCACCATGTCCCCGCAGGTTGTTACCCAAGGATTTTGACCCAGTGCTGGCACGATTGGCTGTCTGGCTGGTCGTGCCTTTTCCTCTTTCCCGTTTCTGTGAAGGTATCTGTGTCATCTCCTCTAGCAGGAGGGCTTGGCGCTGCCTGGATGCCAGCGGGCTCCAGCGCCAGTGTCACCCACCCCACACCACCTTTTACAGTAACCCAAGGTCCGAGAGAGGGCAGCCTGCTATCGCACTTCCAGCATATTTTATTAGCCTTTAAATTTACAGGATCACAAAACATGTATTTCAAAGTGGGTGGCACCGCTTAGAAGTCGTAACATTTTAAACTTCTCTGCGAAAGGTGGATTTGTTGAAAAATTACTAACAATCTGTAAATCTTTATAAAACCAGGATCAATTCTGAAGTAACTGCGTTTATTTTATTGCTCATCTGTGTCATGGTAGCTCTTGATGACATAGAAACTTGAAGTGCAAGACAAATATTGTTTGTCAAACCCTATAAATTGTCATTAGCAGTGCTTGGAAATTTTTCTTTGAAGTGCCTTCTACTCAAAAATGAAATCTAGTGGAAGGAAAAACATTTAGTAGAAAAGTTAACTAAGATCAATCTTTTTTTTTTTTTCAGAAGAATGGGTAAAAACAGTAAGCTTGAAGATTTCTATTTCAATATTTCTGTAATAAATATTTTTTTTCTTTGACTTTTTGTTACCCTTCTTGTAATATATAGCTTTATTGGGACTTAAAAATTCATAAAGGAAATTTTAATTTCATAAAAGATAATTTTACATCTACTTTAAATGCATTTTTAATGTTTTGCTTGGTTTTCCGTTTTGCAACAGTGTGTTCTAAAAACTGCATAAAACGCTATTCTTTGAAATCTGATTTTGCTTACGTTGTTGAGATTTTGACTTGCGCTTTTGCTCAAGGCTAAAGCCAGGCTGAGACACTTGCTTTCACAACCTGCTAGCTTGGGAAAATCAGATGCAGGAACTCGAATGTGAACAGTGTGGATGCTGGAGAGAAGACTTGCTGAAGCCTTACAGTGCAGTGAACCCGAGCCTACGTTCACTCATGGATAGCATGGCATAGATTATTGCAGGCTCTCTGCAGGGACTAGTCATGCTATGCGCTGCGTGAGATTGGTCCTCCTGCCTCTCAGTGCTTCCTCATGGTTTTCAAGAGGCAAAACGAGGTTCAGGTGTGGGAGAAGAAATGGTTACTTCCTGGGATAAGGTATGGGGGAATTAAGATTATACTTAAGGTCACAGGAAATCTAAGGTAAATTCATTATTAGCCCAGTTTTTACTCTGTTCTTGTTCCTTTTTTAATGCAATTTACAACCTTCCTCTGGCTGTAACACATCTTTTGAGGAAAACCCCATTGTTTTCGATTTTTGTTTGTTCATTCATCTGTTTGTTTTTTTTCCACTTGTTCTTCTAGGATAATGGTTTCTCTAGAAGAGTTGAGCATTCATTCATTCATAATTACCAAACCATGGTATCTGAGATACTGCTGTGATGATTTTTCTGAATATAAGTTGCCCTTTGAATAGCAACTGTCATAATCAGGTAGTGATAAAAGGCATGAAAAAATACCTTCTCTAGAGGCATCACATTTTAACAAGGATCATCAGTGTATATTTTTCCTAGCTTAAAACTGAGCACATAGATTATGTCAGAAGAGGACATAAATTCTTGCTGCTTGCTATACTGTGTCATAGTATAATGTCATGCAGTTTATACTTACATCGCATAAATGTCAGACTCTGTCACAGTGGAGACAAAAAAAGTGGCCTTGTCCCAGGGCAGCCTGAACCATTCTACCATTCTTTTTTTTTTTTTTTTCTTTTTCTCCCCCCTCCCCCCCCCCCTTTGGTGGGGAAGAACCCCCCTTGCACTGGGTGACCTTGCAGCTTCAGTGGAATGTGCGTGTAGGACATATCCTGCACTCTGGTACTGCGAAATTTGGTGCCCTCTATATAAATCTCTTCTTCAAATACCACTGCGCTGTGAGTTGATGTGACTGATGAAATGTTGTGAAGCCAGAATGAATCATAACAAGGCAGTTATAAGGGATGGGAAAGTGTAAATAAATCAAAGCGGAGAGATTAAAATGATCTTTTAACCATAACATTTCACAGAAAGTGAAATGGTGGAGAACACTGCTGGAATAGTTTTTCTGAGTTTTCTGTGTTTCGGTTGTTAAGTTGTCCTCCAAGAAATCCTCAGGTGTTACCACGTGCTTTTTGAGAGAGCTCAGCAATGTCCTTCTATGTCTCACATTAGTGCGAGGTTCTAATTTTCAGCACAGAGTAAAAATTGCTGTACATCTTAGGAGGGGGAGAAATTTCTGTCCTTTTCCTAAGATTTGCTCCTGGGGGCGGGGGGGGGGGGGGGGCAGGGCATCTACTGGAAAGAGGAATTAAACCTTTGTGTTTAATTACAGAGACTTTACTTAGTGTGAAGGAATGGGTTGTTTGGCTTTGGATCTGGATTCTTTCATTTGAGCCAGTCTCTAACTCAGGGGGAAGCTCACTGCACCTCTTTACAAGTCTTTGATTCACAAGTTTGTATTACTTTAGATTGAGGCGTTGTCTTGCTTAACGGCTGCACTTCAGAAAATACAAGGTATGGAAAAAAATTACTAGGCACAAACCTCCATATTCAGTTACGTGAATACATTTTTCATTTTACTGGTTTATCTCAAAAGTTACAGCAATTCTAAGCATACAATCTCACTTTTCTTCTCATGCTACGTTAGATCAGTAACTGTCTTAAATTTCCTTTTTCTTTTTAGCTTGCTTGAGAATCTACATTCAAACTTAGTAGACAGGCTTAAAACTATAGGATTTTGTTATAAAAGCTGGTGTTTGTTGGTTTATATACTTATAAACATATATATGCACGTATGTCACCAGGCTGCATGCAGTAGGTGCTTGGAGAGGATGTTTCAACAGCTTCAATAGCTTAATCTCTGTTTTCTCCTTATCCCTCTTCAGATGGTGGACTCTTGCTCTTATCCATTTCCTCCTGTAATAAGATTGGCTTTTTCCATCTGTTAATTTGAGCCAATTCCCGGCTAAAAAATTTGGGGAAAGAGTTTGGATCTTCTCATCTTAGATTGTAGCAGAAATTCAAATAGAGAAATTGCATTAGTTCTGTTATTTTTTATTTCCCTTTATGATTTCTTTTTTATAGGAGGTTTTCAGTGATTCCATTATACTTTTTAAGCTCTTCAGAACAATGATGAAATAAAATTTTATATTTTGTAAATATGAAGAATAGACTTTCCTGAGAAGCTGATTTAGATTTCCTTTCCAAGGTCAAATGTTGAACTTAACTCAAGAGGCTTAAAAAGGCCTACAGATTTTATACCACTTTTTTAGTTACTGAGGTGGGATGATTAACAAGATACTTGAATAACAGGAGAGAGGAAAGATCTTAATGTATATATACTATACAAAAACTAAGAGTTAGTTTGTGATCATGAAGAACCCGTATGTTTTGAATTACTTTAGTTCCCTGTAACAGTTTGTATGTTTTGGTTTCATTTATTGTATTGGCCTTGGTGCATTAATACTTCGTAGACACATACAGTAAGTGATGATTGACAGAAGTTGTAAGGCCCTGATTCAAGTACATATTTTGGCACATGTTGATGCCTATTCTGGTGAAAGTCAAGTAAGTTAAAGCACTGCCTTGGATGTAGTGAAGCATATGCTTAAATGCCTTTGTGAATCATGGCCTAAATAACACTCTCTCAAGGTAAACGGAATACATTCCTCATTCTTTTAGCAGTGAAAAATGTAGAACCCTAGGCTTTGCCATTCTGCTTCCGAGTGACTTCTTTGACTCGTACCAAAAAACCTTTCCTGAAAATTATCACCACCGGAAAGAGGACAAAGCAATTATTGGTACCAGGCCTTTGATCGGTCCTAAGCAAAACATAGGCGGGAGCATTAAAAAAGAATGCCTTTCCTAATGAAGTTGTGTCCTGGTTTGAGGTAAAACAGAACCAACGTTCTGTCGGTCCCATCTGGGGTCCCTCAGGTCCCCAGTAGTGGATTTGGCCTAAACCACAACAGATTACTACGAAAATGTCAATAAACAGAGACGCAAATCAAATGATCTCGTTGGCACTTTTTCTTTCTGTTGTTCTTTCCTAGCGGCATATAGGAAGGAACATATGCAGTTGTGCCAGTGACTGTCACTTGGCTGTCTTATAAAATGGTAATTACATCAGTAGGTCTGCCACAGAAGGGGCAATTTGCTCCCATTCTTAAAAAGAGAGATGGAAAACCAGTTGTATCCATCCAGAAGATATACCACAGTGGAAACCTCCCTGCCTGAAAACAAGCGGTGCTACAGGATGCTCGCTGGCAACTCTCAAGTCTGGTCACACCACGGCGGCAGCCAGCCTTTATTTTGGCCTGCCAGCCATGCCCAGCCTGCAGTGTTTTAATTGCTGGCAGTGGCTGCCCTTTTGTTTTTGTGTGTTCGCTCTCTCAGTTTGCCTTCCATTATGGTTTGTTGGCAGCTCTGAAATACTGGTGGTTCCAACAGTGATTGCTTTCATAAGAGTCATGAGACAGTGCACCTTTAATATTATCTGCACGGTAGGTAGAAAGCAATAGTTATCCTTGGCGGCATGCCAGTGAATAGAAAGTGACATTTTAAATGGACACTACTGGTGCATCAAGCAGATGAAATTAAAGGGAGGCTGTGACAGCTAATGAAAGGCTGGTATGGGAAATGTCCAGGGCGAATTTGCTATTTACAGGCAAGTATACCTGATTGGATGGGGATACAGCTGATTGCAAGTCGCAGTGGGAATAAGGAGCTATTGCGTGACAAATGCAGCTCTCCCAGGATGGCATTAGTTAGTCCTTGCCTGTGGAGATTCATAGGTTAAGCAACATCATCTGAAGTGCCGTCAGCAGTGGCTGGGGATTCTCTGGCTGAGAAAGAAATTTTTGTGCTTCATGTGGGGAAACAGCCTCTTGCAGCTCAATTGATTAAAAAAAAAAAAAAAAAAGAAAAAAGTGCAAAAAATGCACAGAGAGCAGAGTTTAAAAACAGACAAAATCAACCCAGTGTCTTACCTTCACTGAAAAGATAAAAAAAAATTAAAAACTTAAAATCAGTCTTATTCATACAATAAGCTAAGGCCTAGTTAACTGCATTTACACAACTCGTATCACTTGCTAGTGACAGCTAAAAGTGATTTCTAGAAAAATGTTTGTGTAAAAACATTAAGGTATATACACGGGCATTTTAACAGAGTCTGTGTGCCAAGTTCTAGTCCATGTGAAGTGAGTGGGTTTTTAAGCATTGGCCTCAGTGTGATCATGAATTGGATCAAATTGAGTCTCCAGTAACATATGACTTTGTTCAGCAATGTCCTGGCTAGCATAGTCAGTTTTTAACACAGTTATTTTTACAGACATTTAATAAAATTTTATTTTGAGAAAAGTATTAAAATTTCAATACCAAATTTGAAATAAAACTTTTCTTTTTATTGTGGCCCTTCTGCATTTATTTTTCAGAATTCTCAAGCGAAGAATTAGATCTGTTTTTTTTGAGCACGCTTTCATTTATATGCAATCATGGGTCAGTATTAAAATAGCAAGAATTAAGGGCGGGATTTCCAAAAATTTCAAGACAAAGCTTCCAACACACAGATCCAAGCTGGATCTGCAAAGGTGTTTGCCAAATGTTTGGAATGAAGACTGGAGGTGTTCTGGCATTTTTGAATGCTAAAATAAACACCATCACACTCTTCTAAGATTTTTCTAAAAGCATATGTTAAGAAGGAAGTTGCAAGTTAAAAATTGACTAGCCTGTGAATATTTTAAGGCGTGTGTATATGCATTTGCTTATGCATATATACCTAAAATGTATTAATTATCTCTTGTTCTCAGTAGGAAAACCCAGAATAGTTTTAGATGCACAGCTTTGCTGTTTCTTGACAGAGTGGATTAAGCCAGGTAGTTGAATCAGCAGTGGTGTTTTTGTTGGCATGAGGTTGGTTCTTCCTTCGTGGAGCTGCGGGACCAGCAGATGTTGAACTGTTGGGATTCTGTGAGCTTCTAAAAAAATAATACTTAAAGAAAACCCATACCCATGGTATCCTAAGAATCCCGCATGGTTATATTCACCATTGGTTCATGTTTTGAATTTTCAAACACTAGTGGAAACTTTAGGAAGCCACAAAAAAAAAGAGGCGACAATGATAAAAGCTCGTTGTTTCAAGGCGTGATGTGAAAGGAATTGCAGGTAAATTCTTCTTTCCAAGCAGCTTCATTCTTCTCAACTGGGACCTTTTGCTACTGAATTATTTAGGATTACGTTGTTTGTTGTGATTGAACAGAGTTCAAACTTAGAAACCAGAAGGCCAACAAAAATGAGAAACAGGGACTTCAGAATAAATAAGGATTTGAGAGTGAGAGGAGTTCTCATCCTGCCTTTTTCCTTTGCTTGTGAAACTCATGAGCACAGCAGGCACTTGGGGAAGGCACCGCTAAGACTGATGGTTTAGATATGTTGGCCTTACAGCTGGATCCCTCTGCAAAGGGCAGATGCTGAGACTGGTAGTCTCTGCATGCTGTTTGTCTGGGGCACTGAGAAGAAAATCCCTTCTTGATTTCCTGCAACCTCATCTTTCCCTGCAGAAGCATGGGAACTCAACTCACCTTGGTCCCAGAAGGGAAAGGGGAACAATGCCAGAGGCCGGGCTGATTTCTGAGCCAACTGCCTGCCAACAGCGAAGAAACAGATGGGGAAGAGGCGGAGGGTGGAGGGTGCTACCCTGGGACTGCTGCAAAGGGAAGGGAATCCCCACTCTCTGGGAAGGGAAGGCTGTAGCAGGAGATTCAGGGGTGGGTTTGTGGGGGAAACAGAGATGGGATGGAGGACCTGTTTTTCTCATGGTGCTTGGTGGTCATGGGGATTTGGGCAAGATAAACCAGTAGATGCCAAAATTCACAACTGAATTATCACCGTATCTTAACTGTGACTGCAAAAAGACATTAAAGGCATCCTTGACAAGGACTAGCATCATTTGCAGGAGGCTGAACTGAGACTCACACAAACAAGCTCTGGGATGTATTTGGGACTCAGGGTTCCGGTCACAGTGCAGAGCAAAGATCTGTGGTACAAGATTTTGCCTCTGCCACATGCAAACTGTTGAATTGTTTTCAAATACAGATTGATTTCCAGGACTAATGTCTAATTACTTGACATTTTTAACAGAGAACTGAATGATTTAGCTCTAGCTTAAGGCAAACAGGATTATTCCTGATGCTTGGGATTTGTGGAGCCATATAGGGTGATGAGGTACGACTAGTCCGCAATATTTCAGGAAATACAGAGGCTGATGCAAAGTTCAAATGCAGATATTTCCACTGGTGCAAAAATGAACTTGCATTTACTGAAAAACTGCAACTTACACTGGAAATTGCTAAAGGTATGTACAGGTACAAAGTGTTTTGCAGTAGCATAACTGTTCAAACAGAAATTTGTAATGGATTAGCTGTATTTCTTAAAAATGTAGACAACCAAAGGCAATAGAATGGCGCAGAAAGTTGGCAGATTGAAAACTTACTCCTAGCAGAAAGATTGTTTAAATTGAGCTCTGTGTGATTTAGAGGACACGAAGCATATACAATGAGCAGAAGACATAAATTTGTTTTCAGGCAAACCAGGTAAAAGCTGCTTTCATTTGCTTTCTTTGTACAGAAACCAGAGATGCTTTCTTAGCATACCTAGCAAATTGAAAGTATGCATGCTTATTTACAGACTAAAAAGACTTGTATTTCTATTCTAAGTCTATAAAGTGATTGAGGTTGGAAGTTGGAGTTCACGAATGCCTGTGAGTAAAAGGGGAGCAGGAGAATAATTACCTGGGAAAAGTAACTTGAACTGTCTACTCAGAGCACTTGAATTGCATTTCCTGTATTTTCCAGATGTGTGTCTTTTGTTGTGCGTGTTCACTTCTTCCTAAATCAGAAATAATTTAATTCAGTGGCAGTGTGTGTTTTTTGATGACCAAATCCATATTTAAAACAAGAAAAAAAAAGCCCACAAACCACCCTTTTTGAAAACAAAACCTTAAGTAATTCCAACCTATAAGCAAGTAGAAATTTATCTGGATTAAATCAGGGCCGCATGATAAGTCTGGACTCATGGCTTCCAAGCAACATCTATTGCCTGTAGGGACATAGTCAAATAAGAACATTCAGTCCACGAATCTAGAAAAAGCAGTTTCAAAAGTCCAGGAGGACCCTGAAGTGTAGCCATACCTACTTATACTTGTAGGATAGGAAAGGTCTGAGGACACTTTCTCTGTGCTCCATGCACTACAGACTCCACATTCAATCCACGTCAATCTGCAGAGCAGATAAGCCTGCAGGATAAGGGTGGGGGGAGGAAAAAGAAGTAAGGATTTGCCATTTTAAGAAATGACACAACAGAGAGCTAATAGCTCTCAGAGACACCTATCTTTGTGAGCTCCTGCAGTGTGTCTGCAAACATGGTGGCATGTCTAAGCAGGCCTGTGGAAAAGAGGTGACCTGTTAGTGTAAAATGATAAGAGCAAAATTAGCTATTATAGAATAGATGCCAGTAAAAATCTCCAAACAAGCCCCAAATACATCACTTTAAATTTCTCCTCATTTGTGATTCCTCAGTGGTGTCTTAGATTCATGTGGAGTTTCTCTACTTATGTGACTGGAGGAGACCCAAGGAGAATGTCAGTCATAGCCTGATTAGCATGAACTCCTTCAACTAAGGCTTCATCTTTGACAACTGTGATATAAACTTTTTCTTCCAAGAGTAACCAGAGGACAGGTACCTATGGATGTCATCCATCACCTTCAGATCTACTGACTTACTTGCAACCTGCCTTCATGGAGTCACTTTGTATTCCTTGACCTTGGTTAGGTTTTTTGTTTGTTTGTTTGTTTTTGTTTTCTTTTTCCCCAAGAATTTGAACTCTGCTGGACAAGTTCTGGCCTGAATAAGAATTTTCTTCTCTTTACAGGAAGCTGTGGAGACCTAATAATTGAGATGAAAACTTCAGCCAGATGTGTAGTTTGTGTGCGTTTAAAAAAAATGATGAATTTTAAGACTTCCTCAAACCCCTGGCTGTGGCGTCAAATTTGCTTTCTCTGACTGGGTAGCATCTCTCCTTCAAAGCTGAAACTTGCAAAAAGGAAAACAATGCTGAAAGTTAGGAGGTTTGTGAAATAGGAGGCAGGGCATGTCACAATATTACTCCTTTTCTCCTTGGGACCATTAGTTTCAGGAAAATTTGAAGCAAGGGCAGCCGCCTTCATCACCACTTGGACTGTGGTCTGAGTAAATAGCTGATAATCTATCTCTGGATAGGATTTTGCTGCCATTTTTGCAGATTGGAAACATCTAGACAGTACTGTAAAAGAGTAACTAGTTTGTGGGGTTTGCTTACCTGGTATTCAGTGACTTGGGTTTCATTTTGGATTGTCTTTAGTTCATTTTAAAAGCACTAGGAACTTCTGAATTTCTGGTGATCCCCATATTGGCCAAAACATTAAAATTTAAGGCAACTCAGAACAATGAGGCTGTGCAAATTTGAGCTCGAGTGATTGATCTAAAATTCCATATCAAGTAGGAACCAGAAATGGAATGACAGTTCTGGGATTTCCTGGTTTCCCTGTTCAGGCTCTTGTTCACACCAAAGTGACCAGTGGAAATGTTCCTACCTCCTTCATGAAAGGCTGAAACAAGTTGTTCCGATGCTGAAAGCGCAACACAGCTCTCAGCAACGTGCTCTCCAAAATTGCCTGCTAGCAGAAGATCTCTGTCATTAAATCCAGCCTTTTAACACCATTCACTCAACGTTTCCGTGATTTGTCGTGTGACAAAGAGGTGCAATGCAGGGACGATGTTAAGTGCCAGGCCGTGGATTTTGGCTGGTTCCTCCCCAAACCCACCCAACTGTTGCTGTGACTGGTGCACTGTCCAGCTATGCGTGCTCATCTGAATTTCAGAAATTGTTTATTCCATTGATAAAATCAATGCACAGTCAAAAGTAAAAATATTTACTAACAGTAAGGTTGGGACCTGAAGGGCCCTGCACCAGTACGTGGTGAAATCTGAACTCTGTCAGCTGCTCAGATGGCTGGATCCTACGTTGCTTACTGACACAATCTCCCCAGGTATGTAAATAGAACTAGACAATTTTAACTGCTTTTAGAACAGTAAATTGCTGTCTTTGCAAATGTTTATTTTGCACACATTCCATGTAATTCTTTCCAAAACCCGACGCTTTTTAGTTTATTTCACCTCTCAACCCCTCTTCTACTCTAAACACCGCCAAAAGGAGTCTGGATAGGAAAGGAAAAATTCGTTGGAAAATGAAAATAAGCATCTGTACACAATCATACCCTCCATCAGTGTGAATACAAGGCACTTGAGTCTTATACAAAGCTGTGAACATTACTTGCTAAATTTGTTGCAGGTGTAGGCAGAAGGAAGAAAATATTGAAAGGCAGAGAAAAGAGGGTTAAAACACAGGCATACAAACATTTATGAAAAATAGAATAATTCTGAACATGTTCGTTTAATATTAAATGTGTTACAGCTCTTTTTTTCTCTCTGCTTATGAAATATTTTGCGGCCAATAGATATTTAGTAGAAAAGTCAAACAACAACAGATGGATCAGATGCCTCCAATAGTACAGGTTTTATCCAGATGTAATTTTAAAAAATGCATATTTGCAGACGTGAAAAGTCCTGTGGACCTATTTTTAGAGAAGTTAGTTTCTCAGCATATTCCAGCTTGCTGTAAATTGTGAGACCAGTCAAGTTGATTTTTCTTTCTGTGGCTGACATTAGCTTGTTGTGTTGTTTTATCACACAATGTATGTTGTATATAATTTTCAATACCTTAAAATCCATAGAGAACACGCTGACTTTAATGGAGAGAAGACTTAATATTTGTATCTGCAGCCTTCTCAAACGACCTGTCTTCTTTTTTTTCTTTTTTCTTTTTTTAAAATTACTCTTATGTGGACCTTAACCTACTGAAAACAAAACTGAGAAAAACAAGAGGTTCCCCTAAACCTTCTTTTAATTAGACATTTCTGATTTTAATGAAGATATTATTAAGGAGAGTTGAGCACCAACCAAAAGTGAGGAATTGGAGTTTGACTATAGTATCTTGTCCTGATCCTGTAGCTAACTTTTTGTAACAGACTTGGACATGTAATCTAAGTGCTTCAAATTCTAGAAGAGCTTAGAATGAAACACCATTCATATGTAGAAATTGCAAAAAGTAGATAGAGTAATTTTTATCTCTAATAGAGTGAGCCAACACTTTCTTTTTTTAAAAAACAAAACAAAACAAAAACTGTTTTGGAAGAGAAGAGCAATCTGCTTTTCCCATGGGAAAAGTTAAATATTTTGCCTAACAGTTGAATATGGTATGGCTTGTGTCCAAAAACCTGCTAATTTTTTAATGCCTGGTGGGAACTGTATTTTGGTACTTCATGAATTCATCTTCCTCTCTGGATCAGGCTTCTCATGTCATTCCACAGCTCAGCACAAGGGGAGGCAACTTTGGTGGAGCCTTGGAAATACTATCTGACATAGAAGACCAACATTTAAGGGAAAATGGAAACGCTTCAAAGTCTTATTTCTATAAATTGCCATGTTAGTTCTCACTAAACAAAGCTTGAGATCTGGTTATTTCTGTCAAAATGCCAGCACTGGAACATAAGATCTTAATTTTAGACATTTAGGTGGGCTCTTTCTATATGTGTGGATATACGATAGATGGAAGCTGTTAGAGGAGAGCAAAAATGGGCTGCCCTGGCATGTAGACTTTGCCCTTCATTTCAGAGCTTGTAAAAGTTACAAGAACAAGTTACAAGAAGATCCGTATGTTTGGGGGAGTAGCCTGTGTCACTTCAGTCAAGTATAATCTTGTGGAACTTATTTTTTCTGCTTACAAAACTTCTGTGTACTGAAACCTGAGTTAAATCTGTATCTGGAATATCTACAGATTCCTGGAATCCTTAATCTCATCTCAAAGGTGGAATGGGAAAGGGTGGGGATGGCTGATCTATCCTCACTACTACTTTGTGTAAGGCCCACCTAAGAGGATGGAGCATATTGTCATGTGAGCAAAATATTTAATGTTGTTGTGGCTTTGGAAGAGTAGATGTTTTGTATTTTCTCCCGTATAACAAACCCCAAAGCTGCATCTTTTTCTGGTGGCTAATTAACACAAGAAACCAACTGGCATCTACAGCATTAGGCAGAGTTGTGTTGTTTCAGGACCATTGGTAAATCTAGCTTGTTTCAGAAAATTTGTATCGAAACTGAAAAAAAAGGCTAATAGTTCCTTTTACCTCTCCCCTAAATTAACAGTCTCAAGAGGACTGACTAATGTAGTGCGTGAGCCTGACCAGCTTGATGGAGTTGTACAACTGTAGACTTCATTGCTTTGATTAGGGACGTAACCTTATTCATTTTACTTTTGGAAGTACTTCTTGCTTTCAAGAAGTTCATCTTAAAGAGTAAATGTAAGTTTGAACAGGGAAGTGTACACAAGTAACATAGCAAATCCACTGTGTTATTGAGATATTTGGTGGCATTATAGAATTATGTTTTCTGAAGAATATTATCTTTCCACAAGATGCTCTTTGCGTGGTAATTTCCTTTACTGATAACAGTCAATTGATGCCAACTGTGCTGCTTCTGAGTTAGGATAACGCTTAGTGTAACAGATCATTGCATATAATGTAACAATCATCATCCACGTGCTTCTGTTTCCGCTCACTTGCATATATATTATTGTAGAATAATATTATTAAACAGCAATATTGGGGACTGAATCGATTAAAAATATTGGTATTTGACTGTTGTGTAATGTATCTTAGCCTGACAGAGCATATATTTTCTTATAAACTTTCATTGTGTAAGTACATACTGGTTTAGCTTCCTATTTCCTTACTTCGGGCAAAAGATACTTGATGGAGAGCAGTATGTTGCCCTCTCCTCAGTGTTAGGTAGTATCCTACCTCCTTTACAGGGTAGTCTTTAGACCTCGCTGTGCCAACTGAATGATTAATGTCCTCACTAGCTTTTCATCCTGGCATATTTGGAGGTGTCACCCCAAGGTCTAGAATCTGCAAACAGTAATTCAAAGAATCATGGGAAAGTATTCATTAGTGCTGGGACTTTGATGCTTAGAACTTTCCCCAGGATGCAGCATAATTTACACGTCATGTATT
The DNA here is from genome assembly GCF_965231255.1 of Vanellus vanellus. NCBI lineage: Eukaryota > Metazoa > Chordata > Aves > Charadriiformes > Charadriidae > Vanellus > Vanellus vanellus. Next base: position 100,679,677 of record NC_138905.1, read on the forward strand.
GGAAAAGCAGCCCCCACTCTGGCCAGCTGAAACTGAGTAACTCGGAGTGGTCTCACAGCGGATCACAGAAATTCAGCACATGAAGACCGCAGAACTAAATCATCACTTGTGCAAGATGAAGCAATCATTTCAGTCGGTGCAGGAAACTTGTTTCTGCTCCAGCACCCGCTTTCCCCTTCCCTTTTCAATGCCTTTAATATTAATGACATTGAGTCCCTTAGAAATGACAAGAAGAGTTCTGACAAGAGACATTCTTTTTAATACTTCAAACTGGCTCCCTGGAATTCTCCTTGCAGCACCTTGTTGACTCCCGTTCCCACCGAGGCAGCTAAGAGGGTGGTTGCTACCCTCTGTGTGAACCAGGGCTAGAGGAGGGGAGGGTGTGCGCTCTTTCTTGGCATTTCACGGTGCCGTGACAGCAGAAGTACAACACCACTCAGTCTATAGCTTAGACCCAGAGTAAACCTCAGGATTTTGGAGCTACAGCCAAGAGGAGAAGCTGCGCTCGGCCTCTCTTAGCTTTGGGAAAGTAAGCTGTAAAGGTCTAGCAGTGCTATGCACAGCTGGTCTTTGTCTTTTGGCTTTTTCTTTTCCCCTCAAAATCTTGTTTCTGTCTTGGTCTACCGGTGTTGTGCAGAAGTGGCAAAAGGAACATCCCTGACACGAGGGTCATCGTGCTGAATCAGAGGTGCCCGCTCTGACTCCCAGCTAGAGCACTGCGTAAGAAAAGGTACTTCCTCGGATAGGCTTTGCTGGGAAAAAAAAACTGAATTGAGAGAGGGGCGCAGAGGAAGTAAACACAGGTAGATAATTTACAGGAGAGTTTTAGTCAAAGTGATTAGCTGAAAATGGTGAATTATAATTTGACTGTTGGATAACTTACTAGTTAATAGGCTGGTACGTATGTCCCGAAAAAGTTGAGCGTTGTGTAGGTTTTTAAAACCTCTGTTTCGATCAGCAGACAGAGCAATTATTCACGAACAAAAACCACTGGTGAGTTTTGGAATCTCCCAGATCTATTTTTGCTTGTTTCAATGAAAATGTGTTTCCTGATGCGGCTTGTGTGCTGATCTGTACTACTGCCATGTGTGCCACATATGAAAATAATTCAGTGAGAATATTTGTCTATGTTTGTATGTGGTAGATGTGTGTGTGTGTATATGCGCACATATACACACATATATATTCTTATTTATACTCGTAAATCATTTCTTTCAAGAACAGATGCTCTTCTACTGTTCAGTATCTCAGTGTTTCCACACTCAAGAGTGCCATAATTTGGAAAAAATTGCAACTGTCACAACTCTGCTGCAGTAATGGTTTTGTAAGAACCAGCTTAATAAAAACATCAGACCTCTCTGTTCCAAACAATTTTATTACAGTTAACAACTCAGCCAGTTATCAAGTATGTTGTCACCAATGCACTCTCTCTCTCTGTGAATGATGACATGAATTTGGGTTTTCTGTAGCATCTTACACATGTACGTACTGTCTTACAGCTGTGCAGCGGTCTTTCTCTAAGGAACAAAACCACATGGGAAGGACCGGTAGCAAAAAAGCCCAAACTATTTTTGTGCAAAAGCTGCTTTGCGATGATAAGGTTCCACAGGCATCGAATTAGTTTACCTGCATTAATTTACACAAAAAGTATGCAAAGTCCATTTCCTGGACTTTGGCTGTACAGGTCTTTATTTTTCTAAACTAAACGTGGAATTTTTAATAACTGTGTGAGTTCTTTCCAGGAATCAGCTCTGGCCTTTATCTCTCCAATTTCTACTGCATTCCTTGCGTTTGCATGGGTGCCTTACCATGAATAACCTCCTTAATGTAAATACTTCCCCACGTAGAATTCATAGAGTTTTATTTGCCTTGTTTATACTTCTTAAATATATAAAAAGTGTGCTCATGTGAGATTTGCAGTCTTACAGTTAATTCTTTTTTCTTTTAAAAGTATGACAATGTTAGCTGCGCTTTACCCACTAGTAAATCTCTGCTTGAACTGTATTGCATTTTTATTGTTATTTTTTTCAAAATTATTCTACAGAAATGTTCTCTGTGTATCGGCTGAATGTGGAACTGGATATTATGTTAGTCAGCCTTCACTGATATGCTTCAGTTTTCTTCTGGGTTTTTTTTGGTTTTTTTTTGGTTTTGTTTGTTTGTTTGTTTTAATGTCTGGTATTTCAGGTAAGAGTTGGCTTAGAAATTGAAGCTAAAAATGTTGAACTGGGAATAGTGACTTTTGAGTAATACGGAGAATTTTTTAACAAACTGATCCTCAAATCTTATGCTGTTATTTATGATACTAAACAAAATGTTGATTCTGTGGAATTTTACCTTTACAAAGCACAACTGAATGTAATTCATTGTGGCTTCTGGCAATCAGTGAGTATGAATATTGAGTTTTTTAAAATGTATTCTCACTGATTTTTTTTTCTCCTTTGTTTTCCTCCCTGTCTCCAGAGACATGTTCAGTGTATGGTAAACTAAGGCCATTATATTTTTCCAGAGAGCAGATATGATAATTAAGAACAGGAATAAGTTTCATAATTCAATGAAAAAAACAGTCGTCAAGTGTATTTCTAAAATGAAGTGCAAACAAAACTCATGTTGTTACGTGGATGATTAATGGGGGGATGTCAGTGTCTTTCCACTGGTTTCTTTATATTGCTGTACACAATCATGCATACTCTATCTGACCATCAGGATTTTACTCTACTAAATATACTTGACCATAATGCCAATCAATAGTTTCTTCTGGCAAATAAAAACTGTTAATAGCTTCAATATAAAAAACTTCCCCTGCTTCAGCTAGAATGGTACAGTATAACAGTTTGTCATTATTCCTCGCTCCTCAACCTGAAGAATGTGCATCTAAATTAATTCCTGTCACTTAGGTGCTCTCTTGATAAATACGCTATCTATATTTAATGTTTCTTTATTCTCATTTTATTATACTTGTGTGCAGCATTGAAAGAAGATAACTGACAAGGCAGTGTATCACAGCAAGAGAATTTGCTATTGCTTCTCTGCGCTTTTTGGTAAAGCAGCTACACATACTGTCAGCCAGGAATTGCCTACCTATATGCTTATCTTTTTCAATCCATGATATAAAATAGCTTCTTCGTACTGCATAGATAAATATCCCCAAGTTTCACCCATACAGCTACAGTATTTGTTTCTACAGTAACTGATTAATTTACAAATGTTATGAGCAGGAAGATTATCTTGAAGAGGAGAAGAGGTGGAAATCCAGTAAAATAGGTGTTTGTGTGGGTGCTATAAGACTTTTGTTGCCTGCACCATAGGTAGTGCTTTAGTTAAGGAAAATGAGAGGTTGAAGCTCAATTTCTTAGGTGAGGAGTGATTTATGATTGCAAACATACAGGAGCGTAGGAGTCAAAAATAATAAACATTCGGTAAATTTGCACACTCCTCCATTTGCTGTATATAATTATTTCCTGTGCATAGCATTAACGTGTGACGAGTAAAAAAGCTCCTCGTAACATATCCTCCTGCAGTGTTGTTAAGCTCACCTATTGAATACAATTGTTTGTGCAGGGTTTAAAAGAAAAAAGAAAGTACTCTATCTAAAAGGCTATATAGTCTTTCTGCTACGGGCAGGGGAATTTACAAGTTCCCATTGTTTTTCACTGCAGTAAAAATATATTGAGAACTACCCGTGTTCAGGTATTACATTTAACATAAACAGGATTCACAGAAAGCAGATCCCCAACTTGCTCTTTGTGAATGAAAAGTTACTTGAATATATGGGTATTATATTGCTTTTTCTTGTTTCTCTTCAAAACCAGGATGATGTTACTGAGGCTATAGGCATAGGGTTTGCTACAAGGGCATCTACTAAACTCTTTGTGTTGATGATCATGTTCTCTGTAGTTGATGTAGTAGTTGCAGGTGTAGTAACTCACAGTACCATACTCCATGTTTCCTACCAAGTTTAGTTGATGGGAGACTTGACCTTTTTTCCCCCCTCATTTAAGATGTTTTGAGTCTGTTCTCTTGCATCGTATTAACGATGCGCTTTGTTTCTAAATCTGAAAAAAAGTCGGGACTGTTAATTTTAAGCTATTTCTGGAAAGAAGTAAAGGGAAGAATACAACTGTTTCACCATGCTGTGAAATGTAAAACTAACATGGTCTCCAAAAGCTGTTCTTGTAGCTTGTGCTCACTCTGTTCCAGTACCCAGGACTCATGGCAGAGATTGGTCCCTTGACCAAATTGTAGGTGCTGTGAAAGACTGATGCAATCCAACTAAATCTCAGTGACTCCACTCCTTCAGAGCTCAGACTGAGCACTACGAAAAAAATCTAGAGGAGAAAATTAGACCCTAGTCTGATGCTTTGGTGCTCTCGGAGAATTCCGAAAATCCTTATTCCTGATGTGGGTACTCTGTTAAGACCAAGCATTAGGGGTCTTGGTTTCTGGTGGTTTAATATTCATAGACCCTCATGAAAGCTATCACTAAACAGGAGAAGAAATGTCCAAAGAACATAAAATGAATACAAATAAATCATTGTTTTACAAGATGGCAAAGTTTAATAGGGCGTACCACAGTGTTCTGTACTAAGAAATTGTTCCTTATTTTAATGTGTGGTTTGGAAAACAGGATAAAAACTGAAGTATCAAAATTTTCAGCTGACATGAACTACTAATTGAGATTAAATAAAATTCTCTACTGGAAAGTTCAAAAGAAATTATTTGGAAAAAGAATCACCTGAATTAGGTGACCTATAACTATTCAGACTGGGCGTTGCTTTAGTGTATAAAATTTTCACTTCCCCAAATGATCAAAAAGAAAAAAAAAAAGCACAAGAAATGTTAGAATGGACAAGAGTTTGAAGGAAGTATCATAAAAAAGTGGATGCAAATTTGAAGTTTCTGATTCAGGCTGCTGACAAAGGCCAGATCATTATGTTGCCTAAAGCCTTTGTCTACAGTAATATGTTAGTTCAAACTTATTTTTTGTACTGTGCGGGCCTATGGACTAAAGCCCATAGTAGCTCTCTAAGAAATCTGTCACTTTTCCTAATTCAAGACTAATTCAAATAATGTGGAAAGTAACAGTTAGCATCTATATAGCCCCCTTATATACTAAGAAGTCCGCAATGAGTTATGGAGTTCAAAATCCAAAGTCTTTCAAATATCCCTTCTAGAAATATATGTGTAATTAAAGCTGACTGATCTTGCAGTCACCTATAGTAGGTGCTGCAGTTATTTTCCTCCTTGACAATAGCCAGAATAGGCAAAATCCTTTCAGAGATTTCCTGATAATGGGGTGGATTGTGTCTTTAGATGAGAGATCCTAAAGTTATACAGCATTGGTATTCCAGCTGCTCACCTTCTAATCCTCCAGGTCAGGAATTGCTCAGGGTTTCACAGGCTTCGGCTATCCTCACACATGCACACAACATACAGCCTCTTTCCATTTTGATACGGGTCCGCTTTTGTGCTCATGGAGTGAACCTGGTCTCCTGCTGCATCTCTTGGCAGACCACCTGCAACTCCTTTAGGTTGTTGTAATTCCATAGCATGTCATGTTGTTTTGCCAGCGAAAATATTGAGTTCAGCTGCAGCTGCATCAATTAGCTCCTCAAGTCTGCAAATAGTGACACCGGTGACACTTTTTTGGATGAATGAGGGACCTACTGGTGAGTACATAAATGAAATGATCAACCCTCCCTTTCATGTATCTGTGTTTAAACATTCTTTTACCATCATGTACTTTGAAAGTGACAATCCTCTGCCCTTAACTCATAAACCACATACAAATACTTTGCATCTGTCACAACCAAGCTTCGCAGATACACAGATGTGTAGCAGCACAGATGCTGGTTAAAAACATATATATATTCCTGTTGGTTTGTGATACCAACTACCATTTCATATGAATACGAGCCAGCGGTGTGCCCAGGTGGCCAAGGCAGCCAAAAGCATCCTGGTTTGTATCAGCAATAGTGTGGCCAACAGATTAGGAAAGCGGTCTTCCCCCTGTGCTCAGTACTGGTGAGGCCGCACCTTGAATATTGCGTTCAGTTTTGGACCCCCCACTACAGAAAAGACATTGAGGTGCTGGAGTGTCTCCAGCAGTGTCCCCAGAGAAGGGAAATGAAGCTGGTGAGGGGTCTGGAGCACAAGTGTTATGAGGAACAGCTGAGGGAACTGGGGTGGTTTAGCCTGGAGAAAAGGAGCCTCAGGGGAGACCTTAATCCTCTCCCCAGCTACCTGAAAGGAGGCTCTATCGAGGAGGGGGTTGGTCTCTTCTTGCTAGTAACAAGTAATAGGACAAGAGGAAGTGGCCTCAAGTTGTGCCAGGGGAGGTTTATTTGGAGTATTCGGAAAAATTTCTTCAGAGAAGGGGTTATCAAGCACTGGAACAGGCTGCCCAGGGAAGTTGTTCAGGCACCATCCCTGGAGGTATTTAAAAGACGGGTAGATGTAGTGCTTAGGGATGTGATTTAGTGGTGGGCTTGGCAGTGCTAGGTTAATGGTTGGACTTGATGGTCTCAAAGGTCTTTTCCAACCTATATGATTCTATGGTTCTATATAGCTAGTGTCTTGTCATCACTGAATTTCATTGTGGTGTTGTTATCCTGTGCTTGTTCCAGGTAATGCCTCTTATGTCAAATATTTGAGCTCTCCTAAGGGGGCTGTCTTTATCCTCCCAGAATATGTACAAAACCTTCTTTTATGGGGAGTAGTTTGCCGAGGCACTATTGCCTTATAGAATGTGAAAGCCTGCTCACTTGACTCCTCCAGCCCTACACCAGTTAGTGTTACTCCAAAAGTGAAGGTGAGTTTTTTGTTTCAGGGTTTAAGATGCCTGGTAAGTTGCTGCTTACCCAGCCCGGGCTGTTTGTCTTTCCACAGAGACCAAAGGGTCTTAACCCTCAATGTATTTTTAGAAAGATGAATCCCTTCATCTGCATTGTTGTTGTTGGGATATGCTAGGGTAAGTTTGGCAGAATAATTTAACCTAAATTGGAGAGTCTCTTTTGAACAAACTATTGCATCCATTTGAACTCCTCCAGTAAAAACTATGCTGTGAATTAATATTGTGCAAGATACCTCTATGTTTTCTTCTGATTATGTCAGTCTCTGTCCATGTCAGTTGCTCACTTACTGCTACCATCCGTCTTAATCTTATTTTTGTAAAGGCATGCTGTATCTGGTACTCCAGCCCTTGTTTCCAGGCATCCTCAGGGGGAATGTTTCAATCAACCCTCTTGACACAGCACATTGTAACACCACTGGGACTACGATGGTGATGTGCTTGAGTCACTTCCTTTCAGTTGTTTGGGACAAACAGTAGCATGTTCAGGAATAAAAGCAATGGCGGACATTTTGATCCAGTGGAAGACAGGGGTGTCAGCAAGAAATATGTGTGGGGTCAATCAGTTGCTGCAACGAGCAGGATCAGCTGTGGATACTTACCTGTGCTGAGAGGGACATAAGAAACGTAGGGGATTGTTGGGATGAGGCAAAATGGACCTTGGGAGCCCAGAGAAATGGAAGTCATCTTGGACAACTGGGCAGATGGATTAGAACCGCAATAGTAGTAAACATGAGAGGTTTATTACTGACCTCATGGGCCAGTCGCTGAGGCTGATAAGGGGAAAGCAATACCTGTTTTCAGTGCTTTCTAGGGTTTTGATATGGGTTTTTTTTTAGATTGACAATTAAATGAAGCAAAATTTCTGAATGTTTGCCCTCAGTGCTGGAAGAGGGGAGAGTGTATGCGCATCAGGAGTCTACTTTAGCTGACTGATTTCAGGCAATGATTAAGGATAGAAGAAATGCAGATATAAGTCCTGCTCAGCTTGACTCAGCAAAGAGGTTTTCAGCTCAGAGCACTGTTGGGCAGAACAGGTACTTGACATTTTCATTAAAAATAACCACACACAGCATTAGTTGCTGCAGTAGCTGCAAACTCCTTTGTTTACTTTGCCTCTATTTGACTTTCAGGGAAAGGAACATCCCTTTAGTCCTCAGAGTGTCTAAACGCAGAGGAGCGGTGCATGTCAGTGTGTGTGCGTGTGTATTGGCTTGCCCCTCTGTACATTGAGAATCAGAATTGGAATCATAACCTGAAGTGGAAACACCAGAGGACTTAATTCTGACCCTGTGCTGATATACCTCTATTAACGTCAGTAGAGTTGGTGCTGAGTTATACCAGCGCGGGGTCAAAGAGCACAGCCTCACAGCACCCGCAGCAGCTGGGGCTCCCCTGGCAGGGATGGTAATAGGCAGCCAGAGGCTTTTCTCCTTTGCTTCTTTGCTAGTTTGGGTCTCTGTCTGGGGTAACTTCTTATTTCTTGCTCTTCTTCCAGCAGGCTCCCCGCTGGTAGAAATGGTGAGCAGTTCTTTAACCTTTTTTCTGGTTTGCCTTTCCTCTGTCCTTATGTTTTCTTGTAGGCTTTTGCTGTGTCCATCCTTCCTTTTCCCTGAGCATCTACCGGCAGGCAGAGGAGAGGCGGGCTGATCTAGAGGACAGTCAACAGCAGGCTATAAATTTGGCAGCATATCATGAGCATGCTTCAATATGCTGTGTAATTTATAAGGCAACACATCCGTTTTAAGACCAGCCCTGGATCCCAGTATATCAAAAAGCAGGAGACTGAAGAATAGGCCACTGTTGCCACTTATAATAACCCCTCCAGAAACACATTGTGTGAAGGGTCTTGTATCTATCATTAAAGTTGTTTTCTTTCTCCTTTTAGCTGTTACGTGCCGTGTATTTATTAGAAGTTATTGCTAGTATGACTTCACTGATAAAGCTCCATTGTACCTAGCATGAAAAGAGAACAAAAGATGTAATATTCCCCGGTATATCATGCGGACTCTCATTGTATGGCATTGACTTCAAGGGACAGAAATTTCCCTCATTAGGTTTTCTTTGCTACTGAAATCCTGGCAAAATCGGAGTTCAAAAACTAAGTTTAAAACCTAAAGCAAGTTGAAAATGTCAAAATGTTTTATAAATTGAAGGAGTAGAGAAGTTCTGGACACAGCTTTAAAATATGTAACTGATATTTTATAGGGGAGTTTCTGTCATTCTGGGCAAAGGCAAATTACCCTGTGGTCCTGCCCTGCTTCTGCATACCAACCCACATCCCACCTGGGTAAGCTCGCGTTCTCCTCTGTAAGGGATGTGGAGAAGGACCTTCTCTCTGGTCATGTGGAGGGGAAGGAAAGCATTCTGCACATCTTCCTTCCTTTCCTCCTTTCTCTTGGTCTAGTCTGATGACAAATACTGAAGCACAGGACATGAAATGAACCTGCTTGTTATGGTTTAACCCCAGTCAGCAACTAAGCACCACATTCCCCTGGTGGGATGGGAGAGAGAATCAGAAGAGTAAAAGTGAGAAAACTTGTGGGTTGAGATAAAGACAGTTTAATAAGTAAAGTGAAAGGCATGCACGCAAGCAGAGCAAAACAAGAAATTCACTCCCTGCTTCCTATGGGCAGGCAGGTGTTCGGCCATCTCCAGGAAAGCAGGGCTCCGTCACGCAGAATGGTTACTTGGGAAAACAAATGCCATAACTACAAACATCCCCCCTTTCCTCCTTCTTCCCACAGCTTTATACGCTGAACATGACACCATATGGCATGGACTATCCCTTTGGTCAGTTGGGGTCAGCTGTCCCATTTGTGTCCCCTCCTAGCCTCTCGTGCACCCATAGCTGAATCGCTGGCAGGGCAGGGTGAGAAGCAGAAAAGGCCTTGACTTTTTGGAAGCACTGATCAGCAATAACAAAAACGTCCCTGTGTTACCACAAGTAACAAAAGCACGAGTCCAAAACATAGTCTCGTACTAGCTACTATGAAGAAAATGAATTCTATTCCAGCCAAAACCAGCACATTGCTACCAAATCTTTGGGATCTATAAAAACAGAAGCCCTCATTCATTGCAAAGCAGATAGCAGAAAACAGCCATTTCCAGAAACCAGAGGAATTATTTTCAGGAGTAGAACTAAATATATCTTGGTAACAGAGCTACGACCAACATGCCAGGCTAGAGGACCAGTGCCAAGGTTAGATCAAAGACACTGGACTGATGCACTAGTGTTAGGGTTTCGTCTTTTGTACCAGCAACCTGTGTGGAAAATAGAAAAAATTCCAGATATTTTGCAAGTTATTGACTCTGAGCTATACCCTGAACCGGTCCTGCCCACTCAGGTACCATCAGCAAGTTCTTCCATAAGAAAGAACTCAGTGAACACTGGGGTCCTAACAGCCTCCTCAAGATCGGTACACAGAGGCAATCCCTGATTTACAGCTGTGATGAGAGACGACTTGTGGCATGTTCACCCTCTTTTCCAGCAGTGTTTATGGACTTCTGGGAAGTGCGGGGTCTATTTCCATGGGGAGAACAAGTCAGATAAAAAGTCTGCCAGTATCGACTTCCTTGTTTTCTGCAGGACGTTGCTGCAGGACGTTTACCGTGTTTTCCATATGACATTGCTGCAGAGGCAGTCAGTCCAGGGCCAGTGAGGGATGGAGAAGTATCTGGTAGACAATGATTCCTTCGGGATTGTACTGTCTAGAAGATGGAAGAGGGCCAGGAGAGATCAAAGGCACAGTGTCTGCTAGAAAATAGTGATTACAGCTGTGTGCATGTATGGTTGTGGGGGGTATTCTGTTTTCTGTTTTGATTTAATTATTAGGCTGTTAGGAAATATCATTTCACTTCCATTTCAAAGCAGATTTTTTTTGAATTAAAAATATGATACATATTCTTTTTTACTCAAGCATAAATGTGTGTGTATGTAGTAGCAGATACATAGGCTCTCGTCATGGCATTTTAAGGGTAAGCTTAGATTCTTATGCAGTTACGTTATAAAATTGTGTGTAAAACTGAAATGGTTCACTGAAAGGGAAACTATAAAACTGTAAAAAGATTCATGATCCCTTACTGGTCTTATTTTAACAAGAAACTATAAAATGAAACATTTATTTTCCATGTTAAAAGTAAAGGTCACTCGGTAGCTTTCAGTTTTCTTTCCCTTTCTTTCCCCTTATTGGCACTCATGTTGGTTTCTGAAAATATTTCATTCTTTTTTCTTTCATTTCTCCCCTTTCAAGCTCACCATCTTTCACTCTAACAGCTTCTTTCTTCTCTGTCGTTATTTCCCAGCAAACTAATATCCTTAGGGGTTCTCCTGCCTTTTATTACAAGGAGTTCATATCATCTGGCCCTATGAACTGGAGGGCAGATAAGGAGCTATTTTCAGTGCTATAATGTTCTAGCAAGACCCTGAACACCATTCCAAACAAGGCTCATTCTTTAGTTATTGCTAAACTTTCTTTTCCATAGAGCTTCTGGTGCATCTCAGACAGACAGTAGAGAACCAGTGGTCATTTGTACAAGATCACTAAGAAGTATTAAAAATTGTGGTACTAGCCTTCAAAACACAGAAGCTACTGACACTTTGCTATTTTATTGAGATATAGGGTCAGTCACCTCTTATTTTTAAGAGATCAGCTGCTCTGACTATTGAATAGTCAGAGAATATATAAACTAGAACCTTAATTTCTTTTACCTCTGGGGTCTCTCCTGGGTCTTAATGCTTCAGGAGTATAAAATACATTCAGTGTCCACTTTCAAACAGAGCGGCTTTTACTTCCCTGGCCAAACTCTATGCAGTCAGGCCTTGGGCTATCAAAATAACTTCCTTTTTTAATGTATTAAAGTTTCTGATAAACGGAAGTCATGGCACCTGCAGGGCCCTGTCAAGGTGCAAGAGTTGACCTTATTGCACAGGTCTACAAGCTTTGTATATTTTTAACATGCTCTGTGCATGAAAGTTCTCATGGGCTTTTCAGCACTAAGAATGTTTTTACTTTACAGGCAGTCCATGGGCTTAAGACGTTAATGAACTATTGATTAGTTAGGCATTACAAAATTTTGAAAATCTAACATTAGCGTGAGATTTTTGTCCCTTTCTTCTCTGAAGATATGCTTGCTTTTTGCTGGCTTTCTATTTTTCATACTTACTGTTCCTAAATGACCTCTATAAATAAAAATGTCTGTCTTGTGTTTCCCAGTCCAGTGCTGTTTTCGTTGTTTATATTTTTTGGCAAGACATCTTTATTTTAAGGCAATACCATATTGACTTTTCTAATTTTCCGTGCCTGCTCTAGCAACTCTAGTGAAGTTTGTGTGGCAACTACTTCAGAAACCAGCCTTGTGTCAGCTTCATAGATTTTACACAGTAATTTATGTTGTGCTTTTGTAAAGCTGCAGACCACTAGAGCTGCTGCAGGTGCACTTGATAATATGCTGCTTTTCTTCCTCTTCCATTTGGAATTGAAAAGCTTTTCCTTATTTTTAGTCATTTAGTTTATTTTGTCAATTTTATTCAAGTACAACCTAGTTAGTATTCTCATCACCTCTTTCTTTTGAGTATTCAGGAATAAAAATATCTCCTAGTTACTCCACAGTTTACCTTTCTTTAATCATTCTTTCTATAAGAGAAGTGCTTGGCTGGTGGTATAGCACAAGGGAAGGTCCTTTTCCCCTGAAAAACTACCATGAAATTCAGGGTTATTTTAAAATCAAGTATTTCAACCATCTCCAGAAAAACTTAAAATAGTGTAATTTTTTTTTTCTCCAAATAGCTTAGAAGTCACATTTTAAAATGTGACATGGCAGAAATGAAATTCTAGCAGAATTCTATCTTAGGCAAACTAGCAGCTGATCATTCTGAATTTCTAAGCAGATTTTCTCCCAAATACTTGCAAATTAGTTGTTGGATATTCTTCGATGATAAGTCTCTGTCACAACTGTAAGACTAGTACATTTGTAAATATTCTCTGCCTAGTCACAGGTCATCTGCTGGGCTGGCCGTGACAGGGTTTTGGCAGTGTTCACCTTGCACTCCCCTCCCCTGTTGTCCAGCCTGTTTCCCCTCTGTACCACAGGCACTTGCTGCACTTGCTCATTTGAACACTGATACCTATTTAGCAGAAAGCCTTCACCATCTCACCTTTTGCCTCTATTTCAGGCTGTGGCGCCCGCTGCTGTCCCAGACGCACTTGGGGGACTCTGGCAGGATGTTTTGGAAACGAGTAACCTTGGCCGTGATTCTGCTGAGGCACTGGGGGGATGGTGGAGTTTGCCTTTTGATTACAGAAGAGGAGTGTAATTGCTGGTACACACTGTTGCTGGCAGTGGTTGCTAGTGCCTTGATGGATGTCAACATATCGGACCTTGCTTCTGTTTTGAATAGAAAATTGCATCTGCTCCCAGAGCTCATTACAGTCTGTCCTTAAGGTAACTATGTACATATTGCAGGGAGACTCCACTAAATTAGTAGACTTGATTAACAGAACTACTATAAAAGAAAAGTTATCTCAATTAAATGATTTCATGATTTGTTTGATAGGAGAGTCTATTCCATGCACGCAGCTCTAAATAACATACATCTGAACCTCGTAGGCTAACCTCATGTGAAAGGTTCAGCACACACACAGCAACAGATGAGAGTTCTCCAGATGAGAAGTCTGGGGTGGCACAAGAGGAAGGGACTTCACACAGTTGGGCCAGGCTCATGTGCTCTTTCCATGTAGTGTCTTCTGCCTCTTCTGGGTGGGATGGGGCATTGGTCTGACCCAGTGTGGCAGCTGTTATATGTAAGCCATACATATCAAAGGGCCTACTCCTAGATTCGGGCCTAGTTAAACACATGTAAATGTTTCGATACTATGCAGTTTAGTGCAGAGTAGGAAATACAACACTTTTTATTTATCACACCTTTATAGTTCATCAGAAGAGGTATTGTAGAAATCTGTCTAAGAGATCAGCAAGTGTAATGGAAAGAATATTCTCTTAAGCACTAGTATGGAGTAAATCTATCCAGTTGAAATGCAACTCCAAACCTCTGAGGAAATTGGGTAGGTCTATTGAAGCGGAAAGCACCGACAATTTCGGCAACTTCTAAAGTGCCACTGAGTACATCAGAAGAGAGTAGAACAGATTTCTTTGCAGCAGGCATGTCTTCGTTCTCCCTCTTTCTCATAGCTGCCTTTTGTCTACTGTCTATGGAAATACCTATACTATATGCCTCATGAGTTTTCTGTCTTTTGTGTATTTCCTAGATACTTCATTATTCCAGAGAGCTTGTGGAAGTGTTTGTGTGTGTTTGTATGCACAGTGAACAATGCCATGGACTATTCATTGGAGTGATAAATTATGTTCGCTCTGATGTCAGGTACCTCTCATTGACTTTAGGTTCTTTCCTATTGGATATGTTTAAGATTAACCAGGCATTAGTCATTAATCAAGGAGGTATCTGCAAATAAATTTTTCATTATAATGAGCTGTGTAGTTGAATTAATAGTATTTGCACTTTCATTATTTGTCATGATGTATGGCTATGGCACCAATGCAGTGCTCCCAGCTTGGCTGTTGGTGTTGCTGTGATCTCAACAGATAACTCAGCAACAAATAAAATACTCATGTAATAATATATCAGGACATTTTTTAACTGCATGCAGAATGTAGTCCTAACATTTTAGGCAGCGCGCTACAGTTTTGTCATAATAGATATAATTTTTAGCTAATGTGTTGTTTGGTATTGGTAATGTAGTGTAGCCAGGTAGTCGGTCAAAGCTGAGTCAGGACAATAATAGATTTTGGAGTTTGTTATGACATAGACCTTGCAAAATATCTTTTAGCCATAGATGTGGGTGTTGCATCATGCACGCACACATTTAAAGTTTCACAGTACTCTGATTCTGCAAATTCTACTTTTAATGAGGAATAAACAAAATCTTTTTTGTAGGAGCTTAGTTTTTAAAACCTGCTGTTGGCCTTCTTGATCTATTGATTGCCCACATTTTAATTTGTATTTTTTCTGCCTAACAGACATGTAACAGAACTGATACTTTTCTTGACTTGAGATGATAAGAGAATATAATTTATCTTACGACCGACTGAATTCTGAAAAAGAAAGATTTGTGTTAAAAAAAAAGTGAATACAGACTGTAAAATAATTTTGTTGTGGATAATAACCTTTTGTATTAATTTAATATGCATTTTAAGCATGTAGAAACTGTCACTGAAAACAAAATTATTGAATAAAATAACCTGAATATGTAGATCTGTTTACTCTCAGAATGCCCTCATAGACATTCTAGAAACTTTTATTATTTTTTTCATACTATTTTCATTGAAGTGTTGTAAGTGGTAAAAGGTAACTTCTGAAAAGAGACGCTTCCAAGGAGGAAGCATCTTGTGTCAGTGCCCCATGGGGACTGTCAAGTCTCACTTTCCCTGGCTGGGAAAAGAACCCCCCTAGAACCCTTCCCCCTAAGCCCAGGGGTACCATTTCACTCCGACCAGGGCCCCAGGCCTGCCCCAAGCAGCACCATGCCTGGACCCGTGCTCTGCTGCCCTGGATGGGCTCCCTGAGCATCACCTTGGGTCCCTGGAGGGACCCTGTTCCTGCCCCTGGCCCAGAGCAGGGCCCGGGGGGCTGCACCTTGGTCAAGGGTCCCTGCCTCTTGTTGGGGCACTCCTGGCTCCAAGCCCAGCTCTTTCTGCACCCTGACACCTTCACAGGATGTACCTCCCGTGTGAATAATGGCTCATCAGCTGTTGATCTGAATAGCCAGCGATTCATAGGCTGAAACGCGCGCAGGCAAGTTATTCTCCCAGCACGCAGGGTGGGGCCATTTGGAAAAGTGAATCCTAATTTCAGAGATGAAACCTATTCCAGTTACTCCTTAAAATCATGAATACTGACACCATATGACAAATCTGTCCTATTTGTAAAGGAAGGAAACGACAGCAACAAAACTACCAGCAAACCCCAAACAGCCAGTGGAGAGCACTCCAACACGGAGGAAGGGTGAGGAAAAGTTACAACTTGCAGAAAAGATTAACGGGGACCACTTTGCCAATCTTTGTATTGTATGGCATGCAAGGCAAAACCGTGGCTTCGTGTTTGTATGGAGTTAAGTGACCTCATGACCCATTTCAGAATTTAAACGTTTGCAGGAGCTTGACAACACTGACAGTCTTCATCCTCTGCAAAAATTGCGTTTACTCGAGCACGGTCAGTGTTGATGTCCTTGTGGATGTATAAAAAAAGCAGCACAATTGAGGAGAGCTTGTCCCATGGCACATTTATGCCAGGATTTCAGTCCCGTTGTGGCACTGAAAGATCACTCAGCTGTTGCAGATGAGGCAGGAATACCCAGCACAAGGCACGGCTGTTTGAGGTGTTCTCTGAAAAATATCCAGGTCTTAGATGCATTCAGCAGCAACTGATGCTGACCTATAGCTGGCCTATACAGGATAAGATTAGTTTGCATTTCTAATTCATATTTTGTAGCAGCTGGGCTCCCCAGAGCAGTACATGGGCTTCACAGGGTATCAGCAAGTTGTCTTTGAAAGGCAAGTTCTCGATACAGATGTGTAAAGATTAAGTGCATTGAAAAGCGTTATGCAACCAAGTTGGCTCAGCAAACACAGCTAGCTACTTTGGGATGTAAATTAACCTAAACTTTCATATAGAACAATATGAGGCCTTAAAATTCAGTAAATTACTTACCTGATAAATCTTTAACTAAATATGGAGAAGTTACTATGCAGATCAGAAATCCCCCTTTCTTCTGCCACCTCTTCTCCTTCATTATGACTTAAAGCCGGATTGCCTTGCCTGTCATGTCTGTGATTCTCCTGCAGCTGTTGTCTAGGACTTACATTCAATCCTTCTTCATAGCGCTTGGGAATTAATGACACCAGCACTGGTGAAGCCTCACTGTTCGTTGCATGTTTGTCATTCTGTATCGCTCATGCACCATGTTTGGGCTGCTTTCCTGACCCTCCACGGCCTCCCGTGTTCCCCTGCAGTGGGCCGTGCTGCACCGCTGGCTGGCTGCTACTGCCCACCCCCACCAGAGGTCCCAAACTCACCCTGCATGGTCTGCTGGGTGGGGAGTGTGGAGCTGTGGGACAGCAGGTATGTTCCTAGAAATCTCTGCTTACAGTAGTAAAAGCTACAGTCTAGCAAGAGGAATAATAGTCACAATTATCACTGAAGTGTTTTGACACGTGTTCGTAAAACTCCTTGAGAACATACACGGAATGTGCTACTCATTTTAATGAAATTCTGTCTAACCTAGACTGTTACTCACTCTCCCATCTCTGTGAAGCGCCAGCTTAGAATATGCTCTTTATGACATGCCTGAAGAGCTTCTTGGGATCTGCAGACATGAGCTTCTCCCTGCACATTTGGGTTTTGAGAGAGATGTTACTGAAGTGACAGAAAATTTGGAGTACAGAGTTTTGTTGGCAGAGCGTAGCTCTCCCAGTGACATCCTTGTATTTTTTTTCAGGGAAAAACTGAAAAAAGAGAAGTTTGTCTGATATGCACTTCAAGTAAGGGGCCTGGTACGGGTGGAAGAAAGAAAACAGAGAAGTCATTCTGAATCCTTTGAATCCCCTTGAGTTTGGGACAGAGCAGTGCCTGTATCTCCACGTTATAGTTTGTCGAGTGCTCTGAACCGCAGTGCGTGAACAAGTATAAGTATGATAAATACCCCTATAGCTCAGTCGCCACAGTGGCCTGCAGGCTTGTATTTACAAAAGAACTCCCGCCGTAACAAAAGCAGTGTGCTATGGTCGTGTACGCCAAGTGATCCCTCTGTCCAGTACGGCAGGGGATGAATAGCTGGCTGTGCTGGAGAAATCCTGCGTGCAAAAAGCGTGCGCTCCCTCTTTTGCCAGGGGAGCGATGCAAAGAGATAAGACCAGGGCATCTGGTCCCGGAAAAAAAATGTCACCTTGTTCAACAGGATTTAAATCAACGTGAAGTTTAAATTCCAGCTCTGATTCAGATATTTATAAACCTGACATCTGCATTTCTGTAGAAGGAACAGTTAACGGGTTGACTAATAGCCAAATTGCTGCAGGAAATGCAGAGGAAGAACACTTGGAGGTCAGACAATATTTAATCAGGAAACTTTTCAGCACATCTTTGATGTTCCTATTAATTTTATCTTCTTCCCAATTCATAAATAATATCCATCTGGAGAAACTTAGATGCGTTTAGTTACGTTTTATTAAGCAGGAAATAATCCACTGGTCACACATTTTTAGGAAACCACACTTGGCTTTATCTTCTCTTCCCGTGGAGAGTAGAATACATACATAGCAAAATCTCCTCACGGTTACGTCTCAGCTACAACCACAGATTTTTCTTGTACTGCTCTCTTGTCAGATCACCCGAGAATAAACCCAAGCACCAATAAAATTTTCTGTTTACCCTGGATGTCTTGAAATACCATGGCTCTCAGGAATTACTTTGTTGTTTTATTTAAAGGGTATGTACTACGATTGATTCCAGTGCATCATGACATTTACAAAAGTGCTTTTTGCGAGAAAGCTACTAATATAGGTGAGAAAAGAATGCCTCCGTAATTTAAGGGAATTCTTGCTATTCTATGGTGAATTTCGTGTGTGTCGAAGAAGTAAGCACTCTGGAAGGCACAGGGCAGAGGCGAGCTGGCAGCACAGGACCCCTGGTGGGTGCACGGTCAGGTTCGTGACTTCCCCTGCGGGACAGGTTGGCACACACTGACCTACACAGGTCCCAGAGTCACAGGTCCTGCTGTCACCCCTCCTCAGGGGTGGCTTAGGTTAATGTTGTCTCTGACCCCAGTTGCCCCCACGAGGCCACGTCTGCCACATGCACAGTGGGGAGAACTCTCTGAGAGTCCTCCAAGCAGAGTGTATAGGTAAGCACCCACTGCGGTGACATGGGCTGACTTTTGAGTCACTCTGCCACGTGCTACAGGATGTCATATCACAGTGAACCAGTGTTTTATTGCCCTCACTGTGTGAAATGATGGTGTGATGTACCATCATAAGTGAATTAGTAAGTAATTATGCCCCATGTAATTGTCCATTGAATACCTTACTAACATGTTCTCACCAAAAAAGGGTAGGAGGTCAATAGAGGGGCACAATTGTTCAGAGCCACTAAAATGTAACTGCTTTTATTTATTTTTCACAATTCTTTTCAAGCACACAGGCAGTTATTGGATAGCACAGCATGCATAGGGTTAAACTAATATTAATAATCAGATTATGTCCACTTGTTTTACAACTATTTAGGATTTAATTTCTGAAAGATGTCCAAATATTTCATGGCAGTTTGGAAGCTGTGGTAATTCTTAAAAGTAATCTGAATAGGGATTTTGTTTTGATATTTTATACCTTTTTTTTTTAATACCATTTTATACCAGGTATTTGCCTCTTTCTAGTTGGTAACAGAGGGAAGACAGAAGAGAATCAATATTTTTAGCTACCCATTATATAAATGCCACTCAGAGATCTATAGCTAAGGCTGAACTGAACTACTTTTAAAAGAGGAATTATCCACCTGATCTTTCCGTTCTTCCAACTTTACAATTTAATTATTGCAAATTAAAGGTAGATTTCAGATAGATTCCTAAAGTCTTTTTCCACCCACTGTTATATTTATTGTTTTGTTCAAATGTAAGTTTAGTTGCAAGTTCAAAATGGCAGGCCTTTTAAAAATTCCTATCTTGTAAAAACCTTGTGCGGGCTATATTGGGAAACTCTGAAAGATGAACGATTTTTAAAAATAGCTTTCACAGTGTGTCCACTTTATTGGGAGCTGAACGATACTCCCCTGCTAAAGACTTATAAAAATACCTGCCCTTTGCTTCAGGGCAGTGAAGGCACTGTTGATGTTTTAGATGGACACTTCTGCCCCTGCTTTTTCATGGCACTGCTCCTTCATGCAACACGGCAGGCTGAAATGACGAGGAGCCGGTTAATCGTAACAGAGAAGATTTTGTGCTCTAGTCACTGCTAACAGGATACATTTTAGGGATGAGAATAAATGCCTTAAATTCAGCATCATCCTAAATCCTTTCTAAATCTAGGAAAGAGTCGCTTGTGAACAGGAGACCGGAGGAGATGAACGTGGGTTTTCAAAACAGGAAAAAAATACAGGTGTTGCAAAAGGTGTGAGAAAACCGTGTTGCGCCTGGGCTGCTTGGGCGCCTTGATACCAGCGAGCTCCAGTGGAGCAGCTGCTGTGGTAAACCAAGTGTCCTGGCCCTGTCCCCGGGCTGGCACAGGGGGCGGGTGGGTTGATGAGCCCTGCCGAGCGCCACTGCCGAGCGCCGCTGCCCCGGCCCCTTCGCTGCAGGGCCAGAACAGCGCGGAGGCACGGAGCACACCGCTGTGTCTGGGTGCGAACGTTAACCTCAGGTCAAGATTGAGAGGCAGCACCCCCTTCCAAACTGCTCGAAATACTAACGGAATATTTTATTTAAAAATAACCAGTCCTACCTAAGTGCTTTCTTTAGATTAATATATCAGTAGGTTATAAAATTGGGTTTTTTTGCAAAACAAGTGCTTAAAGTACAGAATATGGAGCTAGGTCTCAAGACAACTACTTTAAGCTATGGGGACGTACAGCTTGGGGGATCCAAACAAGTTTGGCTTTGCTCCTCAGAAACCCTGCATTACAGAAAAAAACTACCCTAACATCTTTTTAAATTCTCAAAATTGGTACGGGGCTATGTTAAAAAATTCTATTGTTTTGGGCCGTCTTAGAAAAGCTGTTTGAAAAGCTGCCTGAGTATAATTTTACTGCCCAGGATTGTGGTTTTAGAAAGTTTTTAGCCTGCTTTGTTAAGGCAGCAAGATTTATCTACTTTTAACCTGTGGTTCTCTTCTTCCGTCCACCCCCTCCTTCCCAATAGCTTATAACACATTTGGCTAGTTTTTGGTCAGGTATTATAGAGGTGTGTTCAGGATGTTATGTTCCTCTTTCTGAGAGAAATAGCGAACTGGACAAAGGCAGAGATCCTATTAATGTCCCAGGTAGCAGTATGAGCTCAATCTTTACAGGCACCGGAAAGTCCACAAAGGAGCTCACCGTGAGAATTGTAAGTACCTGTGCCTTATTTATTCTAGAGACCTCAAGTACTTTTTGTCACAGTAGGCTACATCTACATTAATAAACAGTATGTAACAATAGGAGTGAATCTGAAGAGTGAAACAGTTGGTGTGGAGATCCACACTGTGTGCATTGTGGGGATTTTTCTTCAGGCCAGCTCCAGCCTGGTGCAGCAGGCTAAAAGTCCCTTGGGGGCTGGAGCACAGTAGGTAGTGGTAGGTTTACAGAAGGACCCAGCCTGTACACACACAAAACCACCTTTTGGTATGAACCAAAGTAAATTGGGTCAGACAGGAGAAATTCTCCTCAGGAGTCCTCGTGCACGGACAGCATGATAGATGTTCTACATTACGTATGTAGAACACTGCCACAGAGGTTGATCCTTTCCCTCATCTGGATGCACCAGGTTGATCCAAAAGACTTAATACTGGAATAATATCACCTATCCAATGTGGCTCAGAGTATCTCATAGAGAAAATCAGCGTTATTGTTGCATTTCATAGATGGAAAAACAGATAAGTGACTTGGTCAAGATCACCTAGAAAGAGGCTAATTGGGAAAGTTGCTTACATAACCCTGTGCAAAGAAAAACCGCAGAAAAATTTAATAATTCAGACAAGTCTAATTTGCAATTGTGTTGTTTGAATGACGCATCTCTACAAGCTTAAATATATGCATAAGTGATTTGTGGAGTCAGAGCCAGTGTGTACTATAAGTGCATTTACATTTACCAATACATAACAAGCAGTTTTCTTTGGCAAAACTGCTCTGTAAAATTGAAGTTTAAGTAATGTTTTTCTCTGACCTCATCCACTGAGGCACATTTTACATTTGTCTTTTTTAAGTGGTAGGTGGTTTGCCTGTATTCCCTTTTAGTTTTCCCAAATGATAATTCCCTGCTTCCACCTGGCTCTAAGAGTCATTAGTGGGTGACAGCTATCTGAGGCATCCATACGACTCTTCTGTCCTGTCTGTTTGAACTGCCATGTTTCAGATGTGCTATCAAGACATTGCTATTGTGCAGATACAGATTAGTTCTTGAGGCTGATTTTTCTGCTTCACTAGTTCTTTTGTAGCTGCCAGAACTAATTGCTTACATTACATTACCAATCTGTGCCTCTATCACTCCTTGGATGATGCCATCCATTGGAATACAGCTGCATACTTAAGTGCACTCTTTAACTACTCCTTACTATTCCTGCCTATGTTTACAACTGACAGAATTGTCCCTGATTTTTCTCCCCTCTACTACTTGCCATAAATTGTATAGTGGTTACACTGATTCATTCGCCTTTTCTACCTCTCAAATTTTTTGAATTTTCAGTCACTTAATGGGAGTTAAACAGAGCTATCTATAAATTCTGTATAAAGAATATTTCCTTTGGTAAATTTCAACGTTTGGTAACGTTGCTCAGTAGCAACATTGTAGTGACCAGTAACATTTAGAAAACTTAAGACAGGCAGAATGAAAAACTGGAAATATGTCAAAACCTATACTGCCTACATAATAGAAGGCTTTTTTGTTATGGCCCAGCTGTATTGCCTCTTCATTCCAAGACATAAAAACCCAATATCCACTAACAATGATATGCTTTGACACCGATACTGGCTGTCAGTATAACTTGCTGGATGATGCCTGCACACGTTCAACTACCCATGTCAATGTTAGCTAAACTTTTTCTTATAACTCAAGAGAAATATTTCATATGATACTTACCATTCCTACCCAGTACGTATTCAGCAGGAAAATGACAGTCTTGCTGAGCACAGGTAAATGAATGTATGTACATCTGTGTATTTGCATTTGAGAAAAAGCAATCCAATATTTTAATATTTCTTTTTAGATTTACAG
This sequence comes from Vanellus vanellus, assembly GCF_965231255.1. Taxonomy (NCBI): domain Eukaryota; kingdom Metazoa; phylum Chordata; class Aves; order Charadriiformes; family Charadriidae; genus Vanellus; species Vanellus vanellus. Next base: position 100,702,495 of record NC_138905.1, read on the forward strand.
GGTTGTTCAGGATGATGACGAACTTTGTTTTTATCCGTTCTTTGTGTCACTGGTATATCAGGCTGTTGTTTTAATGTTGAAGATTAGTTATTATTAATAATTCTAATAATAATAGCCATGATATACTTTGACACAGTGTGAATAAACCATAGTTCTGTAAATGGCATAAGAGTAAGATCAAGCTACATTTGGTGACTGGAGATTTGCTGCAAGTTTTAAAGCCTGCATACTCAAATCAAATCCAAAGTACTGAAGTGGAAGCGATGTGAAGATTTTCTCAACATTTGTAGCCACTATTTGAATAGCACTTGTTTTTTTGGGATAACGTTTTTGATGCCAAGCAGAATATATTTTTTCCCCCATAAGAAGTGATATACAATAGTTTTTTAAATGTGAATTATGTTATTTGTTCATTATCCTAGGGTTCATCATTGCAGGTTGTGTGGACATCAGTTGACCTTTTATTTTGAAGAAAGAACGTTACTGTTCTACATACTATCCAATACTTGTTAAATAACTTCAAATGTGGCACTCGGAGTAATTTGTTCTAGCATTGGTTATTTCAAGAGACACGATGAGGACCAATTAGTGACTTGGGACACACAGCTGAAGGCATTTTGCCGCTTACTTGGTATCTGTCTGAATTATCAGGCTTGCATGTACAAGCCTATTTGCCACAGGGAGCTGAGTGTTCTTGAGTAAGGATTGAGATTGAAATGACAATTTTGTTCTCATGATATTGAATTCCTTCAGCTTCTACCCACCTATCTTTTTCCTTTTCTTGGTTTATTGGTTGCTGATATGTGCAGCTTGATGCTTTTCCCAATTAATATTACACTTCTCCAGCCTGAACAATTTTCTACCTTTTACTTAGCTGAGAGGTGAGGCGTGTGCTACACCTCTCAGGGTATTGCCAACGCAATGTTTTGCTGACCAATTCTAAATATCAGCTTGCATAAGGAGTGTTACCAAACCCGCACACAACAAAGTGCAACTTTCCGATATGGCATGCTGTAAACAGGGTCTCACACAGATGGTGGGATTCCCCACTCTATCCCTTCCACAGGGCAAAGGCAGAGAAGGGGAGAGGCTAAGCAGAAGAAAGGCTGCTGAAGCCACGAACCAGAATAAGCATCACAACTAAGTTGTACTGTGATTTCCTACAGACTATATCCGCTCTCAGATCATTGCAGCTATTTCCTTATGGGAGGTGGGGAGTAGAATTTATTCCAGTAGTTCCAGAATTAGATTTCTCAAAGGGAGAAAGGAGTGGGGAGAAACACAAGCCACTGTGGTTATATTGGATGCTGATTTAATTTACATTTGTGGTGATTGGATTGCAGTAATTTCCCTGGGGACCAGCTCCTGAGATAGTAATTTCAAAAGAGAAGCTTAGCAATGACGAACTGAGAACTTCCTGAAACAGGATGGCCCACAGAAGAAAATGTCTTTTTAAAGGCATGTGGGTTCAGCCAAATTTAACGGGAATTCAAAGAAAAAGAGAACATGGAGAGACTGTCTTGCAGGCAAAGTTAGTTCGTTTTTGGGAAAAACGTAATGGTAAAATTGTTTGCTATAAAATGATCTCTTAGGGAATTGCATTCTATATTCTTTGAAAATATCTGTGGGAAATTTGGGTCTGAGATTAATGAAGACCCTGGTATATCTTCTTTTCAATGATCCATGTTAAGCATTTAAAATCTGGGCACCCATAAAGTCCTTAAAGCACAAGAGTGTACAGGGTTTGTCCGGGAATCACATGATATGCCTAGGAAGAAAACATCAAGTCCCAGTTCTGGTTTTGATTTCTGTCCCTCTTTTGCGCTAATGTTGTCACCTCTCACCCTACAGAGAAGGAGTCTGAGCTCTCCCCTATAGCTGCAGGGCTTCAGTCCAGCCTGACGTGGCCCATCTCAGCAGTTATTAGATACTTTTATGACTAACAAAAGAGGGAAAGGCTGCAAGTAATAAGGGTTCTGATTAATGCTAGGACGAACAAAGAATGAAGACAAATAAAACAAGGAAACCTTTTATTATCTGTCTCAAAGCAGGGTATGTAGAGCATGTTTGGGCCAGATTCATGGTATATATGGGATGTCTTTTCTGTTTGAACAACACAACAGCGCTGCAAAATCCTCCTGATCTGAAGACCCAGCATAGTAGTGATTCTGGCTCTGTTACAAAATCACCTTTGGTGTCTCTATTAATTAGTCGGCAGGGCTGTCATGCTGCCTTAGCTACGATCCATTTGTTAAACTCACTTTCATGCTAAAAATAGTCTCCTCTTGTTAGCCCTGGCTTTGATAGGACAACTTTTACTTGATTTGCAATGCTGTGTGAATAGACAGAAATGAGCTACTGTGACAATACTGGATGGGCCGGTATAAAGTCAAGCTAGACACGCTCATAGCAAGGAAGGTAAGGGAAACGCTTTGTGTTGCACAAGAGAAAACCCTGAGGGAGATCTTACTTCATCTCTTCCTAGCTGCTCGCTTCTTTTACATCCGATGCAGAATGATTGCTATGAACTCATGTTAACACTTGTGGTGACCTTAAAATCAAAAGAGATGTCTAATTCATTCTGTACAAAAGGGAAAACATTTCCACTGTATTTAGTAAATGTTAGCTTGTTCTCTGTTTCTCGGAGTCCATCCCAGAAGGAGCGCTATGGATCAGTCTTCATGATGGCCGATTACCTCATCACCCTGGCTGGCCAGGTGTCCGCTATTGGCAGCTGAGCAGATCAATAAGAGATAGATGAGGTGGCAGGCATCTGCTGTGTATACAGTTTGTACAAGCCATGTAGCCACCTTTCATACTCTCCTTAGAACTCCTCTCAGTTCTTAATGGAAAAAGAACTGGCTGGATGGCCGCACTCAGAGTTGTGGTCAATGGCTCCATGTCCAAGTGGAGACCAGTGAGGAGTGGCATTCCTCAGGGGTTGGTACTGGGGCCTGTACTGTTCAACATCTTTGTCAGCGACATGGACAGTGGGGTCGAGTGCACCCTCAGCAAGTTTGCCGATGATACCAAGCTGTTTGGCGAGGTAGACACGCTGGAGGGGAGGGATGCCATCCAGAGGGACCTGGACAGGCTGCAGAGGTGGGCCCAAGCAAACCTCATGCAGTTCAACAAGGCCAAGTGCAAGGTCCTACATCGGGGTTGGGGCAATCCTAAGCACAAATACAGGCTCGGTGGGGAATGGCTGGAGAGCAGCCCTGAGGAGAAGGACCTGGGGGTGCTGATTGATGAGAAGCTCAACATGAGCCAGCAATGTGCGATTGCAGCCCAGAAGGCCAACCATATCCTGGGCTGCATCAGAAGAATTGTGGCCAGCAGGACAAGGGAGATGATTCTTGCCCCTCTGCTCCACTCTCATGAGACCCCACCTGGAGTACTGCGTCCAGCTCTGGAGTCCCCAACATAAGAAGGACATGGACCTGCTGGAGCGTGTCCAGAGGAGAGCCACGAGGATGATCCGAGGGTTAGAGGTTAGAGCCTCTCCTATGAGGAGAAGCTGAAAGAGTTGGGGGTGTTCAGCCTGGAGAAGAGAAGGCTCTGGGGAGATCTTATTGCAGCCTTCCAGTACCTAAAGGGGGCCTACAGGAGAGCTGGGGAAGGACTTTTTACTAGGGCATGTAGCGATAGGACGAGGGGGAATGGCTTTAAACTGGGAGAGGGCAGGTTCAGATTAAACATTAGGAAGAAGTTTTTCACTTTGAGGGTGGTAAGGCACTGGCACAGGTTGCCCAGAGAGGTTGTTGAGGCCCCATGCCTGGAGGTGTTCAAGGCCAGGCTGGACATGGCCTTGGGCAACCTGGTCTAGTGGGAGGTGTCCCTGCCTATGGCAGGGGGGTTGGAACTCGATGATCTTCAAGGTCCTTTCCAACCTAAACCATTCTATGATTCTATGAATTCCTTTCACCCTCTTTAGTTAGCATTTTTACAAATATGAGCAACCTTTTGCAAAATGCTTCCACTAGTACAGTCATCCCTACCTGTTAATACAATCACTCATTGTTTTCCTCTTTGAATCTCTTCTTTGGCCTCTGTCTTCACCTTTTTCTCCATTTCAAAAATTTGATCTTCAGTTTCTAGAGCCTGCTTACTATCCCTCAACTGCTAGTGGCAAATGACAGAAGTGCTGCCTGCTGCATTATTGCTTTTTCCCCATATTACACTATTAAACTATGGCAAGGTTTTTTGGTTTGGTTTTTTTTTTTTTTTTTTTGTTTTTTTTTTTTTTTTTAAGATTTACACACCTAGCAGAAGCCAAGAGATTAGCAAAGCAAGTTTTGCTTCCTTTGAATATGGACTGCGTTTGACTATGGACTTGCAATTTCTGGGCTTTTTTTACTTCATTTAATTAGAAGATTAAAAAAAATAATCTGGTCAATCAAAACTATAAGGTACACAAATAAACAGTTTCATTTCAATGATGGCTGTTTTAAAATTACTCACAATGCCCACTTAAAATTGAAAACATCACAAGAAATCCCTTCTATTTGCTTTCTTCCAGATCTTTTTTAGAACAAAATTTCATCAAAACCAATGTGAACCTATGAAATGTGAATCTATGTGCTCTTGAACTTGTTCCTTTCAAACTCATACCCAAAAGCAAAGCAATTAAAAATCTTCATGTATAAAATTTCCCATAACACTGTGTGACTCCAGCCACTGTTGTGTGAAGCCTCATGGGTTTGTAGGGTCACAGAGCAGAAGGGTGAGTGTCCAGGCAGGATTGTCAGATCGGCCGTCATCCACAACTGGGCTTTCTTCAGATTTTTGCTTCTTCTAAGCCCTAACAACCCAAACCGATTTTCCCTTTATGAAAATAAGGAAGAATTAGTGTAGAAATGCTAGAAAGAAGAGAAGAGGGCTATTTGACTAGAGAAGATAATTTCAAGGCTTTAAAGTTTTCAGAAATACACGTGAACCCTTTGGTAACTCAGCTAACACAAAGACAAATGCTGTCCTCTGCCCAAGCCTGGGTTGTGGCAGCACTTCTCAGCGGAGACAGCGTGACAAACCAGCAGCCTTCCTCACACACATCACGATTGTACCAGTCGGGGGTCAGGCCACCAGGGCTCTGTTGCCTCTGTGATTCAGAGTCTGGGTCACGCTGATTTTTAGGTCAACTGATCTCGAGCACGGACTGCACTGGTACAGAGTGAGAAGAAAACTGGGGTTTGCAGCATTATTCTCTGATTGTTTGGCCCAAGATCTGGCCAAAGCATAGCATACAGACCACAGCTGTGTGCAGTTCCCAAACCTGTAAGAAAAATGACTAATTTGGTTCCCAGTGAAGTCAGATTCTTTGTTAGGTGCCACCATCTTATACTGCTTCACTGTTAGAAAGGCAAGGGCAAAGTCAAGCTTAACTGGGCAATTTGGTAGCAATCTCAAAGCAACCCTCTGACGGTGTAAAGCAGATATGACTGCACCACCTTGCCCTGGATAGTGGGATCTCCAGCATAATCAAGATGTCCAAGATCACTGAATATAACACCAGAGTTTGAATGGATTTATCCTCTAGACCAGCTTTCTGGAGGATCAGACAAATGCAAAGAAGGCCATGAACTGATTTAAGTGTTGCAGCACTGCAACTCAGGTAAACCCAGAGATGTGGCTCACCATTTTGTTATTGCTTGCAGGATCCACGAGCAAATAAATTTGGAGAGTGATGACATTTTCTGTTACTTCTATGATGGCTAGGGAAACTGCTGACACTTGGGTGTGAGAAAAGACGGGCAAAAAAAAGGGAAGGAAAGAGTTAGCGCTAAAAAGTGGAACAATGCACTGCTGTAGTCTAATGTAGTTTTCTCCGGATTCTTTCCACCTGTCCCCATGCGTGTATGGTGTCTTTGAAAGAGTGCTGTCAGTTACACCTTGCTGCTCTGATTAATTTTTCCTAGGAGTTACCACAACATTGTCTTTACTAATCTCTCTTTTGAAACTTATTTGGCATTAGGAGTTTCTTCCCCTCAGCATACATAGCATGGAAGTCATATACCTAATTTAAAGGAGTTATTTCATCAAAGCTTTATTTGTCTCGTCTAGGTGCACCTAGATGGCGTGATCCATCTAGGCTGTTGGAGAGCAATGTTTAACAATTCAAAAAGCATGGATAGAAGGAAGAAAAAACCCACATGCAATCAGTCTCTCTTTGCATCCTGCTGTCTTTTATGCTCTTGCTGTCACTTAAAAATCTTAAGATGGAGGTGTGACCCTTACTAATACATTCCCATACGTGTCTAACACTTCTGCTTAACAGCCCCAGACTTCCTCATGCACAGCCGTCCCTGGAAGTGTGGATTTATTCTCTTATGAAATCTTAGAAAAAGGTGTAAACTGAAGTGTAAATAGCATTCATCTCACCAAATCGATTGGAATGTGACTGCTGCTTTTAAGGTGGATCAGAGCTTAAGGGAAAGTGAAAAATTTCTAACTAATGCTAAGGCTGGGTAAGGGAATGCTAAAGTACATGGGCCCCACGTTAGCAGAAACTGATTTGTCTCAGCTTTTTCTGTTGTGTGGTGGATATTATTTGAAGAGGATAAGACTTGGCTATGAGCAAGAATATTTCATATTATAGATGCAAAACGTGTTATTTTATGACCCTGTTGCTTTTTATTACTAATCAATTGTCATACATACAAAAGGAAAGCCATTTGGCGAGAGATGAGCCAGAAACATAAACACTAAAATGAGAAACTGACGCTGACAGCTCAGAGATAATTTCCTGACATGGAGGAGAATGAAGCAATGGTATCTCTTTTGCCACAGTGTCCTATCAGACCTTGAATTTATTTTCAGATGGTTTCAGAGCATCTCTCTAGCTGTCAACGCATCAAGCCTGTTCCAGAGCCCATTGATGTCAATATGAGCCTTTCCATTCACTCCACTCAGCTTTGATCATACCCTTGAAAAGTTCAAACCTCGTAAGTGCATTTGGGAGCTTTTTCTGTATAGGGCTGGATCACTTTCACTTCCATGTTTATTAATGCTGTACCATGGAGATCTAGCTAACTGTGAAACGTATATCTTATTATAGGGAGGACAAATATCAAAACATTTGGTATCAATTGAAGCTTAGGCTCAGCCCACCCAAAGTTTCCTGAGTTTTTGTCATCATTTATGATATAGCATTAAATATCTTCCTGTAATTTGTGCTTCTAGAATGATGTGCCACCGAGTAAAAATGAACTCGGTGCAAAATCTGTTAATTGGCAATTTCCAATAGGAAATCTGAAACCTCTGTGACCCCGTCTGAATTATCTGCGGTAAGGAGATGCATCCCACATTGCAGACGTTTTCAACTGAATGGGAAATAGGCCAGTATTTATAGAAACTAAACCTTCCTTCATGGTACTGAAACTCTTTCTTTTTTTTCCGCATGAAGATGCTTTGGCATTTCATTTTTGAAAATGGAATTTCTAAGTTGTTGAATATCAGAGACTTAGGCAATAGCAAGTAAACCTAGGGAAAATTCAGAAGTACAAAGCAATTTCAGATGAAGGTTAGAACATGATGACTGGACTTCAGATAGTTCTAAAAATGAAAAAAAAAAAAAAATCATCTGTATAGCAAATCAGGTTATCTTCACAAACAAAATATGTTCCACAATTTTATTAATGAGTTGTGTGACGTATTTTACCTGGAATGTCTGGCCCCCTGACCTTTGTTTTACACATATAGGCAATTGAGCAGCAGGCACTGTTTTAGCCTTGTAACACTGTTTGCTGACTATCCTAACCTGCAGTCATAACCTTACCCAGTTAATGAGGCTGATAATTTAAATCATTGTCAGCTACCTAGTTTTAAATCAGTGAATTATTCCACTGTGGAAAATAGAGCAATTTTCATAAAAAAAAAAAAAAAAAAAATCTCCTCATTCACTGCTTAATGAGGATAATTTGGAGATAGGTCCCCACACGCATATATACATATAGAAATGATTCGCATTCTGTTGTTCTAGTAAATGAATACTTCATATTCAAAGAACTCGTTAAAGAGTCGGTTTAGAAAGATACAGTATATTTGTTTTGACCTTTCTGACAGGCATCTTTTCAAGCTCTTACAGCTGAAACATGTTTGACTGTGGACAACATAAAGGTACTATTTAAAGTCATAACAGAATAACATGCACAGGTCACACTAAGCTTAGCATAGTCAAAAATCTCAGCGTGGACTTAAGTTCAGTTAGAACTCATCAACTGGAGATGACAGCAGAAGAATGAGACCAAGGTGCGTTGACTGATTGATTTGATTGTTTGGAGAATGACAGAGCTGCAGAATGGAGCTGCAAAATTTCAAGGATAAATTATGTGGTTTTAATAGTGTTAAAGATATGTAAGTGCAATTGTAGAATATATAGAAAAATATAGAAAAAAATGGAATACCCACAGTTCTGGTCATCGTTGCTAAAGAAAGAGAAACGTAATGAAAACAGATGCAGAGAAAACCTCATGGGATGATGAAATGAATGGAGTATCTCTCTTATGATAAAAGAGCTTGGTTTATGAAACTAGCCAGAAGAAAGCTGAGTGAGCAGATGTGGATAAATGCATCTAGGCCTGAGGGATAATTATCAATAAGGAGGAAGAGACAGTTAAGAAGTAACTATTTATCAAATAGTAATGAATAAATTTAGACTGGAAATTAGAAGGTTTCTAATAATCATAAGAGTAAAGTTTAGGGTTAGCACAGTATGAGCTATTTTGAGATGGAGTTCTTGAATCTGGAAGAAGAAATTCTATTCTTAAAAGGATTTAAAATATTTGGGATAGCTGTTTGCATGCTGTTTGTTTTGTACTGGTCCCATCTTTCAAGTTTTCTGTTGTTTGGCAACCTTGTCACTTCTCCCCCGCGTACATCCTTGGAACACTTTTCTGCACACACTCTTCTGGCCCACTGGAAGAGCTTACAGAAATATGATGAAAGGAGGGAGCTTCCCAGAACTCCTAAAACTTTAATACTTCATACACTGGTGGTTATTTTGTATCCAGTTCATAAAATATAACTGTCAAATTTGGGGATGGAAGAGAATTTTTCCTTCTACTCAGATTGGTAGGCTTTAGATTTTGCTCATTTTTGGCTGCCTTCTGTGGTATGGACACAGTAGCCTGCTTAGATTTAGCTGGGGTTTTTATTGAATTTTTCCCTGCTATGTCAGGAAAGGGGCTTATTGGCTTCTTGGCAATAATTCTAGCTTTGGAGCTTTTATTGTAGTTTTTAGGTTTGTTAAGGAAGTTAGGAAAGTTTTATGGCTTCTGTCAAGTGAAATAGATGTTGTAAAGTGTTCTACGACTAAACATCTACGGCCGTAGTAGCCAAGGACAGAAATAAGGCTCTAGATTTTGTCTGCTTAAAAAATTCAATTGGAGGATTTGGGAAAAATAACACAACCTGTTATTTTCAGCCAGACCGCTTAATACCCCCTTATTCACTATTCTTTTTATTCATAGAGCTTTTATCTGGACTGCTTTCAGTTTTCTTTGTATTATTTTTTCTGATACAAAGATATTCTATATGACTTCATTCCAATCTTCAGCACATGTTTGACAAACTGGTTTGGAGATATACTACATTTGCTGATAAAGGTCACAAAACAAGAAAATTATTCAGCGGTAAGAATTTTTCAGTTTCGCTTCATTTTTTATGAAAAAGCTTTGTTTTGTTTCTTGTTCTTTGTAACACTTGTGATACTTGTTAACGATGGAGTGAAATTTCTTGTTGCCAAAGGCTTTTTTACTGATAGATACAGGAAATTTAAAAACAGGAAGAAGGAAATAATGCCAGAGTGTAAAGATTTAGTGGCTAACAGTCGTCTCAATGTTTCCTGTCTATAGGATGTGAGATCTTCCATCAGTTCTTAGGATGGCAACTCAGTGGCTGGGGCAGGTCACTGCCAGGTGCAGGGCTCAAGATTTGGACTGAAGCAGCGAGCCTCAGAGTGCCACAGTAATCAGGGCAGGGGATTCATGCGTTCGTGCTGACTGGAAAGCTGCCTAGAAAACTTGTGAACAGATTTGCTGTAACAGCAACATTTTTCTTGAGGACAATACCAAGCTTTTTAACCTATCACATATATGGTGGGATTTTTTTCTGCTTAAGTATGAGCTGAAGGACAAGGAAGCAAAGTGTCTTTAATTGAAAAGATTCCTTGTCTTTCTAATATGCAGTGCACATGCACAAATTCTGCGTACCAGGAATCCCAAAACACAGTCTCTTCCTTTAATGTTGCTTCTCATTACCTTTTTATGGGAAACTAGATGGAGAATTTGTTGAGCAAAATAAATGATTTTCCAATTTAAAGCCAATGAACGTGGCAGGCCCTGTGCAAATCCTACAGAGTACCCTTAAATTCTTTTTTGGGAAAACAAGCTATATTCTTTGGTATGTACTAGCTCACAGCAGAGATGCAGTAAAAAATGGAAAGCACTTTTCAAACACATGTATTGCAATAAGGTACTTCAGCCAAAAGGTAACAAGGCTATGAATTACTAAGATGATGTCATCATTCTCGCCATCTGAGCATATTACAAACATATTACCCTGAGATGTTTCTCTTGAGGGCTTTGTACAGAAAAGATTCCAACGGCTCTCTGAAGCTGAGCCGACCAACAACGCTGTGAACTGGTTCTCTCTCTTCACAAATACTGCCTCTAGCCCATCTGCATTCAGCTGGCAAGTCTTCCTTATCCAAACACTTGGCCTATATTCGTGGTTATAACTTGTTGGGTATGATGATGCTGTCTTACTAGTCCACCTAGACATTATGTATAGGTGGCTAAAGGAAAGATAATGGATCCTTTCTTCTTCCTGTGTCCCCAAAATCAGTAGTAAAGTGTGGAAAGCTGCATGCTTGGATGCCTTCTTTGAGGAAGAAACATTTTTTTTCTCTTCTGTGAGACAGCAGCATATTGTGCTCAGCAGGGCTGAGTATTGAAGAGGTCCAGGAGAATAAATGTGGCTATCCACTGCTTAAGCTGTGAAAAGAAGAGACCATCCTTCCTTATCACAAAGGATTTCTATTGTTTTTCAATTCCATATCCTGGTTTAAATCCAGATTGTGCCTAGTCTAGAAGGTTATCTTCAATTAGATGTATTTGTCAAGATTGTCTGCAGGTTTTCTTCAGGAAAGAGAGTTTGGATATTGAGGTAGGGTTTGGCTAGGACTGCTGCATCTAGGCCAGGCTTTCAGATCCAGACAGATCAGCCTGTATTTACAAGATGAAGGGAAAAATCCTCCTGCCAATGATGCCAGCCTGTCTTGATCCAGCACCCAGTCTTCGTAATATTTTTAAAAGCAAGAGATACTTTCACAAGTCTAATATGTAGACTCCATTGAAATAACTGAAATTTCTCGCTGAGTGAATGTGCCAAATTTGTGAATGCAGGAAGAAATCTTGACCTAATGAATTTATTCATTTGGTTGGCCATTTTTTTGCTTTTGATTTTGAAATTTCCATTTTGGAAAGATTTAGCTGTCACTTTTAATAACAATATATTTTATATGCATTTATTTTAACAGTTATATTTACTTCTATTTCCGGATATCTGTTTTTCTTCAAAAACAAACTTTCAGTATATGCTGCATACTTAAAAAAAAGAGATATGCATATAAAGTTTCTTGAAAATTTATTGATCATTCAGAAAATTGATCGATCTTTTAAGATTTGGGGAATTTTCATGGTGTTGGTTTCCAGGGTTTTGGTTTTTTACCAGCTTTACAGGAATTGTATTTTTAACCTTCAGCTAAATCGTATTCACTTTAGTGGTTGCTAGCAGGGAAACTAAATAAATATGTTACTTGAGATAACGCAGGGTATAAGATGTTATTTCTTAACAGATCAGTTAGGAGCACTGTATTACCCCATTAGTATCACAGGAAGATGTCTCTCTAAGACACTTTGCAGCCAGTAAGAGTATAATCAGCTTTGATTTAGTTAGTACAGATTAAAAAAAAAAAAGGTAATATTAACAGTAATGTTCCAAATAATAACTTGGTGTCCTAGACACCTTCAGCTTTTTTTGCTGGAGCCTGTATCATGTTTCAGTCTTATCCTGATCCATGACAGCTGAACAAAACCTAGCGTTGCATTGTTTATGGGCACTGTGGTCACATTTTCATTTTGCAATAAAGACATTCATTGAGGGAAATTCGGACATTATCCATTCAGTCCTCAATTCCTGTGGTAAAATTATAATATACCAACAGAGGGATGCATTTCCTCAGACCTGGCAAAAGACCACAAAATCATTTTAGGAAGACCTCTAAATCGCCAAGAAAATAGATTCCCACCCCTGTCACCTGGATGGCAGGCAAACAGCAAAAAACAACAAGCAGCCTATGTAATGTTTCTGTGTCTCTCCCTTGCTGCACTCAGCAACTACCTTAACACCTAGTTTTTAAAGAAAAAACAACAATTTTTTATGGAGATATCATAGGAACGCAAGGAAGACAAAAGAGTTGCCTCTCCTCAACATGAATCTTGACTGTCCACCTCAAGAAAAATCAGGCTGTTCACTCAGGCTGACCTATTTTTTTTCTCTAGCTGGATATATTAATTTCTTGTATTAATCTGTGTAAACAAGAATTAATCTTGCAGAACATGCCTGGAACAAAGACTGAGACAGAGACAACACCCAGTCGGGATAGTTGTCCTTTAGAGAAGCTCTAATTAATAGTCTCATTACTTTTCTGTCTGGGCTTCTGTGCCTCTCAGAGGGGGAGCAATGAAGAGGGGAAGGTCTCAGATAGTACAACAACAACAACAAAAAAAAAGGGCTGAAAAGAAGACGTTTGGCTGCTGCATGTGTTAGTAATGCATCAGCGTGCCTCGAAATTGATGTTGATGCAGCCAGGAACAGAACCAAAGCCTGGTGCCAGAGGTGGCATATTTATAATGAGCCTAAATGAAGGGGCTCATTAGTTTCACAAACGGTGAAGAGCTGCCTGTTCCCTCTCTTATTATCTCTCCTCCATCTCCATTATGAGGGTGTGTATGCGAAGGGGCGGGGAAGAAAAGCAAGCGTTATCACGTTTAGGCTGTGAGCGGATCTGCATAACCCTACTGGGAAATTAATGAACATCCTGGTGATGCCCTCTCCAGGCTCCTCCCTCTCCTACATGGCAAATTAGAAATAGGGAAACCTAAAGGAAGCAAAATATTACAGATGAAATCTTTATATTTGTCTTCAATGGAGGCAGTGGGAAAAAAAAAAAAAAGAAAAAGCAAGAGCTCTGCAGTAAAACAGAAATAAAAGACATTATGGAGTTTGTGCTCTTTAATTTAGATGCCTGATGATCTGTGGATCTGGGACAGGTCATAACACGCAACAAAGCCACCCTGGGTGTGATTTACCAAAGCAGAAATGAGTTTTGACCTGGAGTGACTGGGAGGCTGTGCGAATGACCCTTGGATATGTCAGAATGGCACTCAATAAGTAATTGCAAACAGTTTTTTTTCTTTTACAGTTTTTGTTCGGAGGCAAGTCAGGCAAATACTCCATACTAATCCCAACATAGAACAAATAGTAAAAGCAGCCTTTGCTGCTAGTGCTGGGAGAAAACATTCAATTAAGTTGCTGCAGTGGCTTAGTGACAGCAGCCTTTCACCTTTGGAAACCTAGCCTCTAGTTATCTGTCCTGGGTCACTAAAGAAAATGAGTTGATGTTCTCAGGCTAAGCCCTAGGGCACGTTTTGCTCAGAATCACCAAACCACAGTATAATTTGGAGCTTTTTTCTTTGTGTACTTAGAAAAGGTCTAGGCCTGGAAAAAAGCTGAAATTCAAGATTAGGATGTGTTAAGAGACAAGCAACTTCCCAGAAAATTAAAGTACCGACATTCCTAGCACTTTAATTGACATTAGGTTCACTAATGTGTCAATGCCTACAGAAAATTGTGGGCGAAACAATGATGTTGGAATTTGGAAACGTTCCTAGATGTGCTGGGAACAAAAGGGAGTGTTCATAGGTGGAAGGAAAATCTTTATCACGTGGACAGGGATTTTAGGCAGAAGAAGCAAAGCAAGTCTGACTGCCCTCAGTGCCATAGCAGTGAGGTTTGCAGCACCTGCACGGGTTTTGTCATCTCGACATCAGTTTGTATGGTGCAAGGACACCCCATAACCATCCACGCATTCCTGCTTGAGTGGAGAAGCGTCAAATGCAGGACTGGGAGGGAAAGGAGAGACTGCTTGGCTAGATGGAACGGGTATGGCATGTTATCAACCTTACACCTCAGCCCTCTTCCATGCTAGGAGCAGGGATGGATGGGCTGGAAGGATGGCATCCTCAGCCCTCCTGCTCCTCCACAGAAACCGCCTGCAGTGGACAGGTGGGGCAGCACTGCCACAACCACACAGTCTTAGTTCAAAGATAGCTGTATATCACTGATCCCCTGGAGCCTTGGAGTGAGCCTTTTCTTTAAGGTGAACTCATCAGGAGTCATCAAAGGCTTCCCATCTTTAAAATTACATTTAGAGCAAAACAAAAGTGCCAAAGGAGAACAAGGAAGCCTTATTCAAGGAGAAGGAGCTCAGAGCTGTTGGGTGAGGCAGATCAAGCCACAAGGCTGGAGAGCAAATATCCACCACGTATTCCTGGGGCATTTCTTTCCTCCATGCTCACTTTTTGTCCCAGCAGCTTTCAGTGTCTTCTTGGCTTGCACAAACACATCCAGGAAGCTTGTGGGTCTCTGAAAAAGTCCCCCCCTTTTTTGTCACCTCTGACATTTGGCTTTCTGCTTCCTCCCTGCCATAGACCAGCCCTCACAAGGCTCTCCCACTTGTGCTGCAGCTGGCCCCATCACCACACACCTGCCAGAAACTTAATCAGGTGTAACCTTTAAAGGGAGAGAAGAAGAAGCTGTCCTCTCCTCTCCACGGGATTGCACCTAATTCAAACAGCAGCAGGCAGATCTGTGTCAACTGGGACCCTTAGCATCTCCTACGTGCTGCTCCATGCACCGTAAGTGCTGGTACTCGGGTGGGCAAAGGGGAGCAGCTGACCTGTGGCTTTGACTGGAAAGCAGGCTAAATTCATAGTTGTCCGTGGCAGCCATGGACCAGGCTTCCTCTGATTCATCCCGGCTCCTGTTCCATGTTTGCTTGCTTCTCCTATCATTATAGATGCAGAACGCTGTCATTTCTCAGGCTGATTAGCAACTGGGAGACAGGCAGAGAAGTAGGGCTAAGAGGTTGTTGAAATGACAGGACTGTCTTCTTTGTCCTAATTTACTCTTAGAATTTAAATTTAGCAAGTTTTCCTTGTTGTAGAAAGGTCATCAAAAGTCTTTTTTTTTTTTTTTCCATTTATTTGATTTTTCAATAGTAGAAGAAAAATCGGTTTATATGTCTGTATATTAGTGTGCAGATATAACCTAGAAAGCAATATAAAACAATCTTGGGAATGTTTTTTATGACATAAAGATTCCCAAGACTTTGTAATTCAATTTTTTTTACTGTGATTGCCTGAAAACATTCTGAAGTTTCCCTTTCCTTACAGAGGCCAGACCTCCCTCTTCATGCTATATACTGCTTTTATTGACATTAGAGGCCACAGTGGCCTATTACTCCTAAGGCTGAATTTGAGTTTGGAGTAGAAGACTGGAATGAGACACCAATGTTTGCCAGCCACTACACTTGCTGAATTTATCCTTTCTTCCTGAATGGAAGGTAGGGGGAAAATGGGTTATTAATGCAATTCCTCCTTAAGCAATTCTAATGGTAAGGTTTTAAACCTTGCCAGCTACCTACACATCACACCCTGCTTCCAAATGATCTGATTATGGCATAAGGTAATTCATGCAAAGGAAGCACTTTGGCAGAAACTGGCACTATAGGAAGGAGGGAACCCAGTTTGAGCATCGTTATCATCTTCCGTTACGTTTTGACCACAGGTTGTCAGCAAATACCCTTTAGAGTTTAATTACATGATTGAATTTGCTGAGGAGTGTGAAAGATGAAAGAACGAATAAGTAGTAATGGAAAGCAATTTTTTTCCCCCTCCTTTACTCTGGGGCAGCCATAATTAAAGTTAAAGTGCTGCTGCTTTGCTGGAAACCAACTTAGGGAAGTGAATTGTAATTGCAAACACTGTTTGCTCAGTCACTCTTGGCAACAGCATCATGTTAACTCAGTCTTTGTGTCTCCTGTGAATCCTCCAGATTGACGAAAACATCTTTTCTTATCCAATTTGTTATCACTGACTTCAGAAAGTCATTAAAGAATATCAGTAGAGCAGATTGGGATCTGGATTAAGAAATCAATTATTGCCAGGAAGTACCTTTATAGACACTAATTAGGCCTTGACTGACATTTACGGTATTCCTTTAATGGTATGTATGGTCAGTTTTTAAAGGTACAGGGCAGATATCAGTGCTGCACGTAACACCCACTTTTTTTCAGCTGGCCACATGCCAGTTCATGCTAGGTCAGATGTGTGCTGCCATACCTATAAAATATAAAATACCTATAAAACCTGAATTTTAATACAAGTAAAAATAAAGTCTTTGACCTGTTCATTTATCCAGAAATTAAATGTTACCCCTGGCCCCAGCTAGCCAGGATAGGCTACATTTAGCAGGACAGTTCCTGCCTTTCACGGCTGTTCCGCAGATTGCCAATGGCAGATAGATTAGGTCTTCACAGGAAGGACCTAATAGATATACGACGGGCGTATATGGGTTTAGACGTCTGTGCAAGAGAGAAAGGCCACAGGATAAGTAATCTTACCCCGTGAAAGATGGAAACCGCTATAGAGATCTGTAATAAAAGCAGCCTAGACAAGTATAATTTAATAGGGGGAACACGGGAACGGGGCGGTGTCAGGGGACTGCATCAGAAGCAAGGTGGGAACAGGTCTTGTTTGCACTTTCTGCTTTATCTGTGTGTGATTGCAAAACACTGTCAGCGTGATTCTCCATGTGGACAAACACTGAATCTTTCTGCTTTATGTAGCCTGAACTGGAAACATTATTAGAGCCTACGTTAAACTGTGTCCCCTTCCTAACCTCTGCTTTCTCAAAGCCTACTTAGGTAAATATCTTTGGGTACGTTAGTGTTTTATGCTCCCTTCATGCTCTTAAAATACAACCAGTGCTATTATTTTATAACCTGTTCAAAGACAACCCCGCTCATCCCCTCTCCAAAAAACAAACAACAACAACCAACCCCAACATCCAAACACCCAAACCAAAGATTGTCAAATCATGGTACAAAATATAAAAAGCTGGAGAGGAATGGTCAGTAAAGAAATAAATAAAGCAATTGTGGATAATGTCAGGGTAGATGCAATCAGTATAATTTGCATAAGAACTAATGAATTTCAGCATTAGCTCTCTTGTGTGGCCAACATCAAAACGACCTACAATATATGTTTAGGAGACTTGTACGCAGATGGAGAATTAAAGGAAAATTTAAGTCTATATTTCCTAACTCTTTAGCACTTAAATCCTGAGGTTTTGCATTTGCTTTAGTTGCATTGCTGCTAGCTGACTGTAAAAGTGTATATGTCATACATCCCAGTCTAGATTTAGTATTTAATTTGGTACACGTAAACCATCCTGAAAGATAATCTCATAAATTTTATTTATTTGAAATACCTTCTAACACCGTGTGATGTTGAAACACCATATATTTTTAGCTGTCTATGACTACTTCAGAAGCTCAGGCTCTCAATATAGTCAACACAGAGAGAGAAACACTTCTTCTGAGAGCAATTCAGAACATTGAAGTTAGGGCCTATCTCTATTGTTAAGATATGGACCTGAAATTTAGCTGTCTGAAGATAGACTGTCCTTCACATAAGCGCCAAATAAGAACCGCATTTCAATTATATAAAATTCTGGTGAAATGAAGGAGGCCTGTGAATACTTTCTTCTTTGGAGTGGCTCCCCTAACCAAGCGTGCTAAGTACTGCTTAATGGATAATAGAAACACAACTGTACTGCCTCCGTACAGTAGACATGTAAAAAGGATATCACCTTTCTTTAAACAAAAGCAGAGTATTAATTGAATGAATTAGAAATGTAAGACTGAGCTCATAAACAGATGGCTAGGGGGATGATAACTGGTTACTTTTTTGCATAATTTGATATATTCTATACAGAACCTGTAATTCTTTGAGAGTGTGGAGTATAGCGTGTCCATTCTATAGACTAAAGTAGAAATAGCTCCTTTGGAATTTTTTTCCCCAGTATCTTGATCAATACTCACTTTGCAAAGGTCTACCTGGTTTGTTTTTACAATCCCTCCTGTGTTATATTGCCTGTGTTGCCCTAGCATAGACCTGGCTTCTTTTTTTCTCGCTTCTCCCTCTTAATCTGGAGCAGGCATACCGCTTGAGCACAGGGAAGTGGCAAGGTCAATCAAACTTTCACAGCAATGATGCAAGATTCACTCTTCCACAGACTTAACTGGGGAGGGGCTCTTCCGCTGTGGATTTTCAACCAGTTATTAGAACCTTTACATAATGTAAAATATGCTTCAATACCAATAAATATCCCTCCTCTATTTTTGAATGCAAATTATAGTGGAGTTCTGAATCAAAATGAAATAGCCCTCAAATGTGTCTAATCAGAGTGTATCTCAGTGTAATTTTTCCCCAAAACTACAAGTAATGATGAGGGATGTGGGACCATTCCACATCAATTCTCCATGTCAAGAAAACCAGAATCTTGCCTTCAGGATAAAATTTTAATTTGATGCCTACCTTTGGTTGTGTGATTCTGAGGCCTGTACTACATTTATAGAGTGGAAAACTGCTTCAGTAACATGCTGCAAAACTCACAGTTCAAGTCCACGTAGGTATGAATGTATCTTTACATAGACAAAAGTGAGAAAGTGTTGTGCAGTTCACAAGAGAAAGGAAGTCACTGCCTGTAGGTCAATCTCAGAGCAGTAGCAAAAGCTGAAATTGCCAGAATTGTAAGATAAGAGACTAATGCGGGATTGGTTTCTCCAGAGCTAATGATCTCATTGAATACGAGTCATGTGGATTGACAGCAAATTAAAAATCCTGGAAAAAAGTGGTCTGAATATGGATAGTTTCTCCTCTACGCAGTGTTTTTAGCATATCTTGTCACATCTTGCAGAATGCTTGCGGATGCGATGGCGCATATTCTCTTGGTGCCAGCAGCTCAGACTATGGCAAGTGAGGAAGCAGAAAACAAAAATATTTGGGACTTTCAGTAGCAAACGGCACATTATCGTTGCGTGTCAAAACATGAGAAATCTCTGTGGAAGGTGCGATGAGAGAAGAGCAAAACTATCAGTCTGCATCTAAGGGGGATGTTACAACTATAATTAAATGGTTGTGGCCAAGCAGGGGTGCAAATTGATTCAGGATGCTTGTGGGTTCTGCTGAGGGTGCAAAATTGTAAGGTAGGTTGCTGAAACACATCCAGGTTCCTTTCCATGTCAGTGCAAGAAGAGGTGAACGAGGGGAAGAGCTGCCAGTTCCTGAACTCCGACAAGTTCCAGTTCTCAAGAAGTGTTTTTCATGTATGTGCATGTTTTTAGGCTCTGTTACAATTTGTGCAGGGAAAAATTTTTCAAGAAGAACTAACAGATAGGAGCAGGTGCAGGGAGGTATAGTATTTCCGTTGCCTCCATAAGCAGTTGAAAACAGCAGGTACAGCAATTTCCAGCACAGGGTTTCTGGAGTTTATTATGGAACTCCTTATTTATTTGTGAGTTTATTATAATGTGCTAGTGGTCTGTGTTTAAGCTGGAAAGCTAAATGATAATACATTTCTCTTCACGACATGAGTATTGCTGCCTTTTTTTTTTTTTTTTTTTTTTTTTTTAAATAAATGTTTCTCTAACCCACCAAATGTACAGCGTAGGCTGAAGCAGTGAACTGCAATTTCTGGAAGCATAGGAATGCTCCTGACTGTATTGCGTGTCTCTAAAGAATACATTAGAGTTGCACTCCACAAAAGGGGGCACCTCCTGAGATAGCAGCCCCGTTAATTACCCTGCCAGTTTCTATTGCGTTCATTCCACTGGCGTACGAGGAAGACAAGGAAACAGTGACAGATGGGCAAGCACAAAAGCTGTGAAAAGTCAGTGATGCTCAGGGTTTTTGCAAGTGTGATAATGACCTCAAGATGATCTGATTTTTGTGAAGAGAGGCTTGTGCTGCAATTGTCACCACCATAGTCTCACATCAGAAAAGGCTTGCTTTTTATATTTATACGTCTCCACTTTCTCTCTTTTTTTTTCTGCCAGTCACATTTCTCATACTTCCAAACAACACAAATTACAAAAAGTAACGCTAATTCCCAGTGTGTCAAACAGCCACAGTAGGAAGAGGTGGGAACAAGTTTTAGTTCAGACTCTTTCGCTGACTGCCAGAGGACCTAATTTCATTTTCTTCTATTGTAAAACAAGAATAATTCACCATTGCAGATTTTTTTTTTTTTTTAATGAATGGCGTTGTGCAGGTAGAGAGTAGAAGTAGTATTTGTTTATCATGAAAGTTGCAGTTTGATTGTACTTAGAAGATTTTTCTTCTAATGTGAATGTCATGATTTTGTATGCTTGGAATGCATTCAAAAAAACCCCATCCCTTTCTCATGTAAATTCATTTAATACATCTGAATCAGTGTAGAATATCTTCAAGAACACTTTAGCTCATCCAGTTTAAGATGTGTTTTTTTTCTGAAAATAAACAAAAATCAGTAGCATAAACTATTTTTTTTTGTATTTTTATGCCTATTTTATTTGAAAACAATCAAGCCTTAAACAAATTTGTAAATGAAATAACTAGTTCAAGTAGCTGAATAAGCAATGAACAACCATTTTAAAATTTGCTGCAAATTTTGATTGTCGTTTGTTTAGCAGTTAGGATGAACACAGGTGAAATACCTGGCAAATGCAAGGAGTCACCTATGGTTTGACTAAGGCACAGTAGCGCAAGCAGCTAGCTTGAGGTCATACGGTGCCTTGGCCTGTACGGTACTTCAGGCCAAGTTGCTTTTCTTTACCTTAGCCTCACTAGACCAGCCCCCGAGTCCACATTGATTTCGTGCTGTTGTTGGCTTACATGACTTCCCATCTTGATACCTGTAATGGCTTGATGGCTGTACAAAGGCTGTGAATCTTCATCTGAAGCCAAATAAATGTCTTGGAAATCATTTTAGGTCTTAAGTTTCTTCCATCATCTTAATTTGTGGGTACTGAATAAAGTTCAAAATATGATGTACTCATGTCAATACTTTAGTAAAGTAAGTAAAAAAAAAAAATACCCAACAAAAAAAAAAACAACAAAAAAAAACCCAAACAAACCATATGTGTGTTCCAAAACAAAGATTTGCAGTTATTGCCATATGTTCATAAATTACCTTTGCTGAATACTTCAAGTCCGATCTTGCAACATCTGACAGTTAGTGTGGACATTTAATTTTGTGCGAAGTGAATACAACTGCCTGTCTTCTGCTCCGGGAGAGGTTTTCTCTGGATTGTCAGCATTGGAGCAGTGGAGATCTGATCTCCTGAGCTCTGACCAAAACTTTGAATCCTAATTGCTTCACCAAGTCCCGTCAGGCCTGTTGTGCTGTATATTGCATACATTAGGGAATAAACCAACACCTTGCATGTAGAAGCACACGGGCTTGGTCACTCTCTCTGGCCATAGGGTTAGTTATGCTGTCATTCATATGGAAGGTTGGAAACAGTATTTAGCAGTCAGGGCTTCCAAAAATCATTAAAATTTAATTTGCTTGTGGGGAAGGAGGCGTAAAGCACAGGAGATTATGTTCAGTTTATGAGCCCTGACCTTTCATGCTTAGCCATTTCTCCAGTTTAATTTTGGTTCATGAAGTACATATTTCATATGGCTCTGGCTATTATTACGTACTTCTTATTTTATTATTACTTGAAGGTATATGGGAGGCTATCATTTCCTTTATTGCTGTGGGAGACAGCATCCTGTATCAGGCAGGAAGTACATGGGGGCAACGGTTAAATGTTCTCTGCGCCGAGGCTATGGTCAGCTTTAGAAAAGGGAACCGAACAGATGCTCTGTCCCTTCAGATGTGTTCCTGCCGTTAATGCTGAGAGGACATCAAGTTTTTTAATAGCAAACCCCCATGCACGTCTGGGCCCCCGCAAACCCTGCTGATTTTCCAACCATCTGAACGGATGTTCAGCTGCTGTAGGACCAGCTACTTAAAGACTCCATTGCAGCTGAATTGATGTTTCCCTTTTTCCCAATGCTTTTGTAGCTGCTCAGTAATGACCATCATGGGTCACTGTTTATTATCCCAGCTTCACAGTAATGTTCTTTTTCACAGCCCCCCCACATGACTGTTTTCATTCCATTCCCTTTCTTTTTGGATTTTGAACACTTCTTAATCCAGGACAGAAAAAAACCCAAACAAACAAAAAAGACAACACCCGTCCCCCCCTCCAACTATGCCAAAATAGAGCCTGGCTAGTAGCCAAATCCCTAAAATTGAGCAGCAAGATGTGCCACTATGTGTTCACATATCTAGTTTCTTCCAAACTCGCTGCCCCAAACAACTAGAGCCGAGCGAGCAGATGAACATGGACCACCTGTATCTGCACCCAAGGTGAAATCTCCCAAGATCAAGAAGGGCCGCAGAAGTCAAGACCATTCAGCTGGTCTAAAACACACACCTGGTACAACACTAAATAAACACATCCTGGTGTTAAATAATACGAAGATAGTGCCATGACTATGCTTTGTGCATAGTGTGTGTATGTGTGGGCAGATTTCATTTAATTAAGAAGGTAAAGGGGAAGACTATCAGAGTTAGCAGTACTTAACATAACATCTGCTCTTTAGATAACAGTCTCCTATCCATCCACTTAGATTTCCCCAGCAAATTAATGAAGGGAGAAAAGGTGAAAAGGACTCAGTAAATAAGCCTGAAATCAACTATCGCAGAGCCTTGTGGAGCCGGAGGCAGGTGATTAAGGCCTCTTTTCATCAATATTTGATTTACACCAGGCATTCTTTATTTTAGGTAACTTCTCTCTGTGTCTTGACAGGTGGGTTGGCTGCACAGCAGTTGCCAACACACAATCCTTCAGTGCTGGAGTTGTGCTTGAGTGTGAGTTGGCAAACTACACCCCTGCATGTAGATTTGAGCTCAGTTTTTACTACCTTCATTTGCAGCAGAACACGTAAAGTTCTTTAAATGAGCGGCACCTATAAGAGGAGAAGATGTGTGGAGTTACCTCAGAACAATGTATGTAATACCTCCTGTGTTGAAATCGCTCATAAAACGTGCTTTCTCAGGGACTGCAGTTATCATGTGCTAAGAAAAATTAAGCAAAAAATTATCTTTAGTAAATTTCTGTGTGCCTGAGCTAGCCAGGTATGGTGAGAGTACAGAGCCTGGATAGCTTGGTCGAAAGGATTTTAATCAGGAATAAGCACAGCAGAAAAATAGTCAGTGCCCTGTAAGATCTGCGGCCTCTTGTATCTTGTATTTTTTTTTTTTTTTATCTTGTATTTTTTTTTTTTTGTATCTTGTATTTTTTTTTTTCCTTAAAAATCTCTCAAGTCTGAATATTTCAGGAGTCCATCCTCAATCAGGAAAACATTTAAGTGCTTTGTAAAAGAGGGATGGTCTATAATTCGTAACCAAACATCTAAATGGGGACCTGACTGTGGAAAACTAGGCATTCAGATAACATTTTAACTGGATAAAAGCAATTTATCTGCAAAATATAGGAAAGTTTGTAAACAGCTAGTAGGCTTTGCTTTTTTAACCTAGATTAGTAAATTCCATGTTTATTATCACAATGATTTTCATCTTATTCTGGACATTTAACATCTAACTGCTGGGCAGAAGTCGTGATGATGAAGCTTGAAGCAACAGTACTTTATTAACAGTAGGACAGGACTTTGGAGAGATTCAGAAATTGGGGAGAATCTACGGAACTGTAAATTAGCAACCTACAACTCTACGCTTATGAAGAAGTGACAGGTGAAACCTCAGAATGATTCCTTCCCACAGTCTTTGTCTGAGGCTGTCTTGAACTAGGAAAATAGCATGATCTTTTCTTGTTTGATTCATTCAGTATCATTTGGTTTGAGCTAAGAGAATCTGAGGGGCACAAGACAAAGAACAAAGGAGTTCTTGGCATGTGTTTACGGCAGCACTGAGAATGTGCCTCTTCCCTCCGCAGCTGAGTTCGGCTTCGGCATAGATGTCCTCTGCAAGTATAAGCGAGTGGCTTCCTCTGTCTTCTCAATCCTTCAGCAACTATGACAACCGCGTTCACCATTTCTGATGTAGAAATCTCTTAGTTTAAGTAAGCAATGGAAACGAATGCCTAGGAAATTAGCAGGGTCCCCATCACTGAAACTTTTAAGATCAGCGCAAACAGACTTTTGTGAGGAATGGCACGGTTCAGTCTGGTTTTCTAGATTTCTCTGATTTCATGGAAAGGATCCATGCAACTGAACAAGCAGTCAACGTCAAAACTTGTGGTTGCTATAATTACTAGGGTGTAAATGACCCAGATACTTAGGATTTAAAATTGTCCTTATCTCTAACTATTAACTTAAGTAGCATTGATATAATAAAACAGTGCTAACTGAAAGTTGTCTTAATATAACCTAAATTCTTAACATTGCTTTTAAAGTGTCTTCAAAGTTGTTCTCTCATCCTCTGCTGTTAGTGCACTCTGCAGTCTCAGAGGCTGGGTCAATGGAGGGGCACACTGTATATCTTCAAAAGAGATCAATTGCAATCCCCCAAAGACTATGCTGCATTACCATTACAGAAGATCACTAATCAGCAGCAACTTGCTATACGGCATTGGACACATGTAACTTATCTCCCTGCATTATCCTCTCTTTTTAAAAAAACCACAAATCTCCAACCAGCTATGTGGAGGATTGAATGAGATTATGCTCTTGCCCTGCTGAGCCTGGGGTAAACGGCGACTCAGACATTGGAGAATGCTGGAATTCTTCTGTCTCTCTGAAATAAGCAGTAATTTTTCTTTTTTTTTTTCCTCTTTTTTTTTTTTTTTCCTGCTGGTTTGTTTGCTTGTTTTGTAAGGGAAACGAAACACACAGCATGGATTTGGGGGTGTTTTAGGAAATGTTCAAATGTGTGTGCTTAAAGTTTCTGTACACTTAAAATTTGTGCAACACGTCAAAAAGCCACCCTCCTTTACATCCTCCTCGCAGCCCTGCAGAGGGGGTTGTGGAGGACAATGTAAAGGAAAGCACATAGTGAAGAAGAGAAAGTTGGAGGTTTCTTTGGCCCAGGTGGTGACCCACAGCTTGACCTATGAAAGCGCTCGAGCCTACGAGCCCGGCTGGGGTTGGCTTCTAGGCTGGTGCTCTGGCCACCTGGCTCCGAGTGACCATGAGGGTGTGCCAGTGAATAAGCTCACGCCCTGTGTGATTAGTAATAACATACCCGAGATTAGTAATAACAGCTCTGTTCCGTGAATCCTAATGGCTCCAGAGATGCAAGGTGCTGTGAAAAATACTGGTTGTGATCTGTGTTCTCCGCCACCACCTTCACTTCATCCCGTATTAGGGAACAGGGAATTAAAATCTATGGTTTCAAGACGTTACATAAATAAATGCTAAAAGAGCGGTACCTGGAACTATAGCTATATCTGAGGAAGCACTGTGGTTTCTGCAAGTTTCCGTGTTGAAGCAAGGAGTTCTGATAGAGCTCTCTATTACTAAGAAATAAATCAGGATTGGGGTTTGAGGTTTTTTTACTGTTTACTGAGACTGAAAAACTGCCTGTTAATCACAATTTCCTTCAGTTTTTTTTTTCTACTTTATTATGTGTTATTAACTCAAGCCTTTGAAGAGTTTACTTGCTTTTTCAGTTGTAGTAGGCATCAGACAATAAGTATTTTGTAACGTTAACTAAACAACATCAACAGACATTACTTCTCAAACTCACTCTCATGTTCTTGACATTGGAAAGTAATATGTCGCCAAAACAGAAGTCATGAGAACTAAAGTAGCTTGTATTACATACACAAGTTTGTTTCAGAGATAAAATTTACCTGTATTCACAGTGTTCTGCATATTAATATTAGAAAGACAACTGCTTCTGGCAGCAGGGTACTTTAACTACTCTGTACTGATTTAACTTTTAGTTTAGTTATTAGGTGCCCCATTTGTAGTGATATTTTGCCACTTGCCTGCTAAATACATGTACATTTGGCAATTTCTATTTTAAACAAGAGGACAGAAAAATGGAGGGGGGGAGTACAAAATCCATTGGCTTTTCAACATCATATGACTTAAAATACAAACTTTATTAATCAGAGGATTTGTTGCAGTCACAGGGATAACCGCACTTCCAGCTCACCCTCGCATCCTCCAGAATAAATAACCTCAGGCATCCATCACCTCTGAGCTGACTCGCGCTCCGTTCCCACCACGCGCAGACGGCAGTCCCCTGTGATTTATCACGGCTGCCTTCACAGCCCTAAGTCAGTTTTGTTGTCTCTAGCTTTGCTGCCCCCCCTGGAAACAATATTCGTGATAACTAACTACTAAATTACCATCTTAAAGCAAGACATGTATTTAGAACCAAACCATAAAAGAGCGGATACACTTCAAAACAGGAATGGTCTGTATCTGCACCTGCTTTGCCCTATGGTTTACCCCTTCTTTGTAATTTCTTATTGTCTCTTCTCCATGAGGTTTACCTTCTTGGTCAGGCTGCCTCTGCAAGAACTGCTGCCTATGTCTTACTGGCTACCTGGACACCCCTTGAGATTTAACCCATCCCCGTTCTGCTCCCTCGTCTCCATGCCTTTGAGAAGGCTTTTAATTAATGGAGGGATCCTTTTCAACCCTGAGCTACTACTCTGGCAAAACAGGGAAATACTGGAAACAAGTTGCCCTAATGACAACTGGCTAGTCACAACCGTATTGGAAACAAGACACCCTACGCTAACAGACCATATATTCATAAAATGGTTACATAGCAATCCTATGCTGAACCCGGGATCAATAGCATTTCTCTTTGTAGACTAGTTTTCTTGATGAAAGGAATAAATGTTTTCAGGTACAGTACCGATTTGAAATTTTATTTTCGTCGACGTACTTGCTGCATTTGTTTCTTGTACGCTGGGTAAATGCAACGTTATGCTGCTGGTGACCAGCAGAAATATTGTTTGTCTCTCATGATTATGAAACCTACAGATATTAAGTAAGCAACGCTTACCAGTATGCAAAAGCCATAAGTAGTAATCTGTCATCTTGCAGCAAAAGTATCGTAGCCTCAATACCAGATGTAATGATTGCATTATATTAATTTCCTCAGTTTTCCCAGGTGTATAAGAGTGATTATAATACCACTTGGTTTAAAAGCTAAGGAATTTGCTAATAAAAAATAATCTTTATGCATTTATTCATAGGTCAAATATGGTGCCGAAAGTGTGAAAAGTTTAACCTCTATAGGCAGAAAGTGTTTCTAGCAGAAGATAATCAGGAATAAAATAAATCCACAATTCTATTATTTTCTCATGTTTTCCAGTGAAGAAAGTATGTTTGTAAGTTAAGGAATGTACATAGTAATCTCTGTTGGATAAAGACATCCTCTCAATAGGAAGCAGCTCCTCACCTGCTGAAATCAATGGTCCGCTGACGCCAGCTATAAGCAGCGTGTACGTGTTTGTCTGAGCATTGCACACGCAACGTGGATGTCTCTTGGACTCTCTAATCACTGCTGAATGGTGTAAGTAATACATTCAAAGATCTTCAGTGGAAAAAAGGCCTGGTATTTTTCTTTTCATACACTATTCGTTTAACCATAGGGACAGCCTTTTTTCCCAGGATTCGGACCTCACAGTGAATACAGTAAATACCCTTTTGCCCACATGAATTTGTACATAGCTGACAAACCACTAAAAACTGGAGTATGCAATGGAACTGAAAAATGTTACTACGTCCTTACATTCATGTTATGAACAAGGAAGAAACGCTATAACATTTTAATTCTATACTGTTCATAGTATCTTTTCTAGTTCTTCAGTCTCCATCTTTTTTACCTCTATATAATCTTTGCAGTGTTTTCATTTCCTTGCATTTTTCCTCATCATCAAAATACCTGCAACATTTGATTTCATAGTAGCATATTTGCAGAAAGTGCAGTGTATTGTGTTGATGTTATTTTTTCTTAAAGTATGGAGTCCCTGTTTAAATTTAGGCTCTAAGTTAACTTTGATAAAGCAAATGTTTTGGTTTTTTCATCCTGCCCTAGTACCCACTGTTCATTGCACATAGCCGAATAGACTTTTCTGTGACTCCAGCTGGAAACGCACAGCTGGAAACTGTGTCCTGCTTCTTGGTTCTGTTAGTCTCACTTTATTCTGTCTTGGATAAATGAGAGGTTTTCTATTTTGTTACTTCATATGGATGATAAGAATTCTAATTAATGATTTTTAAATATCCTAACAGAAAGGGAGTAGGGCAGCTACAAATACGTTATTTATGTCCACTAATTCATTTTTACAAATATGATCTATTGCAATATACCATATAGCAAAGGCACACAGCTTTTCGTCAGCTGCTGCACTGTTGTTTTGATGGCTGTTAAAAAATGAGCCTATGCTACATCTGACGTGGTCAAAGTGGGTCCTGTGTGCGGTGCCTGGACAAATGGAAGGCCCAAAGCAGACATAAAACAGGTTTAAAGCTCTGTAACATCTGAACACTGTTTCCTGTCTCTAGTTCTCATTTTTATATTTGGCATAAGTGACTATGACCTTTACTCCTATCCTTTAAAGGGATAACTTTTATAGCAGTGGGGGTGATTTGGCCTCAGATGTCTAAAACTTCTACTGAATTCCACTTGCACCATATGTGCCTATAATGGTGTGTGTTGATTTAGTGCTGTGGGTTGTAATCCCACTCTCCCCACCTTCCCATCCCAAAAGAGCTCATAGAGATCACTTGCACTACTTAATTAAAGACTTTATTACACATAGCTGGCTGTAACCAGGGTTGTTAGAGACCTACTCCCTTCCCCCTCACCCTGGCTTTTATACCAGTAAATGTTCAGAAGTTTCTGTTGAAAGGGCCTAGAATAATTAATACCAACTCGAGCATTTTGGACTAAAGAAATGTATACCTTACATCAATATCTTTTAAGTCAGACATATTTAGCTTTTGGGATATGTATTCTAGTAGCAAGAAACATGGAAAAGCAACCATATTTTCCTATGCTCACTACATTAAAGTTCATGTTTCCACTGAAAAATTCTCAGGGATCTGCAAATTTTAAAACTTGAAAACCACTGAATTAAAGACAGGTTCCACAAGAAAAGTGTGAGGAAATATTTTGTTTCTTTGATTTTCTGTTTGAGGTGATGGAACCTTCCTTGCTCCGTTCCCACATTTCTGTAGACAAAGACCCTGACGCTTAAAATTTCATTTTAAAACAGATATTTCTGTCCAGTCAGGAGAAAAAAAATACATTGTTACCCACCTTCATATTGAACTTGTTTGAGATGCACACAAATATTCCCTTTCTCTCGTAGTGGTCAGGAAAGGTGTTACTTCTACATTTGCTATTCTGGCACCTTCAAAACACACTTGTCAGAACCAGTCTCTGTATAATAATCAGCTGCATTTTGAGCTCTGGAAATGTCTTGTCCTAAGTTCTGCAATACAAAATCTTACTCTATTTACCACTTCGTGAAAGAATTCTCAGAGCCCAGCTCTCCCAACCATGCAAACATAAACCAGTTGTCTTTAATCTCTATTTACGTCTTCCTTTGTTCTTTCACAATTTATTGCTCATTGCCTCTTTGTTGCCTTAACCATCTACCCATTTGTGAACTTTCACTGTCATAGGAGCATCATTAATGTTGGCACATAGACATCAATGAGGCTATTTCCCTGAAACAAAAACGGTTCATGAAAAGAGATGGTGTTCAATGCATAAGATGCAGCTTTGTATTGATTCTCTGCCATAAAAAGCTATTTTAAGTGTTGGCTATGCTGTGCTTTCCCGTTGTATCATTGCATGTTGCCACTTCCCCCGAGCTCCATCAAAACGCCAGGAATGGAGATGTGATTGCCAGCCAAATATTGCACCTATCATTCCCAGCACTGGGAAAACTGAGCTAATATTCTGAACATCTGGATGACAGCAAGTTCATTGTTGTCAGCCTGTCCAAGGCTTGTATTTCTTACATATCTTTGTCATATCTTAAAAGCAGAGCCAGTGCTCCATTTCTGTTGCAGTTTTTTGGTAATATATTATGGGTCACCTGACCTGAGGTGGTCTTGAAAGCCTAATGTAGAAGCAGCAAGAGTGCTTCTACTTTTTCTAACAGGCTTCTCAGCTTTGTCTTCAGCTAACATTACACACTGGCAGTCTTGGGAAAAATTACTAGTGCTGCACAGAGATCATAATCTTCAGGCAAATCACCAGTTATTGTTTTTAGTATTAAAACAGTGGGATAGTGGGTCCTCAGGCTGGTATATTTTCTGTATGTAAATACCTTCCATAGATTGCCATTAACAGGGAAGTCTATTTACAGAGAAAAGATGTATGTTGGTACGTAAGGGAAAGGGTTAAACACAGAGAAACTTCATTTATTCTCTAATGTTCCATATGGTCTCTGAAAATCAGAGTATGAAAACGTCATGGAGCTTGGAAAACGATGAAACCACAAGTCATTTTTAACTAATTCCTGTATGCCATGTTACTGAATTTTACAAGATACAGCAGAAAAACCCCCACCATGTGGTTTCATTTAAGCACATGTTGGATCTCCTAGGTGAACCTCATGAAGCAAATGAGTGCAGAGAGGACAAGATTTGGAGTATTGGTTGGTACTGAAGTATTCCATCTCCCTTGCTGTCCTGGAGCTCAAAATCCAAAAGCTAAGAGGGACCAACAGAGGCTGTGGGGAAATGGGAATATAGTTCCTTGCTGATCAAAATATGTAGGAAGAACTGGTATTCTCATATACTTTCCTGCCCCTTAGGCTATTTCTGGCTTCTCTTAAGACCTAGATGTAGGTTAAAAGGCACCCTCAGGCTCTAGGCTCATACTTTTCTGCATTAAATCAGGATGTCTGTCTACCTTCCCAGTCTTCTGTTTCGTATCTCTACAATGACAATACTAACATTTTCAGAGCACCTATTACTTAGATAACCAAGTAATTGATATCAAGATAAAGACAGTTTCTCAGGCTGTACATGTATAGAGCCTTCTGCAGTGGGGGTTCTGATTTCTGGGTGGGCCTTTGCGTGTGGTAGCAATTTTGAAATTTGAAGCACAACTCTGAATTCTTTTCTTGTGGTATATTTTCACTTCAGTTTGACTGGCTGCTGAGCTGTTCAGGACTTGAGTCTCTTTTCGGTTATTCATGTAATATTCTGCTAGTATAAACCTTGAGTAAATACGAAGAGAATTAACCTTATAAATTTCCAAGAAAACAGCGTGACAGCAGACATCACTTTTGAGAAAATGTGGAGGTGAGTTAGCAATTCCTAATCCATAACCTGTTATCCTTAATATCCATGTTCCTCTTTGGTTTTGCACCATTAAAAATTATCTCCAAAAAATCAACACAATAGGCTAAAAACAGTTATATGAAATTAAATATAAAACTATAACCTTGACACTGATGATAATCTTAATTAAAACAGTAAAGTCCTTGGTCAGTTCTTAAAGATCAATTGTAAAACTTTTCCTTGTGTCTTTATTAAACTACCTTGCAGAATTATGGCACGGAAATTCAAGTATGCTGCTGAGAAAAGAAGCTCAGTCTTTTTAAATAATTACTGCTTCATAGCTATTGAAAGTAGCAGTGAAGTTAGTTAAAAGTTCAGAAACAAGCACTGTGTTTGGGCAGTTAGTCCACTTGTAGAAGTATTGTTTCAGTAGTCATTGTGGGACCATGGTACAGGCATTTCTAAGTGTGTTCAGTGCTAAAACCTTAGAAATTACTCACTCCTCCGAAATCATGTCATTTCCTCTTTGTGACCAATATTTAGAAGATTTTACACCAAAATATTTTCTAAAGAGGATAATTTTAAGCAAAACTTAATTCGATACTTAAAAGCTTTAGGGATCCAAGGCCTTGCTTTTATCCTTAAAACAGCACAAAATATGAGTATATTTGCCAACATGAATAGTGCAGAATGCATCAAACCAGCAGGACTTACAGAACGGCAAAAGCCACTTCCAGCCTTCCCTGGCATAAATGAATGTCTCTCCTTTCTATTTTGTTGTTCAGCTGCCGTTTAAACGATATACGATTGATGCACTCTGTACACTCTGTAACAGCAAGAATTAAACTGTTATAGAGCAAGTCTGTCAGGGCAAAAAAGGATGTAGCACGCCTGATAAATGCATGCCCTTGTTCATTTCTAATAATTCCAGGGGCTGATGAATTCTATTGCCAAGGGATTTTGGTATGTAAATCTCCCCGACTAAAGCTTTGCTGAATTTTATAAGAACAGAGCGTTGTCTTTGTGTTACTAAACACAATAGTTAGTGGGTCTTGTGACCTTACTCTCTAGGGATTGGATCTTTAAAAAAAATGTAATGAAGAAAAGCCCCACAATGCACTCTGGAGTATAAATGAGACCCTAGAGATTCCTAAACCAGTCCAGGAGTTTACAATAAAAATTTGCAAATGCAAAAGAAATTTTGACAGAGCGTGAATAGATGATGACTGGATATGGATAGAAAAGGAGCGGAGTTTCCTAGTGAAGTTTTCATTCATGTGGCAAAGTACTGGAGGTGACAGTTCACCAGCTACACGCTGTCTTACGAGGAGATTGCCTCGGACTTAATAGAGTAGTCAGGGCAGGTCAGGGGATGGCAGCGCTGATTGCTTAAAGGAGTTAATGCAGCAAATGAGTAAGGTCATTCAGGCATGTTGTTGGGTTATTCCTAAAGCAAGATATAGAATGAGTGACTAATTTCTTTGTACCGCTCTTCCCCTTCGTCTCATAGTTTGAGCTTTTTCGTTTCTGAACAAATATTGAAGCTTCGGTGCAAATGAATCTCTCCATGGCTGCTCAGACACTGGCAGTGTGTTCTCCTTTGGGTTTCCCTTTCCGCAAGGGAGGGAGCAAGTCTAAGCGATGTTGACTTGTAGACACCAAATCTTGAATGTTAAATCTGAGTCTCTAAATTTGAAACCTAAAGGTTGCACACTTTGTAAAAATCTAGATTAAACACTCAAAGAATGTGCAATTACTGTAAGCTAAAACTTCATTTTTTTCTTATTTAACATTGGGAAACTTGTGCTCCTTTTACGGAATTATGAAAATTTGCTTAGCCTTTTTTTTTTCTTTTTCTTTCTTTTTCTCTTTTCTCCTTCTTTCTTTTTCTCTTTTCTCCTTCTTTCTTTTTTTCTTTTCTCTCTATGTGTCTTTATGACTAGAGGAAGTTGAGAGATTGGCAGAGCTGGTGAGCTCTTTGACAGGAGAAGGAAAAGTCCTACTCAGAGATTGAAGGAGGTGTTGTTGAAGAATCTATTTGCAGATGATTTTTAACTAACATTTTGTGAGAGGTATCTACTCCCATTACTCCTGCTCCAGTTCTTATAGGCAGTGATTTTAAAAGGCTTGAAAACAATATTTTTTTTTTTCTTCTGCAGCCTGGGTTAGAAGAGATAGTGAGCGGAACTCCTTTCTGCCCCAATAACTACCCTGAACTCGGTACTGGGTTAGATGTAAATCATAATACTCTCAAACAGCATATTTTTGCATAGAAAACATATATGTTCTGTGAAAGTGTTGCAAAGTCTAATAGATTTGTCAAACGGACAATGGATTTGTCCTTTTCTGGTCTTAAAAGTCTATCAGTAACTAGCTGAGCGTAAGTACAAGAAGAAAGAGATTCTTCAGCCTATAAGGTTGCCTCCTGAATAATCATGTATAAGGAGATGAAAGATTTCTTTGCAATTCTGTTTCTGTAAAGATTGCTAAAAGTTCAGACTTTCCATAAAGAGCCAAAAAAAAGCCTTTTGAAAAAAACTTCTGTTTGTTTATTTTTTCTTTAAAACTTGCCTTATCGTTCTGGATGTTAGATACTACTTTGAGGACTAGTTGATTAACAATGAGGCAGAGGAGTAACTTTCAAATGCTTATGTTTGCACCTAAATCTTGCTAAGGGGGGGTATGTGTGTGGAAGAGTTTATATGGGATTTTCAAAAAATTCAGAGAGAGATGTTGAATTTCTAGGGACATTCCAACTCAGCCTGAGACTCCTTAGCCCTTTTTTTTTCTGAAGCCTCAACCCCTTTTCTAAAGTCCCAACCTCTTTTCTGAAGTCTTCAGCTAAATGCACAGAATTGATTTGCCTTTTATTTTTAGCCCTATTTATAGTAATGTTTGCTGAAGAGGCATTAGTATTTGTCGTGACAGGTTCGGTTGTCAGAGTAAATATCTGCTATCTGCCTCATTCTGGTTTTGACTTACTTGACTTATGGTGTTGTGGAAACACTAATATCAGTGTTTTAAAGATTAAAAAAATGTTTAGACTAGAACAGACAGTAATTGCTATTTGAAAAGGTTGAATACTGTGATTTACAGGATTCCTTGTAAACAATGATTTATCTTTAAGTATTTTTATTCAGATTCCGTGTTTTACTAATGGTCAAAATTAAGTTGAAAATAGTAACATATGATTGGCATTACAAAGAAATGAAATATATTACATGTAGAGATATATTAAGTTGTTCTGCATGAATATATTATAGGAAAAGTTTCTTTTTCACAGCATCTCTAATTTTCTTCATTGTTTTGTTAATGTAAGCCATCGCCCTAGTCCTTTTTTACTTTCCCTTATGGAGCAATATGAAAATATCCATACAAAAATAATTTAGTCAATGAAAAAGTCACCAGGGGGCACATTTCTTTGTAGTGCTAATGAGCCATCTTCTAAAAGCCATCCTGTAATGATAAAACCTTGTTGGAGGTTTCTCCTGAATTGGGTCCTGAGGTCAATGCTGACCACAACGCTTCTTATTCTGATTCTCCTATTTATGTTTACCTGGATGTAAGCTGAAGAGGAAAACCTGATTTATGCCTTCATGGTTTGACCTGTGCTTTGGACATCTTTGTAGTGCATAAAAGTGCAGCTCTCTCAGTCAGAGAGAAGACACTACGTACATTAAAGCTATCATACACTGTGTCTTTCTTTTCCTTTATTTCAATGTGAATTTAGTATTCATGAACTGTGACAGATTAACAGAAAAATAGCTTCCCCCTACCCATTATGCAAAAGTCCTGCATAATTTAATGCAGAAGAAACCAATATGGCTATATATAAATTTATCAAAAAGCCATCGTTTTAATAGCAGTGAGTAATTTTTTCTATAGCTTTTATGAACTAAGCTGTGTAATTCAGTACTTCTAACTGCCTGTATGAAGGTTATTATCTATTTAGTTCAGCGCAACATTTTCTTGAGGGGTCCCATATCTAACCCAGGGAGTACTTCTAAAAGCGAAAAATAAATTGCTCGCTATAGTAACTGTGGTAACTAACCAGTAGTGGGTATCTCCCTGAAGTGGCCATGATGTGTCAACCACTGCCAACTGTGGTGGTGCCCTTTAGAGAGACAGACAAATTTGGCCAGATCCTTTTAACTGTTCAGTACCTGAATAAATCTGAATAGATTCATGGTTAAGTCCAGCTTTACTCTCACAGTTGTGAATTTGCAAGCTGGTGATTATGAATTGGGACTGAGGTAATTTTTAGTAGGCTAATAAAATTCTATCAGAAGGTAATAATTTCCAGTCTTTCATTTGTAATGTCCTTAACTTTACATTTTTATTAAACTATTGTTCAAAATAACGTTTTGTAAAGAGTTTTTCTGTAGTGTGAAGGGCTTCATCTTCTTCTGCTGTCCCTGTCCTGTTTGTATATTAGTTACTTGCATGTACTGAAAGAGTTATTTCTCCCATTAATTATCTGTATCACAATAATGTCTAAAAACCCTGGTCAGGACTGAGCCTGTGCTCTGGTAAATGCTGCGCAAATGCATACAAGGGCTCTATCCTTGCCCTGAAGATAATAGCTCTAATAATTTATTTTTGTATTTGAGATGTTATCACTACATTATCTGAACAAATGTTTATCTCTCGGCACCTCTGTGAAGCAGTGGAATATAATCCCCAATTCAGAGATAAGGAACTGAAAGATTGTGACTCGTCCAAGGTCACATAAAAAATCCATGGCAGAGCTAAGAGGCCAAAAATGTCCGATCCTGGCTCATTGTGTTAAGCACAGTACCACTGCTTCTTTCTGGTTTCAATTAGAAATAGATTATCTCGTGTTGGCTTTAAATTGGGAAACCATTGAAGCAGTTATTGCAGACCAGTGAATAAAGTGACCTGGGCATTTGTCCTTTACAATTAGCTACTAATTTCTACCTTTCATGAATGCCTGAATCCTTTTCTTTGTCTTGACAGCTATTTGACTTTCCACCACATCGTTAGCTGGTTTCAATTACTGTAACTCCATCCACCTCAGGATCTTCCCCTTGAATTTCTCTTTTCTTAGCAGTCTGAAGCACACCAAAGTTTACCAAATCCACTTCAGGAATGAGTTCTTTGGACTAGGTTCAACTTTGTTAGGGCATCCTCGTGCCAGTGAGGCTTCCCTAACCCCATGGATTCAAGCTGCTGTGAAACCAGCATATTGAGTCAGACCCAGTATGTCCAACACTCCTTGGCACTCTTGGAAACCGTGTCCTTTGTCCTCTTCACATCTGGCTAACCACCTTGAATCGTGACTTACTGTGCCTGCAGTGTTTCATCTTTGTTATATGTTAGTATGCGGGCCAGATGCTGATCTGACACAGTGTTGGAAGAATTCGGCATAGCTAATTTGCTCAAGACCTTTGATTTTTTATTTTCTTTTTTTTTGGCCACGGAATGTCTGTTTTTATTAGAGATAATGCAGGGTCCTTTTTTAATTGAGCTGGCTTCTAGTGATTATTTTTTGTCCTCTTGGCTTAACCACACCAAAAAATTAAAAAACATGCAGCAATCCTGACAGCGTGTTTCAACTGAGTTTTTATGCGGTAGTAAGACTTATTGAGCACACAGAGTGGTAACACATACTGTAATGTGGAACAGACTGTGTCACTGAGAGAATTTTATTCTTATGCCTTTCTAAATAAGACCTGCCATTGAAAGCCACTAGTTTCAACTGAAGCGAAGCAAAAAGGTGCACATGGACGTATCTGAAAGAAAGATGTGGGAAGCTCTGCCTTTGAGGCAGTGCAGTCTTGTAGGCAGAGCGCGAGGTTAGGGGCTCAAAGAGCAGGATGCTATTCATGTCGCTGTGCCTGACCTGACCTGTGACATTAGAAAAGTCACTTGCCTTCTCTTTGTTCCCGATCAGCTTTGATGTGTTCTGTATTTAGGTGTATCATCTTTTGGGCAACCTTGCCTACATTTGTACTATCATAAACTTCCTGATCATTCTCTAGACAATTATACAGGAAGTCTACCGGGACTGAAGCACAACAAAAAAAAATCAGTTTTCAATTTAACAACCAATAAAAAGGACAAATTCTTGCTGGCTTACAGTAGAAACATCCTCTACTGCAATTAGACACTGTATAAAATGGATGAGACTGCGGCCAGACTGATTTCTTTTGTCACCTTAAGCAGCAAAGGGCAGAGGTGAGCCGATGGGGCCAGCAGAAGGTTTGGCAGGGTGGCCGTGCTGCTGGGTGCTATCTAGAAGGGAGCCCAGGTGTCTCCCTGTGCCCTCCCCAGGAGCTGCTGAACACCAATAACAACTGCTCCACTGAGTCATGCCATGAGCTGCTACGGCTGTGGTTCCCCACATATTCCTGTCATACCCAAACACACACGCACACAAAAGAATTATCCAGATTTCAAACACTTAATACTGAGTTAGTATACTAATGAGCTATGTTCAATCAGTCACTAAAGCACCTTGCACTTTCATAGATAACATAGGTATTTTTGTAATATCTTGGTAAGAGGTTGGTTGCTTAAGTATCTTAACTTCATAATTTTGTTCTATGATTTGCCATGCATGTGTTATAGTACATGCTGCTTATTTGGGCTGTTCCTTCTGCAGTCTGAAATTCCAAAGAATGTTTGTGGCTCATATTTGCCTCTAGGGACAGGCATATTTAGAACAGCGTCATTCTTACCTTGTCTTTTCTTAACATCTGTCCCCCAAATGACATTTCCATTATATGGATATATGTTTTATTGGATTAGCTTTAACCAGGACTGTTGGTTCTTAACAGAGATGATCACGTTCCACTGCTTTTTTTCCTGCAAAGCATTACAGTCCCTCTGTAAACCATGATATGCACGCTGTGGAAGTTTTGTTGTGTTTTCCAGCCGAATACTTCATGTACTAAACAAAATCCAAATGGCGGTTTGAGGAAATAGTAAGAATTGAACACGTCTAAATCTGTGCTGTTTGTCTCCAGACTGCTAATGCATCCAGGCTACTCATCTCTTATGTAAATTCTCTTCTTTACCGGTGTCAGACTTTGCAGCAATTTTATTGGTTTCCTAGCCGTGCCATAAGTACAATAGCCATCTTTCCCAATACTCATTTGCTCTTTGCCTTGTAGACAACAGAAAGCTCCTAGGAAGAATAGGAGGGCAGGGGTCTTGGGGCTGGACTTATCCAAAAGTGAATATTCTTCCCTGGTGTGTTTTTTTAAAAGTACTGCATTTTCCAACTTTCTGTTTAGGTTTGGGGTTTGTGCCCTTAATGGGAATTTGCTTACAACAGGAAACCCCAACTTTCATCCATTTAGCTTTGATTGCTTCATAAGTAATATAATTGTCTTGCTTATCTGCTTCTAAAAATCAATGAATTCCTCGTGTCAAACAGCATGAAAAATCTGTTGTAGTACACACCGTTTCTCTCAAGAAGAATTCCTCTGGGCTAATGCTGCACCCTCTCTGCTCCACCTTGCAAGCTTATCCAAAGTATTTATATCCTTTTTAAATCTTGCATCTTTTTCCGAATGTTGGCATTGCCTTAGTTTCCTGTGATTCCCATGACATATGCTGCTCCTTGTACTATATTTTATGATTTCAAACTTGGACCACCACGGATTTTTCCATATCCTAACTCTTTCTGGAAATAATTTAAGTTCTCTGTCACATCATAGTGCTGGAGTAGCACAAGGACCAACTAACTTCCTTTGTTTAGATAAATCAATATGAATATGTCGAAACTAATTTTGTATCTTTCAGTAGACTCCGAGTGTTTTCTCTTTTTCTCTAAATCTCAGTCCTTTTCTTGTTATCACTTAACCTCCACAAATTGTTTTCAGCCTTAGATTAGTCTGCAGTGTTTAGAAACATTTTCCACTTACCTTTTGTTAATATAAATGTATGTGTTTGTGTGCGTGTGTGCGCATATATATACATACATATACTTACACCATACAAGAATTTCTGAGCAGAGCTCAAATTTTCATTTTCATGGAGTGGAATATTCTTCACTTTTCAGTTATTATAAACTTTCATAATTAATTTAATTAATAAATATTAATTATTAATTAAACAATGTGAAGAACACCACTACCAGCTATTATCTGAAATGACTCTATTCCCCAAACATCCTTCCAAACTGGGCACTTCTGGTGCTCACTATAGTAAATGAAAGACAAAGCGCTGTTTGGATTTCTCCAGTGGTTGTGGTCTTCTCCAGGAATTTCAGCCCCAATGGTGGGTTTCAGTGTGTCCCATTCTTCCACCTTGGAGTACTTAATTAATTTTATACTCAATGCCACATTAATCACCGGTAAAGAGAATGACAGCCTTCTTTTTTTGGTGTCTGAGATTTAAAGGGGTTGGTATTCTATGAAACAAGGTTTATGGCTCATGCCAAGGCTTCAAAGGTCCACTTCTCTACGGTACTTTAAAAATGGCTTCTCCTCATCCTTTCTGTTTCTCTCCACAAACCTTTTCTCTCAACTGCTGGCTTACACTGCAATAGAAAAGAAAAAGAATGAAGATTTTCTGTTGTGTTGTAAGGTAGTGTAGTAAAAAAGCCCCCAACATCTGTTGTCACCTGCCCTGCCTAGAAATTGTGTCTGAGTTCACAAATGCTTGGTTGCTAGACTTTGTAATCTGAATCTGTATTTTGGCATTTCCCATAAGAACAAGGGCAGTCCGTACCTTTCACTGTTACTTCTACCCTGTGTTTGTAAACTTTGCAAAGTGATGTAATCTGTTGCTGTTATGGCATCTTTTTCCCAATGCTAGGCACTGTTTGTATTTGCGTTGTTTGGGAGTGTTATCCAGTTTCTTCTTTATTTCTTAGCTCATTTGATGCTGCCCTTGCCAATTTACTTCATCCTGTATGTCAGCTACCCTTTGTGTACTAAAAACACATTCCACCTAAATTGCTTATAGGTTAATCCCTCTCTTATAACTTCAGTCACTGACATCTTGCTTTTGAATTAGTTACTATCATTTTGTTGACCTTTTCAATCTCAACAGTGTCCTTCCTTCTTCTAAAACAGCAACTAGAATTGAATGCCATAGCCTCACTGTAATCTCAAATGCACCTCAAAACCTAATGATAGTAATTCTGTTTACTCTCCAGGCTCCAAAATAAACGTCTATGATGCTTTAGGCTTTCTTACTGCGCTGCACAGCAAACCACATATGTCAATTAATTAATCATGAATACTTGAGAGATTTTGAGAGGCAGGAGTAAAGGGTTGTAAGTCATGCATGTCTTGGTTATACTATTAAGATTCACCTTCCTATTGCGGAGGCACAGAATATAGGAGGGAACAATTTCCAGGTCTAAGAGACTCATTTACTGGGCTGGTGAGGGCTGTGAATGTTATGCAAGCAGTTCACTTGACCTTAGGGAGGACGACTGTCTTCTGTTGCTTTACAGTACGTGATTTCATGAGCAGAATTTATTTATAGGATCT
Organism: Vanellus vanellus; assembly: GCF_965231255.1. Classification (NCBI taxonomy): domain Eukaryota; kingdom Metazoa; phylum Chordata; class Aves; order Charadriiformes; family Charadriidae; genus Vanellus; species Vanellus vanellus. The sequence goes on from NC_138905.1 coordinate 100,743,416, forward strand.
GAAAAAGCAATTTTCCCCTCAGCCGGTGATAGAGGGTTCAAAAGCAAAAAAAGAGGATCTCTACAGGGTCTCCAGAGATAAGGCACGCATCTGCCCTTCTAGAAGTCAAAACAAAGCATGTTTCAGCTCATGGCTATCACTTTCAGCATTGCCAGCTTGCATGAGCCCTTTGGCATTGGAGTCTTACTTCAAGCTCCAGATCTGGGCTTCGTATCTTCAGATTAGGATTACTGTTTTAACTTAAAAATAAAAATAATAAATTGCCTTTATAGTTGTGGAGAATGATTAAATACTCTACTGCTAGAAGACAATTTGCATTTTAAAAGTCTCAAAAGTATTTTTAAAAAACAACAACACTTAATTGAAAGGGACCTATCTCAGATGTTTGCATATGCGTGTAGTTAACACCAGGCAAAACAGCACTGCAGGCTATCTTACTGTGCTCTGTACCGGGTTCCATCTCAACCGAGATCAGTATGACACCTGTGAATCTCCTGCCACAGGAACAGCATTAATCTGAAAATCTCAGTGATCACCGTCTCCAAAATCTTAACTCCTGTAAAATGACGTAGGTGGGACAGTAATAGTCACAGTGCTACTTGCATGATTACTGGGGACATTATAAGTGCATTGTGGACAAAATTTCAAAGCAGCAGTGAAAGCAGCCCCTTTTCACAGTAGGAACTGAAGTTACATGTGGTTACAAAATAAGACTGCTAAACTCTTGAATTATAAAGGAGGTAGAAGAGGACAGAGACTAGAATCAAAGTAGCTGTTCCAAATACTCCCAAACTTTCAATTTTGCCTACATGTGCTTCTAATAACATTTCCATCCTCTTATGGTTATAAATCCTCTTAACAAAGTCTAAAAAAAGAGTCACTGTATTTTTATGTAATCTTATGTTTTTAAGCAGGTCTTTTATTGAACTATTCTGAGTTGAATTCCAACTAAAATCTGGAAGCATTCAATAATTTTTCTGGTAGGTCATATTCAGTGTTCAGTGAAGTTACAATACTGCAGGAAATAAATGGTAGAGAGAAAAATAATTCAATGATCCAGTAACCTAGAACTGCGGTTCAAACCCTTCTATGCCCACAGAATTCCACACTCCTTTGTGAAGAAACACTTTGTCTATCCATCCTGCTATCCCTTCTCTAAAAAAAGGGGGCTAATAATCCTTTTCCCAAATTCGTTATGTTGTAATGATAAAATGTATTATATTATGAGATGATGGGGTTGATGAATAGGGGATATAGATGGAGATATATACGTGGGTATATACATAGATGGATAATTATGGGGAAAGGGTGTACAAATTAAAATAGTATGCCTTTCTTTTAATTATTTGATACTTACACTGAGCAGAAAGAGACTGAAGCTTATCCTAGGTGGATATATGGAGAAGAAGAAGAGACAATGACAGATGAAGAGAAAAAAAGAAGGGAGAAAAGGAGATTTTGTTTGCTAATGAAAAACACACTCGCAGTTGACATATCTCAATATTAAGATATTTTTTGGCAGATTGAGAGAAGCAAAATCTTTCTACCACATACAGCAACAACATGAACAAACTGTCAGACTATATCACACTTGCTTCAGTTCCGCCCATTAAAGTCCTGGTGTTTCAGAGACTTCCTTCTCCAAATCAGATGTCCATTCCAATAACAGTTATGAGAAAATATCCTTTCAGTGCATCATTACAGCCTCCTTCCTAGTGTGCCAAGAAAAAAGGACATTTTCAGCTACTCTGATGCTACTGTGGTGACAAATGTTTAATTCTAGGGAATCTTTAATCATATGTGAAGAACTCTAGAAATCGGTCTTTCTGCAGGTAAGGTCCTGCTGTCATGAGATACTTCTTAGACACTGCATCACTGGTAAAAGACAGGAAGACCAAAGTCCCTACAGCAGTAATAATGCATGCAAAACTGCCTTGCAATAGTCCGTACCTACCCAACCCCATCCCTAGCAGAGCTGTGAAAAATGATGCTCCTAATATACTGAAGTTACTGATTTCAGACAACTTTAGATGAATAATTGCTCCGTGACATAGTCCTACTTAGTAAATTGTATAGCATCCTGCATATCAGTTCAACATGAGCTCCATTGTGTGCTCATCCTCATCAAGGACTGTCTCACCTTTCACCACAGTTGCTTTGGGATAACGAAAGAACATCATAAACAGTTTCCTGGAGGCAGAGATAAGGATGCTGGAAGTGTGTTAACATGATGGATACATAGTACATGAGATCATGCTGGTGATTGTGTTTTCTTCAGAGAACAAATACCACTCAGTAGCCAGACACAAACTGAACTTTGACCTTACCATCTGACATTGGGGGACTGGCAATGTACGCAAAGTACCGAATGTACGCACATCAGTGAGCATTATCTGCATTGTAGTCGAAATCTTATAAAATGGTAAAGCGCCAGAAACTCTAGCCCATGAGGATAAAATGTTAGCCAGGTAATATTTCCCTCAAGATGAGAAATAAAAAGCTCAGAGGATAGCTTTTATGTCATATGTTTTCTGCTGGAGATACTGTTTTGGGAAGAACACGTTTGGCCAAAAATCAAAGTGTGTAATGACAATATAATCCTATACCCAAGATGGGAAGGTACTGCATAAGAAAGTCAGATGTAAACCACAAGGAAGTTTTGCACATTTTGGCCACATACCTCATTTGGGGAATTTAGCATCAATAAAGGCATGACTTGAGAGCAAGCTCTACTGTTAGACAGCAAGGAATGGAAGAATTGGGTTTTTGAGCGTTTGTTTTGGAAAATGAATTCTATCTTGGCATATGAAACTTGATAAATTGCCAAAAGAGAGAAGACTAGAGAGAAGAAAAGGCAGGCATTAACAGCGTTAATAGACTTTTCCAGATGAAATGCTACAAATCAAGAGGTTCCAAAGAGGTTCCAATCCAAAAGTTTGATACCATGAAATGTACAGCAGTACTAAGCTTCATACCTATGATAATTATGGCTAGATATAACCGCTGTGTTTCTTTATCAACTGTGAATTTCAGAACACTGTCCAATATTGAAAATGCACAATTTTTTCTGTTTAGCTGAACAAAGAGTGAAGGTGGTTTTGTTTAAAAGCTAGAGACTTCAGACTTGTAGCAGTCAGACTAGGCTTCTAGCTAGCAGATATAGGCACAACGTATATGCATCAAGACAATAAATTAAGTAAAAGTCAAGATATCTATTTTTCATGAGTATGTGATCTCCTCAGTCACAGTGGGGAAAGATAAAGAATGAACATCTGCATGTGGTAGCCAGTTTAACTCCAGACTAACCCAAACTCTTTTTTGTTTCTTTTTCCCCAATTTGTTGTCGTCTTCACAGTAATAGGTTTGACATGTTGCTCCATGCACAGTGGAGCAGTTTCTTTTAAATGTGATGACATATGTACTATCTGTTTGTCTTCAAATAGTACTTACTGTCTGGGATGCGAGTTCCAGTGAGCGGAGCACACACAAAATTTCTGTGAAACGGTAACCTGCTCCTAAATTGCTTGTACTTCTCCCCCCACCCACCACCACCTTCTCTATTTGAGTAGATTGCAATGGGTGTATTGTCTCCTTAGTCTACAGAGAAAACAAGTCTCGTGCCTTAAACGTGACACCTTTTCACTTCACAGAGCTACAAACTGTGGGGAGTTGCGGTATCTTTGCGAGTAAGACAGAGGGTTTTAGGAACTACTTTGGAGCTGCTGTCTGGGACTGTAATTCTTCCCTTGTCATCCTTTTGTCTCGGTAACCTTGTCTCTCTTAATCTCTGCATTTTTTAACCTGATATTCCCCTCTTTATTTGTTTTCCAATTTATTCACTTTGTCTATCAGAATAATCTCTAGTCCCATATAGTCTACAGAATTTAAGAGCACAGGCAAAAATAATTGGAAAGATAATATAAACACTGTGCTCAGAAGGGGAGACAACACACATAAATTACCAGGTGCCTGCGAGCTAGTGCCATTCTCAGTCACTGTTTCTTTTTCCCTTCTGTAATTGCTACTGGGGAATGTATGTAAAGCTGGCAAAACAGAGGTAATTTACAGTTAACTCCATGCATAAACATGGAAATCCTCTGATATGAAAGATCACATAGTTCATTGTTCAAATATTTTTCTGACAATAATTTTATTCCTGAACTTTTTTGCAAATGCTGAAACCTTAAGCAATTATGGAATAAGCAACTATTCAGCTAAGAAATTCTGTGTGAAATGCTTTTCTGATAGTGTTGGTTGCTTTTCTATTAAAAGAAATATCTTCATAATTTTATTTGAGAAACAGGATTAAAATCATGCAAGATGGGCAGCTAGTAGCCAGGGTAGAAAATTTAGCAAATATAATTGAACAAACCCTTGACTTAGTCACTTTGTTATTATTAGTGTTGCATTCATAGAGGCTTTATAAGGGGTTAAGAAATTGTTAGCAACCACTACAGACATGGTAAACAAGCTTTCGACTTATTAAACTCTAACAATGATAAATTGTTTATCCAATTGTCTGATAAATTATTAATGGATCTTAAGTATGAAATCAGGATTTATTCATGAATGATCTGTGAACAACAAAAATGGACTACATTGCCTGCAATAAATATCACAACTTGGGCAACTCCATGGGCACATGCTGTGCATATTTCTGTGAAAGAGGTTCTAGGCCTTTTGTTGACGTAAAGTGAATCTCATCCTCAAGTCGTCAATGCAATGAAATAACTTAATGAACCTTCTGCTACGGCTGCAACAGGAAGGGTTAATTGAGAAAGAACAGCAACTGCAAGCTCTTAGCTTGATCAGAGAGGTAAAATTAGTTGTAGGTGAAAAATCGTCCCAGCTGCAGGGGAGGAAGTTACAGGGTTGATGTGTTCTTTGGTTTGGTTTGGTTTGGTTAGATTTGGTTTGGTTTGGTTTGGTTTGGTTTGGTTTGGTTTGGTTTGGTTTGGTTTGGTTTTTTTTCTGAAGGAAAGGGAAAATGGTAGAGAGGTGTGTTTTCTTTCCAAGTGCCTTGAAGAATTGTTTCATTTTGGTCTCTACAGAGTAAGTATTCCTTTTTTTACACATTTGAAAGAATTCTTGCTAAAAGAAAATATGTTGGTGAGGGCTTCCTGTTTCTGTTAAAAGAACAGAAATTTTATTCTTGATTGGTATTTCTGTTTATTTAAATGAGATATAGCTTCCAGAAGATATTTTTCTCTTTTGTTGCTGAGAAATAATTATTTATCTTCGTACAAATTAGCTATGAACCAAAGATTAGAATGTCAGAACAATGATATAATGATGAGATTTCTTATTCTTTTCCGTTTTGTGTGCTTGGTATTTGTGTATTAATTGGACTCCATGGGGTAGTATCCAGGAAGAAACTGTGTGGATAGGTTTGCGTGGTTGTCATAGGTACATGCGTTCAATCTATGAACTGGAAGTTTCAGTGCAGAGCCGTGCTACATTATAATTACAGATTTGTAGTTTCTCCAATTTGGAACTGTCTCAGTATTGAGCCTGTTTGAAGTGCAGCTACTGAATGCAATATGAATAGCGAATAAGGAAAATAGGGCCTGATGGACAGCAACAAGATGTAACCTGCTGAGTTCTCCACCATTCTGTACCTGCCCTTGAAATTAGTTGATTGGTGTTGGATAGACTGAAAAAGTAAACATCTATGTTTAAGCATTGCTTGCTTTTCCTGTCAGAATTGGCTTCTTTTGGGGGTTTGGATACTAGAATGCATTTTGGACACCACTGCAATACAAAGAGTAATAAACTCAATCCTAAAGTTAAATGAATAACAGTAGGATTGAGGAATTCACACTAGGGAGTGAAGCCTCAGGAGTAAGCCAAATTTGCAACTTCAGCGTTATACAACAAACAAGAAAAGGTCGTCCAAGATAACACAACAGAATTTGCTTCCATCGGCATAAAAAAAAATAATATCAAAGTTCACTACTATGATTTTCACTTGTGTGTTGCATTGTGCATCTACTAAAAATCAGAACATTGCATTTAACAATACAAACCAGGATGTTAGAAGTACTTATTTTACAAATTAGTAAATTTTAGGAGTAACTTCAGAAGCAGGAATATATTTTTTCCAGGTACAGAACTGACCACTTCTATTGCTTTCCTTTCAGCAGTAAGAGGGGGACTATTGAGTCCATCACCTGAATCCCTTTTTTGACATAGATCTTCTCAGAATTGATCTTGACACACTGTGATGTGAATTAGAAATATTGCAGAATTCATTGTCATTGCTTTTCTTAGATGAGTAGCAATGTAATGATGTTGCAGGTAGTTGCTGTCTGGCTTTGATGCAATTATGCTGACCGTGTTTCTCTGCCAAATTCAAGAGAAATATTCTTCGTTCTCGGTATTAGAGATGGCTGCGGTATTTTCAGCTAAATGAACTTTCATTATATAGAATCATAGAATCATAGAATCAGTGAGGTTGGAAGGGACCTTTAAGATCATCAAGTCCAACCATTAACCTACCCTGATAAAAACACCACCACTTCTAAACCATGTCCCTAAGCACCTCATCTACCCTTTTCTTAAACACCTCCAGGGATGGTGAATCCACCACCTCTCTGGGCAGCTTATTCCAATGTTTAATAACCCTTTCAGTGAAAAAATGCTTCCTTTATGAAACCAAATCATTTGAAAGACAGGCACGTTCACTATTTCATGCTCTGTAACTTACTGTTTTGGGCAGTAGGCTGGGATGAAGGCCCAGGTTTAAGCCGTTGTCCTAAGTGGATCAGTGCGATCCGGGGTGAAAGATTCTGCTTGGAATCAAGCTGCATGAGAGCAAATTGAAGGCAGGAGCTCAAACCACTACACTTCACTTGCATTTCAACACCTACTTGAAAAATAGAAACCACAGCTTTTCATTAGAAAAAGGATCATTCTACTTAGGGAAAACTTTTGTGTAGTTTTGCTTTCATTCCACCGCAGTGCATAAAGCCTTCAGAAACTGGTCAATAGCCATGCAATGGAATTGTCATCTCTCTGTCAGCTCTAGTATGTATTCATTGAAGTTGCAGTTATCTGGAGATGAACACATTTGCCAGAATAATCCAAAAACTGTTCTTGTTCATGTTCATGTCCTTATTGGGCCTGCCAATGTTTAGGAGAACTAGCTTTTCTGCTGTCAACACTAGAAGAAATTTAATTTTTCTTTTATTAAAATTCACGCTCTGATATAATGTGTATGAATGGTTTAGTTGAAATTGCATTTCTTAGCTCTCTGTTCAGTTCCATCTATTCTATGCACCTACGCTATTTTACCATTGCAGGTCTCTCAAGTAAACTAATCCTAGAAATGGCTGGTTCTGGATTACCTCTCAGGTTGTGGGTTTTTTAAACTAGTTTTTTGGCATGAATAGAATTTAATGTTTTGAGGTTATTTTACGTATTCTAATCTTTGCTTAATTCCAATCCTAGGACAGTACAAAGCAAAGATTCCCATTCTAGCATCAGCATATTCATTCTTCTTAAAATATAGCACAGTGAGTTCCCCTTGGTAGTCCTTACTTGGCTTCAGTATAATAACTTGGAAGATAAAGAAGAGCAGACTCCAAGTTGAGGGGAAAAAGAAGGATATATGTCACGTCTGTGGTCATTTTATACTCTTCTGTGTGCCAAGTAGATACATAAATGAAGAGGGAATTGTACGGCGGTGTGACTGCAGATTATTCACAGAAAAAAGGAGAAAAGATACACTTGTTAGCACTTGTCAACACCCAAACAAATCTTTCAAAACAAATGTAATTTTGAAGTTATGATACTGTAGTTGCCATGTTGCCATTGAAATCCTGTATAGTTCGTCCATTGCGCACTTTGCAGGTATCCAGGTACTGTAAGCAAAATTGAGTTGAACAAGTTCTGCTAAACAGGAACAGAAAGGATAGAACAGGTCAGCATAAGCTAGGATATATGAGAAGTACCAGAAAGAAGTACTTCTGCAGAATAATTTTGGAGGAAAGGAAACTTTTAGAGAGTTTCTCCTCTTTTTTGTGGTCCTGCCACCCTGATGTCATCTGTAACTTTCCTGCCCATCTCCCCTCAAAAGACTCATGAGAAGATCTCCCAGTCTTTGCTTTTAAAGCCCCAACATGGAGACAAGGACTAGGGCAAGAAGAGCATGCTCCCGCCCCAGCTGTAGGGGGAAGAGCTGACAGGGAAGTAGGTGGAAGACACTTCTATGGAGGAGGGTGGTCGGCATGGTCATGGGCAGGGGAGCATTTCTGCTCCTGCTTTTGGAAATGCCCACCTATCCTGGCCATAATGCCATGGTCCTTCATCTTTCTGCTGCAGCAGCAGAAGTGAAAACAGGAGGCAGCTTAAGGCATAGCAGTTGTTCCCTCCCCGTTTTTGCACAGGCATGGTGGCCAGTGTAGCTGTTCTAAACTGCTATTCACTCTGCCTGTGCCTTGGTCTGCCTCTGAAATCGTGAGGCAGAATAGTAACTTGAGCAATAACTCCTTGCGCTCTTGTAGTATTTGGATACTGTGAAAAAGTTTTACTCCTCCTGGTGCCTCTTTGAAAAGCTGAGAGAAATAAAAGAGGATGTAACAATTAAGGTTATGTAGCAGTCATGTTACTCAGGTTGTACAACTGATTCCTTGCATGCTGCTGAAAATACCAAAATTCAGCATACCCATTACCTGTGAGGTGGCTGCTAGAAGCACTGCCACCAGTCAGAAATAGCGTTTCTAATTATCTCACGTCAAATTATTGTCTGCATTTGCAGCAAAACCATGAAGTCTTGTTGTCAGCTGTAACTTGATCTATTTAGTGGGAAACAGAAACTAGGCTGAAACACCTGAAAAGTGTTGATTATTTTCTTTTAAATAGTATTGTTTTTCTCCCCTCCGTTAAGCTCTTCCATTCCCTGTACCATGACACTGGTCAGTTGGTATTCAGTGATTTACAGTATATCTAAAGTAGTCTCATCACAATGAAGGGGTACTGCTAGGCTTCAGTTCTCATTGCTGTGACAAATACTGTAAGATATTTAGTTGAAAATAGGGAAAAAAGCTGAAATTTCCACATGGAAAATTTACTTTCACTAAACCTTTTCTCCCTAATTTAAGACCTGTTCACCAGTAAATGAAGGTGACAGGAAATATCTCTGTATATTAGAGTACTATGAGGTGCAAATTGAAAGTGACACAGATGAAAAATTGTTCCTGTAATAAACTATTGATTTTGTTCATGATCAGGACTTAAAGAACAGGATATGCAAGCATAAGTGTGTCTGAATCTGAGCAATAGTTAATGTCAGGTTTAGTGCTTCAATAATTATATCCATTATAGAAAACACAGAGAAGATGATGGGGGAGGTATGCAAAAATACAGATGGCTTTTTGAAGAAGAAAAAAAATGGAAAAATTTCTTGCAGTCCTTGAAATATATTTAGGCATAGAATAGTAAGCAGAGCTAAACATCTGGTACAAGCAAACCACCTCTGGAGCAATGAGGTGTCACTGTGACAAAATGCATTCTCAAGTCATTAGCAGCACCTTGCATGAAGTAAACGGACCAACTGATTTTAAATACTGGACAATATAGTTTATCATAAAACGTGCGACATCTTAATCAAATAGAAGCATTTTAAAACTGTATGGGCAGCATTTCTTTGGCAAACTGTTTGGTTTTAGAAGAGTGTTGTTCGGACCTCCTTCAGGCCCAGTTACACTGAAATGCAAATAAATTCTCAATGGATACTTATTTATAAAGTTATTTTATCTAAGTGTTCCTAGAGGTTCTTAGAGCAAAACATTAAGAGGATTATCTCTTTTCCTTTGAATGAGCATACTGTCTTAAGGGGGAAAATCAATAATTAGTTTGCATGTTGTTCCGAGTCCCCCAACTTAAGCTTCCAATATTTGCTGAAATTCAAAACTGAACTTTTAAAGAGTGCTTTGAGAAAAAGGTTCTTAACTTGAAAGTACAAGGTAACAATGTCATCTTTGGGTTTGGTTTTTCCTTTTTTGGTGGGTGTGTCACCTTACTGAAAGGAATGTATTCAGCATATACACTTATGTTGTCCCTAAGCCTCATGACTGCGCCTCACCCCACAAAACACAAAAAAAATTAAAGAAAATCAATCAAAAATGGAGGTTAGCCACATACTCCCTACAGTAAGCCATTGTCACCTCACTATTGCTATTACTTTCAAATGATGCTATTACTTTCAAATTACTTACTGCTCAAAATCAGCAGCCGAAGTCTTTCAAGCTTGTTCAGGTGATAAGCTGTGCATGGAAGCATAAGGTAAAAGATTTGGCAGGACAGATGAGGGAAAGAAAATTATAGAGTAAGGGCATTTTGATTTGAATGTCCATGGTGGTACCAGCTGTTGAGCTTGTTCTGAATACGCAATTACAGCTGTGCAGTACATTGCCACATTGCAATTGTTCCTAAAAGCAGTCCAGATATACCCAGCATGCTGCTGCACCCAGCCTAACAGCCCCTGGCCCCTGTGATCCTTTCGCTCACAGTTCTGCTCCAGCACAGCAAAGTCCTATGAAGGAAAATTACGTCCAAGAAGTTTTACTGAGAGTTAATTTGTGCTTAAGCCTGTATCTTCAATAGCCTGAATGCTATCTGATTGTGCTTAATTTTATTAGGATGAGCACTTTTGAGTAATGGAGTATACAAAAAGATATGCTTAGTAATACTTATGGTTACCCTCTAGTTGTATTTGTATGGGATGATATACATACTACAGTGAGGGGGTCCATAACAACACTTCAGATCGTAGATGTCCCTATGCATCAGAAAACCTGATCTGACAATTCATACTTCAGCTAGAGAAAAGCACAAAGCAGTATTCACCCTGCCTTTCTTTACCTCCTTTCCTTGGTTTTCTTTTGGGGAACAGTTGTGTGGGAATGGTGCTATAGCTCGCTGATTCTTATTTGGTATAGCTGACTATGCAGGAAAGACATGATACTTTGCCTTTGATATCCATACTTCCTATTCTGCTTGTGCTGCTGTGTAGATGGAGTCATTCTGTCTCAGTTGAGATTTTGAGGGACTGATGTTCATATTATTAATCCATCTTTGATTATATAGGTATTAAAGAAATCATTTAGTCCCTTGGACCATTAAGAGTCTTAAACCAAAATTTTGAAAAAATACCATGAGATACAGTGTTGGCTCTTCGGACAGGATAAGGATGGAGGAGAATACCATCACATTACCCAAATGATAGTCATGTTATCCTAGCTTAACACTGTAGTGAGCTCTGTTACCGGCAATAAGAGGCACAGGATCTTGTATAAGCAAATAGGACCGAGCACATCTGTTCAAGTGAAAGTGTTAGGGAAGACTTGGCAGAAACAGCCAGGTGGTCTAACCTGCTCTGCTGGCTCCGGAAGTGCTCCTAACTGACTGCATTTTGAATTTTTACCTTGAATAGCATTTGAGAAATGGAGAATTCTGGAGAATGACAAATGCGCCTGACTTTTTAAGACAGAACAAAGAATGGGAATGACTTTCAAATATTGAGGGAAGCAGGGATATAAATTGAGATATAGGGATTAGTCTTTTTCATGAGTGACAGAGGATCCATCAGGATCTAATGTTGGGTGGCAACAAGGTACTCAAAACCTGGAGTTATCTAAGGAAGCGGAAGTGAGAACGGCTTAATAAATAATATGTAAATAATGAAAATGCACAGAGTGTAGGCAGTATAAAGGCTTCCATCTGCTGAGCTGTCCACACCCTGGCTTTGCCTGGACTGCTGTGCATTGCACCTAGCTTGATCCACTTGGGTTCAAGGATAAAGGAGACTGATCCTTGATTCATTACAGAATCTCAGCAGAAGTTTTGTTTACAAATTCGTTTTTTAGAAGCAAATGCCTAGTGCTTCTAAGGGACAAAAATGGAGTCTGCACTTTGTTTTGTTCCATTTTGCCGTCTCTATTATACTACTTTTTCATTGGGTTCTGGTTATGTGTTTTCTTTTGATGTTAAAAAACTACAGTGTACCAAATGCTTATGAGCAGATTGATGCTGAAAGTTAGGAAAAGTGTTCTAATAGTCCAAGGAGTGATTGAAAGAGTGGCTGTGTTTTCTAGTGGGGGTTTCTAGCGGTGATGGGAAACAAAAGCTGTTCAAGGTAGCAGTTGATACTTTGTAAGAGTAGGCTCTGCAATAAACTAGGAGAAGTTTAGGAGACAGCAGATTAAACCTGTGTGACAACGCATGCCTTTGTCCAAACTGCTGATATATTTAAGGATATCGTTTGCTAGTGCTATAGTTGCATTCTGTTAATCCCCATGATTTATGGAAAAAGTGGGGGGTGAGGGAGGTGTCAACCCCCCTTCCCACCCTTGATGAATAATTTGCCATTGTGGGGTATGTGTGACTTTTCTTTGAACCACTGGAAACAGACTGCACCTTAAACAAAGCAGTTGTGGTATTCATAATGATATTAAACTCTGATGGGTTTAATTTGTGTAACTATAACATGCTGAAGATTATAAATTGACAAGCAGGCTTAAAGAGCTGGTCAAAAAAACCACCCATAAATAAGGGTCTTCCCAGTATTAGCACAAAAACTGTGGGATACTAACGGTACTTCATATCTGCTTGGAGATGACTGTTCCTGTTGAGCTTTTCTTGCTTGGATTTTTTTGGGGGGGGAAGAGGGAGATGGTCCTCGTTCATGAAGACTAAAAATTTCTGAGTGTTGGGGTTTGTTTATTTTGACTTCAGTGCTGGAAGTACAAAAGATTAAGCTGGAAAGTCAGAATAGCAGTTAATGCTACAATTAACCTTCATGCTCAGTTTTTCTTTGCTTTACTCTTCTGCTTTCAAAAGTTGGAGAATTCAGGTCTCTAGCCATTGAAACAAAATCTACATCAGAATTTGGGAGCCTGTGTTTATGACAAATGTAGACACACCTTCAGGCTTGGCAGGTTACTCATTAAGGTTTTCTACTCCAAAACAGAGTATTTCTCTATTTCTACACGCAGCTTAAGTCAGTAGCAGTTTACAAAACTCTGCAAAGTGCCAAACTGGTTTGGTTTGGGGGTTTTGTTTCTTTGTTTAATAGACTGTTCTGTACTTCTGTCTTTCCCTCTGTAAGGAACAGAAGATTGCCCTTTTTACAGAATTTGAGAAGAAATAGTAATTGTGCATGAGACAACTTCTGGTATGTCTTCAAGTGGCTTAAAAGAGTGCAAGCCTCAATTTTAATAAGCTTTTCCGGCAATAAAATAAATGTGGATTCCTGATTCCTTAGAGAACGTGCTGTGCCTTTGGCACCTAGCTGAACAGGACTGACTTTGTCAAAGCCTGCAATGCTGGAGATAGTGTTAACAGATTTTTTTCTTGTGCTAACAAGAAAAGGTTTTGGAACAGCAAGGTAAAAAGAAAGTGTAGGGCTGGGATGATAATATCAGAAGTAAAAGCGGGCTAAGAAGGAAGGAGTAGTTATTTTATGGGTTCTACATAACCATGATTTTGTAGTTGTAACGGGTATCAGGAATATGTTAGGAAAGAATTGATTTAAAATGTAACGTGAATGAGGCTACCTAGAAGAAGTATGTATCACATTTGGAAATTAAATTGGCAAAGGTAATCAGGTGATTTTGTTTTCAGCTAGTATGTCTTGTTAGCAGTATGAAACACGGTGACCACCGGCTTTCTTTGCAATATATGCTGTTTAGCAGATTATGGCTTGACCAGAGAATCATTTATGGCACAATGGAATAATAAAATCTGTTTGAATAGACTACCTATTTACCAAAATAAATTAATATAAAAGTACTCTGGAAATTATTTGAGGCAGTCTTTCATAAAGAGTAAGTTCCAGGACTAGCCTCTTTGACAACTGTAACAGAGTTTTTTAGGGAGCTTTTTTGCTAGGTGGTTCTGCCAGTAATGTGGGAAATGAACCAAGCTTGACTTTTACAACTTGCAATTGTAGGGGAGGAGGTGGTTTTTTGGTTTTAATATAGTTATGGTTGACTGATACGCATTCTCCAAAAACTGCGTAGGTTTTGCTTTGTTAATGCAAAACAAAATGCAGCATTAAAGAATAACAGAACTCTCTGAACAGTCCCGTTCTACATAAAGATATATCCAGCTTCTTAGTTCATCTGTTTGACAAAGTTGCATGTGCAACCATTTTAAACAGACTTTGGTAGGAGTTGCTACTCTCAAGTTTCCACATTCCATATAGTTCAAAAAAATAAAAGGAATGCAGCACAAAAACCTGTGTTTGCATTGTTTCACTTTATTGTTCAGTGTAGCGTTTGAAATTGTACAGAGTTCTGCATGTATCTCGAGGATGATCTGAGGGCTGGAGCACCTCTCCTATGAGGAGAGGCTGAAAGAGTTGGGGGTGTTCAGCCTGGAGAAGAGAAGGCTCCAGGGACATCTTATTGTGGCCTTCCAGTACCTAAAGGGGGCCTACAGGAGAGCTGGGGAAGGACTTTTTACTGGGGCATGTAGCGATAGGACGAGAGGGAATGGCTTTAAACTGGAAGAGGGCAGGTTCAGATTGAACATTAGGAAGAAGTTTTTCACTTTGAGGGTGGTAAGGCACTGGAACAGGTTGCCCAGAGAGGTTGTTGAGGCCCCATCCCTGGAGGTGTTCAAGGCCAGGCTGGACGTGGCCTTGGGCAACCTGGTCGGGTGGGAGGTGTCCCTGCCTATGGCAGGGGGGTTGGAACTCGATGATCTTCAAGGTCCTTTCCAACCTAAACCATTCTATGTAATACCTGTAAAGAAACTGGAATGACTGACAGATGACCAAGGGAAAGAAGTTAAATAATTATTATGGCTGATGACTAATATAGATGGGTGTCAAGCCACCTTGCCTTTGGTCACAGTTCCATTTGTACTTCAGTAGCCAGCTTTGATATCTGTCTGTTGTAAACCAATTCTCTTAGTAATGCTCTTTCAGTTCCAGGTGAAATGAAGAGCTGTACATACGTGCCTACAAAGTTTGCAAGAATGACTAGTTTGCTAGAATCGACAGACTCAGGAAATATCTAGCCATGAATTCAGACTTCATGGTGAAGGATCTCTCGACAAGGAATTAGGGTAGAATGAGTATCTGACCTTGTGAGCAACTGCCAGAGGGCCCTGGATTTTCTGCTAATAATCATTTGTCGTAGAAATGGTACCTTGAATCAAAGGCTACTACTCGTTAAGGAAAAGGATGAAGTAGTACTCACGCTAGAGTAGTCTTGCATGGATTTCTGACCCTTTTAGAGTTAAATAACAACTTTTCACTATGTATTTAAACGTATCCATGAAAACAGCTCATTGCACCTATCGCTTCATTTTTTTCAAACCTGATTCCTTCGCTGTTTCAGTTTTACTACAATGTACATTTGAAACATGTATCTTCACTTTCTAGATTGCTCTTAGCAGTGGTCACTGACATCTCAGATTGCTGCTTTTCTGTTTTGCTCAAAGAAATCTATTTTTTATGTGCCTGTCTTTGTAATGGATCAAGTAATGTCAGATGATTGTTCTGTGCAATCTCTCTGTTGTTACCAAATGTTGTGAACAGAAATGTCCCAAAGTTTTGCTTTTTGGAAATAGTCATTTGTAACACAAGCTTCCATCATTAAGAAATAGTATTAAAGCTACTATAAAAATCTCATTGTTTTGGCCTTTGCTATTCAATTTTTTCCCTGAAATCTATGTAACCTTTCAATTTGGGGTGCTTTGCAAGCTAGGAAGACAAAGCTTTTATGCCTGATTTTTGAGGGTAAGATTTAGCCCTACTCTGTATGGAAAAGAATTTGCATCTTGTGTACATTCTTTGTTTTGATATAACGTCAATATAAATTTTCTTCTGATTTGAAAACTTTGAAATTACTGCTTATTATTTCTACTGTTACTCTACCATTTTACAGACTTATTTACTTATCTCTCCTTATTACATCGGTTTAGTGCCAATTACACAAAATATGATCCATATGTGGATTGTGGTTCACATTTGTAAACTATGTAAACACTGTCAAGCCTTATGAGTTTAAATGGTGGAGTTTACTTCTACTGAGAAGTATTCTTAAGTCCATTATAAACAACAGAGTTTTAGAATGATAGTGATTGTGCAGAGAAACAAACAAAAAAAATTTTAAAATAAGAAACTTTAAAGAAATTATTTCAAAGTGCAGTTAATAGAAGGTGCAGAAACAGCTACCTAGTTTTTTGGCTTTGGGATGCAAAGTAAATTTTGAAAAAGAACACCACCCAAGCCTTTAACAAGTCTTTTAAAACTGCAGAAGATGTTGAGTAGTATTAACCCCATTCAAGTGATGCAGTTTCACATAGAGCAGAGCTATTTTCTTAGAAGTGTGCTGCACAGCACGTCAAGACCTGGAAATATGTTGCCTGTGTAATGTCAAGACCTGACTCAATCCGCAGTTTATCTTTTGGCCAAGAACAGTAGGATCAAAACATCAGGGTGTGTGCCCTGGCAACTTTAGGTTGTTTCAGAGCAACCTCCTATTGAATAAGCTAAATCTCCTGCATCCTTCTTTCTTCTGGCTACAGCGCACAGCCTGACGTGGTGGGTCCACAGGATATGTGTGCATCCACCTATGCCTACCTATTTAATAATGTAGAAGGATGCAATGGGAGAATCGCCACAATTTGTCTGCATCTTGTATTAAGCTGTCAGTGAATATCTAAATCACTTCCTTTTCTGTCACTTCATCCCTCAACTACATCCTTCGAGACACAACACCATTCAGGAAGAACCACCAGAAATACCCTCTAAAATGATATGTAAATCCGGCAATTCATCATGCTCTGTGTAGTACAGGTTTAATTCTTCCTGCTAGGCCTCAATCTGCTGAAACATTACTCTGATATACAGTACAAAAGCAGTAACAAAGATGTTCATATCAGCCCATTGTGAGCTGGTGGCAGGGAGAGAAATCAATGAAGCCATGGGGACAATGGCTGGGGTTTAAACAGGCTGCAGAAATTTGCTAAGACGCAGACAAAAGGCCGGCGCTGAAAAGCGGGCTGCCGAGGAATTCCTCGGGCTCCATTATATGGCCGAAACAATCCTCACTTAGAGAGTGGATTTGCATCTCTAATAGGGTTCAGGCTCTGTTTGTGAAAGGCTTTCGCTAGGGCTGACCCCATCTCTCAAGATCACATTGATACCCGGCGCCTCGCCTCTGCCCTGTCCCGCGCCGCGCAGGGCAGTATCATGGGAAAATGCACCCGCTTAAAAGGAAGCGGAGGAAGGCAAAAAAATTAAAGGCTTGAGGCAGTTTTGGTGGTACTTAGCAGGGAAAATTACTTTGGCAAATAATAGAACCTACTGCTGGTAATTACTGCTAACAAGCTTCCCCCAACCCAAATGTGACACTTGGACTGATGTGAGAAAAGCTGATATAGACCAAGCTTATTAAGCCTGAAAGAAAGGAGGCTCTTCCCTATGAAAATACAGCACTTGGAACCTGCAAATCCTGTAATCTAGTGTTACCAATTATCCATTAAAATAGAAAATAGAGCTGTAATATTTTAGGTTCTCTCTAGTGTGTGCAGTGCCAGATGCTCTAATCTGAAGTGATTTTAAATGGAAAAATATTTTGTTTCATTTATGTGCTCCTGTTTAAACCAAACTTGGCTTTACTTACTCCATCTTCTTCTGGAGATAGGCAACAGACTGTCTTTTAATAGGACTGTGTTAATGACATTGTTCTAAGTTTTCTGAAAACACAACTGTCTTTACTCTTGGAAAAAATACTTTGAGTTAATTGATGTCCTCTTGAAACCTTCCCGCATGTAGGTTCCATATGTACGTGGGCCTCCCTGTTCTCTCTCAAAGTGCATAGCTTTGTTTATGTAAAATAATCTCTCTTAAAAAAATCAGAACCAAACTGATGTCTTCTATACTTTATCTAAAGTACTTTAATTCTTCAAATTTGAGGGAAGTGTTGTCCATGTTCGTAAAGGCTATCTAGAATTCCCAGTTAACCTCAGCAGCCCACATCTGTTAATATCAGAAGGCCATGAGTATTTTTCCCCACACTGTCGCCAGCGCGTGTTGCATGAGGCACAAGCACCTTTGCACTAAGATCAGCACATCTGCATTACATCCTCTTCTACTGTGTTTCTTACACTGAGTCAGGTTCAGTTAATTTCGTCTACTACCTCAAAGGACATTGTAGAAAAGGAGACGTATACATGTCAGAGGTGCATGACAAGACTACAAGAGGCAACAGTTAGAGGCTGCTACAAGGGAAATTCCAGTTGAAAAAAGAGAGCAATCATTGTCTGCCATGAGAAAGGTAAATCCCTGAAACAAACTCAGAGAGGTTGAGGAATCTCCATACTTGGAGAATTTGACAGCTTGGCTATGTTGGACACTGGGCTTCCTAATCCATCTTTGAAGTTGGTTCTCTTCGGAGCAGGAGGTTGGACGAGAAGTTCTACAGAGGTTCTATCCAACCTAAACCTTTTGGTACACCTTTGAAATTTGTCTTTGTACAGTTTCCTTGTTGTTCCCATTTTCTCTACTTCTGTGCTGTGACAATCTCTGAGTGGAGAGGTGACATCTTTGGATACCTGCTACATCTTTGGATAACACAAAGCAGGAATTAGAATCAATAACTATGAATTAACAGCATGAATATTCGCAACTGAGACTTGCTGAAAGAAACCTCTAGTGTGCAGTAACTCATTGCTAAAACATATATTCTTGCTGCTACAAAAACACTGATGTCTAGATGACATCTTAATTTATTTTTTTTAGAAAACTGTTTGTAGTCAAATATCTTTAACAGCTTGGATTTCGGAAAATTTCCAAGGCTATGGTATCATAGAAGTTATACTTTAATTTATAGGCCCCGTTTTGACCAAAGAGAGCAAGCTGAGCCTTTAGGAATCTATGATGATTGTTTTGCTGCAAAACTGTATGGGAACTCTCAGTCTATGTAGTCTTTATGAATTTGTAAAGCTGTACTCTCTTCTTCAGCAAGGACTTCAGGTAAATTCAGACACACTGATGCATCTTTGCAAATTTCAACATTGATTAGAGAAAAAAAAAATGTAGATTGCAGAGTACTTTTTTTTTAATATAAAAGCAAATTATTCTCTGTTAGAGGATTTCAACAGAATAAGGGATGTCTGAACTATTAACTTGCAGAATAAATAAAATATTTCTGTTTATATAGCATTTTTGTTATGTTGCTAAATTGCACAGCACATATAGCAATATATTAATGGTTATTTTGTAGAATGTTTTTCTTATAAGGCTTAGATTTGCAGACCTGCTCTTTCTCTTTGTGTTTCGGGAAGCTGTTATATCTATAAGATGGAATCTCATTACTGTGTATAATTGTAATTATGTAAATAAGGTTACTTCTGCCTATCTTGTGCTTAAAAAGCCAAAGGAAAATGTCGATGGTCTAGTTAGTGTGATGTATTCAAAGTCACTGCAAATGAACTCTTCCATAACATTTCTAAAAACCTTCATTTTCTAAACTTGTGACTAGAGTTCATACCAGCTGCTATTTTGGGGTTTATTCACCTCATACTTTAGGAAAAGAAGAATCAGTTTAGTCGTCTAATTAAAAAAGCATGCTGGTCAGAAGCAGCAGAAATTACGAACAAGCCTATATGTATACTCCATGTAATTTCAGTACTGTGGGTTTTTTTTCTGTCTTTCTTCCTAATAGAGAGCCAAAGCCATGAGAGGAAGGTAGATGATAACAAGGGTTTCATCTGGGACTGGGCTGCTGCTCAGCATAATCATGTCAGCAAATTCACCCTTCCAGGGGGTTCATGTCTGTAGTCTGACTGTCCCTCCTATCTTTCAAAAAAAAAAAAAAAAAATCATTCTGTTGGGTGTAAATTTCATCTGTGAAGTTAGTTGTTTCTGTGAGGAAATTTCATTCTAACTGAATTATGTCACCTGGGTACAGATGTGAAATTGTTTTCTGACAATGCCTTGATCTTACAAAGTAAAATGCAAGGTGGAGTTGGCATCCTTGTTTGCTCGTGCAGATGAGGAACCAGAGGCATAGTGAGGGGAAATCACTCTTTGCGGTCATTTGAGTTAAGCTGTGGTTGGGTTTGGGTATAAACAGTTATCTCCTAACTCCTAGCCCAATACCTGTCTTTCCAGTCATCTTGGCATTTTAGTCATTTTCCTGGCTAAGAACCTTCATGAGGTTCCTGCGTTTTTTTCCTGTGGTCCCAAGGAGCCCACCAAATTATGTCTTCCTTGGCTTTTTACATGGAGGGAAAACAAAAAAAATATTCTTGTATTCATAGTGACAGTATACTTGAAATAGTGCAACGTTTTCCCTAGTGTTAACTGAACAGAGCAGGGGTATGAGTACAGCTTATTTTGGTAAGGTGGTAGATTAAGTTATACTTGCTGATATCCTGAGTCCAGGGAATGTGTGTGTATTCATTGTGGGCTGGTGCTGCATACTGATGTGGAGCTTCACGCTTGTATGAATGTTCTGAGTTAACTTTGCATTGAGCTATCCCAGTGACATTTATTTAACTTTCTTTTTTTTTTTTTTTTTTTAATTTCTTCCTACTTGAGTATGTATCATGGGTAATACTGCACTTCTGTATAACCTATGGACCAGTGAATTTGGGAGGCTGATGAAAAGTGGATTCCGGCAAAAGTAAATCCTTTTGTACGTTTTTTAAGAATTATTGATCATTTAAACACTTTTTTCTTAAAATTGTGCAATAATGCAATATAAAAGCTATTAGATTATTTTAACACTTTTTTCTTAAAGTAATGTGTAATAAATTTTATTTTGTATTATTGCACCATCAAATGATAGATAAAATGTTCAGATAAACATTCTTATAAGCTATGCATGAGAATTGCATATTACTTTTGTTTTCTCCATGCAAAAAAAAATTAATCACCTTTCCATTCATATACTCTAATGTGCAGGCTTGCACTAGTTGGCCATTAGCTGAATACATGAATTCTCAGTTTTTGATGAAGCATTTTGAGTTGTCCAGGGCAACATAAATTTGAACGACCTAGAATCAATGTAGAGCTGCCTGGCAATAACAATCGGTATTTAATTCTGCAGTGGAGGTAGTTACTTAACCTTCCTTCTAACATAGAGATATTTCTGTCATAGATAAATGTATTATTCAGATGCCTCTTAAATTAATTCAATCAAATCTCATGTATCCTTAGGAACAGGCTAAGAGGAAAAGAATTATCTTTTAGAATCTTCCCCACGCAAGAACATCAAAGTCAAAAATGCTCTTGAAGCTAATGCTTCTGATTTTTGTAGGTTTGGGGTTGCTTTTTTTTTTTTTTTTTTTTTTTTTTTCATTGAAGGTATGAGGCACTGGAAAGAACTATGACTAGCCAATACCGTAACCTGTCCCAGGAGGGGTGACCTGTGTAATCTCACCAAAGAGAAAGTGAGCCACAAACCTGGTGAGTAGTTGCT
Source organism: Vanellus vanellus (assembly GCF_965231255.1). Lineage (NCBI taxonomy): Eukaryota > Metazoa > Chordata > Aves > Charadriiformes > Charadriidae > Vanellus > Vanellus vanellus. Next base: position 100,764,859 of record NC_138905.1, read on the forward strand.
GGTCGGAACTGGACTTTTGAGTGGCAGCTTAGATTAAACTTGGGTGATGTACACTGATGTTGTAGATGGGGTTTTTTCTGAGATGTCTGAAGTTTTGTTAAAGAGGAGGCTATCTCTTGTTTTCATCCTGTCTTCCGTAGTTCTTTTACAGGAACGCTCTTCAGTTTGTTAACTGTATTTTGATTTGCTTGACTGTACTAAGGCCTTTTCATAATCATGCTATGTGTACTAACTGGTCATGGTTCCTAGAGGCGCAGCTAAAAGTTTTGTTCTCATAAATGGAAACAAATATATAGTGATTTACTTTAATCTTTCCCATTCATAACGCATGTTAATGTTCTTGGTAGTGAAGTGGTAACAACACTGGCACGCAAAAGCTATGTGCTGTAGGGTTGTGTGAGGTGTTTATAAACTTTGTAAAGGAGCTGGCTCACACCAAATGACCTAATAGGACATCGGTGAAGTTACCTTTGTTTTTTTAAGTTACTTGCAAAGTTAGTCTTCAGCAACACTATATTTTCAGTGACAGAAAACGAAAGTGAAAGTTTATCGCTAGAATGTTAGTATCTTAATGTACACTGTGAAGTCCCTAACTGGTACGTATGGCTTACAGATCCATGAGTTATATAGTTCAAGGATTTAAAGTAATAGAAAAGAAACTGGCTTCCAAAAGAGAGATCTCTAACACTTGTCTCTTTCTCTTGGTTTTATCAAGTTATTGTGAAAGATTGCAAATACAGGGACTAGTGAAGGTATGCTTTGGATTTAGATGTTGCGATTGATGCCCCACTGTGGAAAGTAGCCCTGTGAAACTGCTGAATTAGGGGTAGCTCCCTGCTCTTTCTCCTCAAATTGGAAAACATTGAAAGGACCAAGCTCTCAAGCAACTCGTGTTTATGAATTTAGCCCTTTTCTTAATCTTGCAGTCTCTTTACAGATTTTGATTTCATAGCACGCTTGGTGATAACTGTGTTAGCTCGGGTGTACACAGGAGAGCTGCCTGTAGTCTCTGGAACTCTTTCAAGGGGAAGAGTTTCAGCAGCAAAGGCACATTTGCTTCTAGGTTTGCTGTATGTAGAAATTATTTCAACAGGTGGATAAGCACAGCAGGTGAGACTATTTTTGGGAGATTTTTCCTTAACTGGCAGTTCTGTGATGTCCATTGAGTGTTAATTGTTTCAAAGGGAGTTTTCCTTTCCCTTGGCACCAATGGCACAGTGTGTTCCCAGCTAAAAGGCACCCTGAGCCCACACTTCTACTACGTTGTTCTCCAGCTGAGTTCTTAGTGACAGCTATGCAACCCTCCATCATCTGGTGAGGAGAGCTCTGCAGACACAAGTGATTGCCACCTATTAGTATCTTTGATGATAAGCTGCAACCAAATGTGGAACCCTGTTTTAGCAGCTTTCGGCTTTCTTGAACTCATAGGAATAAATAATAAAAGCTTTAGATAAGCAGATTTGTAGTGCTGTTTTGCTGGTCTTGTTCAAGTAAAGCCCCACTTTATTAGTTACTGACCCTAAATGCCTGTTGTTAAAACTTGAGCAGGGGCAGGCTGTGTAATTTCTAAAGTACTTTTCTGGCTAAGGGTTGTTCAGGAAATGGAAGGTTTGGTTCTTCAGGGTTCATTACCAAAATGGGCTTGTCCTAGCTATCAAAAGTGTTTGTAATTTGCTAGGTTGAGTCATAGGTTAGGTAACATTATGGTTAGGGAACAAAATTAATGTGTTCCTCATCTCTAGTGATACTTGGAGATATCATTTTCAGTAAGCACCACTGCAGGTTTGACCAGTTCAAGGAAAGTATTGTTGAGATGAGTAATACTAAGTAGATGGCATGGCAGGTGACTACTCCATTAAATGCTTTAAACCCATCTCCTTGATTCTTCTTACCCCAGCACTTATACCATTGCCTTTTTTATTACTTTCCTTCAGAAATGAGAAATGGTCGCACTTGGTTTACTTTGTAGCAAACAGGAAAGCCAAAGTTTACATCTGAACTTGAATTTTAGATCATAATAACATTTCTTCACTTTGAGGATTTACTTTCTTACAAACTGGACACCTTTGTTGAAGGGAATAAAGGGAGAGAGCTTCATACCGAGAAGGGACTGATATCATTGGAGAACAACGCTCTCTACAAACGACATATTGTACAGGCAGGCACAAAATGAGCTTTCATGCCGGGTTCTGTCAGTGTCATTCAGCCCTGCCTGAATGGACAGCCCTCTTGTGATTTATCTTCCATTCATCAGTCAATACCCGGTACTTTTTCAGCAGTGATGGATAAGATCTCTTGCTAAATTGACTACTGCCTGCTGAGCATTGTTGAGCCTGAGAACTGAATGAGAAGGCAAAGTTTAACATATCTCACGCATGAAGCTGCAGGTTATGAAAGCTATGGGATGATTCTGAGAAGCTTAGAAAAGTACCTGCTTAATTTTGGATCCCACAGACGGAGAGGGAACAGGACTATCCTATTCTTCTAATGTTATATAAACTGATTTGTGTTTTAGCTGGTGTCTGTGTAAGAAGTGTGTACATGGGCTTCAAAACTCTTTTTATTTTCCCTTTCAAAGCTGCTCTATTCGCAAGACACTCAATATACACAGTGTAGCCCCATAGACTTGCATATTCCAAGATACTAAGATATTTCAAATACTTAATGTACTTTGTGTGTAAAAGAGAGAGACAGACTTATAGTAGTGCTGATGGGAGACAAAAAACTTTTTCCAAAACCAAAAAAATAATTACAAAATATCACTTTGTAACATAATAGATTTTGTCTAACTAATTTAATCTAAGAGATTTTGTCTCTTTTCCCCCCAGTAGATCATTTTTTAATGTATTTGTTGTTGGTAGGCCAAATCGGCTAGTGGGGACCTGGGGGACCCCAGATGGGACTGACAGATGCTCCCCTCTACCCCTCTTCAAAGAGAGAGGCAGAGGAGGGAAAAAGAGACTTATGAGTTTAGAAGGAACTAAACTACTTTAATGAAATATTAATAATAAAATAAAAGGAAATAATGAAATATATACAAAACCATATCAAGCTCCCAAGATGACAATCATGGCACTGGCTGGCACTGGGCAGTCCCAGGCTGGCCTCGGTGACGGATGGGAACTGGATTCCGGATCTGCATTCAGGATCGGGATCACAGGCAGACGAACAGACAGAGTCCTCCTCAGACATTGGCCATTGAAGAAAGAGAGCTTCCTGACCCTTTGATCCCTCAGCTTTTACACTGCGCATGAGGCAGATGGGATGGAATACCCTCTTGGTCAGTTTTGGGTCACCTGTCCTGTCCGCTCCTCCCTGCAGGTGGGACCCCACTATGCTTTGCCACTTCTGACCCTCCAACGGGGAAAATAACAAAGTTGGTTGGCCTTGGGGGTTATAGCAATGAGTATAAGCAGGAGCCTCTCTGCATACCATGCCTGGGCATCAGCTATAAACAATTGGTCTTATCACTCTGGGAGAGTGAACAGTGTCTGCACAATATGCAGTTAATTTCAGTAGTTAGAAGAGGCCCAGCTAAGAAGCGAAGTTACTGAACAAAATTGGTTCTGTTTTACCTCAAACCAGGACAGTATTCAACTGCGAAGTTTGGCATTGGGACACTTCGTCCTTTGTTGACCTCATTCAGCCTTCTTGCTCTTTCCCACAGCCCAGGGGTGCTCAGCAAGACTTCTTCATGTCACCTGGCTTCTAAAATATAGGATACTGTGCTTTATAATCCAAATCCACAAAACAAAGGCTCCCACGTTTTCCAAGCAACCACTTTGTGTTACATACTTGTGGCCGCTCGAGTGCAGTATAGGGAAACTGGAGGTATCTGTGGGCAGGAACTTTTCTTGCTCTCTTTTGAAGTAGACTATACCCATATATTTTCGGGGTGATGTCGTGTATCTTTACATGATGGAGCGATATGCTTGAACCAAGCATGTTCTGAGCAACACATACAATTTGTTAGACGTGCATACAGCAGAACATAAGTGTCAGAGGGTTGACGTAAATGAGCAGAAAATATTTTCTATCTCAACTTCAATGCCTCTTACTTGCATCATGAACAACAGCAACCCTTTTCACTATTTAAATAGAGGGAGTAAGTTTTCTATTGAGAAAAATGACAATTCAGTTGGAAAAACTATGGAACTCATAGGTACGTCCTCTGTTGAGGGACTTGATAGCCTGAGGATACTGAGAATGGTGGAAAGGGAAAGTAACATCCCTACAGAAACCTCAGTTTGATTTGGCAGTGCACCAGACCTTTGATTTTACTCTTGGCTTCTGTGCCTAACCTGATTTTTCTGTTCATAAATAATGCCAACATTCAAGCACACCACCACCAAAAAACGTGAATACAAGTTGGTGAATTTAGAGATGACTGCTTATTCCACATTAGTTAATATATTATGTAAAAGAGCCCATGCAGAAGAACCCCCATCATAGTGGACAAGGAGATCAATCTGTGTTTGGTGAATCTCGCACTTGTCTCTTTTTTTTCCAGGAAACTGTTGAATAACAGTGTCAGCAGAGCCTGCTAAGAATTTCAAGGTAGTTGGTAGAACTTGCGTTGAACACAATTTTTAAAGGACGTAAATGATCTGAGAAACTTAAATGCATGGGCTATAGGTATTTATTGCCAATTTTAATAGTTCATTTCTAGTATTTTATCACAGGACATAGGACTCAAGTAACTCTAATAACCTCTTGTAAGGGAAAGAAGGGAGAAAGGTTAAAAAAAATTCTGCTGACAGTAATGTCTATTTCAGATACTTAAATATAATGATGCCAGTAGGTGCTACTTTTATATTGCTAGATAGAGTCATTTTGGAATATGTTCTTTTGTTTTAGGAAGATCATAAGTGTGGTGACATGTGATATATTTAGTGGAAATGAGTACTTAGAGAAGCAGCTGCTAAAAGATTAAACAGTCACATAAAAACTTCTTACGGTTTTATACAAATTAAAGCTGTCTCCAGGTAATCTAATTTTATCTGTACTTCTTGTTCCTTTTTTTTTTTTTTTTTTTTTACATTTTCCATTGGAAAATCAGCTAAAAATGTTTAATGGTATAAAAGAGATTTCTCCTTGACAGAATAGTAAGATTTTCTGCTTCAAGTCTTTTCTTGCTGCTGACTAGGTGGAAGACAGCCAAAATCTACATTCTGTTTGGTCTTTCTCTTGGGCTTATACTAGACTGTGATCACTTCATCAGCTGTTTATATATATAGAAGGGGCGCCTCAACTAGAAGAGGGCCACTGGTGGGACTGTAAGGAATTTTTTTAACACGTTTTTGTCTAAATTTTTGTTGTAGAGAAAGACCATTTGTAATAATCTTATGCTCAAGGCGAAGGAATTTCTGAGAGCCTGCTTGATGCGTAGTTAACTAGCCTGAGCTTTCAGAGTCTGAATATCTTGGGGTGAACTTCCAATACTATCTTCCCAGACAAAAATACCCCAAGTCTTTCTAGTTTCTGCCATTTGGCCATCCCCAGAGCTGGGCTTCCACAACATGTGGTTTTCTAGGTGGGTAGCAGGGACTTTGTAGTCCAAGGGAACTCTAGTACAAGATGAATCTTCCAGTTCTGAGCCTTCAAACCATTTGGATGTAGAAATGAAGCTTGGTAAACCAAGTTCCTACCTCAGCTACTGCTTCCAAAGTTTACTGGCTATCTGTTCACTTCAGATTTTCACGGTCTTGAGGGTAAATTTCACTTTCAAAATTTTAAATTTTTATTTGATGGGGAACTTGAACAAGGTTTGTTAAAGTTGGTATAGTTATGTTTCCCAAATGGAACTTTAAGTTACCAAATGTGTTTGAATGTCTTGTTTAGAACTGTTGAGCCCCATATTTCTAAACAGCAATATAGAAAAAAAGGAGAGGAGGAATATTTTTAATCACTTTTTCAAGGGACAACAACTTTGTAAAGCTGCATGTGATGTTTCGCTGAAAGTGAAAACATTGCCTGTTTCACCTCAAATGCTAGGCCCTGTAGTGGGTAGTCCACTTTCATGGGCTTTGTATTTGAATCTTAAAGGTGTTTTGTATCTTATGTTCTTATGCTTTTCTTTCATGGATGCCGTAGAGGGGTTCTAGCTGGTTTATGTTGGTTTGTTTTGTTGTTATTTTTTTTTTTTTTCCACTCTGGATTATCCATTTGCTTAATTGGATGAGGGGTGTGCATGTTGTTTCAGTTAGTTAATTTCTGGAGCATTAATTATTTGATAAGCTCTAATGAGGATTTAGGCTTGAAGACTCCCATAAATTTGAATATTAAAAGTTTAATAAAATAAATCCAAAAAGTTAGCTGCTCTTTTTTTTTTTTTGACAGCTTTGGTGAGAAGGTGGGTAATTAGGAGGAAAGCACTCCATGCCATTTGCATGAGAATAGAATAGACAGAAAGAAGGATGACATGTTTGTCCTCTGCCTTCAGAAATTAAAATCTGGGGGAAGGGAGGCTGTGTGGTTATTTAAGCCACATCTTGGATCTGATTTTCTACATCACCCTATTGTAAATGAGAGGACAAATCTGTTCTAATTTCCCAGGCCTCTTGGGGATGGTGCACTGTCTCTTTTGAATTGCTCCATTTCAGCCATATTCCCAGCATACTTGTGCTAAAGTTGACAAGAAACCTGCACAGGGCTAAATAAATAGCCACATCCCAAGTCATTTCAGTGTTTCAAGACGAGCACCTTGGTTTTCTGTGGCTTTGGTCCTGCTTGAATCCTGGTCAGGATTTCTATGAATGTATTTTAAACTGGGATGACAAAGACTTGGGTAGGAGATTTATTCCCTTTATGTCTCTTGTAGGCACAGGTTCATAGACCATTTGCAATCATTTCCCTTTGAAGTTCTGGGCTCTTTTTGCTGAAACGGGGAGAAACAACAATCGCAGAACTGCACATTACTGTAATAAGCTCTGCCAAACATTCAAGAGAAATAGTGCCAAAACCCAGAAGTTTAAGGAGGGTTCAGTTTTGCAGCAGTGTGAGTTTGTAAATAAAGTTTTATTTCATGGTGTTTTCCTGTTTAGATAGGTCTTAACAGTTTCAAGACTCCTTGGAATGAACAGCTGTGTTGGAACCATTCCACCAATTAAGCTCTTCAGAGTAGCTCCTGTTCCTTGATATTGAAATGTTATTATTTTGAATATGGAACAAGACTATTCTTATTTAGTGGCACTGAAGTTCCATGCTTTAATTTGAAGCAAATACCTGCCATTCAGATGCTACGGTTTTAGCTATAAGTAATTGTTAATGCATTAACAGTATGTTCCATGTTTCTTCATATTGCTTTTTGTGTGTTGTATTTTCATATGGGTCACTGCGCCAATTAACTGTATAGTTACTCAGGAGATACAGATAATAACACCGAATCTTTGCAGATGGACGTATCTGGAGAGTTGCTTAGTTTACTTCTGTCTCCTGGCAATTGATGATAGCTTTACAAACCAGACCACCGGGGTCGGGATGCAGTATAAATTACAAAGGTACTGTGATGTTTTTCCAGTATAAGTATGAATAAGAAGACGTTTACTTTCTTAAGATGATGGTGAAAAGATTCATTACACAAAACCCCCAAATATCCTTGCAGGGTACATATACTGGTTGTTGACCAGATTTCTCTTGCTGTTCTGGCCATGTGGTCTGGAATAGAGGATTACAGACACATGGAAAATTAACTTGATGTACAAGTATCTCTAATGTTTATCAAGCATATCTGTTTATAATCTTTTCACTCTAAGATTTATGTGGCTCAAGAAAAAATCACAATCAGATCAATAGCAACTTTACATTTGGAGCACTACACAACTCTGCTTTTAATCATGCAGGAATTGCAAAAAATAAACATTTATAGTAAGCTTGAAGTAATTTCTTCATCATTGACATACTTTTTGATGTATCTGATCTCCCTTATGAAGAAAGTCTTTTAGTCACCCTTGTAATGTTGCATCTATTATGACTAATTTCTGCTTTTTAAGTTCATGTTAACACATGAACATGTTAACAGATGAACACATGCATCCTAACACTAGCATCCAGACTGCTTATTCAAAAGCTTTGGTGTTTTGGCAGCAAAATCTGAACCGTCTTTGCAAGTTCAAATTTTGGCCACTAACCCAAGGTCCTAAACTAAACAGGATTCTGTGTAATGTTACATTTCCAGCAGGTACAAGACCGTGCAAGGACTCCATTTCTCTTTCCTTTCCAGCTTTTTGACTGTTTGATAGCCACTTCCTAATTTTCGGGCTTAAGTTTGTCTCCGGCTTTTGGTCTTGCAACACGGTGCAAGTTAGGTGGATACTATGGAGTTTTATTTAGAACATAACCTTTCAACAATCAAGTGCCTGTAAATACCCTATCAATCTCTAGTCATCCAGGTTCTTAAAAATACTGATCCTGTTTTTAATCAGTTTGTGGTCCCAGTTCATTAACACCTATACTTCTTACTTTACTTTAACATGATCTCCTTCTGTGACCACATCTCTTTTCTCATTCTAATTAGAGATTGTGAGCTATGGAAGACCAAATCCCTTTGCAGTGTGAGAAATAGAGGGTGGGCAAGAGTCTAACCCACTGCTTACGCACTGTGATCCTGAAGGGAGGAAAGGCTGTTTTTGAGGGATCGATGTGCTCTGTGGGCAAGATTTAGCTCTATGTCCTTGTGTAGCTTGTCTATAAAATCAAGACACTTGTACGCCTGTCTTCCAACTTTGGCTTCAAGTCAACAATGTGACGTTTGTTAAAATGTTTTACTATGATGGCTCCTAAAACTTAATTAAAAGGGGTGATAGGAGTCTTTCATGAATATCACTTTTACCAATATCAAACTGTTCATTATGCTTTCTTCTGACTTAAAATGGTAGAGCCGTGGTTTTTACATGTTCAAAGTGACAAACCTGTTAGTTCTCACTCTCATGAAACATTCTGTCAAGTTAGATGTATTCAAGTTGAAGCGTAACATAGTTCTGCCAAGTGTAGAGTCTGAATTCTTGGAGGTAACTTCTCAAAGAAAGGAGAGGCGGTAGGATAGTTCAACATCTAATGGACTTTGTAATAAACTTCCCTTGACCTTAAAAGATATTGCTTTAGCTTTACCATCAAACTGTCTTGCAAATTTGCTGTAAACTAGTTCTTTGAAGTGCCATTGAATGTTCTTGATATATAAGATGGGGGGGGGGGGGGGGGGGGCCGGGGAAGCCATCTCCAACCAGGAAGAATGATTGAGAACTGGAAAGTAGAAATCGGCCTGGGTGAATTGAGACCATTGTGGCAGGAAAAAAATCATTCACAATTATGAAAAAGAGAAGGAAATAAAACAGAAGAAATAGAGGAGCAGATTTGAAGACAAGAGGCTTACTTAAAACACAAGAATAAATGGTCTGTTTCCACCACTACATCCATATTGAAAGAGACTGGAATCTCCCACTGAATATCTCTTGCCCCGATTTGGGTTGGAAGGGGAAAATTCCAATGGTAAATATCGTGAGCCCTGCAAGTTTAGATGCAGCCAGATCTTTCACTTTGGAGGCTTTAAATTCAGATCAGACAAACATCTGTATAAAAATTAAAAACAATAATAAAAAAAAATTGCTTAGTTAACCTCTTTTAGAGGCAAAGGATGGGATAGATTTTACCAATCTAAGAAACAAAATTGAGAGTAGAAGGAAACACTCTGAATCTTTAGAATTGTTTATTGCTGCTTTATTGGTTTGATTTAGGAAAATGGACTAAAGATAGAATTCATACATAAGAAGGCTGAAGGGTTGGGGTTTTTCATACCCTTGAAGCTCTCCATCAAATGTAGAATTGTTATCACAAAAACTTTTTCAATGTTAATTTTCAATTTGCTCCACTTAGATTTAGCTTTACTAATTACATTTGGAAAAATACATGGTGTTAGAATTCTGTAGAGGCAGTTACTGGTTCTCTAATCACTACTTACTCTGATTTCCAGTAAGAATTTGATCCAATTCATCGAAGGTTGGATTTTCTCTGCTTTGCTCATTTCTGAAAGTACAGTTTCCCTCACTCCATTGATAACAATGAAGCATGTTTAAAGGAAAGGCCTGTGGATGAGAAAAGATTTCATTAATCATGAATCATTACATTTGTCAGTTGGCAAAGGGAGACTTCCTCATTTATCCCTTCAATGAAATTAGCTCCAGCCTAGCTGCAGCTAGAAATTCTAAATTACCTTGGCATCTATCTGTTACTGTTTATATATGCACCATAAAATGGCAGATGGCATTTTATTAATAGCAGATGAGCTGAGACTTTCAAGATACTTTTTTTCTGGTATTTGGTTTCGTTGAATTTGAAATGGCACCTACCTACATAATTTCATGGTGGTTGTGTATAGTGTTCTTAATTAAAAAAAAAAAAAACAAACACAACAAACAACCTAAAAACTGATGTCATTTTAAGCTGCACCTGCCACTCTCCTCCCATATCTGAGATGGTTAATACAGATTACATCATAATGACCTTCATAAAGATTAAGCATGAGAAATTTTTAACTGAAAAGTCTATACGTAAAATTCTGTTGTGTTGTGTAAAATGCACTGGTTCTACAAAACCTAATGTAGAACTTATTTGGGTTCTGGGGTTGGGTTAATTTTTTTTTTTTCCCCTTTCTTATTTTCTTGAATAGAGGATATGGCATCTTAAATGATACTGGAACAAATATCAATCATCTGTTAACTGTGTAAATTCCACTGAATGCATTGATGCAAATGATTTCTGTTTAAATCAGTTTGCTTGGGTTAATTTCAAAGTTTTAAGAAAATTGATGGAAGCACAAATGAAATATGATTTTCTGCTTTAACTGTCTATGCTAGCTCATTCACCCTGACTAGCATGCCAAAATTGGATTATTCACTGTGCTTGCAAAGGGCCAAGATTCAAGCTCTTGCCCTGACTGAATTTGTTCTGAAATTCTTCCCAGTGACAGTTTTTTGCAATTACTCTGTAGTTGTGAATAACTTTGATTTCTGAGGAGCAGATCTTTCTGATTTCGTCAGAAAATTCGCAGCCCCCTCTGATTTTAACTATGACTGTCAGTCTGCTTGTCACCAGTATTTTGCATGTAATACAGGGCTCTAAATGAGAGTCCCAAATCAGAGAGATATGGGAAGGACTGAAGAAAGAAGTCTTCCTTGTGAAAAAATTATTTGAGTTTGCTTGCGTAGCCTAAGGTCAGGTACCTCTTCTTCTGACTATGTATTTTTCATTGCTTTGTGTATTCATATTTACGCACCAATAAGGATTTGGGCCTTTGACTGGAATTTCCTCTGAGCTGCTACTGAAGTTCTCAGCACAGTGCAGCTGTGCCATTTTTATCTGGTACAATAGACCTTTAGGAGTACAGAGGAAAGACAGTGATGCAGAACAGGTAAAACCTCGTAATGAGACAGGGTATGTTCTTTTTGCTGTAATGCTGCATTCTTCCCAGAAAAATCATGAAGTACCTATTAGAACTCACTCTGCATTTGAAAATATTTTTTAATTCCTAAAATAGCTTCTTGCTCTGTGTTTCTTTATTGCTTTGTCTAGTATTCTAATACTAATCCATGCTGCGTGAAAAGCACAACGTAAAGAAGGCGTGCAAAGACCCAAATGATAAAGTTAGGAAAACTTTCATAAGAAAAAAAAAAACACAAAACAAGCAAAACCGGGGTGGATATGTTTATGCAGCCTAATATGTGTAAGAGTACTGTCAAACCATAGGATTAATATATATATTAATAGAAAAATATACCCAATTATAAAGTCATTCGCTTTGGCTGAAAAGATCTGAGACACAACTTCTTAGAATTTTGGGAAATATTTTGGTATGTAACTGTATGCTTTCCTTGTTCCTCATACTGTATGTTTTCCTTGTTCTTTAACTCTTCCCTGGAGATCTCCTGTGGGTCATTGTTGCAGACAGGATGCTGGGGGAAAGATGGATATTTGACGTGAGCTAGTATGGTCACTCTTAACATTCTTGAGAATGTTAAACCTTCCATTAGTACAGACTAAAAGGCTCATTCTTCAAATGCATAACCCACTAGCACAGCAAAATACTTCAGCAGAAAGCTTTAGAAGTTGGGCAGAAGGCTGAAAACTTGCATCAGTCACTCAAGACCCAAATACTGACATTCCCCAGTGCTGATAGGGAAGAAAATGCAGTGGGAGGAAAATGGAATTTTAAGAAGAGGATTGTCATGGTTTCAGCTGCAATGGAGTTAACTTTCTTGGTAGCAGCTGGTGTAGTGCTATATTTTTGATTTGGGATAAGAAATACTGTTGATAGCATGCTGATGTTTTTGGTTGTTGCTAAGCAGTCAAGGCCTTTTCAGCTCCCACACCGCCCCGCCAGAAAGTTGGCTGGGAGTGCACAAAAAGTTAGGAGGGGACACAAACAGGACCGTCAACCCCAACTGACGAAAGGGATATTCCATGTCATATGATGTATGTATATAAAAGTTCAGCCTATAGAGCTGGGGAAGAAGAGGGAAGGGGGGAGCGTTCGGAGTTAAGGCATTTGACTTCCCAAGTAACCGTGACACGTGATGGAGCCCTGCTTTCCTCGAGATGGCTTAACACCTCCCTGACGATGGGAAGTGATGAATGAATTCCTTGTTTTGCTTTGCTTACCTGCACAGCTTTTGATCTACCTATGAATTTGTCTTTATCTCAAGTTCTCTCCCTTTTACTCCTCTAATTCTCTACTACATCACAGCCGGGGGGAGTGAGTAAGCGTCTGCGTGGTTCTGGTTGCTGGCTAAGCTTAAACCATGACAAGAATAAACCTCATATATGTTCAAAAAGAAGCACAATATACCTGTATTTATATCACTCAGCACACAACTGATAGTTTGTGCAAAATTTGCCAATTTTTTATGGTCTGGGCACTTGGTCTAGCATCTGAGCAACCTCGCAGTGATATGCTTTCTCCTTCTGCCCAGTCAGAACTTTCCCAGCTGCAACTTGTAACTTGCCTTTTGTCCTCTGCACCGTGCACTGTTGATTAAACCTCAGGTTTGTCTTCTCTTAATCTGTCTTTGGGTAATGGAAGACTAGACGTACATTCTTCCCTAGCTGTTTCTTCCCCAAGCTAAAATTCTTCATGTTCTTATGACATTATTAAACTTTGCTAAAAGTTGTTCCCTTTTTACATTTCTGAAAAGCACAAGAAATCAAAAACCTGTGGGATTTGCCAAGATCAGGTCATTGCAGTAAGTTCGCACACATTGGCAAACAGAGGGTCCTTGTTTTGGAATGTGAACTCTCAGAGTTACTATAAGTTGACAGTTACCAATAAAGGCCACTAAGAAGTTATCTATACTAGTTTTTCCCCTGGGCTGAACTTGATTGCTGTCATTCCCATGGTCCTCCTTTGGTGTTGGATACACCCTTCATTTTACTTCTTCTCTGTACACATATATATGGATAAAGAACCTGGGTTCCAAGTATATAGGGAATCTACCTTGTAGTGAAATAAATGGCAGTTTTTCTGCAAATTAGTGCCACAGTGAGTCTACCAACGTTAACTTTCTTTAAGAGCCTTCACTGCAGCTTGTATGAAAAATGCAGTTCTTGAATGTAGATCAGCCTTAAGACTAAGTTAGGCAACGCACTGTCCAAATGCTGATGGGCTAAGATATATATCTTTAACCATCACAGACGAACCTCAAGTTCCTTCAGGTTGAGATTTTGAAGACTATATAATAAAAAATTGAGTAGCTGGTAACCTATTCTGTAAAAGGTAATAATATCGAATAGCTGGCGGTGTATCCTGTGAAGGGGATTCCAGCAGTCAAGGACTTCTAGGTATTTGTAGATTTTAATTTTGTCCACGTGTGACATGGTACCATAAAGGAAAACCTTCTGCTTACTCTATCTTCTTTATGGAGGTATCTGAAGACAGGAAGAATCTGATTTGCTACTTGAGTTCTGACTTTTGTTGCAGATCTAAGGGTTAACAATACCTTGGGGAAACTTGATGCAAAGCAAGTATTGCAAAATATTATTGACATTTCCAGGTTGTTCTCTTTGGAAATCCTTAGTGTCAGCCAGGATAAACACATGTAGGGAATCTTACATCCACAGTATTTGCTTTCTTCTTTTTATCATCTATCTTACTATATATGCACAAAACAGACACACTTTCAAAGTACCAGACCATACATACAAAAAATATACCTTAGTTTTAAATGGCAACCACTTATCATTTACCCACTGAAGAGACTACCGATAGTCACAAAGTGTTACACCATTTGGACAGAGTCAAATATGTCCCTGTGACACCCACATCAAAGTCTACAGAAGATAAATTCCGCAAGGTTTTTCCCTCCCATAGACAGCAACACTAGAAGTTGTAGCATCTTTTTTCCACAGTGTATAGTTAGAATGATGCTAATGGAAAATCTTACTGTACCCTACATCTACTCTAGGTGTATTCCTAGTTCTAAATTCTATCCGTATCTGTAGGGTGGTTCTGAAAGGAATGTCTCTGTTGCATGGGTGAGCAAATGTGGTTTTTTATTGACTTTTTCAAATTTGCTTCACCTCCAGTACCAGTTTCCTAACACTTTGGAAAGTGAAGAGGGAGTTCTGCAAGTACCTTTCTTTCTCCTGCTGTTCCTGTAGCAGTTCAGATATAACTTACCTGCTCTAAGATTCTAAAATTTCTAATCATCTCTCTTTGAGCAGAAGTGCTATGTGCTTTTCAAAGTCCCAAAGGAAAAAATATACTGAAGAGGAATCTATGATGAATGTCTTGAAAGTGGATGATCTTGTGAAGAAAAATAGTTATAGTCTTTGGTTCAGCATATTTGTGCCTGAGACAATATTTAGTGTGTGTTTGTTAAGGTAGGTCGGGTCGGAGCAAAATACATGTGGAAAAGCTCACTACTGCGCACATGTGATCTTTGCACAATCACATGAATAGAAGAGGTTTAAAATGGATGGATTCAGACACTACTAGGTTTTTGTTTCAATGGAGAAGGCCAATCCAATTTTATTTATCATTAAATGGGAAAAAGATCCCAAACAACCATCGCCTTTCTGAATGCTATCATGAGATTGTCTCATTAAACTCTCTTCTTCATTGTTGATACTTTTTTCTGTATTTTACCACTGTAGAAAGATGGAGACTTGCCACCTCAGACAAGATAATCTGTGCATAATAAACCAAACTACTTAACTATTGAGGGTTCTGTAAAACATTTTCTTGTCTACTAGAAGTTTTGTATTAATCATAGAATGGTTTAGGTTGGAAAGGACCTTGAAGATCATCAAGTTCCTATCCCCCTGCCATAGGCAGGGACACCTCTCACTAGACCAGGTTGCCCAAGGCCACGTCCAGCCTGGCCTTGAACACCTCCGGGGATGGGGACTCAACAACCTCTCTAGGCAACCTCTTCCAGTGCCTTACCACCCTCAAAGTAAAAAATTTCTTCTTCTCTTCTAATATTCTTTGATTAACTAGTGTCATAACATTATTTTTCTCTGGGTTTTTTGATCATCATCTCATTTTCCTATTGTGGGTGCAATGTATTCCGAATAACTGATCCATAATTTTGTATTAACGCTTTATTTTGTATACACTGTTTTCTGAGGCCAATCTTGTCTATCCACCAAAGTTATATGGTAACATTCTATATCTTGAAGTATTTTAAATCATTGATTTTTTCGGGTCATTAACAAACTAATAAGCAGACTATTTAACATTGATGCTAAATGTAAATTGTCAATGACAGCAGCCAGTGATATCCTGCTGACAAGTGATAATGTCATTTCAACATGTCCTCAGAGCATGGTAATTACTGCTGTATTCATGAATGTATATAGCTTGATGTTTACCTGATTTGAATATGAAAGGCTTTCTGAAAAGTTCATACGTGCTCTCTGCATGCTGAATGCACTGCATAAAATATATTAGGACTAACTATCTGCAGAAACAATTAATTCAGATTCCACTGACCTGAGGCCTTCTATTATGGTTTCCCTACAACATCAACAGAAAACCCTTCGTGCAATGCAGAATTGGTCTGCTTTATGAAAATGTTGCTCTCAATTCTCTATCTCAAAGATGAAATTGGCATTGAGTAAGAAGGGCAAAAGAGGTTATGCAGGACATAGCTTGCAAAGTAACAAAGTCATTTCCTTCACACTCTGTAGAGGCATGTTCTACATGGTTCATGGTTAAAAGCTTGGTTTTTGGTAGAATTATTGTGGATTGTATGCATGGAAGTCACCATTTCTCATTTTCCCTCCTAATGAATTATTTGTTCTGCAGCACCAGTGTTGATGTTCTGTTGAACCAGAAAAAAAAAAAATATTTCAAATGTTATGTAAACAAAGAGAGAGAAAAACGGAGGGGTAGCAGATCTGGCTTTCAGAGATTGGCGGAAAGGGGGATCAGGTGTGATCTAAGGCCTTGGGATCCAAAGGAACGAAACATGGATGTGGTAAGGCTGTAAGATTTCACTTTTTCCGTGTGTTGAGGCAAGAGTAAAAGCTCAATACTTACATACTTCACATAATTCCGGAGAGCTAGAATTCCTTATAGCCCCTCCGTGGCAGTTGCTACAGATATTACAGACTGTACAATTGCTTCATGCAATTTGTACTGTGTATGGTAGATTTCCGTGTGTGTACCTTGGAACTGATGGAGATAAAATCGAAACTTTTTATCCAAAATGCATGTAGCTGGGGTTAAGATAAAACCCCTGAATACTCAAACCCTTTCCAGCGCTGAAATAATCAGACCTTTCCAAAACAAACAAGCAAAACCCAGAAATTAAATGAATTATAGTCCGTTTCCTATTTTGTACCCCCAGGAAAAAAAAAAAAAAGAAAAAAGAAAAAAAAAAAGCCTGAGGAAGCAGAGTAAAGTCCAATAAACATCAATTTATTTTTTAATTGCATTTAAAAAGGATGTCTTAGTAACAGATCTGATTTGCCTCCTTGGAAAGCTGTTCAAACCTCATTACCTAGTGGTTATATACCTTCTTTTAATTTCTGTTTTGAATTTACTCATTGCATCCTTTGTTCTTATGTTAACATTGTCCTTTTACACCCTGGCTTTATGCTCCGTAGTTTACTCTTATTCTATTTATAGAAAGCAGTCGCATCCCCTGTCAGCTTTTCACAAAGCTGAACAAACCAGCTCATTTCACCTCTTCGCATAAAATTGCCGTAACCTTTTCCTTCAGCTTTTCCCCTTCTTGTGCATGGCTGGCCATGATTTATCTCTCAACGGATCCTAGGATTGCATTCAATTCCTTCTCAGACACGTCACGCTCATGGTTCATAATGTCCTGTGATTGAGTAGTATGCACAGGCTTGTCTTCATTGTTTTGTACTGATGACCAAATTTGTTGGTCCCCAATGGCATAACCTTTCACTTGGTTTTATGCAGTTTCTTTTATTCTCTGCCTTAAGATCATTCAGTGCTTCCTGTAGGCTCCTTGTAGACAGCATTTCCAAATGTTGGGATGTCGGACTGCTCTTGGTTAACATATTATTAATGATCTCAGCAAAATTTGTCCATGGGTTGCTCTGTGAGCTCTCTCCAGCCAGTATTTCTTCCCTTTAACGTTACGGGGGGCACAATCTCCTTCTTGTTCTTCTCTTAAACTTGATCTTAACCAGTAACTTTCATGTGGCAATAAGTCAAGATGCTTTACTAAATCCCAATAGAGGATGTCTTTGTTCTCTGTTCCTTCTAGGAAGCCAGGTATATTATGAGAGCAAGTACACTGGGTCAGTTTGGATCAATCTGTTTCTTGTAAATTTGCCTGTACTTTACTCTTTTTCCTTGGGAGCTCGAGCCAGAGTTTTATGTATTATTAAAAATGCAGTCGTGCAAAGCATTTCCTTTCTTGCCAAAGTTACTGCATTTGCAGATTTCTAATTACAGGGCACTCTACGCATTGTAATAGATTACTTAAACATCCTTCCTACTGTACATAGGATTTGTATGCCGCTTTTTCTGGCCTTCTGGACTAGATATTTTCCAGTCCCTTTGGCTCACGTGAAGTTATACTGCTACTAGGTTGTATCTCCGTGTCTCTGTTTCCTCTTGATACTTATACTTTGCAAAGTCTGGCACCGGTTCCGGCTGTTTTTGCTTTGTTGATGCACGTTTTGATCTCCAAGACAGCTTTTTATGTCAGTGAGCCTGTTTTCTTCCATTCTGTGTAGGTTCTCAGTTTGTTCCCAGTATTCTTCTAGAGATGGTGGATTTGCTGCTTTTTTTCTAAACAGTTTCTGCCTGCTGCCATTTTTTCCATCCCTTTTCCTTCCTCAGTCCTTGCCTACTTTACGGATTCCTTGAAATTGTAGCAGGTTGAAATTGTAGCAGGTTTCCCTAAAAGGAATCCAATCCTCCTGGAAATTCATGTACCTCAACTACTTCATCCAGCTACATTCATAGCTTCTTAGGGTAACTTCTTAGTCCTCCCTTTTCATATCAAGGTCAACGAAGCCTACTTCTCCTTCCTTTTCTATTTAGGATGAAATAATTTGCAATAGCTTGATTCATAGAATCATAGAATCAGTGAATTCAGCGTTATTCTGGAAACACTTACAGGAAGTGCTCATCTTCTACTTACCTAAGCAAGATGTCATCTCTTCACACTTCACACGGAACATTTCCCAACTGAGCTCTGCCGCTGTGGGCACGCATCTGGGGGAGCTGCAGAACTTCCTCTTGTGGTGCAGGAGTCAGCAGGATTCATCTATACCAAAGCCTGCCCTTATTCAAACCTGGCTCTGACACAATGTATTCCAGACCTACCACAACAGCACAATGTATCAAAGTAGCCTTAATCCAAATGGATTTTTTTATCCATGCAGACTCTTTTGCTTCCTTACAGGGCGTCATGAATTTAACTAACAGTGCTGTTTCCTTCCTCTTTACTAACTGTTCCTTTGTTTCTATCTATAACAAATGGGAAATATGCTTCAATATCTACGGAATTACCATCTTCGCTAGACCACAATTCTCACTTTTGTTTTTACCTCATTTGTTTTTTCTTGTACATTTTATGAATAAAATCTATTGCTTTAGTAAGTGAGGAATTTTTGCCTGAAAAACCCACTAAAGTTTTGGTGCATCACAAAAGCAATTGATCCTTGATGGGTTCTGTTCGTTTCTTTCTTTCTGTGGTTGTAGAGCTGGCAGTATCTGTGGCAATTCTTTATTATAATATAAAATAAATTATATTATGTGAATATATTGATTTGGGTTTGTATCTGTACGGACTCAAATTTTAGATTTTTAAAATCTTTTTTATGTTCTTCTCCATCTTATTGCAAATGGATAAACAAGTAGGAAGCTCAGACTTAAACAAGACTGAGCTTTTCTTTTCTTCTTGCCCTCATTTTAGTTTTTACAAATGTATTTGAGACAGCTATGTGTACTCTTCATGAGTATTCTGAATTGTAGGTGGACTTTGTTTCTTTTAGATTCCTACCTCCTTCTCAGAAAGAAAAACCTTTTTGTTTTGATTTTTTTTTTTCTTTCATAGAATATTTGTTATTGCCAAAACAAGGTATTGTGAAAACAAAACAGTTACGGTTTCTTTCTCCAAGGGAGGTCCCCCCTCCTGTTTTCTTCCCTCCGCCCCCAAGTCTGGACTCTGTCTCTAAGTCAAAGAAAATGCTTCTTTGTATTCTGTTTTTAGGTGGATGTCTAGTCCATTGTAATTTGATCCTATATGATCAGCACATCTTCCAAGATATTCTGTTTTTTTTCCAGTTGTCAGCTAATATATTGTCCTGGCTCTTACTTAAGTGTCTGTCAGTCTTCCTATTATATCAAGCTCAATCACAGTTTAAATACCTAATCTTCTGAGGGGAACATCTCCTGCAGTGTGATGTGCTGTCACACTCCAATTACTTAAACAGAGCTGTAGAGGCTTCTTTCCTCTCAAAAACTGTTTACTGTAGTGGATCCAAATAATTAGGGGCTGCTTTATTTTTGAGTAAATAACGGAGAAAGCGGCACTGGAAAAACTTGCAAGCAAAAGATATGATCTCTATATGCAAGTGAGGGGAGAGAAAGGAGGAATGGAAAAAAAAAAAAAAACACAATTAAAATTTGAAGAACAGTGCACAAAGTTTGTGCATGCACATTTGTTTAAATACTGAGAAATGCCTAAATGCAGGTCCCATTATGATAGGCCCACTTTCCAGGTACTGCTCTTAAGAATTAACTTACTTTTGGGGGTAGGGGAAAAAAAAATCACACAGGGTTCTGTCTGGCAAATAGTTTTATAATCCTCTTCACGGTCAAACACAGATGGCCATTCGGCAATGATCCAGATGCTCCTGCAGGAAGCTTAGTCTCTCTGTGGAGCCATTTGGAGGGTATCCGTGGGTGCTGCTAGCACGTAACAATGCAGCATTTATTCTCCTCTTTAGAGAGATGATCTGAAAAAGCAGAAATACGCTCTTCTGTCAATAGCGATGTAGCTTTTGTTAATGTTAGAAGCAAATTCTGTTTTCACTTGGAGCGATGGTTACGTCCACCTATCCATAACTAGGATGATATCCATAGCTTTTGTGATATAACATTTCGTATTGTACGCATTCTGCAGCCAAAATGGATGCTTTAAAATGTGGATGTTAGCCTGATATTGTATCAGTTGGCAACAAGGTATCAAGCAGAATGCTGCAGGAAAAGCATCAGAATACACTAAAGACAGTAAGTTATAGTCTAGTGAGGAAAGCAATACGTAAATTTATAGCATAGACAGCATCGCGTAGGGAAGGACATCTCTTTGAAATCATATTTCAGAAATCTGCTTATTTTGCCCTGGATAATAAAATACACAAGGAACTAAAAGGAGAGTAAGAAAACAAAGTAGACAGATAATAGAATTCAGTATCATTGCTTCAATGAGACTACTAATAAGCATGAAATTGAACATCTGCTTAAGTGCATGTCTGGGTTAGAGCATAAAGATAACTATCATAATTGTACCCTGATATTTCCATAGCAGAGATTTTAGTGGATGATAACTAGCGTAATGCAAATATAAATGTTATACTGCGGTAGAAGCTGTACAATTATTTTACCTGTGATTGATAGGAAGAAAAAAATAATCAAGTGTTCTGCAGTTTACTTTTTTGAAGGAAATCCTTTGAATGTATTAAATAATTGAGGAAATGTTATAATGAATTTGACGCTAGAACTTTGATGACAAAAAATCTTTTCAAAAAGGGGAAACTGCTTGGAGCTATTCTTTGGCTCCCTAGCAGCTTGGAATGGTGGTTGGGTTTGGGGGTGTTTTTTTTTCCATGAAAGAAACATTTCATATGCTGCCAGTTAAGTCTCCGTGCTGTAGAAAATACCTTCTAGAACCATGTAAAGAAATAATAATGATAATATGATCAAATACTGCCCTGGGTCTTTGTTTTTACAAACTTAAATAAAAACACCTTCCATAACAAATCTTTCAAATGAGATGTCATGTTTGCTTCTGTTGTTCATATGAGGAAGACCTGACTGAATTGAAGACCAAAGTGTTCTGGAAGAAATAGTGTTTGGGCATGGAAGGGTGAGATGTCAGTGATGTCAAGCAACTGTGTAGTTAGTTTTAAACACTTGGTTCCACTCAATATGCTGCTTTCATATTAGTCCATAGAGATTATGATGTAGTAGAGGTTAGTTTATAACAGTTTGGATTTCAAGTATTGAGCTTCACATAAACTAAGCGAGATTTTCCTTACCCTTCTGTAGCTTGAAAATCTTGACACTTTATGACTACACCCAGTAGATGATACAAGACTTGAGGATTTTATTTGTTTCTCCTAATGGGATACTGCTAAAAAGGACTGGATCGTTGTAATGCATCGTTATTCTTCCATGTACTGCTTTGGGGCAGCTGGTCCATTGTAAGCCCACATAGTTATGAGTGAGAGACTGCAAATTTGTAATTCTAAGAAAGATGCACTGTTTCTGACATATATGATTAATACCTGTGCCTTTTTTTTTTTTTTTTATGGTATGTTTAGTATCATTTGAGAGGGTGGTTAAGGTATATGGGAATATTGTGTATTTTAGAATGGAGGTTATGAGTTCTATTGTGCAGTAGCCCTCAAACTTCTTAGAATACTATGGATAAGCATAGGAATACAGCACGTTATAACACTTAGTGACTGAAACTTAAAAAAAACCAAACAAACAAACAAAACAAGCAAACAAAAAAAAACCCAAATAAAGAAAATAAAAACAAACTACTTAGCTGAACCACCTGCAGATCACGATGAAAAGCCTAAAGCTACCTAAAATGTTGCTCAAAATTGGGCAGATAGTCCTCCATGGCAACTAGTGGAACATTTAAAGCCAGCTTTGAGTTTTCACATCTTTTTCTTTAAGCAGGTTACTTCAGCAGTAAGGTAATAAAAAAACATTGTTTGCCTGCCCTATTGTTTTACAATTTCAGGTATTTAATACTGAAATATTAAGGGAGGAATTAATTTCCCTCTGCTCCAGGCTTGGAAGCTTAAGAGCCATCAGCTATGCAAGATATCACGTAACAACCTCCATGACTCAGGCATATGCTGCTTTATAAGGTTCAAGCAAACCTGTGCACGTTTGAGGCAGCTGAGATGATCTCGACAGGAGAGCGGGCCGGTCAGAGTGTGTATTGCTGTGTGGGAGTTCAAGTGGTGACTTTTTTGTGACCACTTAAAATGAGAGAATACAGTGTTAGTGTAAATGGTCTTCACCCTTTGGCAGCTGCTTTCGGGAAGGTGCCTGTGAAGTTCCAAGATTTAAGCTGGTAGATTCGGATTAACATCTGTACAATCAGGAGAAACAGGCAGAGCTGGGATTTTTAGGTGGAAAGCTAATCATACCAAAAATTTTTCCTTGGTGAACACTGGGGGGTTTCTTCCTACCAATATGTGCCAGAACACTTTAAATCAATTAAATTCATCATTGAGAATTAAAATGGCAAAAACTATACACACTGCCAGTCTTTTCTATTGTGGATACTTGATTTAGCTATTGGAATTTAGGACCATTAAGTCAAAACTAAGTTACTGTTGAAATTTATTTAACTAGTACAAGGCTTACCTTTTTCTTTCAAGACGTGTAAATAGTTTGCATACTGAAATGCAGATTTTCTGATTACAAATACAGTAAGAGAAAATAAATGTATTAATAGCTTCTTCTCCTCTTCCAGGGCAGAAAAAATTGAAATGGGAGAGGAAAAAAGCTAAATAACGACTCTTCAGCAATGACAGTTCGGTAAGAAAGTTCATATTATGTTAAATTCAAAATACTCCAAGTTAATCAAAATTAATGGTCTGACGTCATCATTAACAACAGCCCATCCTCAACATTTTTTTTTCTCTAATTTTGATTTTTTAATAAATTTATTTTAATATAGTACTTGATTGAAAATTAATCATTGGTCTCAAAAGGAAAAGCTTCTACACTAATAGGGTCTGCTTGGGAAAGTAACATTAGCTAAATAACTATCCACAAGACACAATGGAAGTGAACAAGATACTTCATCAACTAAAATCTAAACACAATTCCAGTTTGCATAGAAAATAACTTCAACTCGGTTTACCTCAAATCTTGGTTATTAATTCATTTAAAAGAATATTCAAAGTGTGTCTAGGTAAAAAATTTTGTCAAAATCACATACCAGGATTTTAAGAAAAAAAGCATCGAAGGTAGGACTGTTGTCAAATGTCGAGAGCAATAAACTCAAGAAATACAGATTTAGGATCACCTGAGCTGAATTTATTGTAGTGTAGAAATTAACTGTTATATTTTAATGCTGTTGACATGGGATTAATTTATTTGGCTCTTGTCTAGATATTCCTCACCCTCCTCCAAAAGCAATTGCTTCTTTGCTTCCTCATGGTGGGACTATCCTCCGGACATGGGATGAAATGTGTTAAGTTGTATGTAACTACACAACCATGTGGTGGTATAAATGGCTCTAACCTCTGCTCCCATCCCTGCACTTTGCTTAAGGATTCAGGAATCGTATCTTCACCATTAAAGTAACCCTAAGCTTATACCTGTGAGTGTACCGACTGACAGACAGTATTTAATTTTGGCCTGTTTAGATTCGGGGACTAAAGTAAACTCCGAAAACATCCTTCTTAGTATAGCAAAAATGTGTGTTTTGTTTTAGTTGCCCCCACCCAAGCCATCCTTTGGTCCACATCAAAGTGTTTCAGCAGATTGCTGGGAATGGGATCAGCTTCTCTGGAAACTCTTGCATCTCAAACTCCATTCGGGCTGCTGCTGCACTGGGTCGTTTGGCCATTGACTGGTCAGCGACAGAATATCAAGCACAAAGTTTATAAACTTCCTTCAAATAACATTCTCTGTGACTTCATGTTTCCTTATAAATGCCTTGCTCAGCTCATCATCTGCATGCTGAAATCAATGACTTCTTGTTCCTGGTGCCCACGAGTCCTCAAGAGTAGCCCCAGAGACCCGTGACTTTGCAATCTGTTATGCAAACTGTCTGCTGAACTCAGAGGCAAAACAAACCCCGGGCAAAATGCAGCTCATGGCGTGACTTTAGAAATAATTTGCAGTGGTGACTGGTTTACTTTTAAAACACCAGAGAGACTGTTTTCCTGGTGGCCATCCTTCGTAGATTCGGCTGCTTATTTTATGATAGCAGTTAGAGGAGAACCCCAGATGCTCTCTGACCCTTTTAGGTGGCTTATGGGTTTTTAATAGGACAACTGAGAATTAAGTCCCCAGCAACCATCATAGGGACATTATGGAGTCAGCTACATGTATGCTTGCAGGATTAGACCTTAGGTCAGCTCGCCGTTGCTAATATTTTTCCTTAAGTGTCAGAGATACAATAGGTGTAACGCTTGGCGTAGTTCAGAGAGATGACTGCATCTGTTCACAGAAAGCTCTTTGTGGCCACTGTCATTAGCTTCAACGGCTGAGCGCACTCCCAAGATAAATCCAGTTGTTTCCAGGACTGCAGTTTATTTGTATTCTATACATGTTAAATCTAATAATCGGGTGTCTTAAAAATGCACATAGGTGTAGAGAATGCAGGTTCTACTTTATCATCCCTTCAGACACTGTAGGGACTGGTACAAACAAGGAGTGGCTTTCATACTTCTCTCTCGGTAAATGTAAAAGTAAAGGCTGTCGTTACTCATGATGAAATCTTTATCTTCTCTTCCTTGTGGTTATCGAATTCATCTTCATCATTTTAAACATGGAAGAACATTCGAGTTTGCTCACAGCTGACTGTGCAAAAAAGATTTCCCTGTGGTGTGACTGAGCTGATTAGCTTGATCTCTATTACTTTTTCTGTCATGAAGTTACTGAGATTAACAATGTTTAGAAGAGATATATATTTATGTCACTCCTGATGACAAATTTTGGGTTGGCTTTATAAAAGCAATCAAAGGATTTGCATGTCCTTTTTGCATTAACACCTGTCTTTGCCTTTGGCTCAGAAAAACAGAGGTGAATCATGTTTTGTTTCCCATAGTTCAGTTACTTCTAGATTAGACACCCTTGTAACTCAGTCTGCATGTTTTACCTTGGACCACTTTGATGTCAGAGACAGTCCCTAAATGTAGCAGTTTTGCAAGACAGAGGTCTCAAATCCACATCAGCCTTGTGCTCCAAAACTTTCCTTGCATTTCTGGGGTGAGGGGGAAGAAGCTTCTGGACCATTCCAAGCCTTCCTTAAGTGAAGGTCTTACTCTGCAGTCTATCTACCTCTAAGGATTTATATTCTGTAGAGTTAACATCTCACAGGTGGTTCCTGACAGAGGTCCCTAACCCTGAAGATTGGGTGCTTTCTGTAGTGGCTTAAATGGTAGTGTGAATTCTACTCGTTCTGATGCTTGGAAATATTTACAAAGATCTCATTTCCTATTCACAATAAAATGCATTTTTCCTTCTGCCCGCCCCCTCTCCTGAGTTTATAATGCAAGTTGAAGTAAGGTGCAACAATTCATGTTAAAAAAATAAAAAGACAACAACTGGGAGTACAGGCACTCCCTTGACGCTGCTCACGTAAATCCCAATAGTCTGTAGGTAGACTGAGGACTGTCAGATGTGACTTGTAGAATGCAAGAAGGAGAATTCGCAAACTTGCGTTAGAAAGACCTTGCTTCCATTTCTGCCCTTTAGAAAAGGTCATTGGTCTCATGATGACCTAGAAATCATTAAAACTGTATTATTGAGCAAAAATCCCATTAAAATGCACCCTAACTCACATTTTCTCAAGTGTATGGAATATGAAATGGCACAGGTTTGACCACATTTGATCACATGGCCAGCCTTGACCACATTTGGACAAAGTGAATCTTTGTCTCTCACTTACAGCTTATCAATCTTCAACAACATCACAAAGTGTGTAGTGGCTATTTATTTAACCTTTTAAACTGCTTTGGGCTTCTAAAATGCTTAAAAAATCTCCTTTACCCACTGCATTACACCATTACCACCCTCCTTATGTTTTCTCCAACTAGATTTTTGCATGCCTCTTCTCAGGTGGTGCGCTTGTTTTAAATTCACAAGGAAAATCTGTACTTTTGTGTTCATAGATGTGCGGAAAGTGTACACGTATCACAATAAAAGGAGAGAGAGGAGGAAGGGAGGATATTGTAATTTCTTTTTTTCACCGTTAACATCTTAAGTCCTTGGTAAATTGGTTGTCCTTTAATCACTTCCTTAACAACCCATGATGAGCTATTAATTGTGCATGCACTACATCACTTGCAAAATTCCCCTGTAACGCTTTAGCTTCCCCTTCTCTCAGATTATAGCAGCAAGAATTTATCCAGAAATGTTTTCTTTAGCTTTTTCCTAATGCTGATTAAGGCTCCAAAGGGCATACCCCTACACAAAGATGAAGTTGATTTTTCCCTTTAGTCATGGTAAATTCACTTTATTTAGCATGTGGGCTCACAAAGATGACAATCTGTTCCATTTCCTGTCTCTTCTTTTTCTTTTTGTCCCCAGAATTTTATTTTTCTTCTGAAAACAGAAAGAAATTAAGACAATAGCTGGCAAGGACTTATGTTTCTGTGCTTTTTCTTGGGATGTTCACATTCTATTTATGGAATGTGGCTCTTTATAAGGATTGAGAGGATAACACATTATTAGATGTACTTGGTTTGCCTAAAGTTATAGAGATGATGGCAATTTCATGTCAACAAACCCTATTATTTAAAATAGCATCTTTCTTTTTGCAGATTGGTTTGTTCCAAAGAAGGTTACCAATTGCAGGCTCCACTTCTTTTTTTATTGCCAGTTTAGTAAAATCCAGAGGAAGAGTTCAGTCAATTTGTATGGGCCACTGTTACCTCTATACTTAATTGCTGTTAAATATTTAATTGGTTTCTGATTTTTCCCTTTTACTTCCCCAGACTGAGCTGAAGTGAAGGAATTCCAGTTTATTCCCTCTCTGGGCAGCTTCCGAACTGCATTTTCAATGGCATACAGAGCAATGAAATTTTTTATCTTATCTTCTACTTTGCTAAATATGCTACTTGGCTTTTATCATAAAATTAATTCATCGAGCTTTTTCAGTACAGGTATCTGTACTATGTGTAAAAGAAGGCTTGCCCGTAGTGTTGGTAGTTGTGGTGTTACATCTTCTGGATTCTCACGGGAAAAACTACGGAAGAAGCAATAGGAAAAGCATAATGTTGCTACAACGTGCTGATTTACTGAAAGACAACCAGAAAAGTTGTATATGAAAATGCATTTGATCTGCATCAACAACATGTATGGATGAAAAGGATGCACTTTGTACGCTACTGAAAGTAAGTTCCTTGTAGTATATATTATTGCCTGCTGTGCCCATCAAATTGAATTAGCACTTAGTGATCTGGTGAAAAATGGTGCCTCGATCAATTGTTTTGGGAATGGCTATAGGAAAACTGATGTGCATTCTGTCCAACATCCAAAAATCAATGAGACGTAGCTGACTGTGCATATGTGTTGTCATCAAAGCGGCTCGAATTTAGATCCATGTTAAGTGTGCAATGAGAAGTCAGCACTTACAGGACAGTAACAGCTATTTTTAGCTGAGACTGGTTGTTTGCATACCTGCTTCAGCCGTGTAAACAGATCAACTGCTGCGCAGTAAGTATTCTCTCAAAAATAAATAGACAAGTAATCGGAAAAAAAATAGTAATTACTAATTTGTGTGAGTGTTATCCCATGAGTTTTGGCAGAAAGCTTATTCTCACCAGTACCATTTGGCAAACCCCAAGCTCTAAAACAGCCTTGAAACCTCTCAAGAAAAGAGAGAGAGAACTGAAGTGACAACACAAGAGACAAAATTTACAATGAAATAGCAAAAATAATGTCTGGAAATCAAAAGTCAAATATATTCTTGGCTTCAGTGAAACGCTCTGCATTCATCTTATTTAACATTTCAGCCTCAAATGCTAAAATAATGATGTACAAACCTGGAAAAAAAAAATTTAAATCGGCACTTTTTCCTATATCTTATGTTTTCTAGCACAGATTTTGAAGAAAGAGCAAGGTCTCTGCCATTATTTAGAGGAACAAAAAAGAGCATTCCAGAAATAAGAATTCTGCTTAATAGGAATTAGTCTGGGAATTTCTTAATTATTTTTTTTTAATCTTCCTATAAACTGCATCCCATAAGCTACAGAAACTGTAAGATTCTGTCCCTGCATCAGGGAAGTTCATCTTGCATGTTTAGTTTCCATAGCAAGCTCTTATACAGAGAACTTGTCTTAATACACAGTTGTACAATTAACTTTCAGGAATAAGAATCCCAAAACTTTTACATTACAGGAAGTTGGGAACTGAAATCACTGAAGCAGGTTTATTTGCTGTATTTCTAAAAGGTAAGGGAGTTTTTGCAGCTAGGTTTGCTAGGAGGTGCGACCTCTTATTAGCCAACTAAACATATGGCTGTTACTGATATTGGTTATACAAGGCATTCCTTAGCTTTCCATTTTCACTGATGAGGGCAATATTTTATCACCCGATTGATTATGACTGAATGAGGAGATTGTGCACTGAGCAACTGAAATACGTAGCAAAGATTATTAGACCACTTTAACCAAACTCCGTTTGTAAAAATCAATTCTACCGTGAGAAAAATATTTGTCACTTTTTATCTTCGTAAAGGATTGATGCTTAATATTGTAGAAAGCATCCAGCCCCTGGCTGCTACTGAGAAAATACACTACATTTGCTTAAGCTGCTGTGCCATTATAATATTGCATGTAAACAGAAACAAATTATGCACAATAATATCTTTGAGGTGAAAAATTATAACATGGCGTGATGACGACTTTTCTAATGTGTATTTATCTATCAGGCATGTCAGAACATACTCACAAGTGATATCAGCAGGTAAAATGATTTTGTATACCTAAAACGCCAGATTGCTAAACCAGTCAGTACATCTGCTTTTCTAAGCTTGTTTCAGGGTCTACTGTAAGAAAACTCTCCTCCGTTACACAACCTGTGGATCAGAATCACAGCCTTTTTCGGTAAGATTTCAGTGGATCCTCTAGTGTTATGGTTGCTATTCAGTATCTCTACCCTGTAGTAAATGCGAGGTAACAACTATATTTTTTGTTATAGTTAAGGGGTGAGGTGTTAAAATATGCTTCTTGCATGATGATTGAAAAAGCAGTTAATTATGCAAGTCTGAATCTCCAGTGCTTTGAAACCACTCATTCCTCACTAAACGAGCACTAAAGTGTCATCAAATCAGAATTTTCAACCTCCTGCATGCTATTAAGTGACCAAACGGTGCAGATAATGTAGAACCCTGCCCTGTGCTTTTGTCCATTCACCTGTAAAGTAACCAGCAGAGTAATCATATCTTTTCAGTCTGAATGGCTCTTTTTAAATCAAAAAAAAAAAACCTCTTCGGCAGCAAACACAGTGCATTTCCCCTCTCTTTTGGCACCTGGGCGGAACAGCTCAGTAGTACTTTCCTCACAGACATCCTGAAATGGGAAGGGGAGTTTCTGGGATGTTAAAAGGCAGTAGCAGAGACAGACCCGCCTTTGGACGGGCTCACCTTTCTCCCCTCGACCTATTTTTGATCTGCCTCTAACCTCACCACCTGCACACACTAAGTGCTCTGGATTGCCCAAAGCATCTCTTCCTCCACCTGTAGCAGCCAGCTTTGGGTTTTTCTCCACTACTGATCTTTTCTGCCCACCCCCCCCCTCCAAAATAAAACACATCCTTGTTTCCCAAGTACCAGCAGAGATAATTCTGACTTCCTCCACTGCTGCAGCTTATGGCACTTTAGCATCCCCCTTCTCCCGTCAGCAGCTTCTCCCTGAAAGACCCCTGCAGGCCTGGGCGCATCCCTCGCTGCCCCATCCGCGCATGGGGAAACCGGGAAGGCCTGCTCCATCTGCAGCGCCAGTACAGCCGCTGTGGCGTGTCCTCCCAGCTTTCTTCAACTCACCCATGGGCAGGGGGAAGAGAAAGGGTGGAGGGTGCAGAGGGAACGGTGCGTTTTCTGGCTGCTCACCATTGCCACGTATGGCATGCCTCCAGCTCTTGCCTTGTTTTCTTCTGCCCTCCTGCCATCGCCTGTTCCCCCATAAACCCTGGGGTCACAGGAAATCCAATTTTATTGCCGGGGACGGTGGGGGACAACTTTTGGGGGGGTATATGTAAAGGAAGCAGGAAACAGAAGAGATAGAAGGGGGGTAGAGAGAAAGGCCAGGCGTACCTGGGGCGAGAAGCTTTTTGTGGTTCTCTTGGGGGGCAATACTGCCAACGCAGTCAACAACTATACTAGTGTTCTTCTACCACGGATAAGTTAAATGTATTTAATTGTGAAGCACTTTATAGCCACGTGTGTATAGTATATTTGAACTGCAAAGTGCTGTTATACTTGGCCATAATATAAAAGTAAATTCTAACTTTTTTTTTTAATTCAGTAAAACAGCTTGAGCTATTATATTAATCATTATGGACCCCAGCAGAGGTGTAGGAATCTCATTAGGAATGTAAATGTCAGGCAGAGCACTTAAAAACGTCATTATGGGGAAGAACCCAAGTATCAAAAGTGACATAAATTGCTGGCCAACCTGAACATTGCAGAAGAGAAATCCTGCAGAGCTCTGTAATGTGGTTTAATCGGAACGACAATTACTACCAGCTTTATCTTAATATAATGAAGATTAAATGTACAGATAACTAGACTTGTGCTTAAACTGACTGACTAAAATGAAAGTAATGTAGAGAAAGGTAATAAGTCTCTTTTAAATATTGAATAAAGCTCTTGGGGCAATAAAAACATTTTGTAGGAGTTTTGTATACTTTACTACTACATCTGTTAACAGTAATGCTGCAGAATGACATATGGTATAAAATTACATAGATATGTCTATTTCAGATCTGAAATTTAGGCTTACTCAGCGAAAACTACTTTCCTAATATAAACCTAGCTATTAATTTTGTTGGCCTCCATATTTGTTTGGCTAATACTTCCCATGCCTTGCTTTGTGATGGACAAGCCAGGCTTCACCTGGCATGAGCGTGAAGAAATGCCTGGTACGAGGGTAAGCCCTTGTAACCGCACAGACACTTGGGACAGGACCATTGCACATCTTTAAGAGATTTCAAAACTGAATTGGAAGGAATGAAATGGTAACATTTGAAGGTGCACACCAGTGACCTGCTGCTGTAGTGATGAAGTGTGAGTGGTTTGGCAGGGAGGAAGGATAACCGTAGGAACTCATAGAGGAGATGAGAACACAGGCAAACTGCTTTCGACTGCTCTTCGCCTTTCAGCTGCACCCTTGGTCTGTCTTTCTCTCCTTTCACACCTTTCCCCATTATCAAGGAAACTTTGGAGTACAGTAGGGTTGGCTGTTTGCTTTGATGTAAATAAAATTAAAGTGGACTTCTTGCAGTCAGTCAGTTTTGATTATTTGCATCTCTTTAAATAAAGAAATTGATAAGGGTGTTATGGCACACCCAAAACTCTGATCGTGTTATAGAGGTTTGTCACAACGCAGAGCTTTACATACACTATCGTATTCTGATTAGCCAGACAGGGATTAGGAAGAACCTAACCAGGTTCAAGAACCTGCCTAACAGAGGCATAAATATCCAGGAAGCGTCCATCCACATTCAGCAGCTGAGCTCTTCTATGTAATAGATGACATACATTTTTTTGTTTTTAAATCAGTGACAGAAACACTGTCCAAACAAGGCATAGTACAGCACGTGTGTTTTTCTTTTTGAGGAACGACAGCAGAACCAACAGGAGATGCAAGTAATGAACGTACTGGGATGAGTTTGTTAGACCCATAAAGCATAAATTAGTCAGGCTTTAGCTTTAAATCTCCATTGGATTTGCTCATTCACTGCCGTCCGTATAAAACCATCACACTGTTTAGCACAATTAAGCTTGATTGTTTAAACAGTCTGGATTGAAATAGCATTAATTAGCTATGTCATGCTATTACTCATTGTCCATATACTTGCTGTTACCATTCAGGTCATGCTTGAATTTACTGGCAGAGCAAAACCTGAAAAACACATCAGACAAAGTATACTTTATGCGGCTGTTTTATTTTTTGCTTGTTCCGTTTTCTGAGGGAAGGCATAGTGCAACACTGAAAAGCTTTTTAAATCTAAAATGGGATAGGGAAAGAGAGAGAAAAGGGAGAGAGGACCAATTTTTTTTGGTTTTGTTATCGTGTAGTTTTGCAACCAGGAAATGTTTCTAGTCTTCCCTGTTTAATAGCCCACAGTAAAATTTCTAAATTGACTTCCTGGGTGCACAGCGTTGGTCTTTGCCTTTTACAGAGATCCCAGTCAAGCAATTTACAGGCACAAGATTTACTTTCCTTCTCACAGATGTTTTACTTTGCCTTGCTTTTATATTCTCTTTTTTCTTTTTAGCTCTTTTATAATGAGCACATGAACTCAAGAACCACAGAGTAGCTTAAACTAAGATTTAACCAGTTCATTTAAAGCAATACAAAGTCAAGCACAGAAGAACAAGTACGCCATGCTTATTGTGATTCAAGTTACTTTAAAAAACAAAGCTGAACAAAAATGCCAGCATTTATGTTCATTTAGACAAAAAAGTGCCTGGTTGTGTATAGTACGCAGTGTTTTTATTTAAATGGAAAGTCATTTTCTAGTTGTAAAAACCAGACGTTATCTGATCCCTAAACTCATCTAATAGCAATAACTCTCTGTTCTCCCCATATTCTGCTTTGTGCTTGGCCGGTGCACCAGCTCGCTCCTTTGGTGTGAGCAATTACTGTCATAAGGACATAAATCCGCTTCATAAAGCGACAGTTTAAGCTCAGGATTCCTAATGCTGGGCCTCTTAGCATGATGGTTTCTTAACATAACACTTTGAGAATTACCCATGTGGATCAAAAAGAAGTCTTGAGTGAAAAAATTGTTGTGTCTTCCAGAGGAGTCTTTGATTGGCCTTTTACTGCTTAAGTATATAAACTGTTATTTCATTCAGGACTAAAACTCGTACTGAGCTCGTGTAAGAACTTCATTTAAAGACACCGAGAAGACAGGAAAGAATGAATGTCTGTCATTTAACACACTGTCTTTTCCTCTCACACAATGTTTTTATTAAAAAAAAATATTAAATTAATGGAGAGGCATAATGGCAAACAGTAAGTCCTCCTTTAGGACATGAGCCTTCTGCATTTGTTGGGAAAGCTTCCTTCTGTAAGACATGTTGATAAGTTTAAAGAATACGTTAAGCTAGAATCCTCTGGTCCTTCAGTATGGACAAAAAGTAGGCGTCATTGAGAAACTTCATTAGTCCCTATGACGAAGTAGGGAAGGCAAGCGGGGTGTTTACTGTTCTATTTTCTTGTTAGTACTGTATGATGTGTAGACTTTTTTGTATAATCATCATTATCGAATCCTGTGGAAATTTCCAGCTGACTGGAAGTCGAGGTCCTCAAATTCTAGTCCCAGTTTGTTTTTTGACTTGCTGATAATCTTGGCAACGTCCACTGTCCTTCCCTAATCACCAAGGAGAAATATTGGCCTCTTGAGTAGCTGGTAGAATTAATGCCTGATGATTCTACAATTAATGTAATCTTTATGCAGCAATTTCCACTGTTGTCCAATATCCAGGATGAATCTCTTCATAGCAGCTATCAAGTATTTTAAGAAATTGTAACTTAGTCAAGAGCATGAGATACACTTCTAATCAGAACTTTCCGAATGTAAATCATATTCATGCAACGCAGACAGATTTCCTTGGTAAAAGAAGTCAATAACACTAACTAGGAAAAAATCATTCTGTCAAACATATAGTACGTTTAATGTGCTCAAATTTTGTTGGGTGCTCTTAGACTGTCTTTTTAATTTAGATTTCCAGACACAACTAAACCACATCCTGGATGCAAACCATACCACAACTATATGTAATTTTCATGCAGAAAAATTATTCGCAACCATCAAGGGCTACATGGATATCTTTTTCTAATTTCCTTTCAATACTATCGACATCCAAGTAAGTCTCAGCAAATGTGGTTGAGTCAATAAATTACACTGGCATTACTAGTATGGCTTAGAAGAGAGAGAATGAGTCAGCTACCAGACATAATAACTGTATTAGGAAGGATGCTATTTGTCACACTGATCTTTGCCTGCCTGCACAGTGGGAGATGAAGAGGCAGCTTGCCTGACTTTGTGATATTTTTTTTTTCCCTTCCTCTGATTTGGCTAAATCTAGCTCTACTGAAGCCAGTGGAAATATTTTCCTCATCCAGCATAGCCTTGGCTCTTGTAACCTTTCACGAATGTCTGTTTTATTTCTGTATCTGAGACTTGCTTTCATTCAGGAATCCCAGCAATTATTGTAAAAATTCTAGCATTTATACTAATTTATAAAGGAAACCCTCCATTGCTTCAAAAACCTTTAAAGCCTGTAATTAGTATCTGAATAGCATGAAGCAAATGTGTCAGGAGAAGATTTTTGAAAATCTGGATCAGGACAAGACTTTAAAATCGTAAGTCTGTGGGAAGGCTTAAAGTAAGAATGTGTTCTTTCCTCCCTTCCCTTCAGCCGTTGCCCCTGCTGGCTTGGTATGGATTAGTTACTGCAGGTTGGCATATAAATCCAAACTTTGTGTCACTGGGAGTTATTTTTTTTGTATTTCTAGTATATTTTTAAATTAGAATTCTGAAATGTGTTCAAAGTTTTTTCTCCTGTGTTTGTTTTTATAGTCCAAATGAACTATAAGAAAAAACAAAGAAACAAACAAACAAAACAAAAAAAAAAAACCACAAAGCCAAACCAAAACCAAACCCTTGCTTTGGTGAATCATAATCTGTTTTATCCCCTAGACCTTAGTGGAGGAATAGAGGATGGGATGGATATACAATGGATGAGCTGCCACGCTTCCTACAGCCGAATGTCAGTAAGATAGAGACCTTCCTGCCTCAAGGTCTGAGCATTAGCTGAAGAATATTTCCTTTAAAGCAACACATGAGTTAGAGCAGTATAAACAGTAAGGCTGCCAATTCATTGCTCTAGACTTCTGTCAGGAATCTGAGTGAACTTGGTACTTGATTTTGACATGCGTGTTTATTTTACACCACAAGGTTTGCTTTTCCCAATCATACTTCTCCTCAGGGTTTATTTAGTTTTGCCAATACTAACAAAACTATTTGTGTGGTACCTGCTGGATTATTATCAAAGACATCTAGCAAGTCATTCTACACCCTCTTCTTAACGTCTTTTTAACTTAACTACATAAACAGTTAACTTCTTCCTTAAGTAACTGCCTTCCAAATCCCAAGTCACTTAAGCATTCTCTGATTATGTATTTACTGGATGTCACTTGTTAAATTTTGTTTTCTCAACATTATTAGAGTGAAACGCTCTGGCTATCGGAACATACCAGTGGTGTTTCATATACTGCAGTCATCCCATGCTTGTCTGGGCCTCTCATCCTTCTTGTACAGCTTTTCCTTGTCAAAATGTTGGTTGAAGACAGAGTAATTTTCTAAACACTTCATTTGGTGTTTGTTTTTTTGCCGCTTTTGTGTGTGTGTGTGTGATTGGCTACTAACTTTAATATCTCTTAGGACTCCTGAGATAAACAAACAGAATGCTTTTTCGGCTTAATAAACTAGAAAGACTAGTTCAGTGTTTAACAAGCAATAAAATCAATGCCTATTTGCATGCTCTTTTTGCTTTAGGGTTTACCAGATCATCAAAGTAATCTCATTTTGAGCTTAACATGCCTAATCGTTTATACCGTCTCTGGATTATTTTCTGCTGGCTATCATTGATCAGTGCTCAGACCTCTGTGTATTTTAGCTTTTTTTCTGTCATGACTGCTCTTACACGTTGTGTTTTCCAGGGACAAATTTCACATGAGATTGGTGAATCAACATTTTCTGCCAAATTTCATGAGTGTTTGGCGAAGTGACAGTATTAATTGAAAAAACTTGCTGGCGGTTCAAGCATGCTAATGTAAACAGGGGCACTTTCTGTTTCCAGCAGTGTATTCTAGCCACTTAGTGGCAGGATTTTAGTTCCCGGTCATACAAAAGCTCTCATGTTGAATGGCAGGTAAGTCTTTCTTCAGGAAGGATATTATTCCCGTTCTAGACAAAAGCAGATTACTTGAGTTGGGAGTTGGGAGGGATCTGGGAGAAAGTAGAGTAGGTTAAGTTTTCCCTTGAGGTGGTCATCTACCAGGAGAATGAAGTAGGTGAGGAGACGCATAATTTTCCATCACCAGGCTTAAATAGGGATTTCCAGACCTTCAGTATTGATGTTTCTGCCTCATCTGCCTAGAGGACTAGTGCAGGCCTATTTCAGCCTGAAGTGATTTATGAGCTGTATGATGCTAAATTGTTGGTGACGTTCCCTTGAGTGGGTACAACTGCTGTCTCCTTTTAAGCTGATAGGCAGGTTTCTATTCTCCTACAAAGGTGTGTTATTATTTTCTGGTGGACAGACTATTTAAATTCAGGTTTGCAAACAATAGAAGAACATTTCTCGTGAGGAGCTGTGATCACCAGTCATATAATAAGAGCATTTAATTGAAAGCGTGAATAGAGACTGTCGTATCTCACTTATTATGTGGGCAAATTCTTGTCTGCTAGAATCTGCTGTGTTTGCTGAGACAGATGTTGATGTGCAGCTGCAATGTGGTTCTCCTTTCCCCTGCAGTTCTAGGGAGAAAAAAATCACAACTGGGCTGACCCCAGGGCTCTGCCCATTTCCCTACTTTGGCGTCGTTAGCCTCCAGGCCCTGATGCTTGTACTCTGCTCTCCAGCTGAGTAGACTTTCCTACAGGCAAGGAGGCAACATTTGGAGCCAAGAGCCTTGCCAGACTATTTTAATATTTAGCACTGAAAAGCTATTTCTAGTTCCGAGCAGGATTCTAATTTAAAGTAGCCCTGCTGGTTTTGATGGGACAGAGAAAACACTTAAGCCTTGCTTTAACCCAGTTAGTCAGTCCAGATATCAATAAGAAGGTTCCAGCCAGGACTCAGGATAATTAGGCCATGTATTTATATGGTGCTTTTTTTCTCTTGCTAATTCCTGAGCTCGATGTCTTCAATTTATCCTGGGGTTAAGGGTACATTCGCTGTCGTCATGCTTCTGACTGCAGTGTAGACGTAGCCTATGACTCTTATCTCTCAAGGGAAATGGGCAAGTTTTCCTGGCATAAATAGAAAAAACTAGTGACTGCATCTACTTTTCTTCATTATCTTCATCGTTTTGCTGCTGCTGTTAGGCAACTTGTCAGCATTTAGCCATCTCTGCCATGTAAAAAATGTATGCTGACATAAACATCACGCTGTACTGCAAGTACACATACAATGTCTGAGTTTTTTTTCCTTCGTGACTGCAGGGTTATTTCTGTGGGTGAAATTACTTGGTGGTCTGTATCCCTGCTTTCTTCTATTTTTATTAATTGGCCCTTGCTTTGGAAATAAATCAGACCGCACAGATTTGTTTTGGATATAAACAGCAATTGTTTCTGGTAACAAAAGCTACTATTCGTGAACTTACGTGCTCAAAAAGAGAGAAGCACAGAGTTGCTACTGTGATAATTTTATTTGATGGAAATTGATGTGAATAAGAACTTTACTAAGAAGGAAGACAACTAAGAAGGAAGGCAACAGGACTTGACTTGTTTGTATAAAATCCCTGTTTGGGGATAAATTTTCAAAAACTAATGAAAACTTGATCCTTTTAAATTAAGCTGCCACTTAGCAATTGACAGGAAAAATGGTTTGGAAAAAATTGATTAAAAATGTAGAAAGGACTATTATAGAATTTCCCCTGAATTTAAATCTCATGATGTATTTGAGTCAAATCATTATGTGCCACACTCACAATTTATACCAGCTGACTTAAAGTGTACTTCATTAGTGTAATGCCAGTGAGAATTTTCCACTTACTGAAAACGTAACAAATGCAGAAGATTTAACAAGCTTTTAATTCACATTAATCTAAAAGATGAAGAATCAAAAATAACAATGCACTTTTCACTTATAATGCAATTGATCATGTTAGTGATCCACATAGCCTAGAATCCCTGTATCTTTTTTGAGATCTTAAGGACTGTTAAGCAGAGGAAATTTATATACACTGTATTTCTTGCAGTGTTTCTGGTAGGAAACTTGAGCCTGGCTCTGTTCATAGGCTGTCTAGTTAGAACATAACCATTAATTATTACAGCACTACTAAAATACATCTCAAAACCAACAACAAATGTATATAAAATAAATTCTAGTGTTTCAGTACATCAGTCCTTAAGATGAGTTTTGCATGATCTTGAATAAACTTGTGCTTTTTAGAGGCAGTACACTTGTTTTATGAAATGCTAATACTATGATTTTTTTTTTTCTGAATCAGAGGGGTTTTTTTTACTGCTGTCCCTGTCCCCAAACTTATTGTTTGTTCATGGGAGGAGTGAAAGACTTCTTAAACTGAAATTCTTAAACTGAAAGTTTCTTTTCAATGTTTCTAGATAAATAGGCTGATTCTGATCTCATACTTTTTATACTTGAATGACTTCAATGCTGCTTCTATTGGGTTTTTTTGCCATCCAAAGTCATGATCTGCCTCAGCGGGAAACTGGAGATCTAAAGTTCAAATAATTAGCATTAGTTGGATGTTATTTGGGGATTGGTAATATTTCAGACTAAGTTTTTTAATCTTTTTATTAAATGAATTAAATTTTATTAAGAGCCACAATGAATACAGGGGTTGATACTCCTATTATGTTATGTGTCTGCATCCAGCTTTAAAGCCAAGTTTTAAATTACTTACTGTCTGCAACTTTTTTAGCAGTCAGACTGAGTTCAGCTGGTTGAATAAACTCACAAATGTCACTAAGTAACGATAACCTACTATAATCACTAAAAAATTCAAATATTGCCAAAAAGGAAAGTCATGTGCAATGGACAGAGAAGTCACAGGCAGTAGTGTACTCTTCAAAAAGCTTCTGAAATTTTTTTTGCATCTCTAACACTACAAATCCATGAATATGTAATCATTTCTCTTCATTAACATAAATCTTTATGTATTA
Source organism: Vanellus vanellus (assembly GCF_965231255.1). Classification (NCBI taxonomy): domain Eukaryota; kingdom Metazoa; phylum Chordata; class Aves; order Charadriiformes; family Charadriidae; genus Vanellus; species Vanellus vanellus. The sequence continues at coordinate 100,804,415 of NC_138905.1, forward strand.
TAATGTCAAATGAGTGAAAGATGGGGATTTAACATAAGAGTTTTAAGCATTTTGTAAGGAGAGTGATTTAAAAAGGTATGATTTGGTGACAGAGACAGGAATCTCAGTCTATAGCCTGTGCTCCTTTAATGACTCTATCTTAGGCAATATAATAATATAAATATAGTGACAGAGAGAGCCATATGTGGGATTTTTGTTCTGTGAAGGAACATTGAGAGGTTTCAGTTGTTTTCTGTCATATGCTAGGTTAAAATTTTGAAATTTTGGAATTTTAATTATATGTGTAAAATATTCTATTTATCCAAATTGTAAAGTTGTCGGTTATGCATATACTTTTAAAAGCAGTTAGATTTTTAGGGAGTGATTCATCTGGCAAATCACATTGGTCTAGCATTGCCTTCGAAGCACTACACAATTACATCTGGATATCAAGTGCTGCTTCAGAAGGTTGGAGGCCCTCAAACATGCATGATGTCCCAATATCTGTCTTACACACCTTAGATGATCTAAAAGAGCATTGAATGCACATATATAGGCAGTTGAATACCATTGTTATAATCACATGCATAACACTCATTTCTGTTGATTTGCTTTTTTATCTTGTAGAAAGAATAAATTTTTAAGTTATAAAATTAATTCTATGAAGAACTTAACGAAGTAGAGCATTTGATTATTTAACTCAGAGTTGCTTTCACTTAGGACAGGTTGCTATAGGAAATGTTTTTCATCTTTACTAGCCCTTTGTAGTGCCTTGTATACTTCAAATGACAGACAGCAGAAGTAGATATCAACCAGTTAGGTAATTTAAATTGCTGTGGATGTTGATACAAGCAGTAGTTCAAGAAACAAAATTTAGCCACAAAAAAATTGAGTGAAACTCGTACTTAACTGTTTCAAACAGAATTTTTAGCACTGTGCAAATGTTACTATGCGATAAGCATATAAGACATAGATGTTTTGTTTTACATAGGGAGGAAAATGAGGATGCTTATGTACAAAACTAACACTGAAACAAAAATTTGGAAAAATTTGGAAATGCAATATGTGAAAAAGATCTACTAGGTGCTCCTGTCCTACAAAGAAGCAAGTACAATAAACATACATTTGAACATTTGCGTGACTTCCATCAACGTGTTGTTGGGCTGAGAGAAGAAGGGTCACAAAAGCTTGCCGTAGTAGGTCAATTTAAGCCCTTTGCCTTGGCGATGGTTAAGAAGGAGACATGGAGTCAGACCTAAAGTCTGTGAGCATATGTTACTGGCAATACGAAAACAGAGAAGCACGAGTAAAAAAACTTCTTACAGAACCAGGGAGCAAGTCAAGCCTACACCATAGTCACAGAGTCCCACAGCCGTATAGGCAGCAGCCTCCTCGAAGGAGCTGAGTAAGCTGAGACCTCAGAAAGGAGTTTTCTACTGCCTGGTGTTGTAAGAAAAATCTGGAAAGCCAGCAGAGGATCCTCCGTTACTCTGGCAGCCTGCCACCATGCCTGGGAGAGATGGCTTCAGATGCTCTTGCGCATGTGGACTTAGCTTTTCATGGCCTTCAAAGGCTTTCCGTCAGTGTCGGCCTGTTGCAAGGCACCGCTGACACACCCACTGCCTGTGGTCCTACGCCAAGTAGTTCATATTTCCTTAGTCATGTTGATGACTCCTGCAGTTTGGGTCCAGTCCCCCTCTGGGGTGACTTGCATATGATATGGGGACAGCCCAAGACAGTACCAGTAGTTTCCCTCGGAGAGACATAATGTTCAGCATCTACAGTACATTACACATGTAGACTTACCTGATTAGAGACTTTTGCCCTGCAGCTTTTAACTTTTGAAGCATTTTACAAGCCTTACATGAGGCTACCCTCTACCTTTTATACTGGAAGACGCTGCCTGGCTGGTGCTATGTCATAAGTGGTATAATATGTCCTACTGGAGCAAGAACAAAAAGACAATGGGAAGAAAGGAAGAGCCTATTCAGAGATTATTCCCATGAGGGAAACCAACATTTTACACAGGAAGGAGAAAATCAAGAACTTGTTCTCCAGTAAAAAGAAGAGGAATATTGACAGAAGGTGCATCAGCACAGACAGAATCATGTTACTTTTCTTAAAATTGCAGACACTAGTTTCCCCAACTTTCATAGCTAAAGCATTAAAATTAGAATGCAGTAAAGGCAGAGAAATAAATGTATGGCTATATATAATTGCGGTATTTAATCTTTCACATGGAGAACACAGTAGGGAGAATACATTGTGAAAAGATCTTTGTTGAGCATTACTGACAGAAGCTGTAGCAGAGAAAGCCAATAAACTTAACATGCAAATAGTGACTCTCATGAATCAGCCCAGTCTACTGCTTGTCAGAGTAGGAGAAATACAGTATGGTAGACATAGGAAATCAATGCAACTGCCACACTTTAAATACTCTGAGCTTCTAAAGGGCAAGCCAGCCTGGCTATTCTGCATTCACTCACTTCTTTAACAGTCCCCTTCTCCCTCTCCTGAGTTTGTCTTAAAAAAAGAGAAAATTCCTTAGCTTATGTGGGTTTTGTCCCTCCCTCAACTTTTGCAATGCTGCTACTCGTGGCAGCTCAGTAAATAACTTTTGTCAGAAATACGTGATGCAATCATTATTTTCTTTTTCTTAAGAAATCTCGTACTCGTGGAACTTCTGGGAAAGGATGCCAAAGGGCCATCTTTTTACCGTGTGTTTGTACAGCACCTGCTACTGCATCTCGTGCACAGGGGGCACACAGTTATCCAGGTGTGCACGCTTCCTACTACAGCTATGTTAATAATAGAGAAGCACAACCGAATTGGCAGTTGGATTTAAGCGCTGATCATCATTAGAGGCCCAGCCTAGCAACTCTGCTTAATTTCTGAGGGAAGTGCTTGTGTTTGAGCCAGGCCAGGATCAGGCAGTTGGTGAAAGGAGGAGTGGGAGTATCTTAATGTTTGTACAAGGGTGGCCTTGACAAACACAAAAAGAGAAATCTTAGTATGGACGAGGGTGTTTAGACAGGAATATCATGCTCCACTAGAAAAGAGAGTATAAGGAATGTGTTGTTAACTTCCAGTTTGCGTATGAGACTCTGATTTCATAATGTAGAATCACAGAAGTGTTGGCTGGATGGGACCTATGAAGGTCCAACCATATGCTCAATGCAGGACTGCCATCAATGGTAGATTAGCTCAGCTGTGGCTTTGTCTAGCTGAGCATCAAAAACATCTAAGACTGGAGATTCCAACATCTCTCTGGGCAGAAAAATGAAAATAGTGCCCCACAAATCAAACTGAAGCCAGGTGATGAGTTGCTTCTGATTAGTCATTTCTTTGTGCAGACGTGAAAGAACATGTGCAATTAAAAGTGAGGATTTGTTTATTCTGTTCGTTTTAATTTTCACAGATACATGGAGATACTTAATATGTTGCTGAAGAGATGCATTATTTTTGACACAATGCTGTTTCTTTGCTAGCGTCTGGGTGATTTATGTGCAGCACTGGAAGGCATTCTCAATCAGCCATAGGTACAATTTGGATAAGCAGGTGAAAGTTTGGTAGAGAGCAATCCTTTATGCATTAAACTACCATTTGTCAAAACCGGCTATATTCGTATATTGCTATGTTCCGCAAAGAATTGACATCGATATATAGAAGAGAAACATGACCATTTGCTCAACAAATGTGACTTTACTCATACCTTTCAGCTGTAACAGCAGACTGACATGAGGGAGCCGTGTTGCAGGCACCGTTGGATCACTTTCCTTTTTTGCAGTAGTGACAGTTATCTGGGTGGGTGAGTGTGTGCTATTAGTACAGCACAAAGATTTCAATGATTTATGCTGCTGGGAAAAAGCAAAATGTGTTGTTTTTTCCCCCACCTGGTGCAAAATATATGCAGTATATGAGTACCTCTACAGAAATTCTGGGGTTTCCTGAAGACTTAGGAGATAAAAACAAACTTAAAAAAAGTGTTTGTGGGGTATAGTATAGGAACAAGTATGCTGCAATGTCACATAGCAAATATTTTTCAATATTCTCGTTTCTACTTGCTGTTTCTGAATGCTGTGAAATTTTCGTTGCACAACAAGACAGTTAGTTTAAATGACTGTTAATAGTATTTCTACATAGCTTGCTATGGGCTTTAAGAGCTACATGGATGATAACTAATTTCACATCAGTCTTATGAGATGTGTGCAACAAAAAGAGGAATCCATAGTGCTTCGGTTATAAGAGTAAATCAGAGTATGTTGTTGAAGCAGATTGATAAAGTTCCTGATGTAGTACTGGTGTAGTACTTTGTCTTACTTTACATATGTAAACTAGGAACAATACTTATTCAGGTACAGATTCTGATGTTAATATAGTTTCCATAAGATTAGAAAGATACATACGAGACCAATTTGTCACCAGTGGCTTCTGTACCATCACATCTTGCAAACGCTACTTAGAAAACCACAGTAATATTTAGTAGCACACACCCTCACCAACCTTGCTAAATAATGGATAAAGTAGTTACCAGAGAACTATTTGTAAGTTTTCTCACTTTTCTAAGGTTGTCAGTACTCTAAAACGGATTGCAGGAGGCCAGGAGAATTGCAGAGGTTTTGATGCTGTAACAGTAATAAATGCCACTTTAAAGAAACAAAACAAAACCACCAACAACAAAAAAAACAACTTCGGTCCACGAAAGACAAAAAATACTAATTCTGACTTCTTTAACATTTCCATGATGTTTGTGTCACAGGACATATAAAAATGTGAATACTCTGCATTCTACTGCCTTGCAATAATCAAGTGATACTATCCTCATCCTAAAGATGGAAACTGAGAAAAAGTACAGAAGCTGCAAGTTTGAACTCTATTTGCTTTTTTAGAGTAATGTTTTCAAACATTCAAGGCATACCCATGTTTTGGAATTCCATTTTCAGTATTTTTGAAGTTCCCTATTTACAGTCCAAGTTATCCTTACGTTCCTCCAAAACCAAGACGAGTTCTGTAAGTGTGAGGGTATTCCCACAGCCTTGATGGCTATAGTCTTTAGCTTCCTGACTGATTTTCAATTCAAAAATATTTTTAAAAAATCTATTTTACATAGTTAAAGCTGGTGTCGATTTTACAGAATTGCTACTCTAGACTACTTTGAAAGTTGTAACCTACAGCTGAAGTGATATTACCAAATCACTTCATATTTGTCTTTGCTAAAGAGACTTTATAAAAGGGAATACTTAGAGCTCTGCTCTGTATTTGCTCCAGGTTGGACTAAAAAAAATCTGAAAACCTCGCATGAAAGGAACTGGATCTGCTAGTGTTTTGTTGGGAGAAAGAATGTATGTTTTTGCTTGATCTGGTTGTACTTAAAGTCATTAAGTTTAAAAAAAAAATAATCTGGCAAACACAGTTTTGGTTGTTTATTTGTCTTTCGCCCAAAAATGTCTTTAGCAGGAGTTTATGTCCACCCGCAACTGTCTCAAAACTGGGCTTTCTCTTGTAAAGTGTGCAGAACTTATGGTTTTTCTTCCTTTATTTTTGTTAAGATTTTACAACATTCTTCCTGGTTGAATAGCTGAATAGCAAAGCAGAAAGTCAGCCATTTATAGCATGTAATTAAGCTCTTTATATGCTGAACATTTGTCATTAGTATAGGAAAAAATGTTTGTTTCTTTTGTGTAGTGTTGTGACAGTAAATACTGTGAATACATTTCTTTGTTACAGGTAGATTTTTGAGAAGCCAACATTTTAAACAGAGCTTTGCTTTTCTTCGTGAAGAAAACAGTTGAAGTATAAGAGAAAAGGCTGCGAATTAGAAGTGATCTCTAATGCAAGGATCGTAGCAAAAATCACACTTTCATTGCACATCTTCACAGAATGCTGTGTGTTGCATTTTATGACAATTGGTGCAAATCAAGTACCACACACCATGCTGAGCTTGGAATTGGCCTTCAACATGCAACCCTCAGGACAGAAATAGGTGGCACCGGTTTGGATGAAAACTACGAAAAGTAGAAAAAAAAAGATCTCCTAACAACAAAATCACACCTGGTGTTAAAG